>NC_088384.1:45370000-45995000 GCF_037993035.2 Macaca fascicularis | reverse complement strand
AAAGAAGCTTTCTGAGAAACTGCTTAGTGTTCTGTTAATTCATCTCACAGAGTTACATCTGTATTTCGTGGATCTCTTTGCTAGCCTTATTTCTGTGGAATCTGAGAACAGATATTTCGGATCCCATTGAAGACTATAGGGCCAAAGGAAATATCTTCCGATAACACAGAGAAAGAAGCTTTCTGAGAAACTTCTTTGTGTTCTGTGAAATCATCTCACAGAGTTACAGCTTTCCCCTCAAGAAGCCTTTCGCTAAGACACTTCTTGAGAAATTGGCAAAGTGATATTTGGAAGCCCATAGAGGGCTGTGGTGAAAAAGGAAATATCCTCAGGTGAAATCTGGAAAGAAGCTTTCTGAGAAACTGCTTAGTGTTCTGTTAATTCATCTCACAGAGTTACATCTGTATTTCGTGGATCTCTTTGCTAGCCTTATTTCTGTGGAATCTGAGAACAGATATTTCGGATCCCTTTGAAGACTATAGGGCCAAAGGAAATATCCTCCGATAACAAAGAGAAAGAAGCTTTCTGAGAAACTTCTTTGTGTTCTGTGAAATCATCTCACAGAGATACAGCTTTGCCTTCAAGAAGCCTTTCGCTAAGACACTTCTTGTGGAATTGGCAAAGTGATATTTGGAAGCCCATAGAGGGCTATGGTGAAAAAGGAAATATCCTCAGATGAAATCTGGAAAGAAGCTTTCTGAGAAACTGCTTAGTGTTCTGTTAATTCATCTCACAGAGTTACATCTGTATTTCGTGGATCTCTTTGCTAGCCTTACTTCTGTGGAATCGAGAACAGATATTTCGGATCCCATTGAAGACTATAGGGCCAAAGGAAATATCTTCTGATAACAAAGAGAAAGAAGCTTTCTGAGAAACTTCTTTGCGTTCTGACAAATCATCTCACAGAGTTACAGCTTTCCCCTCAAGAAGCCTTTCGCTAAGACAATTCTTGTGGAATTGGCAAAGTCATATTTGGAAGCCCATAGACGGCTATGATGAAAAAGGAAATATCCTCAGATGAAATCTGGAAAGAAGCTTTCTGAGAAACTGCTTAGTGTTCTGTTAATTAATCTCACAGAGTTACATCTGTATTTCGTGGATATCTTTGCTAGCCTTATTTCTGTGGAATCTGAGGACAGATATTTCGAATCCCTTTGAACTCTATAGGGCCAAAGGAAATATCCTCCGATAACAAAGAGAAAGAAGCTTTCTGAGAAACTTCTTTGTGTTCTGTGAAATCATCTCACAGAGTTACTGCTTTCCCCTCAAGAAGCCTTTCGCTAAGACAGTTCTTGTGGAATTGGCAAAGTGATATTTGGAAGCCCATAGAGGGCTATGGTGAAAAAGGAAATATCCTCAGTTGAAATCTGGAAAGAAGCTTTCTGAGAAACTGCTTAGTGTTCTGTTAATTCATCTCACAGAGTTACATCTGTATTTCGTGGATATCTTTGCTAGCCTTATTTCTGTGGAATCTGAGAACAGGTATTTCAGATCCCTTTGAAGACTATAGGGACAAAGGAAATATCCTCCGATTACAAAGAGAAAGAAGCTTTCTTAGAAACTTCTTTGTGTTCTGTGAAATCATCTCACAGAGTTACAGCTTTACCCTCAAGAAGACTTTCGCTAAGACACTTCTTGTGGAATTGGCAAAGTGATATTTGGAAGCCCTTAGAGGGCTACGGTGAAAAAGGAAATATCCTCAGATGATATCTGGAAAGAAGCTTTCTGAGAAACTGCTTAGTGTTCTGTTAATCCAGCTCACAGAGTTACATCTGTATTTCGTGGATATCTTTGCTAGCCTTATTTCTGTGGAATATGAGAACAGATATTTCGGATCCCTTTGAAGATTATAGGGCCAAAGGAAATATCCACCGATAACAAAGAGAAAGAAGCTTTCTGAGAAACTTCTTTGTGTTCTGTGAAATCATCTCACAGACTTACAGCTTTCCCCTCAAGAAGCCTTTCGCTAAGACAGTTCCTCTGGAATTGGCAAAGTGATATTTGGAAGCCCATAGAGGGCTATGGTGAAAAAGGACATATCCTCAGATGAAATCTGCAGAGAAGCTTTCTGAGAAACTGCTTAGTCTTCTGTTAATTCATCTCACAGAGTTACATCTGTATTTCGTGGATCTCTTTGCTAACCTTATTTCTGTGGAATCTGAGAACAGGTATGTCAGATCCCTTTGAAGACTATAGGGACAAAGGAAATATCCTCCGATTACAAAGAGAAAGAAGCTTTCTTAGAAACTTCTTTGTATTCTGTGAAATCATCTCACAGAGTTACAGCTTTCCCCTCAAGAAGCCTTTCGCTAAGACACTTCTTGTGGAATTGGCAAAGTGATATTTGGAAGCCCATAGAGGGCTATGGTGAAAAAGGAAATATCCTCAGATGAAATCTGGAAAGAAGCTTTCTGAGAAACTGCTTAGTGTTCTGTTAATTCATCTCACAGAGTTACATCTGTATTTCGTGGATCTCTTTGCTAGCCTTATTTCTGTGGAATCTGAGAACAGGTATTTTAGATCCCTTTGAAGACTATAGGGACAAAGGAAATATCCTCCGATTACAAAGAGAAAGAATCTTTCTTAGAAACTCTTTGTGTTCTGTGAAATCATCTCACAGAGTTACAGCTTTCCCCTCAAGAAGCCTTTCGCTAAGACACTTCTTGAGAAATTGGCAAAGTGATATTTGGAAGCCCATAGAGGGCTGTGGTGAAAAAGGAAATATCCTCAGGTGAAATCTGGAAAGAAGCTTTCTGAGAAACTGCTTAGTGTTCTGTTAATTCATCTCACAGAGTTACATCTGTATTTCGTGGATCTCTTTGCTAGCCTTATTTCTGCGGAATCTGAGAACAGATATTTCGGATCCCTTTGAAGACTATAGGGCCAAAGGAAATATCCTCCGATAACAAAGAGAAAGAAGCTTTCTGAGAAACTTCTTTGTGTTCTGTGAAATCATCTCACAGAGTTACAGCTTTCCCCTCAAGAAGCCTTTCGCTAAGACAGTTCTTGTGGAATTGGCAAAGTGATATTTGGAAGCCCATAGAGGGCTATGGTGAAAAAGGAAATATCCTCAGATGAAATCTGGAAAGAAGCTTTCTGAGAAACTGCTTAGTGTTCTGTTAATTCATCTCACAGAGTTACATCTGTATTTCGTGGATCTCTTTGCTAGCCTTATTTCTGTGGAATCTGAGAACAGATATTTCGGATCCCATTGAAGTCTATAGGGCCAAAGGAAATATCTTCCGATAACAAAGGGAAAGAAGCTTTCTGAGAAACTGCTTTGTGTTCTGTGAAATCATCTCCCAGAGTTACAGCTTTCCTCTCAAGACGCCTTTCGCTAAGACAGTTGTTGTGGAACTGGCAAGTGATATTTTGAAGCCCATAGAGGGCTATGGTGAAAAAGGAAATATCCTCAGATGAAATCTGGAAAGAATCTTTCTGAGAAACTGCTTAGTGTTCTGTTAATTCATCTCACAGAGTTACATCTGTATTTCGTGGATCTCTTTGCTAGCCTTATTTCTGTGGAATCTGAGAACAGGTATTTGAGATCCCTTTGAAGACTATAGGGACAAAGGAAATATTATCCGATTACAAAGAGAAAGAATCTTTCTTAGAAACTTCTTTGTGTTCTGTGAAATCATCTCACAGAGTTACAGCTTTCCCCTCAAGAAGCCTTTCGCTAAGACACTTCTTGAGAAATTGGCAAAGTGATATTTGGAAGCCCATAGAGGGCTGTGGTGAAAAAGGAAATATCCTCAGGTGAAATCTGGAAAGAAGCTTTCTGAGAAACTGCTTAGTGTTCTGTTAATTCATCTCACAGAGTTACATCTGTATTTCGTGGATCTCTTTGCTAGCCTTATTTCTGCGGAATCTGAGAACAGATATTTCGGATCCCTTTGAAGACTATAGGGCCAAAGGAAATATCCTCCGATAACAAAGAGAAAGAAGCTTTCTGAGAAACTTCTTTGTGTTCTGTGAAATCATCTCACAGAGTTACAGCTTTCCCCTCAAGAAGCCTTTCGCTAAGACAGTTCTTGTGGAATTGGCAAAGTGATATTTGGAAGCCCATAGAGGGCTATGGTGAAAAAGGAAATATCCTCAGATGAAATCTGGAAAGAAGCTTTCTGAGAAACTGCTTAGTGTTCTGTCAATTCATCTCACAGAGTTACATCTGTATTTCGTGGATCTCTTTGCTCGCCTTATTTCTGTGGAATCTGAGAACAGGTATTTCGGATCCCTTTGAAGACTATAGGGCCAATGGAAATATCCTCCGATAACAAAGAGATAGAAGCTTTCTGAGAAACTTCTTTGTGTTCTGTGAAATCATCTCACAGAGTTACAGCTTTCCCCTCAAGAAGCCTTTCGCTAAGACAGTTCTTGTGGAATTGGCAAAGTGATATTTCGAAGCCCATAGAGGGCTATGGTGAAAAAGGAAATATCCTCAGATGAAATCTGGAAAGAAGCTTTGTGAGAAACTGCTTAGTGTTCTGTTAATTCATCTCCCAGAGTTACATCTGTATTTCGTAGATCTCTTTGCTAGCCTTATTTCTGTGGAATCTGAGACAGATACTTCGGATCCCTTTGAAGACTATAGGGCCAAAGGAAATATCCTCCGATAACAAAGAGAAAGAAGCTTTCTGAGAAACTTCTTTGTGTTCTGTGAAATCATCTCCAAGAGTTACAGCTTTCCCCTCAAGAAGCCTTTCGCTACGACAGTTCTTGTGGAATTGGCAAAGTGATATTTGGAAGCCCATAGAGGGCTATGGTGAAAAAGGAAATATCCTCAGATGAAATCTCGAAAGAAGCTTTCTGAGAAACTGCTTAGTGTTCTGTTAATTCATCTCCCAGAGTTACATCTGTATTTCGTGGATCTCTTTGCTAGCCTTATTTCTGTGGAATCTGAGAACAGATATTTCGGATCCCGTTGAAGTCTATAGGGCCAAAGGAAATATCTTCCGATAACAAAGGGAAAGAAGCTTTCTGAGAAACTTCTTTGTGTTCTGTGAAATCATCTCCCAGAGTTACAGCTTTCCTCTCAAGACGCCTTTCGCTAAGACAGTTCTTGTGGAACTGGCAAAGTGATATTTGGAAGCCCATAGAGGGCTATGGTGAAAAAGGAAATATCCTCAGATGAAATCTGGAAAGAATCTTTCTGAGAAACTGCTTAGTGTTCTGTTAATTCATCTCACAGAGTTACATCTGTATTTCGTGGATCTCTTTGCTAGCCTTATTTCTGTGGAATCTGAGAACAGATATTTCAGATCCCATTGAAGACTATAGGGCCAAAGGAAATATCCTCCGGTTACAAAGAGAAAGAAGCTTTCTGAGAAACTTCTTTGTGTTCTGTGAAATCATCTCACAGAGTTACAGCTTTCCCCTCAAGAAGCCTTTCGCTAAGACACTTCTTGTGGAATTCGCAAAGTGATATTTGTAAGCCCATAGAGGGCTATGGTGAAAAAGGAAATATCCTCAGATGAGATCTGGAAAGAAGCTTTCTGAGAAACTGCTTAGTGTTCTGTTAATTCATCTCACAGAGTTACATCTGTATTTCGTGGATATCTTTGCTAGCCTTATTTCTGTGGAATCTGAGGACAGATATTTCGAATCCCTTTGAAGACTATAGGGCCAAAGGAAATATCCTCCGGTAACAAAGAGAAAGAATCTTTCTTAGAAACTTCTTTGTGTTCTGTGAAATCATCGCACAGAGTTACAGCTTTCCCCTCAAGAAGCCTTTCGCTAAGACACTTCTTGTGGAATTGGCAAAGTGATATTTGGAAGCCCATAGAGGACAATGGTGAAAAAGGAAATATCATCAGATGAAATCTGTAAAGAAGCTTTCTGAGAAACTGCTTAGTGTTCTGTTAATTCATCTCACAGAGTTACATCTGTATTTCGTGGATCTCTTTGCTAGCCTTATTTCTGTGGAATCTGAGAACAGATATTTCGGATCCCATTGAAGACTATAGGGCCAAAGGAAATATCTTCCGATAACACAGAGAAAGAAGCTTTCTGAGAAACTTCTTTGTGTTCTGTGAAATCATCTCACAGAGTTACAGCTTTCCCCTCAAGAAGCCTTTCGCTAAGACACTTCTTGAGAAATTGGCAAAGTGATATTTGGAAGCCCATAGAGGGCTGTGGTGAAAAAGGAAATATCCTCAGGTGAAATCTGGAAAGAAGCTTTCTGAGAAACTGCTTAGTGTTCTGTTAATTCATCTCACAGAGTTACATCTGTATTTCGTGGATCTCTTTGCTAGCCTTATTTCTGTGGAATCTGAGAACAGATATTTCGGATCCCTTTGAAGACTATAGGGCCAAAGGAAATATCCTCCGATAACAAAGAGAAAGAAGCTTTCTGAGAAACTTCTTTGTGTTCTGTGAAATCATCTCACAGAGATACAGCTTTGCCTTCAAGAAGCCTTTCGCTAAGACACTTCTTGTGGAATTGGCAAAGTGATATTTGGAAGCCCATAGAGGGCTATGGTGAAAAAGGAAATATCCTCAGATGAAATCTGGAAAGAAGCTTTCTGAAAAACTGCTTAGTGTTCTGTTAATTCATCTCACAGAGTTACATCTGTATTTCGTGGATATCTTTGCTAGCCTTATTTCTGCGGAATCTGAGAACAGATATTTCGGATCCCTTTGAAGACTATAGGGCCAAAGGAAATATCCTCCGATAACAAAGAGAAAGAAGCTTTCTGAGAAACTTCTTTGTGTTCTGTGAAATCATCTCCCAGAGTTACAGCTCTCCCCTCAAGAAGCCTTTCGCTAAGACAGTTCTTGTGGAATTGGCAAAGTGATATTTGGAAGCCCATAGAGGGCTATGGTGAAAAAGGAAATATCCTCAGATGAAATCTGGAAAGAAGCTTTCTGAGAAACTGCTTAGTGTTCTGTTAATTCATCTCACAGAGTTACATCTGTATTTCGTGGATCACTTTGCTAGCCTTATTTCTGTGGAATCGAGAACAGATATTTCGGATCCCATTGAAGACTATAGGGCCAAAGGAAATATCTTCTGATAACAAAGAGAAAGAAGCTTTCTGAGAAACTTCTTTGTGTTCTGTGAAATCATCTCACAGAGTTACTGCTTTCCCCTCAAGAAGCCTTTCGCTAAGACACTTCTTGTGGAATTGGCAAAGTGATATTTGGAAGCCCATAGAGGGCTAAGGTGAAAAAGGAAATATCCTCAGATGAAATCTGGAAAGAAGCTTTCTGAGAAAGTGCTTAGTGTTCTGTTAATTCATCTCACAGAGTTACATCTGTATTTCGTGGATCTCTTTGCTAGGCTTATTTCTGTGGAATCTGAGAACAGGTATTTCAGATCCCTTTGAAGACTATAGGGACAAAGGAAATATCCTCCGATTACAAAGAGAAAGAAGCTTTCTTAGAAACTTCTTTGTGTTCTGTGAAATCATCTCACAGAGTTACAGCTTTCCCCTCAAGAAGCCTTTCGCTAATACAGTTCTTGTGGAATTGGCAAAGTGATATTTGGAAGCCCATAGAGGGCTATGGTGAAAAAGGAAATATCCTCACATGAAAATTGGAAAGAAGCTTTCTGAGAAACTGCTTAGTGTTCTGTTAATTCATCTCACAGAGTTACATCTGTATTTCGTGGATCTCTTTGCTAGCCTTATTTCTGTGGAATCTGAGAACAGATATTTCGGATCCCTTTGAAGACTATAGTGCCAAAGGAAATATCCTCCGATAACAAAGAGAAAGAAGCTTTCTGAGAAAATTCTTTGTGTTCTGTGAAATCATCACAGAGAGTTACAGCTTTCCCTTCAAGAAGCCTTTCACTAAGACGGTTCTTGTGGAATTGGCAAAGTGATATTTGGAAGCCCATAGAGGGCTATGGTGAAAAAGGAAATATCCTCAGATGAAATCTGGAAAGAAGCTTTCTGAGAAACTGCTTAGTGTTCTGTTAATTCATCTCCCAGAGTTACATCTGTATTTCGTGGATCTCTTTGCTAGCCTTATTTCTGTGGAATCTGAGACAGATACTTCGGATCCCTTTGAAGACTATAGGGCCAAAGGAAATATCCTCCGATAACAAAGAGAAAGAAGCTTTCTGAGAAACTTCTTTGTGTTCTGTGAAATCATCTCCAAGAGTTACAGCTTTCCCCTCAAGAAGCCTTTCGCTAAGACAGTTCTTGTGGAATTGGCAAAGTGATATTTGGAAGCCCATAGAGGGCTATGGTGAAAAAGGAAATATCCTCAGATGAAATCTGGAAAGAAGCTTTCTGAGAAACTGCTTAGTGTTCTGTTAATTCATCTCACAGAGTTACATCTGTATTTCGTGGATCTCTTTGCTAGCCTTATTTCTGTGGAATCTGAGAACAGATATTTCGGATCCCATGGAAGTCTATAGGGCCAAAGGAAATATCTTCCGATAACAAAGGGAAAGAAGCTTTCTGAGAAACTGCTTTGTGTTCTGTGAAATCATCTCCCAGAGTTACAGCTTTCCTCTCAAGACGCCTTTCGCTAAGACAGTTGTTGTGGAACTGGCAAGTGATATTTGGAAGCCCATAGAGGGCTATGGTGAAAAAGGAAATATCCTCAGATGAAATCTGGAAAGAATCTTTCTGAGAAACTGCTTAGTGTTCTGTTAATTCATCTCACAGAGTTACATCTGTATTTCGTGGATCTCTTTGCTAGCCTTATTTCTGTGGAATCTGAGAACAGGTATTTGAGATCCCTTTGAAGACTATAGGGACAAAGGAAATATTATCCGATTACAAAGAGAAAGAATCTTTCTTAGAAACTTCTTTGTGTTCTGTGAAATCATCTCACAGAGTTACAGCTTTCCCCTCGAGAAGCCTTTCGCCAAGACACTTCTTGAGAAATTGGCAAAGTGATATTTGGAAGCCCATAGAGGGCTGTGGTGAAAAAGGAAATATCCTCAGGTGAAATCTGGAAAGAAGCTTTCTGAGAAACTGCTTAGTGTTCTGTTAATTCATCTCACAGAGTTACATCTGTATTTCGTGGATCTCTTTGCTAGCCTTATTTCTGCGGAATCTGAGAACAGATATTTCGGATCCCTTTGAAGACTATAGGGCCAAAGGAAATATCCTCCGATAACAAAGAGAAAGAAGCTTTCTGAGAAACTTCTTTGTGTTCTGTGAAATCATCTCACAGAGTTACAGCTTTCCCCTCAAGAAGCCTTTCGCTAAGACAGTTCTTGTGGAATTGGCAAAGTGATATTTGGAAGCCCATAGAGGGCTATGGTGAAAAAGGAAATATCCTCAGATGAAATCTGGAAAGAAGCTTTCTGAGAAACTGCTTAGTGTTCTGTCAATTCATCTCACAGAGTTACATCTGTATTTCGTGGATCTCTTTGCTCGCCTTATTTCTGTGGAATCTGAGAACAGGTATTTCGGATCCCTTTGAAGACTATAGGGCCAATGGAAATATCCTCCGATAACAAAGAGATAGAAGCTTTCTGAGAAACTTCTTTGTGTTCTGTGAAATCATCTCACAGAGTTACAGCTTTCCCCTCAAGAAGCCTTTCGCTAAGACAGTTCTTGTGGAATTGGCAAAGTGATATTTGGAAGCCCATAGAGGGCTATGGTGAAAAAGGAAATATCCTCAGATGAAATCTGGAAAGAAGCTTTGTGAGAAACTGCTTAGTGTTCTGTTAATTCATCTCCCAGAGTTACATCTGTATTTCGTAGATCTCTTTGCTAGCCTTATTTCTGTGGAATCTGAGACAGATACTTCGGATCCCTTTGAAGACTATAGGGCCAAAGGAAATATCCTCCGATAACAAAGAGAAAGAAGCTTTCTGAGAAACTTCTTTGTGTTCTGTGAAATCATCTCCAAGAGTTACAGCTTTCCCCTCAAGAAGCCTTTCGCTAAGACAGTTCTTGTGGAATTGGCAAAGTGATATTGGGAAGCCCATAGAGGGCTATGGTGAAAAAGGAAATATCCTCAGATGAAATCTCGAAAGAAGCTTTCTGAGAAACTGCTTAGTGTTCTGTTAATTCATCTCCCAGAGTTACATCTGTATTTCGTGGATCTCTTTGCTAGCCTTATTTCTGTGGAATCTGAGAACAGATATTTCGGATCCCATTGAAGTCTATAGGGCCAAAGGAAATATCTTCCGATAACAAAGGGAAAGAAGCTTTCTGAGAAACTTCTTTGTGTTCTGTGAAATCATCTCCCAGAGTTACAGCTTTCCTCTCAAGACGCCTTTCGCTAAGACAGTTCTTGTGGAACTGGCAAAGTGATATTTGGAAGCCCATAGAGGGCTATGGTGAAAAAGGAAATATCCTCAGATGAAATCTGGAAAGAATCTTTCTGAGAAACTGCTTAGTGTTCTGTTAATTCATCTCACAGAGTTACATCTGTATTTCGTGGATCTCTTTGCTAGCCTTATTTCTGTGGAATCTGAGAACAGATATTTCAGATCCCATTGAAGACTATAGGGCCAAAGGAAATATCCTCCGGTTACAAAGAGAAAGAAGCTTTCTGAGAAACTTCTTTGTGTTCTGTGAAATCATCTCACAGAGTTACAGCTTTCCCCTCAAGAAGCCTTTCTCTAAGACACTTCTTGTGGAATTCGCAAAGTGATATTTGTAAGCCCATAGAGGGCTATGGTGAAAAAGGAAATATCCTCAGATGAGATCTGGAAAGAAGCTTTCTGAGAAACTGCTTAGTGTTCTGTTAATTCATCTCACAGAGTTACATCTGTATTTCGTGGATATCTTTGCTAGCCTTATTTCTGTGGAATCTGAGGACAGATATTTCGAATCCCTTTGAAGATATAGGGCCAAAGGAAATATCCTCCGGTAACAAAGAGAAAGAATCTTTCTTAGAAACTTCTTTGTGTTCTGTGAAATCATCGCACAGAGTTACAGCTTTCCCCTCAAGAAGCCTTTCGCTAAGACACTTCTTGTGGAATTGGCAAAGTGATATTTGGAAGCCCATAGAGGACAATGGTGAAAAAGGAAATATCATCAGATGAAATCTGTAAAGAAGCTTTCTGAGAAACTGCTTAGTGTTCTGTTAATTCATCTCACAGAGTTACATCTGTATTTCGTGGATCTCTTTGCTAGCCTTATTTCTGTGGAATCTGAGAACAGATATTTCGGATCCCATTGAACACTATAGGGCCAAAGGAAATATCTTCCGATAACACAGAGAAAGAAGCTTTCTGAGAAACTTCTTTGTGTTCTGTGAAATCATCTCACAGAGTTACAGCTTTCCCCTCAAGAAGCCTTTCGCTAAGACACTTCTTGAGAAATTGGCAAAGTGATATTTGGAAGCCCATAGAGGGCTGTGGTGAAAAAGGAAATATCCTCAGGTGAAATCTGGAAAGAAGCTTTCTGAGAAACTGCTTAGTGTTCTGTTAATTCATCTCACAGAGTTACATCTGTATTTCGTGGATCTCTTTGCTAACCTTATTTCTGTGGAATCTGAGAACAGGTATGTCAGATCCCTTTGAAGACTATAGGGACAAAGGAAATATCCTCCGATTACAAAGAGAAAGAAGCTTTCTTAGAAACTTCTTTGTATTCTGTGAAATCATCTCACAGAGTTACAGCTTTCCCCTCAAGAAGCCTTTCGCTAAGACACTTCTTGTGGAATTGGCAAAGTGATATTTGGAAGCCCATAGAGGGCTATGGTGAAAAAGGAAATATCCTCAGATGAAATCTGGAAAGAAGCTTTCTGAGAAACTGCTTAGTGTTCTGTTAATTCATCTCACAGAGTTACATCTGTATTTCGTGGATCTCTTTGCTAGCCTTATTTCTGTGGAATCTGAGAACAGGTATTTTAGATCCCTTTGAAGACTATAGGGACAAAGGAAATATCCTCCGATTACAAAGAGAAAGAATCTTTCTTAGAAACTTCTTTGTGTTCTGTGAAATCATCTCACAGAGTTACAGCTTTCCCCTCAAGAAGCCTTTCGCTAAGACACTTCTTGAGAAATTGGCAAAGTGATATTTGGAAGCCCATAGAGGGCTGTGGTGAAAAAGGAAATATCCTCAGGTGAAATCTGGAAAGAAGCTTTCTGAGAAACTGCTTAGTGTTCTGTTAATTCATCTCACGGAGTTACATCTGTATTTCGTGGATCTCTTTGCTAGCCTTATTTCTGCGGAATCTGAGAACAGATATTTCGGATCCCTTTGAAGACTATAGGGCCAAAGGAAATATCCTCCGATAACAAAGAGAAAGAAGCTTTCTGAGAAACTTCTTTGTGTTCTGTGAAATCATCTCACAGAGTTACAGCTTTCCCCTCAAGAAGCCTTTCGTTAAGACAGTTCTTGTGGAATTGGCAAAGTGATATTTGGAAGCCCATAGAGGGCTATGGTGAAAAAGGAAATATCCTCAGATGAAATCTGGAAAGAAGCTTTCTGAGAAACTGCTTAGTGTTCTGTTAATTCATCTCCCAGAGTTACATCTGTATTTCGTGGATCTCTTTGCTAGCCTTATTTCTGTGGAATCTGAGACAGATACTTCGGATCCCTTTGAAGACTATAGGGCCAAAGGAAATATCCTCCGATAACAAAGAGAAAGAAGCTTTCTGAGAAACTTCTTTGTGTTCTGTGAAATCATCTCCAAGAGTTACAGCTTTCCCCTCAAGAAGCCTTTCGCTAAGACAGTTCTTGTGGAATTGGCAAAGTGATATTTGGAAGCCCATAGAGGGCTATGGTGAAAAAGGAAATATCCTCAGATGAAATCTGGAAAGAAGCTTTCTGAGAAACTGCTTAGTGTTCTGTTAATTCATCTCACAGAGTTACATCTGTATTTCGTGGATCTCTTTGCTAGCCTTATTTCTGTGGAATCTGAGAACAGATATTTCGGATCCCATTGAAGTCTATAGGGCCAAAGGAAATATCTTCCGATAACAAAGGGAAAGAAGCTTTCTGAGAAACTGCTTTGTGTTCTGTGAAATCATCTCCCAGAGTTACAGCTTTCCTCTCAAGACGCCTTTCGCTAAGACAGTTGTTGTGGAACTGGCAAGTGATATTTGGAAGCCCATAGAGGGCTATGGTGAAAAAGGAAATATCCTCAGATGAAATCTGGAAAGAATCTTTCTGAGAAACTGCTTAGTGTTCTGTTAATTCATCTCACAGAGTTACATCTGTATTTCGTGGATCTCTTTGCTAGGCTTATTTCTGTGGAATCTGAGAACAGGTATTTCAGATCCCTTTGAAGACTATAGGGACAAAGGAAATATCCTCCGATTACAAAGAGAAAGAAGCTTTCTTAGAAACTTCTTTGTGTTCTGTGAAATCATCTCACAGAGTTACAGCTTTCCCCTCAAGAAGCCTTTCGCTAATACAGTTCTTGTGGAATTGGCAAAGTGATATTTGGAAGCCCATAGAGGGCTATGGTGAAAAAGGAAATATCCTCACATGAAAATTGGAAAGAAGCTTTCTGAGAAACTGCTTAGTGTTCTGTTAATTCATCTCACAGAGTTACATCTGTATTTTGTGGATCTCTTTGCTAGCCTTATTTCTGTGGAATCTGAGAACAGATATTTCGGATCCCTTTGAAGACTATAGTGCCAAAGGAAATATCCTCCGATAACAAAGAGAAAGAAGCTTTCTGAGAAAATTCTTTGTGTTCTGTGAAATCATCACAGAGAGTTACAGCTTTCCCTTCAAGAAGCCTTTCACTAAGACGGTTCTTGTGGAATTGGCAAAGTGATATTTGGAAGCCCATAGAGGGCTATGGTGAAAAAGGAAATATCCTCAGATGAAATCTGGAAAGAAGCTTTCTGAGAAACTGCTTAGTGTTCTGTTAATTCATCTCACAGAGTTACATCTGTATTTCGTGGATCTCTTTGCTAGCCTTACTTCTGTGGAATCGAGAACAGATATTTCGGATCCCATTGAAGACTATAAGGCCAAAGGAAATATCTTCTGATAACAAAGAGAAAGAAGCTTTCTGAGAAACTTCTTTGCGTTCTGACAAATCATCTCACAGAGTTACAGCTTTCCCCTCAAGAAGCCTTTCGCTAAGACAATTCTTGTGGAATTGGCAAAGTCATATTTGGAAGCCCATAGAGGGCTATGATGAAAAAGGAAATATCCTCAGATGAAATCTGGAAAGAAGCTTTCTGAGAAACTGCTTAGTGTCCTGTTAATTAATCTCACAGAGTTACATCTGTATTTCGTGGATATCTTTGCTAGCCTTATTTCTGTGGAATCTGAGGACAGATATTTCGAATCCCTTTGAACTCTATAGGGCCAAAGGAAATATCCTCCGATAACAAAGAGAAAGAAGCTTTCTGAGAAACTTCTTTGTGTTTTGTGAAATCATCTCACAGAGTTACAGCTTTCCCCTCAAGAAGCCTTTCGCTAAGACAGTTCTTGTGGAATTGGCAAAGTGATATTTGGAAGCCCATAGAGGGCTATGGTGAAAAAGGAAATATCCTCAGTTGAAATCTGGAAAGAAGCTTTCTGAGAAACTGCTTAGTGTTCTGTTCATTTATCTCACACAGTTACATCTGTATTTCGTGGATATCTTTGCTAGCCTTATTTCTGTGGAATCTGAGAACAGGTATTTCAGATCCCTTTGAAGACTATAGGGACAAAGGAAATATCCTCCGATTACAAAGAGAAAGAAGCTTTCTTAGAAACTTCTTTGTGTTCTGTGAAATCATCTCACAGAGTTACAGCTTTCCCCTCAAGAAGCCTTTCGCTAAGACAGTTCTTGTGGAATTGGCAAAGTGATATTTGGAAGCCCATAGAGGACAATGGTGAAAAAGGAAATATCATCAGATGAAATCTGTAAAGAAGCTTTCTGAGAAACTGCTTAGTGTTCTGTTAATTAATCTCACAGAGTTACATCTGTATTTCGTGGATATCTTTGCTAGCCTTATTTCTGTGGAATCTGAGGACAGATATTTTGAATCCCTTTGAACTCTATAGGGCCAAAGGAAATATCCTCCGATAACAAAGAGAAAGAAGCTTTCTGAGAAACTTCTTTGTGTTCTGTGAAATCATCTCACAGAGTTACTGCTTTCCCCTGAAGAAGCCTTTCGCTAAGACAGTTCTTGTGGAATTGGCAAAGTGATATTTGGAAGCCCGTAGAGGGCTATGGTGAAAAAGGAAATATCCTCAGATGAAATCTGGAAAGAAGCTTTCTGAGAAACTGCTTAGTGTTCTGTTAATTCATCTCACAGAGTTACATCTGTATTTCGTGGATCTCTTTGCTAGCCTTATTTCTGTGGAATCTGAGAACAGGAATTTCAGATCCCTTTGAAGACTATAGGGACAAAGGAAATATCCTCCGATTACAAAGAGAAAGAAGCTTTCTTAGAAACTTCTTTGTGTTCTGTGAAATCATCTCACAGAGTTACAGCTTTCCCCTCAAGAAGCCTTTCGCTAAGACAGTTCTTGTGGAATTGGCAAAGTGATATTTGGAAGCCCATAGAGGACAATGGTGAAAAGGGAAATATCATCAGATGAAATCTGTAAAGAAGCTTTCTGAGAAACTGCTTAGTGTTCTGTTAATTCATCTCACAGAGTTACATCTGTATTTCGTGGATCTCTTTGCTAGCCTTATTTCTGTGGAATCTGAGAACAGATATTTCGGATCCCATTGAAGACTATAGGGCCAAAGGAAATATCTTCCGATAACAAAGAGAAAGAAGCTTTCTGAGAAACTTCTTTGTGTTCTGTGAAATCATCTCACAGAGTTACAGCTTTCCCCTCAAGAAGCCTTTCGCTAAGACACTTCTTGAGAAATTGGCAAAGTGATATTTGGAAGCCCATAGAGGGCTATCGTGAAAAAGGAAATATCCTCAGATGAAATCTGGAAAGAAGCTTTCTGAGAAACTGCTTAGTGTTCTGTTAATTCATCTCACAGAGTTACATCTGTATTTCGTGGATCTCTTTGCTAGCCTTATTTCTGTGGAATCTGAGAACAGATATTTCGGATCCCTTTGAAGACTATAGGGCCAAAGGAAATATCCTCCGATAACATAGAGAAAGAAGCTTTCTGAGAAACTTCTTTGTGTTCTGTGAAATCATCTCACAGAGTTACAGCTTTCCCTTCAAGAAGACTTTCGCTAAGACACTTCTTGTGGAATTGGCAAAGTGATATTTGGAAGCCCATAGAGGGCTATGGTGAAAAAGGAAATATCCTCAGATGAAATCTGGAAAGAAGCTTTCTGAGAAACTGCTTAGTGTTCTGTTAATTCATCTCACAGAGTTACATCTGTATTTCTTGGATATCTTTGCTAGCCTTATTTCTGCGGAATCTGAGAAAAGATATTTCGGATCCCTTTGAAGACTATAGGGCCAAAGGAAATATCCTCCGATAACAAAGAGACAGAAGCTTTCTGAGAAACTTCTTTCTGTTCTGTGAAATCATCTCCCGGAGTTACAGCTTTCCCCTCAAGTAGCCTTTCGCTAAGACAGTTCTTGTGGAATTGGCAAAGTGATATTTGGAAGCCCATAGAGGGCTATGGTGAAAAAGGAAATATCCTAAGATGAAATCTGGAAAGAAGCTTTCTGAGAAACTCCTTAGTGTTCTGTTAATTCATCTCACAGAGTTACATCTGTATTTCGTGGATCTCTTTCCTAGCCTTATTTCTTTGGAATCTGAGAACAGATATTTCGGATCCCTTTAAAGTCTATAAGGCCAAAGGAAATATCTTCCGATAACAAAGAGAAAGAAGCTTTCTGAGAAACTTCTTTGTGTTCTGTGAAATCATCTCCCAGAGTTACAGCTTTCCTCTTAAGAAGCCTTTCGCTAAGACAGTTCTTGTGGAACTGGCAAAGTGATATTTGGAAGCCCATAGAGGGCTATGGTGAAAAAGGAAATATCCTCAGATGAAACCTGGAAAGAAGCTTTCTGAGAAACTGCTTAGTGTTCTGTTAATTCATCTCACAGAGTTACATCTGTATTTCGTGGATATCTTTGCTAGCCTTATTTCTGCGGAATCTGAGAACAGATATTTCGGATCCCTTTGAAGACTATAGGGCCAAAGGAAATATCCTCCGATAACAAAGAGAAAGAAGCTTTCTGAGAAACTTCTTTGTGATCTGTGAAATCATCTCGCAGAGTTACACCTTTCCCCTCAAGAAGCCTTTCGCTAAGACACTTCTTGAGAAATTGGCAAAGTGATATTTGGAAGCCCATAGAGGGCTGTGGTGAAAAAGGAAATATCCTCAGGTGAAATCTGGAAAGAAGCTTTCTGAGAAACTGCTTAGTGTTCTGTTAATTCATCTCACAGAGTTACATCTGTATTTCGTGGATCTCTTTGCTAGCCTTATTTCTGCGGAATCTGAGAACAGATATTTCGGATCCCTTTGAAGACTATAGGGCCAAAGGAAATATCCTCCGATAACAAAGAGAAAGAAGCTTTCTGAGAAACTTCTTTGTGTTCTGTGAAATCATCTCACAGAGTTACAGCTTTCCCCTCAAGAAGCCTTTCGCTAAGACAGTTCTTGTGGAATTGGCAAAGTGATATTTGGAAGCCCATAGAGGGCTATGGTGAAAAAGGAAATATCCTCAGACGAAATCTGGAAAGAAGCTTTCTGAGAAACTGCTTAGTGTTCTGTCAATTCATCTCACAGAGTTACATCTGTATTTCGTGCATCTCTTTGCTCGCCTTATTTCTGTGGAATCTGAGAACAGGTATTTCGGATCCCTTTGAAGACTATAGGGCCAATGGAAATATCCTCCGATAACAAAGAGATAGAAGCTTTCTGAGAAACTTCTTTGTGTTCTGTGAAATCATCTCACAGAGTTACAGCTTTCCCCTCAAGAAGCCTTTCGCTAAGACAGTTCTTGTGGAATTGGCAAAGTGATATTTGGAAGCCCATAGAGGGCTATGGTGAAAAAGGAAATATCCTCAGATGAAATCTGGAAAGAAGCTTTGTGAGAAACTGCTTAGTGTTCTGTTAATTCATCTCCCAGAGTTACATCTGTATTTCGTAGATCTCTTTGCTAGCCTTATTTCTGTGGAATCTGAGACAGATACTTCGGATCCCTTCGAAGACTATAGGGCCAAAGGAAATATCCTCCGATAACAAAGAGAAAGAAGCTTTCTGAGAAACTTCTTTGTGTTCTGTGAAATCATCTCCAAGAGTTACAGCTTTCCCCTCAAGAAGCCTTTCGCTAAGACAGTTCTTGTGGAATTGGCAAAGTGATATTTGGAAGCCCATAGAGGGCTATGGTGAAAAAGGAAATATCCTCAGATGAAATCTCGAAAGAAGCTTTCTGAGAAACTGCTTAGTGTTCTGTTAATTCATCTCCCAGAGTTACATCTGTATTTCGTGGATCTCTTTGCTAGCCTTATTTCTGTGGAATCTGAGAACAGATATATCGGATCCCATTGAAGTCTATAGGGCCAAAGGAAATATCTTCCGATAACAAAGGGAAAGAAGCTTTCTGAGAAACTTCTTTGTGTTCTGTGAAATCATCTCCCAGAGTTACAGCTTTCCTCTCAAGACGCCTTTCGCTAAGACAGTTCTTGTGGAACTGGCAAAGTGATATTTGGAAGCCCATAGAGGGCTATGGTGAAAAAGGAAATATCCTCAGATGAAATCTGGAAAGAATCTTTCTGAGAAACTGCTTAGTGTTCTGTTAATTCATCTCACAGAGTTACATCTGTATTTGGTGGATCTCTTTGCTAGCCTTATTTCTGTGGAATCTGAGAACAGATATTTCAGATCCCATTGAAGACTATAGGGCCAAAGGAAATATCCTCCGGTTACAAAGAAAAAGAAGCTTTCTGAGAAACTTCTTTGTGTTCTGTGAAATCATCTCACAGAGTTACAGCTTTCCCCTCAAGAAGCCTTTCGCTAAGACACTTCTTGTGGAATTCGCAAAGTGATATTTGTAAGCCCATAGAGGGCTATGGTGAAAAAGGAAATATCCTCAGATGAGATCTGGAAAGAAGCTTTCTGAGAAACTGCTTAGTGTTCTGTTAATTCATCTCACAGAGTTACATCTGTATTTCGTGGATATCTTTGCTAGCCTTATTTCTGTGGAATCTGAGGACAGATATTTCGAATCCCTTTGAAGACTATAGGGCCAAAGGAAATATCCTCCGGTAACAAAGAGAAAGAATCTTTCTTAGAAACTTCTTTGTGTTCTGTGAAATCATCGCACAGAGTTACAGCTTTCCCCTCAAGAAGCCTTTCGCTAAGACACTTCTTGTGGAATTGGCAAAGTGATATTTGGAAGCCCATAGAGGACAATGGTGAAAAAGGAAATATCATCAGATGAAATCTGTAAAGAAGCTTTCTGAGAAACTGCTTAGTGTTCTGTTAATTCATCTCACAGAGTTACATCTGTATTTCGTGGATCTCTTTGCTAGCCTTATTTCTGTGGAATCTGAGAACAGATATTTCGGATCCCATTGAAGACTATAGGGCCAAAGGAAATATCTTCCGATAACACAGAGAAAGAAGCTTTCTGAGAAACTTCTTTGTGTTCTGTGAAATCATCTCACAGAGTTACAGCTTTCCCCTCAAGAAGCCTTTCGCTAAGACACTTCTTGAGAAATTGGCAAAGTGATATTTGGAAGCCCATAGAGGGCTGTGGTGAAAAAGGAAATATCCTCAGGTGAAATCTGGAAAGAAGCTTTCTGAGAAACTGCTTAGTGTTCTGTTAATTCATCTCACAGAGTTACATCTGTATTTCGTGGATCTCTTTGCTAACCTTATTTCTGTGGAATCTGAGAACAGGTATGTCAGATCCCTTTGAAGACTATAGGGACAAAGGAAATATCCTCCGATTACAAAGAGAAAGAAGCTTTCTTAGAAACTTCTTTGTATTCTGTGAAATCATCTCACAGAGTTACAGCTTTCCCCTCAAGAAGCCTTTCGCTAAGACACTTCTTGTGGAATTGGCAAAGTGATATTTGGAAGCCCATAGAGGGCTATGGTGAAAAAGGAAATATCCTCAGATGAAATCTGGAAAGAAGCTTTCTGAGAAACTGCTTAGTGTTCTGTTAATTCATCTCACAGAGTTACATCTGTATTTCGTGGATCTCTTTGCTAGCCTTATTTCTGTGGAATCTGAGAACAGGTATTTTAGATCCCTTTGAAGACTATAGGGACAAAGGAAATATCCTCCGATTACAAAGAGAAAGAATCTTTCTTAGAAACTTCTTTGTGTTCTGTGAAATCATCTCACAGAGTTACAGCTTTCCCCTCAAGAAGCCTTTCGCTAAGACACTTCTTGAGAAATTGGCAAAGTGATATTTGGAAGCCCATAGAGGGCTGTGGTGAAAAAGGAAATATCCTCAGGTGAAATCTGGAAAGAAGCTTTCTGAGAAACTGCTTAGTGTTCTGTTAATTCATCTCCCAGAGTTACATCTGTATTTCGTGGATCTCTTTGCTAGCCTTATTTCTGTGGAATCTGAGACAGATACTTCGGATCCCTTTGAAGACTATAGGGCCAAAGGAAATATCCTCCGACAACAAAGAGAAAGAAGCTTTCTGAGAAACTTCTTTGTGTTCTGTGAAATCATCTCCAAGAGTTACAGCTTTCCCCTCAAGAAGCCTTTCGCTAAGACAGTTCTTGTGGAATTGGCAAAGTGATATTTGGAAGCCCATAGAGGGCTATGGTGAAAAAGGAAATATCCTCAGATGAAATCTGGAAAGAAGCTTTCTGAGAAACTGCTTAGTGTTCTGTTAATTCATCTCACAGAGTTACATCTGTATTTCGTGTATCTCTTTGCTAGCCTTATTTCTGTGGAATCTGAGAACAGATATTTCGGATCCCATTGAAGTCTATAGGGCCAAAGGAAATATCTTCCGATAACAAAGGGAAAGAAGCTTTCTGAGAAACTGCTTTGTGTTCTGTGAAATCATCTCCCAGAGTTACAGCTTTCCTCTCAAGACGCCTTTCGCTAAGACAGTTGTTGTGGAACTGGCAAGTGATATTTGGAAGCCCATAGAGGGCTATGGTGAAAAAGGAAATATCCTCAGATGAAATCTGGAAAGAATCTTTCTGAGAAACTGCTTAGTGTTCTGTTAATTCATCTCACAGAGTTACATCTGTATTTCGTGGATCTCTTTGCTAGCCTTATTTCTGTGGAATCTGAGAACAGGTATTTGAGATCCCTTTGAAGACTATAGGGACAAAGGAAATATTATCCGATTACAAAGAGAAAGAATCTTTCTTAGAAACTTCTTTGTGTTCTGTGAAATCATCTCATAGAGTTACAGCTTTCCCCTCAAGAAGCCTTTCGCTAAGACACTTCTTGAGAAATTGGCAAAGTGATATTTGGAAGCCCATAGAGGGCTGTGGTGAAAAAGGAAATATCCTCAGGTGAAATCTGGAAAGAAGCTTTCTGAGAAACTGCTTAGTGTTCTGTTAATTCATCTCACAGAGTTACATCTGTATTTCGTGGATCTCTTTGCTAGCCTTATTTCTGCGGAATCTGAGAACAGATATTTCGGATCCCTTTGAAGACTATAGGGCCAAAGGAAATATCCTCCGATAACAAAGAGAAAGAAGCTTTCTGAGAAACTTCTTTGTGTTCTGTGAAATCATCTCACAGAGTTACAGCTTTCCCCTCAAGAAGCCTTTCGCTAAGACAGTTCTTGTGGAATTGGCAAAGTGATATTTGGAAGCCCATAGAGGGCTATGGTGAAAAAGGAAATATCCTCAGATGAAATCTGGAAAGAAGCTTTCTGAGAAACTGCTTAGTGTTCTGTCAATTCATCTCACAGAGTTACATCTGTATTTCGTGGATCTCTTTGCTCGCCTTATTTCTGTGGAATCTGAGAACAGGTATTTCGGATCCCTTTGAAGACTATAGGGCCAATGGAAATATCCTCCGATAACAAAGAGATAGAAGCTTTCTGAGAAACTTCTTTGTGTTCTGTGAAATCATCTCACAGAGTTACAGCTTTCCCCTCAAGAAGCCTTTCGCTAAGACAGTTCTTGTGGAATTGGCAAAGTGATATTTCGAAGCCCATAGAGGGCTATGGTGAAAAAGGAAATATCCTCAGATGAAATCTGGAAAGAAGCTTTGTGAGAAACTGCTTAGTGTTCTGTTAATTCATCTCCCAGAGTTACATCTGTATTTCGTAGATCTCTTTGCTAGCCTTATTTCTGTGGAATCTGAGACAGATACTTCGGATCCCTTTGAAGACTATAGGGCCAAAGGAAATATCCTCCGATAACAAAGAGAAAGAAGCTTTCTGAGAAACTTCTTTCTGTTCTGTGAAATCATCTCACAGAGTTACAGCTTTCCCCTCAAGAAGCCTTTCGCTAAGACACTTCTTGAGAAATTGGCAAAGTGATATTTGGAAGCCCATAGAGGGCTATCGTGAAAAAGGAAATATCCTCAGATGAAATCTGGAAAGAAGCTTTCTGAGAAACTGCTTAGTGTTCTGTTAATTCATCTCACAGAGTTACATCTGTATTTCGTGGATATCTTTGCTAGCCTTATTTCTGTGGAATCTGAGAACAGATATTTCGGATCCCTTTGAAGACTATAGGGCCAAAGGAAATATCCTCCGATAACAAAGAGAAAGAAGCTTTCTGAGAAACTTCTTTGTGTTCTGTGAAATCATCTCACAGAGTTACAGCTTTCCCTTCAAGAAGACTTTCGCTAAGACACTTCTTGTGGAATTGGCAAAGTGATATTTGGAAGCCCATAGAGGGCTATGGTGAAAAAGGAAATATCCTCAGATGAAATCTGGAAAGAAGCTTTCTGAGAAACTGCTTAGTGTTCTGTTAATTCATCTCACAGAGTTACATCTGTATTTCTTGGATATCTTTGCTAGCCTTATTTCTGCGGAATCTGAGAAAAGATATTTCGGATCCCTTTGAAGACTATAGGGCCAAAGGAAATATCCTCCGATAACAAAGAGACAGAAGCTTTCTGAGAAACTTCTTTCTGTTCTGTGAAATCATCTCCCAGAGTTACAGCTTTCCCCTCAAGTAGCCTTTCGCTAAGACAGTTCTTGTGGAATTGGCAAAGTGATATTTGGAAGCCCATAGAGGGCTATGGTGAAAAAGGAAATATCCTAAGATGAAATCTGGAAAGAAGCTTTCTGAGAAACTCCTTAGTGTTCTGTTAATTCATCTCACAGAGTTACATCTGTATTTCGTGGATCTCTTTCCTAGCCTTATTTCTTTGGAATCTGAGAACAGATATTTCGGATCCCTTTAAAGTCTATAAGGCCAAAGGAAATATCTTCCGATAACAAAGAGAAAGAAGCTTTCTGAGAAACTTCTTTGTGTTCTGTGAAATCATCTCCCAGAGTTACAGCTTTCCTCTCAAGAAGCCTTTCGCTAAGACAGTTCTTGTGGAACTGGCAAAGTGATATTTGGAAGCCCATAGAGGGCTATGGTGAAAAAGGAAATATCCTCAGATGAAACCTGGAAAGAAGCTTTCTGAGAAACTGCTTAGTGTTCTGTTAATTCATCTCACAGAGTTACATCTGTATTTCGTGGATATCTTTGCTAGCCTTATTTCTGCGGAATCTGAGAACAGATATTTCGGATCCCTTTGAAGACTATAGGGCCAAAGGAAATATCCTCCGATAACAAAGAGAAAGAAGCTTTCTGAGAAACTTCTTTGTGATCTGTGAAATCATCTCCCAGAGTTACACCTTTCCCCTCAAGAAGCCTTTCGCTAAGACAGTTCTTGTGGAATTGGCAAAGTGATATTTGGAAGCCCATAGAGGGCTATGGTGAAAAAGGAAATATCCTAAGATGAAATCTGGAAAGAAGCTTTCTGAGAAAATGCTTAGTGTTCTGTTAATTCATCTCACAGAGTTACATCTGTATTTCGTGGATCTCTTTCCTAGCCTTATATCTTTGGAATCTGAGAACAGATATTTCGGATCCCATTGAAGTCTATAGGGCCAAAGGAAATATCTTCCGATAACAAAGAGAAAGAAGCTTTCTGAGAAACTTCTTTGTGTTCTGTGAAATCATCTCCCAGAGTTACAGCTTTCCTCTCAAGAAGCCTTTCGCTAAGACAGTTCTTGTGGAACTGGCAAAGTGATATTTGGAAGCCCATAGAGGGCTATGGTGAAAAAGGAAATAACCTCAGATGAAATCTGGAAAGAATCTTTCTGAGAAACTGCTTAGTGTTCTGTTAATTCATCTCACAGAGTTACATCTGTATTTCGTGGATCTCTTTGCTAGCCTTATTTCTGTGGAATCTGAGAACAGATATTTCGGATCCCTTTGAAGACTATAGTGCCAAAGGAAATATCCTCCGATAACAAAGAGAAAGAAGCTTTCTGAGAAACTTCTTTGTGTTCTGTGAAATCATCTCACAGAGTTACAGCTTTCCCCTCAAGAAGCCTATCGCTAAGACAGTTCTTGTGGAATTGGCAAAGTGATATTTGGAAGCCCATAGAGGACAATGGTGAAAAAGGAAATATCATCAGATGAAATCTGTAAAGAAGCTTTCTGAGAAACTGCGTAGTGTTCTGTTAATTCATCTCACAGAGTTACATCTGTATTTCGTGGATCTCTTTGCTACCTTATTTCTGTGGAATCTGAGAACAGATATTTCGGATCCCATTGAAGACTATAGGGCCAAAGGAAAAATCTTCCGATAACAAAGAGAAAGAAGCTTTCTCAGAAACTTCTTTGTGTTCTGTGAAATCATCTCACAGAGTTACAGCTTTCCCCTCAAGAAGCCTTTCGCTAAGACACTTCTTGAGAAATTGGCAAAGTGATATTTGGAAGCCCATAGAGGGCTGTGGTGAAAAAGGAAATATCCTCAGGTGAAATCTGGAAAGAAGCTTTCTGAGAAACTGCTTAGTGATTTGTTAATTCATCTCACAGAGTTACATCTGTATTTCGTGGATCTCTTTGCTAGCCTTATTTCTGTGGAATCTGAGAACAGATATTTCGGATCCCTTTGAAGACTATAGGGCCAAAGGAAATATCCTCCGATAACAAAGAGAAAGAAGCTTTCTGAGAAACTTCTTTGTGTTCTGTGAAATCATCTCACACAGTTAGACCTTTCCCTTCAAGAAGCCTTTCGCTAAGACACTTCTTGTGGAATTGGCAAAGTGATATTTGGAAGCCCATAGAGGGCTATGGTGAAAATGGAAATATCCTCAGATGAAATCTGGAAAGAAGCTTTCTGGAAAAACTGCTTAGTGTTCTGTTAATTCATCTCACAGAGTTACATCTGTATTTCGTGGATATCTTTGCTAGCCTTATTTCTGCGGAATCTGAGAACAGATATTTCGGATCCCTTTGAAGACTATAGGGCCAAAGGATATATCCTCCGATAACAAAGAAAAAGAAGCTTTCTGAGAAACTTCGTTGTGTTCTGTGAAATCATCTCCCAGAGTTACAGCTTTCCCCTTAAGAAGCCTTTCGGAAGACAGTTCTTGTGGAATTGGCAAAGTGATATTTGGAAGCCCATAGAGGGCTATGGTGAAAAAGGAAATATGCTCAGATGAAATCTGGAAAGAAGCTTTCTGAGAAACTGCTTAGTGTTCTGTTAATTCATCTCACAGAGTTACATCTGTATTTTGTGGATCTCTTTGCTAGCCTTATTTCTGTGGAATCTGAGAACAGATAGTTCGGATCGCTTTGAAGACTATAGGGCCAAAGGAAATATCTTCCGATAACAAAGAGAAAGAAGCTTTCTGAGAAATTTCTTTGTGTTCTGTGAAATCATCTCACAGAGTTACAGCTTTCCCGTCAAGAAGCCTTTCGCTAAGACACTTCTTGTGGAATTGGCGAAGTGATATTTCGAAGCCCATAGAGGGCTATGGTGAAAAAGGAAATATACTCAGATGAAATCTGGAAAGAAGCTTTCTGAGAAACTGCTTACTGTTCTGTTAATTAATCTCACAGATTTAAATCTGTATTTCGTGGATATCTTTGCTAGCCTTATTTCTGTGGAATCTGAGAAAAGATATTTCGGATCCCTTTGAAGACTATAGGGCCAATGCTAATATCCTCCGATAACAAAGAGATAGAAGCTTTCTGAGAAACTTCTTTGTGTTCTGTGAAATCATCTCACAGAGTTACAGCTTTCCCCTCAAGAAGCCTTTCGCTAAGACAGTTCTTGTGGAATTGGCAAAGTGATACTTGGAAGCCCATAGAGGGCTATGGTGAAAAAGGAAATATCCTCAGATGAAATCTGGAAAGAAGCTTTCTGAGAAACTGCTTAGTGTTCTGATAATTCATCTCACAGAGTTACATCTGTATTTCGTGGATCTCTTTGCTAGCCTTATTTCTGTGGAATCTGAGAACAGATATTTCGGATCCCTTTGAAGACTATAGGCCCAAAGGAAATATCCTCCGATAACAAAGAGAAAGAAGCTTTCTGAGAAACTTCTTTGTGTTCTGTGAAATCATCTCACAGAGTTACAGCTTTCCCCTCAAGAAGGCTTTCGCTAAGACAGTTCTTGTGGAATTGGCAAAGTGATATTTGGAAGCCCATAGAGGACAATGGTGAAAAAGGAAATATCATCAGATGAAATCTGTAAAGAAGCTTTCTGAGAAACTGCTTAGTGTTCTGTTAATTCATCTCACAGAGTTACATCTGTATTTCGTGGATCCCTTTGCTAGCCTTATTTCTGTGGAATCTGAGAACAGATATTTCGGATCCCATTGAAGACTATAGGGCCATAGGAAATATCTTCCGATAACAAAGAGAAAGAAGCTTTCTGAGAAACTTCTTTGTGTTCTGTGAAATCATCTCACAGAGTTACAGCTTTCCCCTCAAGAAGCCTTTCGCTAAGACACTTCTTGAGAAATTGGCAAAGTGATATTTGGAAGCCCATAGAGGGCTGTGGTGAAAAAGGAAATATCCTCAGTTGAAATCTGGAAAGAAGCTTTCTGAGAAACTGCTTAGTGTTCTGTTAATTCATCTCACAGAGTTACATCTGTATTTCGTGGATATCTTTGCTAGCCTTTTTTCTGTGGAATCTGAGAACACATATTTCGGATCCCTTTGAAGACTATAGGGCCAAAGGAAATATCCTCCGATAACAAAGAGAAAGAAGCTTTCTGAGAAAATTCTTTGTGTTCTGTGAAATCATCTCAGAGAGATACAGCATTGCCTTCAAGAAGCCTTTCGCTAAGACACTTCTTGTGGAATTGGCAAAGTGATATTTGGAAGCCCAAAGAGGGCTAAGGTGAAAAAGGAAATATCCTCAGATGAAATCTGGAAAGAAGCTTTCTTTGAAACTGCTTAGTGTTCTGTTAATTCATCTCACAGAGTTACATCTGTATTTCGTGGATCTCTTTGCTAGGCTTATTTCTGTGGAATCTGAGAACAGGTATTTCAGATCCCTTTGAAGACTATAGGGACAAAGGAAATATCCTCCGATTACAAAGAGAAAGAAGCTTTCTTAGAAACTTCTTTGTGTTCTGTGAAATCATCTCAGAGAGTTACAGCTTTCCCCTCAAGAAGCCTTTCGCTAAGACAGTTCTTGTGGAATTGGCAAAGTGATATTTGGAAGCCCATAGAGGGCTATGGTGAAAAAGGAAATATCCTCAGATGAAAATTGGAAAGAAGCTTTCTGAGAAACTGCTTAGTGTTCTGTTAATTCATCTCACAGAGTTACATCTGTATTTCGTGGATCTCTTTGCTAGCCTTATTTCTGTGGAATCTGAGAACAGATATTTCGGATCCCATTGAAGACTATAGGGCCAAAGGAAATATCTTCCGATAACAAAGAGAAAGAAGCTTTCTGAGAAACTTCTTTGTGTTCTGTGAAATCATCTCACAGAGTTAGAGCTTTCCCTTCAAGAAGCCTTTCGCTAAGACACTTCTTGTGGAATTGGCAAAGTGATATTTGGAAGCCCATAGAGGGCTATGGTGAAAATGGAAATATCCTCAGATGAAATCTGGAAATAAGCTTTCTGGAAAAACTGCTTAGTGTTCTGTTAATTCATCTCACAGAGTTACATCTGTATTTCGTGGATATCTTTGCTAGCCTTATTTCTGCGGAATCTGAGAACAGATATTTCGGATCCCTTTGAAGACTATAGGGCCAAAGGATATATCCTCCGATAACAAAGAGAAAGAAGCTTTCTGAGAAACTTCGTTGTGTTCTGTGAAATCATCTCCCAGAGTTACAGCTTTCCCCTCAAGAAGCCTTTCGCTAAGACAGTTCTTGTGGAATTGGCAAAGTGATATTTGGAAGCCCATAGAGGGCTATGGTGAAAAAGGAAATATGCTCAGATGAAATCTGGAAAGAAGCTTTCTGAGAAACTGCTTAGTGTTCTGTTAATTCATCTCACAGAGTTACATCTGTATTTTGTGGATCTCTTTGCTAGCCTTATTTCTGTGGAATCTGAGAACAGATAGTTCGGATCGCTTTGAAGACTATAGGGCCAAAGGAAATATCTTCCGATAACAAAGAGAAAGAAGCTTTCTGAGAAATTTCTTTGTGTTCTGTGAAATCATCTCACAGAGTTACAGCTTTCCCCTCAAGAAGCCTTTCGCTAAGACACTTCTTGTGGAATTGGCGAAGTGATATTTCGAAGCCCATAGAGGGCTATGGTGAAAAAGGAAATATACTCAGATGAAATCTGGAAAGAAGCTTTCTGAGAAACTGCTTACTGTTCTGTTAATTAATCTCACAGATTTAAATCTGTATTTCGTGGATATCTTTGCTAGCCTTATTTCTGTGGATTCTGAGAAAAGATATTTCGGATCCCTTTGAAGACTATAGGGCCAATGCTAATATCCTCCGATAACAAAGAGATAGAAGCTTTCTGAGAAACTTCTTTGTGTTCTGTGAAATCATCTCACAGAGTTACAGCTTTCCCCTCAAGAAGCCTTTCGCTAAGACAGTTCTTGTGGAATTGGCAAAGTGATACTTGGAAGCCCATAGAGAGCTATGGTGAAAAAGGAAATATCCTCAGATGAAATCTGGAAAGAAGCTTTCTGAGAAACTGCTTAATGTTCTGTTAATTCATCTCCCAGAGTTACATCTGTATTTCGTGGATCTCTTTGCTAGCCTTATTTCTGTGGAATCTGAGACAGATACTTCGGATCCCTTTGAAGACTATAGGGCCAAAGGAAATATCCTCCGATAACAAAGAGAAAGAAGCTTTCTGAGAAACTTCTTTGTGTTCTGTGAAATCATCTCACAGAGTTACAGCTTTCCCCTCAAGAAGCCTTTCGCTAAGACAGTTCTTGTGGAACTGGCAAAGTGATATTTGGAAGCCCATAGAGGGCTATGGTGAAAAAGGAAATATCCTCAGATGAAATCTGGAAAGAATCTTTCTGAGAAACTGCTTAGTGTTCTGTTAATTCATCTCACAGAGTTACATCTGTATTTCGTGGATCTCTTTGCTAGCCTTATTTCTGTGGAATCTGAGAACAGATATTTCGGATCCCATTGAAGACTATAGGGCCAAAGGAAATATCTTCCGATAACACAGAGAAAGAAGCTTTCTGAGAAACTTCTTTGTGTTCTGTGAAATCATCTCACAGAGTTACAGCTTTCCCCTCAAGAAGCCTTTCGCTAAGACACTTCTTGAGAAATTGGCAAAGTGATATTTGGAAGCCCATAGAGGGCTATGGTGAAAAAGGAAATATCCTCAGGTGAAATCTGGAAAGAAGCTTTCTGAGAAACTGCTTAGTGTTCTGTTTTTCATCTCACAGAGTTACATCTGTATTTCGTGGATCTCTTTGCTAGCCTTATTTCTGTGGAATCTGAGAACAGATATTTCGGATCCCTTTGAAGACTATAGGGCCAAAGGAAATATCCTCCGATAACAAAGAGAAAGAAGCTTTCTGAGAAACTTCTTTGTGTTCTGTGAAATCATCTCACAGAGTTACAGCTTTCCCCTCAAGAAGCCTTTCGCTAAGACACTTCTTGAGAAATTGGCAAAGTGATATTTGGAAGCCCATAGAGGGCTATCGTGAAAAAGGAAATATCCTCAGATGAAATCTGGAAAGAAGCTTTCTGAGAAACTGCTTAGTGTTCTGTTAATTCATCTCACAGAGTTACATCTGTATTTCGTGGATATCTTTGCTAGCCTTATTTCTGTGGAATCTGAGAACAGATATTTCGGATCCCTTTGAAGACTATAGGGCCAAAGGAAATATCCTCCGATAACAAAGAGAAAGAAGCTTTCTGAGAAACTTCTTTGTGTTCTGTGAAATCATCTCACAGAGTTACAGCTTTCCCTTCAAGAAGACTTTCGCTAAGACACTTCTTGTGGAATTGGCAAAGTGATATTTGGAAGCCCATAGAGGGCTATGGTGAAAAAGGAAATATCCTCAGATGAAATCTGGAAAGAAGCTTTCTGAGAAACTGCTTAGTGTTCTGTTAATTCATCTCACAGAGTTACATCTGTATTTCTTGGATATCTTTGCTAGCCTTATTTCTGCGGAATCTGAGAAAAGATATTTCGGATCCCTTTGAAGACTATAGGGCCAAAGGAAATATCCTCCGATAACAAAGAGACAGAAGCTTTCTGAGAAACTTCTTTCTGTTCTGTGAAATCATCTCCCAGAGTTACAGCTTTCCCCTCAAGTAGCCTTTCGCTAAGACAGTTCTTGTGGAATTGGCAAAGTGATATTTGGAAGCCCATAGAGGGCTATGGTGAAAAAGGAAATATCCTAAGATGAAATCTGGAAAGAAGCTTTCTGAGAAACTCCTTAGTGTTCTGTTAATTCATCTCACAGAGTTACATCTGTATTTCGTGGATCTCTTTCCTAGCCTTATTTCTTTGGAATCTGAGAACAGATATTTCGGATCCCTTTAAAGTCTATAAGGCCAAAGGAAATATCTTCCGATAACAAAGAGAAAGAAGCTTTCTGAGAAACTTCTTTGTGTTCTGTGAAATCATCTCCCAGAGTTACAGCTTTCCTCTCAAGAAGCCTTTCGCTAAGACAGTTCTTGTGGAACTGGCAAAGTGATATTTGGAAGCCCATAGAGGGCTATGGTGAAAAAGGAAATATCCTCAGATGAAACCTGGAAAGAAGCTTTCTGAGAAACTGCTTAGTGTTCTGTTAATTCATCTCACAGAGTTACATCTGTATTTCGTGGATATCTTTGCTAGCCTTATTTCTGCGGAATCTGAGAACAGATATTTCGGATCCCTTTGAAGACTATAGGGCCAAAGGAAATATCCTCCGATAACAAAGAGAAAGAAGCTTTCTGAGAAACTTCTTTGTGATCTGTGAAATCATCTCCCAGAGTTACACCTTTCCCCTCAAGAAGCCTTTCGCTAAGACAGTTCTTGTGGAATTGGCAAAGTGATATTTGGAAGCCCATAGAGGGCTATGGTGAAAAAGGAAATATCCTAAGATGAAATCTGGAAAGAAGCTTTCTGAGAAAATGCTTAGTGTTCTGTTAATTCATCTCACAGAGTTACATCTGTATTTCGTGGATCTCTTTCCTAGCCTTATATCTTTGGAATCTGAGAACAGATATTTCGGATCCCATTGAAGTCTATAGGGCCAAAGGAAATATCTTCCGATAACAAAGAGAAAGAAGCTTTCTGAGAAACTTCTTTGTGTTCTGTGAAATCATCTCCCAGAGTTACAGCTTTCCTCTCAAGAAGCCTTTCGCTAAGACAGTTCTTGTGGAACTGGCAAAGTGATATTTGGAAGCCCATAGAGGGCTATGGTGAAAAAGGAAATAACCTCAGATGAAATCTGGAAAGAATCTTTCTGAGAAACTGCTTAGTGTTCTGTTAATTCATCTCACAGAGTTACATCTGTATTTCGTGGATCTCTTTGCTAGCCTTATTTCTGTGGAATCTGAGAACAGATATTTCGGATCCCTTTGAAGACTATAGTGCCAAAGGAAATATCCTCCGATAACAAAGAGAAAGAAGCTTTCTGAGAAACTTCTTTGTGTTCTGTGAAATCATCTCACAGAGTTACAGCTTTCCCCTCAAGAAGCCTATCGCTAAGACAGTTCTTGTGGAATTGGCAAAGTGATATTTGGAAGCCCATAGAGGACAATGGTGAAAAAGGAAATATCATCAGATGAAATCTGTAAAGAAGCTTTCTGAGAAACTGCGTAGTGTTCTGTTAATTCATCTCACAGAGTTACATCTGTATTTCGTGGATCTCTTTGCTACCTTATTTCTGTGGAATCTGAGAACAGATATTTCGGATCCCATTGAAGACTATAGGGCCAAAGGAAAAATCTTCCGATAACAAAGAGAAAGAAGCTTTCTCAGAAACTTCTTTGTGTTCTGTGAAATCATCTCACAGAGTTACAGCTTTCCCCTCAAGAAGCCTTTCGCTAAGACACTTCTTGAGAAATTGGCAAAGTGATATTTGGAAGCCCATAGAGGGCTGTGGTGAAAAAGGAAATATCCTCAGGTGAAATCTGGAAAGAAGCTTTCTGAGAAACTGCTTAGTGATTTGTTAATTCATCTCACAGAGTTACATCTGTATTTCGTGGATCTCTTTGCTAGCCTTATTTCTGTGGAATCTGAGAACAGATATTTCGGATCCCTTTGAAGACTATAGGGCCAAAGGAAATATCCTCCGATAACAAAGAGAAAGAAGCTTTCTGAGAAACTTCTTTGTGTTCTGTGAAATCATCTCACACAGTTAGACCTTTCCCTTCAAGAAGCCTTTCGCTAAGACACTTCTTGTGGAATTGGCAAAGTGATATTTGGAAGCCCATAGAGGGCTATGGTGAAAATGGAAATATCCTCAGATGAAATCTGGAAAGAAGCTTTCTGGAAAAACTGCTTAGTGTTCTGTTAATTCATCTCACAGAGTTACATCTGTATTTCGTGGATATCTTTGCTAGCCTTATTTCTGCGGAATCTGAGAACAGATATTTCGGATCCCTTTGAAGACTATAGGGCCAAAGGATATATCCTCCGATAACAAAGAAAAAGAAGCTTTCTGAGAAACTTCGTTGTGTTCTGTGAAATCATCTCCCAGAGTTACAGCTTTCCCCTTAAGAAGCCTTTCGGAAGACAGTTCTTGTGGAATTGGCAAAGTGATATTTGGAAGCCCATAGAGGGCTATGGTGAAAAAGGAAATATGCTCAGATGAAATCTGGAAAGAAGCTTTCTGAGAAACTGCTTAGTGTTCTGTTACTTCATCTCACAGAGTTACATCTGTATTTTGTGGATCTCTTTGCTAGCCTTATTTCTGTGGAATCTGAGAACAGATAGTTCGGATCGCTTTGAAGACTATAGGGCCAAAGGAAATATCTTCCGATAACAAAGAGAAAGAAGCTTTCTGAGAAATTTCTTTGTGTTCTGTGAAATCATCTCACAGAGTTACAGCTTTCCCGTCAAGAAGCCTTTCGCTAAGACACTTCTTGTGGAATTGGCGAAGTGATATTTCGAAGCCCATAGAGGGCTATGGTGAAAAAGGAAATATACTCAGATGAAATCTGGAAAGAAGCTTTCTGAGAAACTGCTTACTGTTCTGTTAATTAATCTCACAGATTTAAATCTGTATTTCGTGGATATCTTTGCTAGCCTTATTTCTGTGGAATCTGAGAAAAGATATTTCGGATCCCTTTGAAGACTATAGGGCCAATGCTAATATCCTCCGATAACAAAGAGATAGAAGCTTTCTGAGAAACTTCTTTGTGTTCTGTGAAATCATCTCACAGAGTTACAGCTTTCCCCTCAAGAAGCCTTTCGCTAAGACAGTTCTTGTGGAATTGGCAAAGTGATACTTGGAAGCCCATAGAGGGCTATGGTGAAAAAGGAAATATCCTCAGATGAAATCTGGAAAGAAGCTTTCTGAGAAACTGCTTAGTGTTCTGTTAATTTATCTCTCAGAGTTACATCTGTATTTCGTGGATTTCTTTCCTAGCCTTATTTCTGTGGAATCTGAGAACAGATATTTCGGATCCCATTGAAGTCTATAGGGCCAAAGGAAATATCTTCCGATAATAAAGGGAAAGAAGCTTTCTGAGAAACTTCTTTGTGTTCTGTGAAATCATCTCCCAGAGTTACAGCTTTCCTCTCAAGACGCCTTTCGCTAAGACATTTCTTGTGGAACTGGCAAAGTGATATTTGGAAGCCCATAGAGGGCTATGGTGAAAAAGGATATATCCTCAGATGAAATCTGGAAAGAATCTTTCTGAGAAACTGCTTAGTGTTCTGTTAATTCATCTCACAGAGTTACATCTGTATTTCGTGGATCTCTTTGCTAGCCTTATTTCTGTGGAATCTGAGAACAGATATTTCGGATCCCATTGAAGACTATAGGGCCAAAGGAAATATCTTCCGATAACACAGAGAAAGAAGCTTTCTGAGAAACTTCTTTGTGTTCTGTGAAATCATCTCACAGAGTTACAGCTTTCCCCTCAAGAAGCCTTTCGCTAAGACACTTCTTGAGAAATTGGCAAAGTGATATTTGGAAGCCCATAGAGGGCTGTGGTAAAAAGGAAATATCCTCAGGTGAAATCTGGAAAGAAGCTTTCTGAGAAACTGCTTAGTGTTCTGTTTTTCATCTCACAGAGTTACACCTGTATTTCGTGGATGTCTTTGCTAGCCTTATTCTGCGGAATCTGAGAACAGATATTTCGGATCCCTTTGAAGACTATAGGGCCAAAGGAAATATCCTCCGATAACAAAGAGAAAGAAGCTTTCTGAGGAACTTCTTTGTGTTCTGTGAAATCATCTCCCAGAGTTACAGCTTTCCCCTCAAGAAGCCTTTCGCTAAGACAGTTCTTGTGGAATTGGCAAAGTGATATTTGGAAGCCCATAGAGGGCTATGGTGAAAAAGAAAATATCCTCAGAAGAAATCTGGAAAGAAGCTTTCTGAGAAACTGCTTAGTATTCTGTTAATTCATCTCACAGAGTTACATCTATATTTCGTGGATCTCTTTCCTAGCCTTATTTCTGTGGAATCTGAGAACAGATATTTCGGATCCCATTGAAGTCTATAGGGCCAAAGGAAATATCTTCCAATAACAAAGAGAAAGAAGCTTTCTGAGAAACTTCTTTGTGTTCTGTGAAATCATCTCCCAGAGTTACAGCTTTCATCTCAAGAAGCCTTTCGCTAAGACAGTTCTTGTGGAACTGGCAGAGTGATATTTGGAAGCCCATAGAGGGCTATGGTGAAAAAGGAAATATCCTCAGATGAAATCTGGAAAGAATCTTTCTGAGAAACTGCTTAGTGTTCTGTTAATTCATCTCACAGAGTTACATCTGTATTTCGTGGATCTCTTTGCTAGCCTTATTTCTGTGGAATCTGAGAAAAGATATTTCGGATCCCATTGAAGACTATAGGGCCAAAGGAAATATCCTGCGATAACAAAGAGAAAGAAGCTTTCTGAGAAACTTCTTTGTGTTCTGTGAAATCATCTCCCAGAGTTACAGGTTTCCCCTCAAGAAGCCTTTCGCTAAGACACTTCTTGTGGAATTGGCAAAGTGATATTTGGAAGCCCATAGAGGGCTATGGTGAAAAAGGAAATATCCTCAGATGAAATCTGGAAAGAAGCTTTCTGAAAAACTGCTTAGTGTTCTGATAATTCATCTCACAGAGTTACATCTGTATTTCGTGGATCTCTTTGCTAGCCTTATTTCTGTGGAATCTGAGAACAGATATTTCGGATCCCTTTGAAGACTATAGGCCCAAAGGAAATATCCTCCGATAACAAAGAGAAAGAAGCTTTCTGAGAAACTTCTTTGTGTTCTGTGAAATCATCTCACAGAGTTACAGCTTTCCCCTCAAGAAGGCTTTCGCTAAGACAGTTCTTGTGGAATTGGCAAAGTGATATTTGGAAGCCCATAGAGGACAATGGTGAAAAAGGAAATATCATCAGATGAAATCTGTAAAGAAGCTTTCTGAGAAACTGCTTAGTGTTCTGTTAATTCATCTCACAGAGTTACATCTGTATTTCGTGGATCCCTTTGCTAGCCTTATTTCTGTGGAATCTGAGAACAGATATTTCGGATCCCATTGAAGACTATAGGGCCATAGGAAATATCTTCCGATAACAAAGAGAAAGAAGCTTTCTGAGAAACTTCTTTGTGTTCTGTGAAATCATCTCACAGAGTTACAGCTTTCCCCTCAAGAAGCCTTTCGCTAAGACACTTCTTGAGAAATTGGCAAAGTGATATTTGGAAGCCCATAGAGGGCTGTGGTGAAAAAGGAAATATCCTCAGTTGAAATCTGGAAAGAAGCTTTCTGAGAAACTGCTTAGTGTTCTGTTAATTCATCTCACAGAGTTACATCTGTATTTCGTGGATATCTTTGCTAGCCTTTTTTCTGTGGAATCTGAGAACACATATTTCGGATCCCTTTGAAGACTATAGGGCCAAAGGAAATATCCTCCGATAACAAAGAGAAAGAAGCTTTCTGAGAAAATTCTTTGTGTTCTGTGAAATCATCTCAGAGAGATACAGCTTTGCCTTCAAGAAGCCTTTCGCTAAGACACTTCTTGTGGAATTGGCAAAGTGATATTTGGAAGCCCAAAGAGGGCTAAGGTGAAAAAGGAAATATCCTCAGATGAAATCTGGAAAGAAGCTTTCTTTGAAACTGCTTAGTGTTCTGTTAATTCATCTCACAGAGTTACATCTGTATTTCGTGGATCTCTTTGCTAGGCTTATTTCTGTGGAATCTGAGAACAGGTATTTCAGATCCCTTTGAAGACTATAGGGACAAAGGAAATATCCTCCGATTACAAAGAGAAAGAAGCTTTCTTAGAAACTTCTTTGTGTTCTGTGAAATCATCTCACAGAGTTACAGCTTTCCCCTCAAGAAGCCTTTCGCTAAGACAGTTCTTGTGGAATTGGCAAAGTGATATTTGGAAGCCCATAGAGGGCTATGGTGAAAAAGGAAATATCCTCAGATGAAAATTGGAAAGAAGCTTTCTGAGAAACTGCTTAGTGTTCTGTTAATTCATCTCACAGAGTTACATCTGTATTTCGTGGATCTCTTTGCTAGCCTTATTTCTGTGGAATCTGAGAACAGATATTTCGGATCCCATTGAAGACTATAGGGCCAAAGGAAATATCTTCCGATAACAAAGAGAAAGAAGCTTTCTGAGAAACTTCTTTGTGTTCTGTGAAATCATCTCACAGAGTTAGAGCTTTCCCTTCAAGAAGCCTTTCGCTAAGACACTTCTTGTGGAATTGGCAAAGTGATATTTGGAAGCCCATAGAGGGCTATGGTGAAAATGGAAATATCCTCAGATGAAATCTGGAAATAAGCTTTCTGGAAAAACTGCTTAGTGTTCTGTTAATTCATCTCACAGAGTTACATCTGTATTTCGTGGATATCTTTGCTAGCCTTATTTCTGCGGAATCTGAGAACAGATATTTCGGATCCCTTTGAAGACTATAGGGCCAAAGGATATATCCTCCGATAACAAAGAGAAAGAAGCTTTCTGAGAAACTTCGTTGTGTTCTGTGAAATCATCTCCCAGAGTTACAGCTTTCCCCTCAAGAAGCCTTTCGCTAAGACAGTTCTTGTGGAATTGGCAAAGTGATATTTGGAAGCCCATAGAGGGCTATGGTGAAAAAGGAAATATGCTCAGATGAAATCTGGAAAGAAGCTTTCTGAGAAACTGCTTAGTGTTCTGTTAATTCATCTCACAGAGTTACATCTGTATTTTGTGGATCTCTTTGCTAGCCTTATTTCTGTGGAATCTGAGAACAGATAGTTCGGATCGCTTTGAAGACTATAGGGCCAAAGGAAATATCTTCCGATAACAAAGAGAAAGAAGCTTTCTGAGAAATTTCTTTGTGTTCTGTGAAATCATCTCACAGAGTTACAGCTTTCCCCTCAAGAAGCCTTTCGCTAAGACACTTCTTGTGGAATTGGCGAAGTGATATTTCGAAGCCCATAGAGGGCTATGGTGAAAAAGGAAATATACTCAGATGAAATCTGGAAAGAAGCTTTCTGAGAAACTGCTTACTGTTCTGTTAATTAATCTCACAGATTTAAATCTGTATTTCGTGGATATCTTTGCTAGCCTTATTTCTGTGGATTCTGAGAAAAGATATTTCGGATCCCTTTGAAGACTATAGGGCCAATGCTAATATCCTCCGATAACAAAGAGATAGAAGCTTTCTGAGAAACTTCTTTGTGTTCTGTGAAATCATCTCACAGAGTTACAGCTTTCCCCTCAAGAAGCCTTTCGCTAAGACAGTTCTTGTGGAATTGGCAAAGTGATACTTGGAAGCCCATAGAGAGCTATGGTGAAAAAGGAAATATCCTCAGATGAAATCTGGAAAGAAGCTTTCTGAGAAACTGCTTAATGTTCTGTTAATTCATCTCCCAGAGTTACATCTGTATTTCGTGGATCTCTTTGCTAGCCTTATTTCTGTGGAATCTGAGACAGATACTTCGGATCCCTTTGAAGACTATAGGGCCAAAGGAAATATCCTCCGATAACAAAGAGAAAGAAGCTTTCTGAGAAACTTCTTTGTGTTCTGTGAAATCATCTCCCAGAGTTACAGCTTTCCCCTCAAGAAGCCTTTCGCTAAGACAGTTCTTGTGGAATTGGCAAAGTAATATTTGGAAGCCCATAGAGGGCTATGGTGAAAAAGGAAATATCCTCAGATGAAATCTGGAAAGAAGCTTTCTGAGAAACTGCTTAGTGTTCTGTTAATTCATCTCACAGAGTTACATCTGTATTTCGTGGATCTCTTTCCTAGCCTTATTTCTGTGGAATCTGAGAACAGATATTTCGGATCCCATTGAAGTCTATAGGGCCAAAGGAAATATCTTCCGATAACAAAGGGAAAGAAGCTTTCTGAGAAACTTCTTTGTGTTCTGTGAAATCATCTCCCAGAGTTACAGCTTTCCTCTCAAGACGCCTTTCGCTAAGACATTTCTTGTGGAACTGGCAAAGTGATATTTGGAAGCCCATAGAGGGCTATGGTGAAAAAGGAAATATCCTCAGATGAAATCTGGAAAGAATCTTTCTGAGAAACTGCTTAGTGTTCTGTTAATTCATCTCACAGAGTTACATCTGTATTTCGTGGATCTCTTTGCTAGCCTTATTTCTGTGGAATCTGAGAACAGATATTTCGGATCCCATTGAAGACTATAGGGCCAAAGGAAATATCTTCCGATAACACAGAGAAAGAAGCTTTCTGAGAAACTTCTTTGTGTTCTGTGAAATCATCTCACAGAGTTACAGCTTTCCCCTCAAGAAGCCTTTCGCTAAGACACTTCTTGAGAAATTGGCAAAGTGATATTTGGAAGCCCATAGAGGGCTATGGTGAAAAAGGAAATATCCTCAGGTGAAATCTGGAAAGAAGCTTTCTGAGAAACTGCTTAGTGTTCTGTTTTTCATCTCACAGAGTTACATCTGTATTTCGTGGATCTCTTTGCTAGCCTTATTTCTGTGGAATCTGAGAACAGATATTTCGGATCCCTTTGAAGACTATAGGGCCAAAGGAAATATCCTCCGATAACAAAGAGAAAGAAGCTTTCTGAGAAACTTCTTTGTGTTCTGTGAAATCATCTCACAGAGTTACAGCTTTCCCTTCAAGAAGCCTTTCGCTAAGACTCTTCTTGTGGAATTGGCAAAGTGATATTTGGAAGCCCATAGAGGGCTATGGTGAAAAAGGAAATATCCTCAGATGAAATCTGGAAAGAAGCTTTCTGAGAAACTGCTTAGTGTTCTGTTAATTCATCTCACAGAGTTACACCTGTATTTCGTGGATATCTTTGCTAGCCTTATTCTGCGGAATCTGAGAACAGATATTTCGGATCCCTTTGAAGACTATAGGGCCAAAGGAAATATCCTCCGATAACAAAGAGAAAGAAGCTTTCTGAGAAACTTCTTTGTGTTCTGTGAAATCATCTCCCAGAGTTACAGCTTTCCCCTCAAGAAGCCTTTCGCTAAGACAGTTCTTGTGGAATTGGCAAAGTGATATTTGGAGGCCCATAGAGGGCTATGGTGAAAAAGAAAATATCCTCAGATGAAATCTGGAAAGAAGCTTTCTGAGAAACTGCTTAGTATTCTGTTAATTCATCTCACAGAGTTACATCTGTATTTCGTGGATTTCTTTCCTAGCCTTATTTCTGTGGAATCTGAGAACAGATATTTCGGATCCCATTGAAGTCTATAGGGCCAAAGGAAATATCTTCCGATAATAAAGGGAAAGAAGCTTTCTGAGAAACTTCTTTGTGTTCTGTGAAATCATCTCCCAGAGTTACAGCTTTCCTCTCAAGACGCCTTTCGCTAAGACATTTCTTGTGGAACTGGCAAAGTGATATTTGGAAGCCCATAGAGGGCTATGGTGAAAAAGGATATATCCTCAGATGAAATCTGGAAAGAATCTTTCTGAGAAACTGCTTAGTGTTCTGTTAATTCATCTCACAGAGTTACATCTGTATTTCGTGGATCTCTTTGCTAGCCTTATTTCTGTGGAATCTGAGAACAGATATTTCGGATCCCATTGAAGACTATAGGGCCAAAGGAAATATCTTCCGATAACACAGAGAAAGAAGCTTTCTGAGAAACTTCTTTGTGTTCTGTGAAATCATCTCACAGAGTTACAGCTTTCCCCTCAAGAAGCCTTTCGCTAAGACACTTCTTGAGAAATTGGCAAAGTGATATTTGGAAGCCCATAGAGGGCTGTGGTAAAAAGGAAATATCCTCAGGTGAAATCTGGAAAGAAGCTTTCTGAGAAACTGCTTAGTGTTCTGTTTTTCATCTCACAGAGTTACACCTGTATTTCGTGGATGTCTTTGCTAGCCTTATTCTGCGGAATCTGAGAACAGATATTTCGGATCCCTTTGAAGACTATAGGGCCAAAGAAAATATCCTCCGATAACAAAGAGAAAGAAGCTTTCTGAGGAACTTCTTTGTGTTCTGTGAAATCATCTCCCAGAGTTACAGCTTTCCCCTCAAGAAGCCTTTCGCTAAGACAGTTCTTGTGGAATTGGCAAAGTGATATTTGGAAGCCCATAGAGGGCTATGGTGAAAAAGAAAATATCCTCAGAAGAAATCTGGAAAGAAGCTTTCTGAGAAACTGCTTAGTATTCTGTTAATTCATCTCACAGAGTTACATCTATATTTCGTGGATCTCTTTCCTAGCCTTATTTCTGTGGAATCTGAGAACAGATATTTCGGATCCCATTGAAGTCTATAGGGCCAAAGGAAATATCTTCCAATAACAAAGAGAAAGAAGCTTTCTGAGAAACTTCTTTGTGTTCTGTGAAATCATCTCCCAGAGTTACAGCTTTCATCTCAAGAAGCCTTTCGCTAAGACAGTTCTTGTGGAACTGGCAGAGTGATATTTGGAAGCCCATAGAGGGCTATGGTGAAAAAGGAAATATCCTCAGATGAAATCTGGAAAGAATCTTTCTGAGAAACTGCTTAGTGTTCTGTTAATTCATCTCACAGAGTTACATCTGTATTTCGTGGATCTCTTTGCTAGCCTTATTTCTGTGGAATCTGAGAAAAGATATTTCGGATCCCATTGAAGACTATAGGGCCAAAGGAAATATCCTGCGATAACAAAGAGAAAGAAGCTTTCTGAGAAACTTCTTTGTGTTCTGTGAAATCATCTCCCAGAGTTACAGGTTTCCCCTCAAGAAGCCTTTCGCTAAGACACTTCTTGTGGAATTGGCAAAGTGATATTTGGAAGCCCATAGAGGGCTATGGTGAAAAAGGAAATATCCTCAGATGAAATCTGGAAAGAAGCTTTCTGAAAAACTGCTTAGTGTTCTGATAATTCATCTCACAGAGTTACATCTGTATTTCGTGGATCTCTTTGCTAGCCTTATTTCTGTGGAATCTGAGAACAGATATTTCGGATCCCTTTGAAGACTATAGGCCCAAAGGAAATATCCTCCGATAACAAAGAGAAAGAAGCTTTCTGAGAAACTTCTTTGTGTTCTGTGAAATCATCTCACAGAGTTACAGCTTTCCCCTCAAGAAGGCTTTCGCTAAGACAGTTCTTGTGGAATTGGCAAAGTGATATTTGGAAGCCCATAGAGGACAATGGTGAAAAAGGAAATATCATCAGATGAAATCTGTAAAGAAGCTTTCTGAGAAACTGCTTAGTGTTCTGTTAATTCATCTCACAGAGTTACATCTGTATTTCGTGGATCCCTTTGCTAGCCTTATTTCTGTGGAATCTGAGAACAGATATTTCGGATCCCATTGAAGACTATAGGGCCATAGGAAATATCTTCCGATAACAAAGAGAAAGAAGCTTTCTGAGAAACTTCTTTGTGTTCTGTGAAATCATCTCACAGAGTTACAGCTTTCCCCTCAAGAAGCCTTTCGCTAAGACACTTCTTGAGAAATTGGCAAAGTGATATTTGGAAGCCCATAGAGGGCTGTGGTGAAAAAGGAAATATCCTCAGTTGAAATCTGGAAAGAAGCTTTCTGAGAAACTGCTTAGTGTTCTGTTAATTCATCTCACAGAGTTACATCTGTATTTCGTGGATATCTTTGCTAGCCTTTTTTCTGTGGAATCTGAGAACACATATTTCGGATCCCTTTGAAGACTATAGGGCCAAAGGAAATATCCTCCGATAACAAAGAGAAAGAAGCTTTCTGAGAAAATTCTTTGTGTTCTGTGAAATCATCTCAGAGAGATACAGCTTTGCCTTCAAGAAGCCTTTCGCTAAGACACTTCTTGTGGAATTGGCAAAGTGATATTTGGAAGCCCAAAGAGGGCTAAGGTGAAAAAGGAAATATCCTCAGATGAAATCTGGAAAGAAGCTTTCTTTGAAACTGCTTAGTGTTCTGTTAATTCATCTCACAGAGTTACATCTGTATTTCGTGGATCTCTTTGCTAGGCTTATTTCTGTGGAATCTGAGAACAGGTATTTCAGATCCCTTTGAAGACTATAGGGACAAAGGAAATATCCTCCGATTACAAAGAGAAAGAAGCTTTCTTAGAAACTTCTTTGTGTTCTGTGAAATCATCTCACAGAGTTACAGCTTTCCCCTCAAGAAGCCTTTCGCTAAGACAGTTCTTGTGGAATTGGCAAAGTGATATTTGGAAGCCCATAGAGGGCTATGGTGAAAAAGGAAATATCCTCAGATGAAAATTGGAAAGAAGCTTTCTGAGAAACTGCTTAGTGTTCTGTTAATTCATCTCACAGAGTTACATCTGTATTTCGTGGATCTCTTTGCTAGCCTTATTTCTGTGGAATCTGAGAACAGATATTTCGGATCCCATTGAAGACTATAGGGCCAAAGGAAATATCTTCCGATAACAAAGAGAAAGAAGCTTTCTGAGAAACTTCTTTGTGTTCTGTGAAATCATCTCACAGAGTTAGAGCTTTCCCTTCAAGAAGCCTTTCGCTAAGACACTTCTTGTGGAATTGGCAAAGTGATATTTGGAAGCCCATAGAGGGCTATGGTGAAAATGGAAATATCCTCAGATGAAATCTGGAAATAAGCTTTCTGGAAAAACTGCTTAGTGTTCTGTTAATTCATCTCACAGAGTTACATCTGTATTTCGTGGATATCTTTGCTAGCCTTATTTCTGCGGAATCTGAGAACAGATATTTCGGATCCCTTTGAAGACTATAGGGCCAAAGGATATATCCTCCGATAACAAAGAGAAAGAAGCTTTCTGAGAAACTTCGTTGTGTTCTGTGAAATCATCTCCCAGAGTTACAGCTTTCCCCTCAAGAAGCCTTTCGCTAAGACAGTTCTTGTGGAATTGGCAAAGTGATATTTGGAAGCCCATAGAGGGCTATGGTGAAAAAGGAAATATGCTCAGATGAAATCTGGAAAGAAGCTTTCTGAGAAACTGCTTAGTGTTCTGTTAATTCATCTCACAGAGTTACATCTGTATTTTGTGGATCTCTTTGCTAGCCTTATTTCTGTGGAATCTGAGAACAGATAGTTCGGATCGCTTTGAAGACTATAGGGCCAAAGGAAATATCTTCCGATAACAAAGAGAAAGAAGCTTTCTGAGAAATTTCTTTGTGTTCTGTGAAATCATCTCACAGAGTTACAGCTTTCCCCTCAAGAAGCCTTTCGCTAAGACACTTCTTGTGGAATTGGCGAAGTGATATTTCGAAGCCCATAGAGGGCTATGGTGAAAAAGGAAATATACTCAGATGAAATCTGGAAAGAAGCTTTCTGAGAAACTGCTTACTGTTCTGTTAATTAATCTCACAGATTTAAATCTGTATTTCGTGGATATCTTTGCTAGCCTTATTTCTGTGGATTCTGAGAAAAGATATTTCGGATCCCTTTGAAGACTATAGGGCCAATGCTAATATCCTCCGATAACAAAGAGATAGAAGCTTTCTGAGAAACTTCTTTGTGTTCTGTGAAATCATCTCACAGAGTTACAGCTTTCCCCTCAAGAAGCCTTTCGCTAAGACAGTTCTTGTGGAATTGGCAAAGTGATACTTGGAAGCCCATAGAGAGCTATGGTGAAAAAGGAAATATCCTCAGATGAAATCTGGAAAGAAGCTTTCTGAGAAACTGCTTAATGTTCTGTTAATTCATCTCCCAGAGTTACATCTGTATTTCGTGGATCTCTTTGCTAGCCTTATTTCTGTGGAATCTGAGACAGATACTTCGGATCCCTTTGAAGACTATAGGGCCAAAGGAAATATCCTCCGATAACAAAGAGAAAGAAGCTTTCTGAGAAACTTCTTTGTGTTCTGTGAAATCATCTCCCAGAGTTACAGCTTTCCCCTCAAGAAGCCTTTCGCTAAGACAGTTCTTGTGGAATTGGCAAAGTAATATTTGGAAGCCCATAGAGGGCTATGGTGAAAAAGGAAATATCCTCAGATGAAATCTGGAAAGAAGCTTTCTGAGAAACTGCTTAGTGTTCTGTTAATTCATCTCACAGAGTTACATCTGTATTTCGTGGATCTCTTTCCTAGCCTTATTTCTGTGGAATCTGAGAACAGATATTTCGGATCCCATTGAAGTCTATAGGGCCAAAGGAAATATCTTCCGATAACAAAGGGAAAGAAGCTTTCTGAGAAACTTCTTTGTGTTCTGTGAAATCATCTCCCAGAGTTACAGCTTTCCTCTCAAGACGCCTTTCGCTAAGACATTTCTTGTGGAACTGGCAAAGTGATATTTGGAAGCCCATAGAGGGCTATGGTGAAAAAGGAAATATCCTCAGATGAAATCTGGAAAGAATCTTTCTGAGAAACTGCTTAGTGTTCTGTTAATTCATCTCACAGAGTTACATCTGTATTTCGTGGATCTCTTTGCTAGCCTTATTTCTGTGGAATCTGAGAACAGATATTTCGGATCCCATTGAAGACTATAGGGCCAAAGGAAATATCTTCCGATAACACAGAGAAAGAAGCTTTCTGAGAAACTTCTTTGTGTTCTGTGAAATCATCTCACAGAGTTACAGCTTTCCCCTCAAGAAGCCTTTCGCTAAGACACTTCTTGAGAAATTGGCAAAGTGATATTTGGAAGCCCATAGAGGGCTATGGTGAAAAAGGAAATATCCTCAGGTGAAATCTGGAAAGAAGCTTTCTGAGAAACTGCTTAGTGTTCTGTTTTTCATCTCACAGAGTTACATCTGTATTTCGTGGATCTCTTTGCTAGCCTTATTTCTGTGGAATCTGAGAACAGATATTTCGGATCCCTTTGAAGACTATAGGGCCAAAGGAAATATCCTCCGATAACAAAGAGAAAGAAGCTTTCTGAGAAACTTCTTTGTGTTCTGTGAAATCATCTCACAGAGTTACAGCTTTCCCTTCAAGAAGCCTTTCGCTAAGACTCTTCTTGTGGAATTGGCAAAGTGATATTTGGAAGCCCATAGAGGGCTATGGTGAAAAAGGAAATATCCTCAGATGAAATCTGGAAAGAAGCTTTCTGAGAAACTGCTTAGTGTTCTGTTAATTCATCTCACAGAGTTACACCTGTATTTCGTGGATATCTTTGCTAGCCTTATTCTGCGGAATCTGAGAACAGATATTTCGGATCCCTTTGAAGACTATAGGGCCAAAGGAAATATCCTCCGATAACAAAGAGAAAGAAGCTTTCTGAGAAACTTCTTTGTGTTCTGTGAAATCATCTCCCAGAGTTACAGCTTTCCCCTCAAGAAGCCTTTCGCTAAGACAGTTCTTGTGGAATTGGCAAAGTGATATTTGGAGGCCCATAGAGGGCTATGGTGAAAAAGAAAATATCCTCAGATGAAATCTGGAAAGAAGCTTTCTGAGAAACTGCTTAGTATTCTGTTAATTCATCTCACAGAGTTACATCTGTATTTCGTGGATCTCTTTCCTAGCCTTATTTCTGTGGAATCTGAGAACAGATATTTCGGATCCCATTGAAGTCTATAGGGCCAAAGGAAATATCTTCCGATAACAAAGAGAAAGAAGCTTTCTGAGAAACTTCTTTGTGTTCTGTGAAATCATCTCCCAGAGTTACAGCTTTCATCTCAAGAAGCCTTTCGCTAAGACAGTTCTTGTGGAACTGGCAAAGTGATATTTGGAAGCCCATAGAGGGCTATGGTGAAAAAGGAAATATCCTCAGATGAAATCTGGAAAGAATCTTTCTGAGAAACTGCTTAGTGTTCTGTTAATTCATCTCACAGAGTTACATCTGTATTTCGTGGATCTCTTTGCTAGCCTTATTTCTGTGGAATCTGAGAAAAGATATTTCGGATCCCTTTGAAGACTATAGGGCCAAAGGAAATATCCTGCGATAACAAAGAGAAAGAAGCTTTCTGAGAAACTTCTTTGTGTTCTGTGAAATCATCTCCCAGAGTTACAGCTTTCCCCTCAAGAAGCCTTTCGCTAAGACACTTCTTGTGGAATTGGCAAAGTGATATTTGGAAGCCCTTAGAGGGCTATGGTGAAAAAGGAAATATCCTCAGATGAAATCTGGAAAGAAGCTTTCTGAGAAACTGCTTAGTGTTCTGATAATTCATCTCACAGAGTTACATCTGTATTTCGTGGATCTCTTTGCTAGCCTTATTTCTGTGGAATCTGAGGACAGATATTTCGGATCCCTTTGAAGACTACAGGGCCAAAGGAAATATCCTCCGATAACAAAGAGAAAGAAGCTTTCTGAGAAACTTCTTTGTGGTCTGTGAAATCATCTCACAGAGTTACAGCTTTCCCCTCAAGAAGGCTTTCGCTAAGACAGTTCTTGTGGAATTGGCAAAGTGATATTTGGAAGCCCATAGAGGACAATGGTGAAAAAGGAAATATCATCAGATGAAATCTGTAAAGAAGCTTTCTGAGAAACTGCTTAGTGTTCTGTTAATTCTTCTCACAGAGTTACATCTGTATTTCGTGGATCTCTTTGCTAGCCTTATTTCTGTGGAATCTGAGAACAGATATTTCGGATCCCTTTGAAGACTATAGGGCCATAGGAAATATCTTCCGATAACAAAGAGAAAGAAGCTTTCTGAGAAACTTCTTTGTGTTCTGTGAAATCATCTCACAGAGTTACAGCTTTCCCCTCAAGAAGCCTTTCGCTAAGACACTTCTTGAGAAATTGGCAAAGTGATATTTGGAAGCCCATAGAGGGCTGTGGTGAAAAAGGAAATATCCTCAGTTGAAATCTGGAAAGAAGCTTTCTGAGAAACTGCTTAGTGTTCTGTTAATTCATCTCACAGAGTTACATCTGTATTTCGTGGATATCTTTGCTAGCCTTTTTTCTGTGGAATCTGAGAACACATATTTCGGATCCCTTTGAAGACTATAGGGCCAAAGGAAATATCCTCCGATAACAAAGAGAAAGAAGCTTTCTGAGAAACTTCTTTGTGTTCTGTGAAATCATCTCAGAGAGATACAGCTTTGCCTTCAAGAAGCCTTTCGCTAAGACACTTCTTGTGGAATTGGCAAAGTGATATTTGGAAGCCCATAGAGGGCTAAGGTAAAAAAGGAAATATCCTCAGATGAAATCTGGAAAGAAGCTTTCTGAGAAACTGCTTAGTGTTCTGTTAATTCATCTCACAGAGTTACATCTGTATTTCGTGGATCTCTTTGCTAGGCTTATTTCTGTGGAATCTGAGAACAGGTATTTCAGATCCCTTTGAAGACTATAGGGACAAAGGAAATATCCTCCGATTACAAAGAGAAAGAAGCTTTCTTAGAAACTTCTTTGTGTTCTGTGAAATCATCTCAGAGAGTTACAGCTTTCCCCTCAAGAAGCCTTTCGCTAAGACAGTTCTTGTGGAATTGGCAAAGTGATATTTGGAAGCCCATAGAGGGCTATGGTGAAAAAGGAAATATCCTCAGATGAAAATTGGAAAGAAGCTTTCTGAGAAACTGCTTAGTGTTCTGTTAATTCATCTCACAGAGTTACATCTGTATTTCGTGGATCTCTTTGCTAGCCTTATTTCTGTGGAATCTGAGAACAGATATTTCGGATCCCATTGAAGACTATAGGGCCAAAGGAAATATCTTCCGATAACAAAGAGAAAGAAGCTTTCTGAGAAACTTCTTTGTGTTCTGTGAAATCATCTCACAGAGTTACAGCTTTCCCCTCAAGAAGCCTTTCGCTAAGACACTTCTTGAGAAATTGGCAAAGTGATATTTAGAAGCCCATAGAGGGCTATCGTGAAAAAGGAAATATCCTCAGATGAAATCTGGAAAGAAGCTTTCTGAGAAACTGCTTAGTGTTCTGTTAATTCATCTCACAGAGTTACATCTGTATTTCGTGGATCTCTTTGCTAGCCTTATTTCTGTGGAATCTGAGAACAGATATTTCGGATACCTTTGAAGACTATAGGACCAAAGGAAATATCCTCCGATAACAAAGAGAAAGAAGCTTTCTGAGAAACTTCTTTGTGTTCTGTGAAATCATCTCACAGAGTTACAGCTTTCCATTCAAGAAGCCTTTCGCTAAGACACTTCTTGGGGAATTGGCAAAGTGATATTTGGAAGCCCATAGAGGGCTATGGTGAAAAAGGAAATATCCTCAGATGAAATCTGGAAGGAAGCTTTCTGAGAAACTGCTTAGTGTTCTGTTAATTCATCTCACAGAGTTACATCTGTATTTCGTGGATATCTTTGCTAGCCTTATTTCTGCGGAATCTGAGAAAAGATATTTCGGATCCCTTTGAAGACTATAGGGCCAAAGGAAATATCCTCCGATAACAAAGAGAAAGAAGCTTTCTGAGAAACTTCTTTCTGTTCTGTGAAATCATCTCCCAGAGTTACAGCTTTCCCCTCAAGTAGCCTTTCGCTAAGACAGTTCTTGTGGAATTGGCAAAGTGATATTTGGAAGCCCATAGAGGGCAATGGTGAAAAAGGAAATATCCTAAGATGAAATCTGGAAAGAAGCTTTCTGAGAAACTGCTTAGTGTTCTGTTAATTCATCTCACAGAGTTACATCTGTATTTCGTGGATCTCTTTCCTAGCCTTATTTCTTTGGAATCTGAGAACAGATATTTCGGATCCCTTTGAAGTCTATAGGGCCAAAGGAAATATCTTCCGATAACAAAGAGAAAGAAGCTTTCTGAGAAACTTCTTTGTGTTCTGTGAAATCATCTCCCAGAGTTACAGATTTCCTCTCAAGAAGCCTTTCGCTAAGACAGTTCTTGTGGAACTGGCAAAGTGATATTTGGAAGCCCATAGAGGGCTATGGTGAAAAAGGAAATATCCTCAGATGAAATCTGGAAAGAAGCTTTCTGAGAAACTGCTTAGTGTTCTGTTAATTCATCTCACAGAGTTACATCTGTATTTCGTGGATCACTTTGCTAGCCTTATTTCTGTGGAATCGAGAACAGATATTTCGGATCCCTTTGAAGACTATAGGGCCAAAGGAAATATCTTCTGATAACAAAGAGAAACAAGCTTTCTGAGAAACTTCTTTGTGTTCTGTGAAATCAACTCACAGAGTTACTGCTTTCCCCTCAAGAAGCCTTTCGCTAAGACACTTCTTGTGGAATTGGCAAAGTGATATTTGGAAGCCCATAGAGGGCTAAGGTGAAAAAGGAAATATCCTCAGATGAAATCTGGAAAGAAGCTTTCTGAGAAACTGCTTAGTGTTCTGTTAATTCATCTCATAGAGTTACATCTGTATTTCGTGGATCTCTTTGCTAGGCTTATTTCTGTGGAATCTGAGAACAGGTATTTCAGATCCCTTTGAAGACTATAGGGACAAAGGAAATATCCTCCGATTACAAAGAGAAAGAAGCTTTCTTAGAAACTTCTTTGTGTTCTGTGAAATCATCTCACAGAGTTACAGCTTTCCCCTCAAGAAGCCTTTCGCTAAGACAGTTCTTGTGGAATTGGCAAAGTGATATTTGGAAGCCCATAGAGGGCTATGGTGAAAAAGGAAATATCCTCAGATGAAAATTGGAAAGAAGCTTTCTGAGAAACTGCTTAGTGTTCTGTTAATTCATCTCACAGAGTTACATCTGTATTTCGTGGATCTCTTTGCTAGCCTTATTTCTGTGGAATCTGAGAACAGATATTTCGGATCCCATTGAAGAGTATAGGGCCAAAGGAAATATCTTCCGATAACAAAGAGAAAGAAGCTTTCTGAGAAACTTCTTTGTGTTCTGTGAAATCATCTCACAGAGTTACAGCTTTCCCCTCAAGAAGCCTTTCGCTAAGACAGTTCTTGTGGAATTGGCAAAGTGATATTTGGAAGCCCATAGAGGGCTATCGTGAAAAAGGAAATATCCTCAGATGAAATCTGGAAAGAAGCTTTCTGAGAAACTGCTTAGTGTTCTGTTAATTCATCTCACAGAGTTACATCTGTATTTCGTGGATATCTTTGCTAGCCTTATTTCTGTGGAATCTGAGAACAGATATTTCGGATCCCTTTGAAGACTATAGGGCCAAAGGAAATATCCTCCGATAACAAAGAGAAAGAAGCTTTCTGAGAAACTTCTTTGTGTTCTGTGAAATCATCTCACAGAGTTACTGCTTTCCCCTCAAGAAGCCTTTCGCTAAGACACTTCTTGTGGAATTGGCAAAGTGATATTTGGAAGCCCATAGAGGGCTAAGGTGAAAAAGGAAATATCCTCAGATGAAATCTGGAAAGAAGCTTTCTGAGAAACTGCTTAGTGTTCTGTTAATTCATCTCACAGAGTTACATCTGTATTTCGTGGATCTCTTTGCTAGGCTTATTTCTGTGGAATCTGAGAACAGGTATTTCAGATCCCTTTGAAGACTATAGGGACAAAGGAAATATCCTCCGATTACAAAGAGAAAGAAGCTTTCTTAGAAACTTCTTTGTGTTCTGTGAAATCATCTCACAGAGTTACAGCTTTCCCCTCAAGAAGCCTTTCGCTAAGACAGTTCTTGTGGAATTGGCAAAGTGATATTTGGAAGCCCATAGAGGGCTATGGTGAAAAAGGAAATATCCTCAGATGAAATCTGGAAAGAAGCTTTCTGAGAAACTGCTTAGTGTTCTGTTAATTCATCTCACAGAGTTACATCTGTATTTCGTGGATATCTTTGCTAGCCTTATTTCTGCGGAATCTGAGAAAAGATATTTCGGATCCCTTTGAAGACTATAGGGCCAAAGGAAATATCCTCCGATAACAAAGAGAAAGAAGCTTTCTGAGAAACTTCTTTCTGTTCTGTGAAATCATCTCCCAGAGTTACAGCTTTCCCCTCAAGTAGCCTTTCGCTAAGACAGTTCTTGTGGAATTGGCAAAGTGATATTTGGAAGCCCATAGAGGGCAATGGGGAAAAAGGAAATATCCTAAGACGAAATCTGGAAAGAAGCTTTCTGAGAAACTGCTTAGTGTTCTGTTAATTCATCTCACAGAGTTACATCTGTATTTCGTGGATCTCTTTCCTAGCCTTATTTCTTTGGAATCTGAGAACAGATATTTCGGATCCCTTTGAAGTCTATAGGGCCAAAGGAAATATCTTCCGATAACAAAGAGAAAGAAGCTTTCTGAGAAACTTCTTTGTGTTCTGTGAAATCATCTCCCAGAGTTACAGCTTTCCTCTCAAGAAGCCTTTCGCTAAGACAGTTCTTGTGGAACTGGCAAAGTGATATTTGGAAGCCCATAGAGGGCTATGGTGAAAAAGGAAATATCCTCAGATGAAATCTGGAAAGAAGCTATCTGAGAAACTGCTTAGTGTTCTGTTAATTCATCTCACAGAGTTACATCTCTATTTCGTGGATATCTTTGCTAGCCTTATTTCTGCGGAATCTGAGAACAGATATTTCGGATCCCTTTGAAGACTATAGGGCCAAAGGAAATATCCTCCGATAACAAAGAGAAAGAAGCTGTCTGTGAAACTTCTTTGTGATCTGTGAAATCATCTCCCAGAGTTACACCTTTCCCCTCAAGAAGCCTTTCGCTAAGACAGTTCTTGTGGAATTGGCAAAGTGATATTTGGAAGCCCATAGAGGGCTACGGTGAAAAAGGAAATATCCTCAGATGAAATCTGGAAAGAAGCTTTCTGAGAAACTGCTTAGTGTTCTGTTAATTCATCTCACAGAGATACATCTGTATTTCGTGGATCTCTTTCCTAGCCTTATTTCCGTGGAATCTGAGAACAGATATTTCGGATCCCATTGAAGTCTATAGGGCCAAAGGAAATATCTTCCGATAACAAAGGGAAAGAAGCTTTCTGAGAAACTTCTTTGTGTTCTGTGAAATCATCTCCCAGAGTTACAGCTTTCTTCTCAAGACGCCTTTCGCTAAGACAGTTCTTGTGGAACTGGCAAAGTGATATTTGGAAGCCCTTAGAGGGCTATGGTGAAAAAGGAAATATCCTCAGATGAAATCTGGAAAGAATCTTTCTGAGAAACTGCTTAGTGTTCTGTTAATTCATCTCACAGACTTACATCTGTATTTCGTGGATCTCTTTGCTAGCCTTATTTCTGTGGAATCTGAGAACAGATATTTCGGATCCCATTGAAGACTATAGGGCCAAAAGAAATATCCTCCGATAACAAAGAGAAAGAAGCTTTCTGAGAACCTTCTTTGTGTTCTGTGAAATCATCTCACAGAGTTACAGCTTTCCCCTCAAGAAGCCTTTCGCTAAGACAGTTCTTGTGGAATTGGCAAAGTGATATTTGGAAGCCCATAGAGGGCTATGGTGAAAAAGGAAATATCCTCAGATGAAAATTGGAAAGAAGCTTTCTGAGAAACTGCTTAGTGTTCTGTTAATTCATCTCACAGAGTTACATCTGTATTTCGTGGATCTCTTTGCTAGCCGTATTTCTGTGGAATCTGAGAACAGATATTTCGGATCCCATTGAAGACTATAGGGCCAAAGGAAATATCTTCCGATAACAAAGAGAAAGAAGCTTTCTGAGAAACTTCTTTGTGTTCTGTGAAATCATCTCACAGAGTTACAGCTTTCCCATCAAGAAGCCTTTCGCTAAGACACTTCTTGAGAAATTGGCAAAGTGATATTTGGAAGCCCATAGAGGGCTATGGTGAAAAAGGAAATATCCTCAGATGAAATCTGGAAAGAAGCTTTCTGAGAAACTGCTTAGTGTTCTGTTAATTCATCTCACAGAGTTACATCTGTATTTCGTGGATCACTTTGCTAGCCTTATTTCTGTGGAATCGAGAACAGATATTTCGGATCCCTTTGAAGACTATAGGGCCAAAGGAAATATCTTCTGATAACAAAGAGAAACAAGCTTTCTGAGAAACTTCTTTGTGTTCTGTGAAATCAACTCACAGAGTTACTGCTTTCCCCTCAAGAAGCCTTTCGCTAAGACACTTCTTGTGGAATTGGCAAAGTGATATTTGGAAGCCCATAGAGGGCTAAGGTGAAAAAGGAAATATCCTCAGATGAAATCTGGAAAGAAGCTTTCTGAGAAACTGCTTAGTGTTCTGTTAATTCATCTCATAGAGTTACATCTGTATTTCGTGGATCTCTTTGCTAGGCTTATTTCTGTGGAATCTGAGAACAGGTATTTCAGATCCCTTTGAAGACTATAGGGACAAAGGAAATATCCTCCGATTACAAAGAGAAAGAAGCTTTCTTAGAAACTTCTTTGTGTTCTGTGAAATCATCTCACAGAGTTACAGCTTTCCCCTCAAGAAGCCTTTCGCTAAGACAGTTCTTGTGGAATTGGCAAAGTGATATTTGGAAGCCCATAGAGGGCTATGGTGAAAAAGGAAATATCCTCAGATGAAAATTGGAAAGAAGCTTTCTGAGAAACTGCTTAGTGTTCTGTTAATTCATCTCACAGAGTTACATCTGTATTTCGTGGATCTCTTTGCTAGCCTTATTTCTGTGGAATCTGAGAACAGATATTTCGGATCCCATTGAAGAGTATAGGGCCAAAGGAAATATCTTCCGATAACAAAGAGAAAGAAGCTTTCTGAGAAACTTCTTGGTGTTCTGTGAAATCATCTCACAGAGTTACAGCTTTCCCCTCAAGAAGCCTTTCGCTAAGACAGTTCTTGTGGAATTGGCAAAGTGATATTTGGAAGCCCATAGAGGGCTATCGTGAAAAAGGAAATATCCTCAGATGAAATCTGGAAAGAAGCTTTCTGAGAAACTGCTTAGTGTTCTGTTAATTCATCTCACAGAGTTACATCTGTATTTCGTGGATATCTTTGCTAGCCTTATTTCTGTGGAATCTGAGAACAGATATTTCGGATCCCTTTGAAGACTATAGGGCCAAAGGAAATATCCTCCGATAACAAAGAGAAAGAAGCTTTCTGAGAAACTTCTTTGTGTTCTGTGAAATCATCTCACAGAGTTACTGCTTTCCCCTCAAGAAGCCTTTCGCTAAGACACTTCTTGTGGAATTGGCAAAGTGATATTTGGAAGCCCATAGAGGGCTAAGGTGAAAAAGGAAATATCCTCAGATGAAATCTGGAAAGAAGCTTTCTGAGAAACTGCTTAGTGTTCTGTTAATTCATCTCACAGAGTTACATCTGTATTTCGTGGATCTCTTTGCTAGGCTTATTTCTGTGGAATCTGAGAACAGGTATTTCAGATCCCTTTGAAGACTATAGGGACAAAGGAAATATCCTCCGATTACAAAGAGAAAGAAGCTTTCTTAGAAACTTCTTTGTGTTCTGTGAAATCATCTCACAGAGTTACAGCTTTCCCCTCAAGAAGCCTTTCGCTAAGACAGTTCTTGTGGAATTGGCAAAGTGATATTTGGAAGCCCATAGAGGGCTATGGTGAAAAAGGAAATATCCTCAGATGAAATCTGGAAAGAAGCTTTCTGAGAAACTGCTTAGTGTTCTGTTAATTCATCTCACAGAGTTACATCTGTATTTCGTGGATATCTTTGCTAGCCTTATTTCTGCGGAATCTGAGAAAAGATATTTCGGATCCCTTTGAAGACTATAGGGCCAAAGGAAATATCCTCCGATAACAAAGAGAAAGAAGCTTTCTGAGAAACTTCTTTCTGTTCTGTGAAATCATCTCCCAGAGTTACAGCTTTCCCCTCAAGTAGCCTTTCGCTAAGACAGTTCTTGTGGAATTGGCAAAGTGATATTTGGAAGCCCATAGAGGGCAATGGTGAAAAAGGAAATATCCTAAGACGAAATCTGGAAAGAAGCTTTCTGAGAAACTGCTTAGTGTTCTGTTAATTCATCTCACAGAGTTACATCTGTATTTCGTGGATCTCTTTCCTAGCCTTATTTCTTTGGAATCTGAGAACAGATATTTCGGATCCCTTTGAAGTCTATAGGGCCAAAGGAAATATCTTCCGATAACAAAGAGAAAGAAGCTTTCTGAGAAACTTCTTTGTGTTCTGTGAAATCATCTCCCAGAGTTACAGCTTTCCTCTCAAGAAGCCTTTCGCTAAGACAGTTCTTGTGGAACTGGCAAAGTGATATTTGGAAGCCCATAGAGGGCTATGGTGAAAAAGGAAATATCCTCAGATGAAATCTGGAAAGAAGCTATCTGAGAAACTGCTTAGTGTTCTGTTAATTCATCTCACAGAGTTACATCTCTATTTCGTGGATATCTTTGCTAGCCTTATTTCTGCGGAATCTGAGAACAGATATTTCGGATCCCTTTGAAGACTATAGGGCCAAAGGAAATATCCTCCGATAACAAAGAGAAAGAAGCTGTCTGTGAAACTTCTTTGTGATCTGTGAAATCATCTCCCAGAGTTACACCTTTCCCCTCAAGAAGCCTTTCGCTAAGACAGTTCTTGTGGAATTGGCAAAGTGATATTTGGAAGCCCATAGAGGGCTACGGTGAAAAAGGAAATATCCTCAGATGAAATCTGGAAAGAAGCTTTCTGAGAAACTGCTTAGTGTTCTGTTAATTCATCTCACAGAGATACATCTGTATTTCGTGGATCTCTTTCCTAGCCTTATTTCCGTGGAATCTGAGAACAGATATTTCGGATCCCATTGAAGTCTATAGGGCCAAAGGAAATATCTTCCGATAACAAAGGGAAAGAAGCTTTCTGAGAAACTTCTTTGTGTTCTGTGAAATCATCTCCCAGAGTTACAGCTTTCTTCTCAAGACGCCTTTCGCTAAGACAGTTCTTGTGGAACTGGCAAAGTGATATTTGGAAGCCCTTAGAGGGCTATGGTGAAAAAGGAAATATCCTCAGATGAAATCTGGAAAGAATCTTTCTGAGAAACTGCTTAGTGTTCTGTTAATTCATCTCACAGACTTACATCTGTATTTCGTGGATCTCTTTGCTAGCCTTATTTCTGTGGAATCTGAGAACAGATATTTCGGATCCCATTGAAGACTATAGGGCCAAAAGAAATATCCTCCGATAACAAAGAGAAAGAAGCTTTCTGAGAACCTTCTTTGTGTTCTGTGAAATCATCTCACAGAGTTACAGCTTTCCCCTCAAGAAGCCTTTCGCTAAGACAGTTCTTGTGGAATTGGCAAAGTGATATTTGGAAGCCCATAGAGGGCTATGGTGAAAAAGGAAATATCCTCAGATGAAAATTGGAAAGAAGCTTTCTGAGAAACTGCTTAGTGTTCTGTTAATTCATCTCACAGAGTTACATCTGTATTTCGTGGATCTCTTTGCTAGCCGTATTTCTGTGGAATCTGAGAACAGATATTTCGGATCCCATTGAAGACTATAGGGCCAAAGGAAATATCTTCCGATAACAAAGAGAAAGAAGCTTTCTGAGAAACTTCTTTGTGTTCTGTGAAATCATCTCACAGAGTTACAGCTTTCCCATCAAGAAGCCTTTCGCTAAGACACTTCTTGAGAAATTGGCAAAGTGATATTTGGAAGCCCATAGAGGGCTATCGTGAAAAAGGAAATATCCTCAGATGAAATCTGGAAAGAATTTTTCTAAGAAACTGCTTTGTGTTCTGTTAATTCATCTCACAGAGTTACATCTGTATTTCGTGGATATCTTTGCTAGCCTTATTTCTGTGGAATCTGAGAACAGATATTTCGGATACCTTTGAAGACTATAGGGCCAAAGGAAATATCCTCCGATAACAAAGAGAAAGAAGCTTTCTTAGAAACTTCTTTGTGTTCTGTGAAATCATCTCACAGAGTTACTGCTTTCCCCTCAAGAAGCCTTTCGCTAAGACACTTCTTGTGGAATTGGCAAAGTGATATTTGGAAGCCCATAGAGGGCTGAGGTGAAAAAGGAAATATCCCAGATGAAATCTGGAAAGAAGCTTTCTGAGAAACTGCTTAGTGTTCTGTTAATTCATCTCACAGAGTTACATCTGTATTTCGTGGATCTCTTTGCTAGGCTTATTTCTGTGGAATCTGAGAACAGGTATTTCAGATCCCTTTGAAGACTATAGGGACAAAGGAAATATCCTCCGATTACAAAGAGAAAGAAGCTTTCTTAGAAACTTCTTTGTGTTCTGTGAAATCATCTCACAGAGTTACAGCTTTCCCCTCAAGAAGCCTTTCGCTAAGACACTTCTTGCGAAATTGGCAAAGTGATATTTGGAAGCCCATAGAGGGCTATCGTGAAAAAGGAAATATCCTCAGATGAAATCTGGAAAGAAGCTTTCTGAGAAACTGCTTAGTGTTCTGTTAATTCATCTCACAGAGTTACATCTGTATTTCGTGGATCTCTTTGCTAGCCTTATTTCTGTGGAATCTGAGAACAGATATTTCGGATCCCTTTGAAGTCTATAGGGCCAAAGGAAATATCCTCCGATAACAAAGAGAAAGAAGCTTTCTGAGAAACTTCTTTGTGTTCTGTGAAATCATCTCACAGAGTTACAGCTTTCCCTTCAAGAAGCCTTTCGCTAAGACACTTCTTGTGGAATTGGCAAAGTGATATTTGGAAGCCCATAGAGGGCTATGGTGAAAAAGGAAATATCCTCAGATGAAATCATTTAAAGAAGCTTTCTGAGAAACTGCTTAGTGTTCTGTTAATTCATCTCACAGAGTTACATCTGTATTTCGTGGATATCTTTGCTAGCCTTATTTCTGCGGAATCTGAGAAAAGATATTTCGGATCCCTTTGAAGACTATAGGGCCAAAGGAAATATCCTCCGATAACAAAGAGAAAGAAGCTTTCTGAGAAACTTCTTTCTGTTCTGTGAAATCATCTCCCAGAGTTACAGCTTTCCCCTCAAGTAGCCTTTCGCTAAGACAGTTCTTGTGGAATTGGCAAAGTGATATTTGGAAGCCCATAGAGGGCAATGGTGAAAAAGGAAATATCCTAAGATGAAATCTGGAAAGAAGCTTTCTGAGAAACTGCTTAGTGTTCTGTTAATTCATCTCACAGAGTTACATCTGTATTTCGTGGATCTCTTTCCTAGCCTTATTTCTTTGGAATCTGAGAACAGATATTTCGGATCCCTTTGAAGTCTATAGGGCCAAAGGAAATATCTTCCGATAACAAAGAGAAAGAAGCTTTCTGAGAAACTTCTTTGTGTTCTGTGAAATCATCTCCCAGAGTTACAGATTTCCTCTCAAGAAGCCTTTCGCTAAGACAGTTCTTGTGGAACTGGCAAAGTGATATTTGGAAGCCCATAGAGGGCAATGGTGAAAAAGGAAATATCCTCAGATGAAATCTGGAAAGAAGCTTTCTGAGAAACTGCTTAGTGTTCTGTTAATTCATCTCACAGAGTTACATCTGTATTTCGTGGATCACTTTGCTAGCCTTATTTCTGTGGAATCGAGAACAGATATTTCGGATCCCTTTGAAGACTATAGGGCCAAAGGAAATATCTTCTGATAACAAAGAGAAAGAAGCTTTCTGAGAAACTTCTTTGTGTTCTGTGAAATCATCTCACAGAGTTACTGCTTTCCCCTCAAGAAGCCTTTCGCTAAGACACTTCTTGTGGAATTGGCAAAGTGATATTTGGAAGCCCATAGAGGGCTAAGGTGAAAAAGGAAATATCCTCAGATGAAATCTGGAAAGAAGCTTTCTGAGAAACTGCTTAGTGTTCTGTTAATTCATCTCATAGAGTTACATCTGTATTTCGTGGATCTCTTTGCTAGGCTTATTTCTGTGGAATCTGAGAACAGGTATTTCAGATCCCTTTGAAGACTATAGGGACAAAGGAAATATCTTCCGATTACAAAGAGAAAGAAGCTTTCTTAGAAACTTCTTTGTGTTCTGTGAAATCATCTCACAGAGTTACAGCTTTCCCCTCAAGAAGCCTTTCGCTAAGACAGTTCTTGTGGAATTGGCAAAGTGATATTTGGAAGCCCATAGAGGGCTATGGTGAAAAAGGAAATATCCTCAGATGAAAATTGGAAAGAAGCTTTCTGAGAAACTGCTTAGTGTTCTGTTAATTCATCTCACAGAGTTACATCTGTATTTCGTGGATCTCTTTGCTAGCCTTATTTCTGTGGAATCTGAGAACAGATATTTCGGATCCCATTGAAGAGTATAGGGCCAAAGGAAATATCTTCCGATAATAAAGAGAAAGAAGCTTTCTGAGAAACTTCTTTGTGTTCTGTGAAATCATCTCACAGAGTTACAGCTTTCCCCTCAAGAAGCCTTTCGCTAAGACACTTCTTGAGAAATTGGCAAAGTGATATTTGGAAGCCCATAGAGGGCTATCGTGAAAAAGGAAATATCCTCAGATGAAATCTGGAAAGAAGCTTTCTGAGAAACTGCTTAGTGTTCTGTTAATTCATCTCACAGAGTTACATCTGTATTTCGTGGATATCTTTGCTAGCCTTATTTCTGTGGAATCTGAGAACAGATATTTCGGATCCCTTTGAAGACTATAGGGCCAAAGGAAATATCCTCCGATAACAAAGAGAAAGAAGCTTTCTGAGAAACTTCTTTGTGTTCTGTGAAATCATCTCACAGAGTTACTGCTTTCCCCTCAAGAAGCCTTTCGCTAAGACACTTCTTGTGGAATTGGCAAAGTGATATTTGGAAGCCCATAGAGGGCTAACGTGAAAAAGGAAATATCCTCAGATGAAATCTGGAAAGAAGCTTTCTGAGAAACTGCTTAGTGTTCTGTTAATTCATCTCACAGAGTTACATCTGTATTTCGTGGATATCTTTGCTAGGCTTATTTCTGTGGAATCTGAGAACAGGTATTTCAGATCCCTTTGAAGACTATAGGGCCAAAAGAAATATCCTCCGATAACAAAGAGAAAGAAGCTTTCTGAGAACCTTCTTTGTGTTCTGTGAAATCATCTCACAGAGTTACAGCTTTCCCCTCAAGAAGCCTTTCGCTAAGACAGTTCTTGTGGAATTGGCAAAGTGATATTTGGAAGCCCATAGAGGGCTATGGTGAAAAAGGAAATATCCTCAGATGAAAATTGGAAAGAAGCTTTCTGAGAAACTGCTTAGTGTTCTGTTAATTCATCTCACAGAGTTACATCTGTATTTCGTGGATCTCTTTGCTAGCCTTATTTCTGTGGAATCTGAGAACAGATATTTCGGATCCCATTGAAGACTATAGGGCCAAAGGAAATATCTTCCGATAACAAAGAGAAAGAAGCTTTCTGAGAAACTTCTTTGTGTTCTGTGAAATCATCTCACAGAGTTACAGCTTTCCCATCAAGAAGCCTTTCGCTAAGACACTTCTTGAGAAATTGGCAAAGTGATATTTGGAAGCCCATAGAGGGCTATCGTGAAAAAGGAAATATCCTCAGATGAAATCTGGAAAGAATTTTTCTAAGAAACTGCTTAGTGTTCTGTTAATTCATCTCACAGAGTTACATCTGTATTTCGTGGATATCTTTGCTAGCCTTATTTCTGTGGAATCTGAGAACAGATATTTCGGATACCTTTGAAGACTATAGGGCCAAAGGAAATATCCTCCGATAACAAAGAGAAAGAAGCTTTCTTAGAAACTTCTTTGTGTTCTGTGAAATCATCTCACAGAGTTACTGCTTTCCCCTCAAGAAGCCTTTCGCTAAGACACTTCTTGTGGAATTGGCAAAGTGATATTTGGAAGCCCATAGAGGGCTGAGGTGAAAAAGGAAATATCCTCAGATGAAATCTGGAAAGAAGCTTTCTGAGAAACTGCTTAGTGTTCTGTTAATTCATCTCACAGAGTTACATCTGTATTTCGTGGATCTCTTTGCTAGGCTTATTTCTGTGGAATCTGAGAACAGGTATTTCAGATCCCTTTGAAGACTATAGGGACAAAGGAAATATCCTCCGATTACAAAGAGAAAGAAGCTTTCTTAGAAACTTCTTTGTGTTCTGTGAAATCATCTCACAGAGTTACAGCTTTCCCCTCAAGAAGCCTTTCGCTAAGACAGTTCTTGTGGAATTGGCAAAGTGATATTTGGAAGCCAATAGAGGGCTATGGTGAAAAAGGAAATATCCTCAGATGAAAATTGGAAAGAAGCTTTCTGAGAAACTGCTTAGTGTTCTGTTAATTCATCTCACAGAGTTACATCTGTATTTCGTGGATCTCTTTGCTAGCCTTATTTCTGTGGAATCTGAGAACAGATATTTCGGATCCCATTGAAGAGTATAGGGCCAAAGGAAATATCTTCCGATAACAAAGAGAAAGAAGCTTTCTGAGAAACTTCTTTGTGTTCTGTGAAATCATCTCACAGAGTTACAGCTTTCCCCTCAAGAAGCCTTTCGCTAAGACACTTCTTGCGAAATTGGCAAAGTGATATTTGGAAGCCCATAGAGGGCTATCGTGAAAAAGGAAATATCCTCAGATGAAATCTGGAAAGAAGCTTTCTGAGAAACTGCTTAGTGTTCTGTTAATTCATCTCACAGAGTTACATCTGTATTTCTGGATATCTTTGCTAGCCTTATTTCTGTGGAATCTGAGAACAGATATTTCGGATCCCTTTGAAGTCTATAGGGCCAAAGGAAATATCCTCCGATAACAAAGAGAAAGAAGCTTTCTGAGAAACTTCTTTGTGTTCTGTGAAATCATCTCACAGAGTTACAGCTTTCCCTTCAAGAAGCCTTTCGCTAAGACACTTCTTGTGGAATTGGCAAAGTGATATTTGGAAGCCCATAGAGGGCTATGGTGAAAAAGGAAATATCCTCAGATGAAATCATTTAAAGAAGCTTTCTGAGAAACTGCTTAGTGTTCTGTTAATTCATCTCACAGAGTTACATCTGTATTTCGTGGATATCTTTGCTAGCCTTATTTCTGCGGAATCTGAGAAAAGATATTTCGGATCCCTTTGAAGACTATAGGGCCAAAGGAAATATCCTCCGATAACAAAGAGAAAGAAGCTTTCTGAGAAACTTCTTTCTGTTCTGTGAAATCATCTCCCAGAGTTACAGCTTTCCCCTCAAGTAGCCTTTCGCTAAGACAGTTCTTGTGGAATTGGCAAAGTGATATTTGGAAGCCCATAGAGGGCAATGGTGAAAAAGGAAATATCCTAAGATGAAATCTGGAAAGAAGCTTTCTGAGAAACTGCTTAGTGTTCTGTTAATTCATCTCACAGAGTTACATCTGTATTTCGTGGATCTCTTTCCTAGCCTTATTTCTTTGGAATCTGAGAACAGATATTTCGGATCCCTTTGAAGTCTATAGGGCCAAAGGAAATATCTTCCGATAACAAAGAGAAAGAAGCTTTCTGAGAAACTTCTTTGTGTTCTGTGAAATCATCTCCCAGAGTTACAGATTTCCTCTCAAGAAGCCTTTCGCTAAGACAGTTCTTGTGGAACTGGCAAAGTGATATTTGGAAGCCCATAGAGGGCTATGGTGAAAAAGGAAATATCCTCAGATGAAATCTGGAAAGAAGCTTTCTGAGAAACTGCTTAGTGTTCTGTTAATTCATCTCACAGAGTTACATCTGTATTTCGTGGATCACTTTGCTAGCCTTATTTCTGTGGAATCGAGAACAGATATTTCGGATCCCTTTGAAGACTATAGGGCCAAAGGAAATATCTTCTGATAACAAAGAGAAAGAAGCTTTCTGAGAAACTTCTTTGTGTTCTGTGAAATCATCTCACAGAGTTACTGCTTTCCCCTCAAGAAGCCTTTCGCTAAGACACTTCTTGTGGAATTGGCAAAGTGATATTTGGAAGCCCATAGAGGGCTAAGGTGAAAAAGGAAATATCCTCAGATGAAATCTGGAAAGAAGCTTTCTGAGAAACTGCTTAGTGTTCTGTTAATTCATCTCATAGAGTTACATCTGTATTTCGTGGATCTCTTTGCTAGGCTTATTTCTGTGGAATCTGAGAACAGGTATTTCAGATCCCTTTGAAGACTATAGGGACAAAGGAAATATCTTCCGATTACAAAGAGAAAGAAGCTTTCTTAGAAACTTCTTTGTGTTCTGTGAAATCATCTCACAGAGTTACAGCTTTCCCCTCAAGAAGCCTTTCGCTAAGACAGTTCTTGTGGAATTGGCAAAGTGATATTTGGAAGCCCATAGAGGGCTATGGTGAAAAAGGAAATATCCTCAGATGAAAATTGGAAAGAAGCTTTCTGAGAAACTGCTTAGTGTTCTGTTAATTCATCTCACAGAGTTACATCTGTATTTCGTGGATCTCTTTGCTAGCCTTATTTCTGTGGAATCTGAGAACAGATATTTCGGATCCCATTGAAGAGTATAGGGCCAAAGGAAATATCTTCCGATAATAAAGAGAAAGAAGCTTTCTGAGAAACTTCTTTGTGTTCTGTGAAATCATCTCACAGAGTTACAGCTTTCCCCTCAAGAAGCCTTTCGCTAAGACACTTCTTGAGAAATTGGCAAAGTGATATTTGGAAGCCCATAGAGGGCTATCGTGAAAAAGGAAATATCCTCAGATGAAATCTGGAAAGAAGCTTTCTGAGAAACTGCTTAGTGTTCTGTTAATTCATCTCACAGAGTTACATCTGTATTTCGTGGATATCTTTGCTAGCCTTATTTCTGTGGAATCTGAGAACAGATATTTCGGATCCCTTTGAAGACTATAGGGCCAAAGGAAATATCCTCCGATAACAAAGAGAAAGAAGCTTTCTGAGAAACTTCTTTGTGTTCTGTGAAATCATCTCACAGAGTTACTGCTTTCCCCTCAAGAAGCCTTTCGCTAAGACACTTCTTGTGGAATTGGCAAAGTGATATTTGGAAGCCCATAGAGGGCTAACGTGAAAAAGGAAATATCCTCAGATGAAATCTGGAAAGAAGCTTTCTGAGAAACTGCTTAGTGTTCTGTTAATTCATCTCACAGAGTTACATCTGTATTTCGTGGATATCTTTGCTAGGCTTATTTCTGTGGAATCTGAGAACAGGTATTTCAGATCCCTTTGAAGACTATAGGGCCAAAAGAAATATCCTCCGATAACAAAGAGAAAGAAGCTTTCTGAGAACCTTCTTTGTGTTCTGTGAAATCATCTCACAGAGTTACAGCTTTCCCCTCAAGAAGCCTTTCGCTAAGACAGTTCTTGTGGAATTGGCAAAGTGATATTTGGAAGCCCATAGAGGGCTATGGTGAAAAAGGAAATATCCTCAGATGAAAATTGGAAAGAAGCTTTCTGAGAAACTGCTTAGTGTTCTGTTAATTCATCTCACAGAGTTACATCTGTATTTCGTGGATCTCTTTGCTAGCCTTATTTCTGTGGAATCTGAGAACAGATATTTCGGATCCCATTGAAGACTATAGGGCCAAAGGAAATATCTTCCGATAACAAAGAGAAAGAAGCTTTCTGAGAAACTTCTTTGTGTTCTGTGAAATCATCTCACAGAGTTACAGCTTTCCCATCAAGAAGCCTTTCGCTAAGACACTTCTTGAGAAATTGGCAAAGTGATATTTGGAAGCCCATAGAGGGCTATCGTGAAAAAGGAAATATCCTCAGATGAAATCTGGAAAGAATTTTTCTAAGAAACTGCTTAGTGTTCTGTTAATTCATCTCACAGAGTTACATCTGTATTTCGTGGATATCTTTGCTAGCCTTATTTCTGTGGAATCTGAGAACAGATATTTCGGATACCTTTGAAGACTATAGGGCCAAAGGAAATATCCTCCGATAACAAAGAGAAAGAAGCTTTCTTAGAAACTTCTTTGTGTTCTGTGAAATCATCTCACAGAGTTACTGCTTTCCCCTCAAGAAGCCTTTCGCTAAGACACTTCTTGTGGAATTGGCAAAGTGATATTTGGAAGCCCATAGAGGGCTGAGGTGAAAAAGGAAATATCCTCAGATGAAATCTGGAAAGAAGCTTTCTGAGAAACTGCTTAGTGTTCTGTTAATTCATCTCACAGAGTTACATCTGTATTTCGTGGATCTCTTTGCTAGGCTTATTTCTGTGGAATCTGAGAACAGGTATTTCAGATCCCTTTGAAGACTATAGGGACAAAGGAAATATCCTCCGATTACAAAGAGAAAGAAGCTTTCTTAGAAACTTCTTTGTGTTCTGTGAAATCATCTCACAGAGTTACAGCTTTCCCCTCAAGAAGCCTTTCGCTAAGACAGTTCTTGTGGAATTGGCAAAGTGATATTTGGAAGCCAATAGAGGGCTATGGTGAAAAAGGAAATATCCTCAGATGAAAATTGGAAAGAAGCTTTCTGAGAAACTGCTTAGTGTTCTGTTAATTCATCTCACAGAGTTACATCTGTATTTCGTGGATCTCTTTGCTAGCCTTATTTCTGTGGAATCTGAGAACAGATATTTCGGATCCCATTGAAGAGTATAGGGCCAAAGGAAATATCTTCCGATAACAAAGAGAAAGAAGCTTTCTGAGAAACTTCTTTGTGTTCTGTGAAATCATCTCACAGAGTTACAGCTTTCCCCTCAAGAAGCCTTTCGCTAAGACACTTCTTGCGAAATTGGCAAAGTGATATTTGGAAGCCCATAGAGGGCTATCGTGAAAAAGGAAATATCCTCAGATGAAATCTGGAAAGAAGCTTTCTGAGAAACTGCTTAGTGTTCTGTTAATTCATCTCACAGAGTTACATCTGTATTTCTGGATATCTTTGCTAGCCTTATTTCTGTGGAATCTGAGAACAGATATTTCGGATCCCTTTGAAGTCTATAGGGCCAAAGGAAATATCCTCCGATAACAAAGAGAAAGAAGCTTTCTGAGAAACTTCTTTGTGTTCTGTGAAATCATCTCACAGAGTTACAGCTTTCCCTTCAAGAAGCCTTTCGCTAAGACACTTCTTGTGGAATTGGCAAAGTGATATTTGGAAGCCCATAGAGGGCTATGGTGAAAAAGGAAATATCCTCAGATGAAATCATTTAAAGAAGCTTTCTGAGAAACTGCTTAGTGTTCTGTTAATTCATCTCACAGAGTTACATCTGTATTTCGTGGATATCTTTGCTAGCCTTATTTCTGCGGAATCTGAGAAAAGATATTTCGGATCCCTTTGAAGACTATAGGGCCAAAGGAAATATCCTCCGATAACAAAGAGAAAGAAGCTTTCTGAGAAACTTCTTTCTGTTCTGTGAAATCATCTCCCAGAGTTACAGCTTTCCCCTCAAGTAGCCTTTCGCTAAGACAGTTCTTGTGGAATTGGCAAAGTGATATTTGGAAGCCCATAGAGGGCAATGGTGAAAAAGGAAATATCCTAAGATGAAATCTGGAAAGAAGCTTTCTGAGAAACTGCTTAGTGTTCTGTTAATTCATCTCACAGAGTTACATCTGTATTTCGTGGATCTCTTTCCTAGCCTTATTTCTTTGGAATCTGAGAACAGATATTTCGGATCCCTTTGAAGTCTATAGGGCCAAAGGAAATATCTTCCGATAACAAAGAGAAAGAAGCTTTCTGAGAAACTTCTTTGTGTTCTGTGAAATCATCTCCCAGAGTTACAGATTTCCTCTCAAGAAGCCTTTCGCTAAGACAGTTCTTGTGGAACTGGCAAAGTGATATTTGGAAGCCCATAGAGGGCTATGGTGAAAAAGGAAATATCCTCAGATGAAATCTGGAAAGAAGCTTTCTGAGAAACTGCTTAGTGTTCTGTTAATTCATCTCACAGAGTTACATCTGTATTTCGTGGATCACTTTGCTAGCCTTATTTCTGTGGAATCGAGAACAGATATTTCGGATCCCTTTGAAGACTATAGGGCCAAAGGAAATATCTTCTGATAACAAAGAGAAAGAAGCTTTCTGAGAAACTTCTTTGTGTTCTGTGAAATCATCTCACAGAGTTACTGCTTTCCCCTCAAGAAGCCTTTCGCTAAGACACTTCTTGTGGAATTGGCAAAGTGATATTTGGAAGCCCATAGAGGGCTAAGGTGAAAAAGGAAATATCCTCAGATGAAATCTGGAAAGAAGCTTTCTGAGAAACTGCTTAGTGTTCTGTTAATTCATCTCATAGAGTTACATCTGTATTTCGTGGATCTCTTTGCTAGGCTTTTTTCTGTGGAATCTGAGAACAGGTATTTCAGATCCCTTTGAAGACTATAGGGACAAAGGAAATATCTTCCGATTACAAAGAGAAAGAAGCTTTCTTAGAAACTTCTTTGTGTTCTGTGAAATCATCTCACAGAGTTACAGCTTTCCCCTCAAGAAGCCTTTCGCTAAGACAGTTCTTGTGGAATTGGCAAAGTGATATTTGGAAGCCCATAGAGGGCTATGGTGAAAAAGGAAATATCCTCAGATGAAAATTGGAAAGAAGCTTTCTGAGAAACTGCTTAGTGTTCTGTTAATTCATCTCACAGAGTTACATCTGTATTTCGTGGATCTCTTTGCTAGCCTTATTTCTGTGGAATCTGAGAACAGATATTTCGGATCCCATTGAAGAGTATAGGGCCAAAGGAAATATCTTCCGATAACAAAGAGAAAGAAGCTTTCTGAGAAACTTCTTTGTGTTCTGTGAAATCATCTCACAGAGTTACAGCTTTCCCCTCAAGAAGCCTTTCGCTAAGACACTTCTTGAGAAATTGGCAAAGTGATATTTGGAAGCCCATAGAGGGCTATCGTGAAAAAGGAAATATCCTCAGATGAAATCTGGAAAGAAGCTTTCTGAGAAACTGCTTAGTGTTCTGTTAATTCATCTCACAGAGTTACATCTGTATTTCGTGGATATCTTTGCTAGCCTTATTTCTGTGGAATCTGAGAACAGATATTTCGGATCCCTTTGAAGACTATAGGGCCAAAGGAAATATCCTCCGATAACAAAGAGAAAGAAGCTTTCTGAGAAACTTCTTTGTGTTCTGTGAAATCATCTCACAGAGTTACTGCTTTCCCCTCAAGAAGCCTTTCGCTAAGACACTTCTTGTGGAATTGGCAAAGTGATATTTGGAAGCCCATAGAGGGCTAAGGTGAAAAAGGAAATATCCTCAGATGAAATCTGGAAAGAAGCTTTCTGAGAAACTGCTTAGTGTTCTGTTAATTCATCTCACAGAGTTACATCTGTATTTCGTGGATATCTTTGCTAGGCTTATTTCTGTGGAATCTGAGAACAGGTATTTCAGATCCCTTTGAAGACTATAGGGACAAAGGAAATATCCTCCGATTACAAAGAGAAAGAAGCTTTCTTAGAAACTTCTTTGTGTTCTGTGAAATCATCTCACAGAGTTACAGCTTTCCCCTCAAGAAGCCTTTCGCTAAGACAGTTCTTGTGGAATTGGCAAAGTGATATTTGGAAGCCCATAGAGGGCTATGGTGAAAAAGGAAATATCCTCAGATGAAAATTGGAAAGAAGCTTTCTGAGAAACTGCTTAGTGTTCTGTTAATTCATCTCACAGAGTTACATCTGTATTTCGTGGATCTCTTTGCTAGCCTTATTTCTGTGGAATCTGAGAACAGATATTTCGGATCCCATTGAAGAGTATAGGGCCAAAGGAAATATCTTCCGATAACAAAGAGAAAGAAGCTTTCTGAGAAACTTCTTTGTGTTCTGTGAAATCATCTCACAGAGTTACAGCTTTCCCCTCAAGAAGCCTTTCGCTAAGACACTTCTTGAGAAATTGGCAAAGTGATATTTGGAAGCCCATAGAGGGCTATCGTGAAAAAGGAAATATCCTCAGATGAAATCTGGAAAGAAGCTTTCTGAGAAACTGCTTAGTGTTCTGTTAATTCATCTCACAGAGTTACATCTGTATTTCGTGGATATCTTTGCTAGCCTTATTTCTGTGGAATCTGAGAACAGATATTTCGGATCCCTTTGAAGACTATAGGGCCAAAGGAAATATCCTCCGATAACAAAGAGAAAGAAGCTTTCTGAGAAACTTCTTTGTGTTCTGTGAAATCATCTCACAGAGTTACTGCTTTCCCCTCAAGAAGCCTTTCGCTAAGACACTTCTTGTGGAATTGGCAAAGTGATATTTGGAAGCCCATAGAGGGCTAAGGTGAAAAAGGAAATATCCTCAGATGAAATCTGGAAAGAAGCTTTCTGAGAAACTGCTTAGTGTTCTGTTAATTCATCTCACAGAGTTACATCTGTATTTCGTGGATATCTTTGCTAGGCTTATTTCTGTGGAATCTGAGAACAGGTATTTCAGATCCCTTTGAAGACTATAGGGACAAAGGAAATATCCTCCGATTACAAAGAGAAAGAAGCTTTCTTAGAAACTTCTTTGTGTTCTGTGAAATCATCTCACAGAGTTACAGCTTTCCCCTCAAGAAGCCTTTAGCTAAGACAGTTCTTGTGGAATTGGCAAAGTGATATTTGGAAGCCCATAGAGGGCTATGGTGAAAAAGGAAATATCCTTAGATGAAAATTGGAAAGAAGCTTTCTGAGAAACTGCTTAGTGTTCTGTTAATTCATCTCACAGAGTTACATCTGTATTTCGTGGATCTCTTTGCTAGCCTTATTTCTGTGGAATCTGAGAACAGATATTTCGGATCCCATTGAAGACTATAGGGCCAAAGGAAATATCTTCCGATAACAAAGAGAAAGAAGCTTTCTGAGAAACTTCTTTGTGTTCTGTGAAATCATCTCACAGAGTTACAGCTTTCCCCTCAAGAAGCCTTTCGCTAAGACACTTCTTGAGAAATTGGCAAAGTGATATTTGGAAGCCCATAGAGGGCTATCGTGAAAAAAGAAGTATCCTCAGATGAAATCTGGAAAGAAGCTTTCTGAGAAACTGCTTAGTGTTCTGTTAATTCATCTCACAGAGTTACATCTGTATTTCGTGGATATCTTTGCTAGCCTTATTTCTGTGGAATCTGAGAACAGATATTTCGGATCCCTTTGAAGACTATAGGGCCAAAGGAAATATCCTCCGATAACAAAGAGAAAGATGCTTTCTGAGAAACTTCTTTGTGTTCTGTGAAATCATCTCACAGAGTTACAGCTTTCCCTTCAAGAGGCCTTTCGCTAAGACACTTCTTGTGGAATTGGCAAAGTGATATTTGGAAGCCCATAGAGGGCAATGGTGAAAAAGGAAATATCCTAAGATGAAATCTGGAAAGAAGCTTTCTGAGAAACTGCTTAGTGTTCTGTTAATTCATCTCACAGAGTTACATCTGTATTTCGTGGATCTCTTTCCTAGCCTTATTTCTTTGGAATCTGAGAACAGATATTTCGGATCCCTTTGAAGTCTATAGGGCCAAAGGAAATATCTTCCGATAACAAAGAGAAAGAAGCTTTCTGAGAAACTTCTTTGTGTTCTGTGAAATCATCTCCCAGAGTTACAGCTTTCCTCTCAAGAAGCCTTTCGCTAAGACAGTTCTTGTGGAACTGGCAAAGTGATATTTGGAAGCCCATAGAGGGCTATGGTGAAAAAGGAAATATCCTCAGATGAAATCTGGAAAGAAGCTTTCTGAGAAACTGCTTAGTGTTCTGTTAATTCATCTCACAGAGTTACATCTCTATTTCGTGGATATCTTTGCTAGCCTTATTTCTGCGGAATCTGAGAACAGATATTTCGGATCCCTTTGAAGACTATAGGGCCAAAGGAAATATCCTCCGATAACAAAGAGAAAGAAGCTGTCTGAGAAACTTCTTTGTGATCTGTGAAATCATCTCCCAGAGTTACACCTTTCCCCTCAAGAAGCCTTTCGCTAAGACAGTTCTTGTGGAATTGGCAAAGTGATATTTGGAAGCCCATAGAGGGCTACGGTGAAAAAGGAAATATCCTCAGATGAAATCTGGAAAGAAGCTTTCTGAGAAACTGCTTAGTGTTCTGTTAATTCATCTCACAGAGATACATCTGTATTTCGTGGATCTCTTTCCTAGCCTTATTTCCGTGGAATCTGAGAACAGATATTTCGGATCCCATTGAAGTCTATAGGGCCAAAGGAAATATCTTCCGATAACAAAGGGAAAGAAGCTTTCTGAGAAACTTCTTTGTGTTCTGTGAAATCATCTCCCAGAGTTACAGCTTTCTTCTCAAGACGCCTTTCGCTAAGACAGTTCTTGTGGAACTGGCAAAGTGATATTTGGAAGCCCTTAGAGGGCTATGGTGAAAAAGGAAATATCCTCAGATGAAATCTGGAAAGAATCTTTCTGAGAAACTGCTTAGTGTTCTGTTAATTCATCTCACAGAGTTACATCTGTATTTCGTGGATCTCTTTGCTAGCCTTATTTCTGTGGAATCTGAGAACAGATATTTCGGATCCCATTGAAGATTATAGGGCCAAAGGAAATATCCTCCGATAACAAAGAGAAAGAAGCTTTCTGAGAACCTTCTTTGTGTTCTGTGAAATCATCTCACAGAGTTACAGCTTTCCCCTCAAGAAGCCTTTCGCTAAGACAGTTCTTGTGGAATTGGCAAAGTGATATTTGGAAGCCCATAGAGGGCTATGGTGAAAAAGGAAATATCCTCAGATGAAAATTGGAAAGAAGCTTTCTGAGAAACTGCTTAGTGTTCTGTTAATTCATCTCACAGAGTTACGTCTGTATTTCGTGGATCTCTTTGCTAGCCTTATTTCTGTGGAATCTGAGAACAGATATTTCGGATCCCATTGAAGACTATAGGGCCAAAGGAAATATCTTCCGATAACAAAGAGAAAGAAGCTTTCTGAGAAACTTCTTTGTGTTCTGTGAAATCATCTCACAGAGTTACAGCTTTCCCATCAAGAAGCCTTTCGCTAAGACACTTCTTGAGAAATTGGCAAAGTGATATTTGGAAGCCCATAGAGGGCTATCGTGAAAAAGGAAATATCCTCAGATGAAATCTGGAAAGAAGCTTTCTGAGAAACTGCTTAGTGTTCTGTTAATTCATCTCACAGAGTTACATCTGTATTTCGTGGATATCTTTGCTAGCCTTATTTCTGTGGAATCTGAGAACAGATATTTCGGATCCCTTTGAAGACTATAGGGCCAAAGGAAATATCCTCCGATAACAAAGAGAAAGAAGCTTTCTGAGAAACTTCTTTGTGTTCTGTGAAATCATCTCACAGAGTTACTGCTTTCCCCTCAAGAAGCCTTTCGCTAAGACACTTCTTGTGGAATTGGCAAAGTGATATTTGGAAGCCCATAGAGGGCTGAGGTGAAAAAGGAAATATCCTCAGATGAAATCTGGAAAGAAGCTTTCTGAGAAACTGCTTAGTGTTCTGTTAATTCATCTCACAGAGTTACATCTGTATTTCGTGGATCTCTTTGCTAGGCTTATTTCTGTGGAATCTGAGAACAGGTATTTCTGATCCCTTTGAAGACTATAGGGACAAAGGAAATATCCTCCGATTACAAAGAGAAAGAAGCTTTCTTAGAAACTTCTTTGTGTTCTGTGAAATCATCTCACAGAGTTACAGCTTTTCCCTCAAGAAGCCTTTCGCTAAGACAGTTCTTGTGGAATTGGCAAAGTGATATTTGGAAGCCCATAGAGGGCTATGGTGAAAAAGGAAATATCCTCAGACGAAAATTGGAAAGAAGCTTTCTGAGAAACTGCTTAGTGTTCTGTTAATTCATCTCACAGAGTTACATCTGTATTTCGTGGATCTCTTTGCTAGCCTTATTTCTGTGGAATCTGAGAACAGATATTTCGGATCCCATTGAAGAGTATAGGGCCAAAGGAAATATCTTCCGATAACAAAGAGAAAGAAGCTTTCTGAGAAACTTCTTTGTGTTCTGTGAAATCATCTCACAGAGTTACAGCTTTCCCCTCAAGAAGCCTTTCGCTAAGACACTTCTTGAGAAATTGGCAAAGTGATATTTGGAAGCCCATAGAGGGCTATCGTGAAAAAGGAAATATCCTCAGATGAAATCTGGAAAGAAGCTTTCTGAGAAACTGCTTAGTGTTCTGTTAATTCATCTCACAGAGTTACATCTGTATTTCGTGGATATCTTTGCTAGCCTTATTTCTGTGGAATCTGAGAACAGATATTTCGGATCCCTTTGAAGACTATAGGGCCAAAGGAAATATCCTCCGATAACAAAGAGAAAGAAGCTTTCTGAGAAACTTCTTTGTGTTCTGTGAAATCATCTCACAGAGTTACACATTTCCTCTCAAGAAGCCTTTCGCTAAGACACTTCTTGTGGAACTGGCAAAGTGATATTTGGAAGCCCATAGAGGGCTAAGGTGAAAAAGGAAATATCCTCAGATGAAATCTGGAAAGAAGCTTTCTGAGAAACTGCTTAGTGTTCTGTTAATTCATCTCACAGAGTTACATCTGTATTTCGTGGATCTCTTTGCTAGGCTTATTTCTGTGGAATCTGAGAACAGGTATTTCAGATCCCTTTGAAGACTATAGGGACAAAGGAAATATCCTCCGATAACAAAGAGAAAGAAGCTTTCTTAGAAACTTCTTTGTGTTCTGTGAAATCATCTCACAGAGTTACAGCTTTCCCCTCAAGAAGCCTTTCGCTAAGACAGTTCTTGTGGAATTGGCAAAGTGATATTTGGAAGCCCATAGAGGGCTATGGTGAAAAAGGAAATATCCTCAGATGAAAATTGGAAAGAAGCTTTCTGAGAAACTGCTTAGTGTTCTGTTAATTCATCTCACAGAGTTACATCTGTATTTCGTGGATCTCTTTGCTAGCCTTATTTCTGTGGAATCTGAGAACAGATATTTCGGATCCCATTGAAGACTATAGGGCCGAAGGAAATATCTTCCGATAACAAAGAGAAAGAAGCTTTCTGAGAAACTTCTTTGTGTTCTGTGAAATCATCTCACAGAGTTACAGCTTTCCCCTCAAGAAGCCTTTCGCTAAGACACTTCTTGAGAAATTGGCAAAGTGATATTTGGAAGCCCATAGAGGGCTATCGTGAAAAAGGAAATATCCTCAGATGAAATCTGGAAAGAAGCTTTCTGAGAAACTGCTTAGTGTTCTGTTAATTCATCTCACAGAGTTACATCTGTATTTCGTGGATATCTTTGCTAGCCTTATTTCTGTGGAATCTGAGAACAGATATTTCGGATCCCTTTGAAGTCTATAGGGCCAAAGGAAATATCTTCCGATAACAAAGAGAAAGAAGCTTTCTGAGAAACTTCTTTGTGTTCTGTGAAATCATCTCCCAGAGTTACAGCTTTCCTCTCAAGAAGCCTTTCGCTAAGACAGTTCTTGTGGAACTGGCAAAGTGATATTTGGAAGCCCATAGAGGGCTATGGTGAAAAAGGAAATATCCTCAGATGAAATCTGGAAAGAAGCTTTCTGAGAAACTGCTTAGTGTTCTGTTAATTCATCTCACAGAGTTACATCTCTATTTCGTGGATATCTTTGCTAGCCTTATTTCTGCGGAATCTGAGAACAGATATTTCGGATCCCTTTGAAGACTATGGGGCCAAAGGAAATATCCTCCGATAACAAAGAGAAAGAAGCTTTCTGAGAAACTTCTTTGTGTTCTGTGAAATCATCTCACAGAGTTACTGCTTTCCCCTCAAGAAGCCTTTCGCTAAGACACTTCTTGTGGAATTGGCAAAGTGATATTTGGAAGCCCATAGAGGGCTGAGTTGAAAAAGGAAATATCCTCAGATGAAATCTGGAAAGAAGCCTTCTGAGAAACTGCTTAGTGTTCTGTTAATTCATCTCACAGAGTTACATCTGTATTTCGTGGATCTCTTTGCTAGGCTTATTTCTGTGGAATCTGAGAACAGGTATTTCAGATCCCTTTGAAGACTATAGGGACAAAGGAAATATCCTCCGATTACAAAGAGAAAGAAGCTTTCTTAGAAACTTCTTTGTGTTCTGTGAAATCATCTCACAGAGTTACAGCTTTCCCCTCAAGAAGCCTTTCGCTAAGACAGTTCTTGTGGAATTGGCAAAGTGATATTTGGAAGCCCATAGAGGGCTATGGTGAAAAAGGAAATATCCTCAGATGAAAATTGGAAAGGAGCTTTCTGAGAAACTGCTTAGTGTTCTGTTAATTCATCTCACAGAGTTACATCTGTATTTCGTGGATCTCTTTGCTAGCCTTATTTCTGTGGAATCTGAGAACAGATATTTCGGATCCCTTTGAAGAGTATAGGGCCAAAGGAAATATCTTCCGATAACAAAGAGAAAGAAGCTTTCTGAGAAACTTCTTTGTGTTCTGTGAAATCATCTCACCGAGTTACAGCTTTCCCCTCAAGAAGCCTTTCGCTAAGACACTTCTTGAGAAATTGGCAAAGTGATATTTGGAAGCCCATAGAGGGCTATCGTGAAAAAGGAAATATCCTCAGATGAAATCTGGAAAGAAGCTTTCTGAGAAACTGCTTAGTGTTCTGTTAATTCATCTCACAGAGTTACATCTGTATTTCGTGGATATCTTTGCTAGCCTTATTTCTGTGGAATCTGACAACAGATATTTCGGATCCCTTTGAAGACTATAGGGCCAAAGAAAATATCCTCCGATAACAAAGAGAAAGAAGCTTTCTGAGAAACTTCTTTGTGTTCTGTGAAATCATCTCACAGAGTTACAGCTTTCCCTTCAAGAAGCCTTTCGCTAAGACACTTCTTGTGGAATTGGCAAAGTGATATTTGGAAGCCCATAGAGGGCTATGGTGAAAAAGGAAATATCCTCAGATGAAATCTGGAAAGAAGATTTCTGAGAAACTGCTTAGTGTTCTGTTAATTCATCTCACAGAGTTATATCTGTATTTCGTGGATATCTTTGCTAGCCTTATTTCTGTGGAATCTGAGAAAAGATATTTCGGATCCCTTTGAAGACTATAGGTCCAAAGGAAATATCCTCCGATAACAAAGAGAAAGAAGCTTTCTGAGAAACTTCTTTCTGTTCTGTGAAATCATCTCCCAGAGTTACAGCTTTCCCCTCAAGTAGCCTTTCGCTAAGACAGTTCTTGTGGAATTGGCAAAGTGATATTTGGAAGCCCATAGAGGGCAATGGTGAAAAAGGAAATATCCTAAGATGAAATCTGGAAAGAAGCTTTCTGAGAAACTGCTTAGTGTTCTGTTAATTCATCTCACAGAGTTACATCTGTATTTCGTGGATATCTTTGCTAGCCTTATTTCTGCGGAATCTGAGAACAGATATTTCGGATCCCTTTTAAGACTATAGGGCCAAAGGAAATATCCTCCGATAACATAGAGAAAGAAGCTTTCTGAGAAACTTCTTTGTGATCTGTGAAATCATCTCCCAGAGTTACACCTTTCCCCTCAAGAAGCCTTTCGCTAAGACAGTTCTTGTGGAATTGGCAAAGTGATATTTGGAAGCCCATAGAGGGCTATGGTGAAAAAGGAAATATCCTCAGATGAAATCTGGAAAGAAGCTTTCTGACAAACTGCTTAGTGTTCTGTTAATTCATCTCACAGAGATACATCTGTATTTCGTGGATCTCTTTCCTAGCCTTATTTCCGTGGAATCTGAGAACAGATGTTTCGGATCCCATTGAAGTCTATAGGGCCAAAGGAAATATCTTCCGATAACAAAGGGAAAGAAGCTTTCTGAGAAACTTCTTTGTGTTCTCTGAAATCATCTCCCAGAGTTACAGCTTTCCCCTCAAGAAGCCTTTCGCTAAGACACTTCTTGTGGAATTGGCAAAGTGATATTTGGAAGCCCATAGAGGGCTATGGTGAAAAAGGAAATATCCTCAGATGAGATCTGGAAAGAAGCTTTCTGAGAAACTGCTTAGTGTTCTGTTAATTCATCTCACAGAGTTACATCTGTATTTCGTGGATATCTTTGCTATCCTTATTTCTGTGGAATCTGAGGACAGATATTTCGAATCCCTTTGAAGACTATAGGGCCAAAGGAAATATCCTCCGGTAACAAAGAGAAAGAAGCTTTCTGAGAAACTTCTTTGTGTTCTGTGAAATCATCTCACAGAGTTACAGCTTTCCCCTCAAGAAGCCTTTCGCTAAGACACTTCTTGAGAAATTGGCAAAGTGATATTTGGAAGCCCATAGAGGGCTGTGGTGAAAAAGGAAATATCCTCAGTTGAAATCTGGAAAGAAGCTTTCTGAGAAACTGCTTAGTGTTCTGTTAATTCATCTCACAGAGTTACATCTGTATTTCGTGGATATCTTTGCTAGCCTTTTTTCTGCGGAATCTGAGAACACATATTTCGGATCCCTTTGAAGACTATAGGGCCAAAGGAAATATCCTCCGATAACAAAGAGAAAGAAGCTTTCTGAGAAACTTCTTTGTGTTCTGTGAAATCATCTCAGAGAGATACAGCTTTGCCTTCAAGAAGCCTTTCGCTAAGACACTTCTTGTGGAATTGGCAAAGTGATATTTGGAAGCCCATAGAGGGCTATGGTGAAAAAGGAAATATCCTCAGATGAAATCTGGAAAGAAGCTTTCTGAAAAACTGCTTAGTGTTCTGTTAATTCATCTCACAGAGTTACATCTGTATTTCGTGGATATCTTTGCTAGCCTTATTTCTGCGGAATCTGAGAACAGATATTTCGGATCCCTTTGAAGACTATAGGGCCAAAGGAAATATCCTCCGATAACAAAGAGAAAGAAGCTTTCTGAGAAACTTCTTTGTGTTCTGTGAAATCATCTCCCAGAGTTACAGCTCTCTCCTCAAGAAGCCTTTCGCTAAGAGAGTTCTTGTGGAATTGGCAAAGTGATATTTGGAAGCCCCTAGAGGGCTATGGTGAAAAAGGAAATATCCTCAGATGAAATCTGGAAAGAAGCTTTCTGAGAAACTGCTTAGTGTTCTGTTAATTCATCTCACAGAGTTACATCTGTATTTCGTGGATCACTTTGCTAGCCTTATTTCTGTGGAATCGAGAACAGATATTTCGGATCCCTTTGAAGACTATAGGGCCAAAGGAAATATCTTCTGATAACAAAGAGAAAGAAGCTTTCTGAGAAACTTCTTTGTGTTCTGTGAAATCATCTCACAGAGTTACTGCTTTCCCCTCAAGAAGCCTTTCGCTAAGACACTTCTTGTGGAATTGGCAAAGTGATATTTGGAAGCCCATAGAAGGCTAAGGTGAAAAAGGAAATATCCTCAGATGAAATCTGGAAAGAAGCTTTCTGAGAAACTGCTTAGTGTTCTGTTAATTCATCTCATAGAGTTACATCTGTATTTCGTGGATCTCTTTGCTAGGCTTATTTCTGTGGAATCTGAGAACAGGTATTTCAGATCCCTTTGAAGACTATAGGGACAAAGGAAATATCCTCCGATTACAAAGAGAAAGAAGCTTTCTTAGAAACTTCTTTGTGTTCTGTGAAATCATCTCACAGAGTTACAGCTTTCCCCTCAAGAAGCCTTTCGCTAAGACAGTTCTTGTGGAATTGGCAAAGTGATATTTGGAAGCCCATAGAGGGCTATGGTGAAAAAGGAAATATCCTCAGATGAAAATTGGAAAGAAGCTTTCTGAGAAACTGCTTAGTGTTCTGTTAATTCATCTCACAGAGTTACATCTGTATTCGTGGATCTCTTTGCTAGCCTTATTTCTGTGGAATCTGAGAACAGATATTTCGGATCCCATTGAAGACTATAGGGCCAAAGGAAATATCTTCCGATAACAAAGAGAAAGAAGCTTTCTGAGAAACTTCTTTGTGTTCTGTGAAATCATCTCACAGAGTTACAGCTTTCCCCTCAAGAAGCCTTTCGCTAAGACACTTCTTGAGAAATTGGCAAAGTGATATTTGGAAGCCCATAGAGGGCTATCGTGAAAAAGGAAATATCCTCAGATGAAATCTGGAAAGAAGCTTTCTGAGAAACTGCTTAGTGTTCTGTTAATTCATCTCACAGAGTTACATCTGTATTTCGTGGATATCTTTGCTAGCCTTATTTCTGTGGAATCTGAGAACAGATATTTCGGATCCCTTTGAAGACTATAGGGCCAAAGGAAATATCCTCCGATAACAAAGAGAAAGAAGCTTTCTGAGAAACTTCTTTGTGTTCTGTGAAATCATCTTACAGAGTTACTGCTTTCCCCTCAAGAAGCCTTTCGCTAAGACACTTCTTGTAGAATTGGCAAAGTGATATTTGGAAGCCCATAGAGGGCTAAGGTGAAAAAGGAAATATCCTCAGCTGAAATCTGGAAAGAAGCTTTCTGAGAAACTGCTTAGTGTTCTGTTAATTCATCTCATAGAGTTACATCTGTATTTCGTGGATCTCTTTGCTAGGCTTATTTCTGTGGAATCTGAGAACAGGTATTTCAGATCCCTTTGAAGACTATAGGGACAAAGGAAATATCCTCCGATTACAAAGAGAAAGAAGCTTTCTTAGAAACTTCTTTGTGTTCTGTGAAATCATCTCACAGAGTTACAGCTTTCCCCTCAAGAAACCTTTCGCTAAGACAGTTCTTGTGGAATTGGCAAAGTGATATTTGGAAGCCCATAGAGGGCTATGGTGAAAAAGGAAATATCCTCAGATGAAAATTGGAAAGAAGCTTTCTGAGAAACTGCTTAGTGTTCTGTTAATTCATCTCACAGAGTTACATCTGTATTTCGTGGATCTCTTTGCTAGCCTTATTTCTGTGGAATCTGAGAACAGATATTTCGGATCCCATTGAAGACTATAGGGCCAAAGGAAATATCTTCCGATAACAAAGAGAAAGAAGATTTCTGAGAAACTTCTTTGTGTTCTGTGAAATCATCTCACAGAGTTACAGCTTTCCCCTCAAGAAGCCTTTCGCTAAGACAGTTCTTGTGGAACTGGCAAAGTGATATTTGGAAGCCCATAGAGGGCTATGGTGAAAAAGGAAATATCCTCAGATGAAATCTGGAAAGAATCTTTCTGAGAAACTGCTTAGTGTTCTGTTAATTCATCTCACAGAGTTACATCTGTATTTCGTGGATCTCTTTGCTAGCCTTATTTCTGTGGAATATGAGAACAGATAATTCGGATCCCTTTGAAGACTATAGGGCCAAAGGAAATATCCTGCGATAACAAAGAGAAAGAAGCTTTCTGAGAAACTTCTTTGTGTTCTGTGGAATCATCTCCCAGAGTTACAGGTTTCCCCTCAAGAAGCCTTTCGCTAAGACACTTCTTGTGGAATTGGCAAAGTGATATTTGGAAGCCCCTAGAGGGCTATGGTGAAAAAGGAAATATCCTCAGATGAAATCTGGAAAGAAGCTTTCTGAGAAACTGCTTAGTGTTATGATAATTCATCTCACAGAGTTACATCTGTATTTCGTGGATCTCTTTGCTAGCCTTATTTCTGTGGAATCTGAGAACAGATATTTCGGATCCCTTTGAAGACTATAGGGCCAAAGGAAATATCCTCCGATAACAAAGAGAAAGAAGCTTTCTGAGAAACTTCTTTGTGTTCTGTGAAATCATCTCACAGAGTTACAGCTTTCCCCTCAAGAAGCCTTTCGCTAAGACAGTTCTTGTGGAATTGGCAAAGTGATATTTGGAAGCCCCTAGAGGGCTATGGTGAAAAAGGAAATATCCTCAGATGAAATCTGGAAAGAAGCTTTCTGAGAAACTGCTTAGTGTTCTGTTAATTCATCTCACAGAGTTACATCTGTATTTCGTGGATCTCTTTGCTAGCCTTATTTCTGTGGAATCTGAGAACAGGTATTTGAGATCCCTTTGAAGACTATAGGGACAAAGGAAATATCCTCCGATTACAAAGAGAAAGAATCTTTCTTAGAAACTTCTTTGTGTTTTGTGAAATCATCTCACAGAGTTACAGCTTTCCCCTCAAGAAGGCTTTCGCTAAGACAGTTCTTGTGGAATTGGCAAAGTGATATTTGGAAGCCCATAGAGGACAATGGTGAAAAAGGAAGTATCATCAGATGAAATCTGTAAAGAAGCTTTCTGAGAAACTGCTTAGTGTTCTGTTAATTCATCTCACAGAGTTACATCTGTATTTCGTGGATCTCTTTGCTAGCCTTATTTCTGTGGAATCTGAGAACAGATATTTCGGATCCCATTGAAGAGTATAGGGCCATAGGAAATATCTTCCGATAACAAAGAGAAAGAAGCTTTCTGAGAAACTTCTTTGTGTTCTGTGAAATCATCTCACAGAGTTACAGCTTTCCCCTCAAGAAGCCTTTCGCTAAGACACTTCTTGAGAAATTGGCAAAGTGATATTTGGAAGCCCATAGAGGGCTGTGGTGAAAAAGGAAATATCCTCAGTTGAAATCTGGAAAGAAGCTTTCTGAGAAACTGCTTAGTGTTCTGTTAATTCATCTCACAGAGTTACATCTGTATTTCGTGGATATCTTTGCTAGCCTTATTTCTGCGGAATCTGAGAACAGATATTTCGGATCCCTTTTAAGACTATAGGGCCAAAGGAAATATCCTCCGATAACAAAGAGAAAGAAGCTTTCTGAGAAACTTCTTTGTGTTCTGTGAAATCATCTCCCAGAGTTACAGCTCTCCCCTCAAGAAGCCTTTCGATAAGAGAGTTCTTGTGGAATTGGCAAAGTGATATTTGGAAGCCCATAGAGGGCTATGGTGAAAAAGGAAATATCCTCAGATGAAATCTGGAAAGAAGCTTTCTGAGAAACTGCTTAGTGTTCTGTTAATTCATCTCACAGAGTTACATCTGTATTTCGTGGATCACTTTGCTAGCCTTATTTCTGTGGAATCGAGAACAGATATTTCGGATCCCTTTGAAGACTATAGGGCCAAAGGAAATATCTTCTGATAACAAAGAGAAAGAAGCTTTCTGAGAAACTTCTTTGTGTTCTGTGAAGTCATCTCACAGAGTTACTGCTTTCCCCTCAAGAAGCCTTTCGCTAAGACACTTCTTGTGGAATTGGCAAAGTGATATTTGGAAGCCCATAGAAGGCTAAGGTGAAAAAGGAAATATCCTCAGATGAAATCTGGAAAGAAGCTTTCTGAGAAACTGCTTAGTGTTCTGTTAATTCATCTCATAGAGTTACATCTGTATTTCGTGGATCTCTTTGCTAGGCTTATTTCTGTGGAATCTGAGAACAGGTATTTCAGATCCCTTTGAAGACTATAGGGACAAAGGAAATATCCTCCGATTACAAAGAGAAAGAAGCTTTCTTAGAAACTTCTTTGTGTTCTGTGAAATCATCTCACAGAGTTACAGCTTTCCCCTCAAGAAGCCTTTCGCTAAGACAGTTCTTGTGGAATTGGCAAAGTGATATTTGGAAGCCCATAGAGGGCTATGGTGAAAAAGGAAATATCCTCAGATGAAAATTGGAAAGAAGCTTTCTGAGAAACTGCTTAGTGTTCTGTTAATTCATCTCACAGAGTTACATCTGTATTCGTGGATCTCTTTGCTAGCCTTATTTCTGTGGAATCTGAGAACAGATATTTCGGATCCCATTGAAGACTATAGGGCCAAAGGAAATATCTTCCGATAACAAAGAGAAAGAAGCTTTCTGAGAAACTTCTTTGTGTTCTGTGAAATCATCTCACAGAGTTACAGCTTTCCCCTCAAGAAGCCTTTCGCTAAGACACTTCTTGAGAAATTGGCAAAGTGATATTTGGAAGCCCATAGAGGGCTATCGTGAAAAAGGAAATATCCTCAGATGAAATCTGGAAAGAAGCTTTCTGAGAAACTGCTTAGTGTTCTGTTAATTCATCTCACAGAGTTACATCTGTATTTCGTGGATATCTTTGCTAGCCTTATTTCTGTGGAATCTGAGAACAGATATTTCGGATCCCTTTGAAGACTATAGGGCCAAAGGAAATATCCTCCGATAACAAAGAGAAAGAAGCTTTCTGAGAAACTTCTTTGTGTTCTGTGAAATCATCTTACAGAGTTACTGCTTTCCCCTCAAGAAGCCTTTCGCTAAGACACTTCTTGTAGAATTGGCAAAGTGATATTTGGAAGCCCATAGAGGGCTAAGGTGAAAAAGGAAATATCCTCAGCTGAAATCTGGAAAGAAGCTTTCTGAGAAACTGCTTAGTGTTCTGTTAATTCATCTCATAGAGTTACATCTGTATTTCGTGGATCTCTTTGCTAGGCTTATTTCTGTGGAATCTGAGAACAGGTATTTCAGATCCCTTTGAAGACTATAGGGACAAAGGAAATATCCTCCGATTACAAAGAGAAAGAAGCTTTCTTAGAAACTTCTTTGTGTTCTGTGAAATCATCTCACAGAGTTACAGCTTTCCCCTCAAGAAGCCTTTCGCTAAGACAGTTCTTGTGGAATTGGCAAAGTGATATTTGGAAGCCCATAGAGGGCTATGGTGAAAAAGGAAATATCCTCAGATGAAAATTGGAAAGAAGCTTTCTGAGAAACTGCTTAGTGTTCTGTTAATTCATCTCACAGAGTTACATCTGTATTTCGTGGATCTCTTTGCTAGCCTTATTTCTGTGGAATCTGAGAACAGATATTTCGGATCCCATTGAAGACTATAGGGCCAAAGGAAATATCTTCCGATAACAAAGAGAAAGAAGCTTTCTGAGAAACTTCTTTGTGTTCTGTGAAATCATCTCACAGAGTTACAGCTTTCCCCTCAAGAAGCCTTTCGCTAAGACAGTTCTTGTGGAACTGGCAAAGTGATATTTGGAAGCCCATAGAGGGCTATGGTGAAAAAGGAAATATCCTCAGATGAAATCTGGAAAGAATCTTTCTGAGAAACTGCTTAGTGTTCTGTTAATTCATCTCACAGAGTTACATCTGTATTTCGTGGATCTCTTTGCTAGCCTTATTTCTGTGGAATATGAGAACAGATAATTCGGATCCCTTTGAAGACTATAGGGCCAAAGGAAATATCCTGCGATAACAAAGAGAAAGAAGCTTTCTGAGAAACTTCTTTGTGTTCTGTGGAATCATCTCCCAGAGTTACAGGTTTCCCCTCAAGAAGCCTTTCGCTAAGACACTTCTTGTGGAATTGGCAAAGTGATATTTGGAAGCCCCTAGTGGGCTATGGTGAAAAAGGAAATATCCTCAGATGAAATCTGGAAAGAAGCTTTCTGAGAAACTGCTTAGTGTTATGATAATTCATCTCACAGAGTTACATCTGTATTTCGTGGATCTCTTTGCTAGCCTTATTTCTGTGGAATCTGAGAACAGATATTTCGGATCCCTTTGAAGACTATAGGGCCAAAGGAAATATCCTCCGATAACAAAGAGAAAGAAGCTTTCTGAGAAACTTCTTTGTGTTCTGTGAAATCATCTCACAGAGTTACAGCTTTCCCCTCAAGAAGCCTTTCGCTAAGACAGTTCTTGTGGAATTGGCAAAGTGATATTTGGAAGCCCCTAGAGGGCTATGGTGAAAAAGGAAATATCCTCAGATGAAATCTGGAAAGAAGCTTTCTGAGAAACTGCTTAGTGTTCTGTTAATTCATCTCACAGAGTTACATCTGTATTTCGTGGATCTCTTTGCTAGCCTTATTTCTGTGGAATCTGAGAACAGGTATTTGAGATCCCTTTGAAGACTATAGGGACAAAGGAAATATCCTCCGATTACAAAGAGAAAGAATCTTTCTTAGAAACTTCTTTGTGTTTTGTGAAATCATCTCACAGAGTTACAGCTTTCCCCTCAAGAAGGCTTTCGCTAAGACAGTTCTTGTGGAATTGGCAAAGTGATATTTGGAAGCCCATAGAGGACAATGGTGAAAAAGGAAGTATCATCAGATGAAATCTGTAAAGAAGCTTTCTGAGAAACTGCTTAGTGTTCTGTTAATTCATCTCACAGAGTTACATCTGTATTTCGTGGATCTCTTTGCTAGCCTTATTTCTGTGGAATCTGAGAACAGATATTTCGGATCCCATTGAAGAGTATAGGGCCATAGGAAATATCTTCCGATAACAAAGAGAAAGAAGCTTTCTGAGAAACTTCTTTGTGTTCTGTGAAATCATCTCACAGAGTTACAGCTTTCCCCTCAAGAAGCCTTTCGCTAAGACACTTCTTGAGAAATTGGCAAAGTGATATTTGGAAGCCCATAGAGGGCTGTGGTGAAAAAGGAAATATCCTCAGTTGAAATCTGGAAAGAAGCTTTCTGAGAAACTGCTTAGTGTTCTGTTAATTCATCTCACAGAGTTACATCTGTATTTCGTGGATATCTTTGCTAGCCTTATTTCTGCGGAATCTGAGAACAGATATTTCGGATCCCTTTTAAGACTATAGGGCCAAAGGAAATATCCTCCGATAACAAAGAGAAAGAAGCTGTCTGAGAAACTTCTTTGTGATCTGTGAAATCATCTCCCAGAGTTACACCTTTCCCCTCAAGAAGCCTTTCGCTAAGACAGTTCTTGTGGAATTGGCAAAGTGATATTTGGAAGCCCATAGAGGGCTATGGTGAAAAAGGAAATATCCTCAGATGAAATCTGGAAAGAAGCTTTCTGAGAAACTGCTTAGTGTTCTGTTAATTCATCTCACAGAGATACATCTGTATTTCGTGGATCTCTTTCCTAGCCTTATTTCCGTGGAATCTGAGAACAGATGTTTCGGATCCCATTGAAGTCTATAGGGCCAAAGGAAATATCTTCCGATAACAAAGGGAAAGAAGCTTTCTGAGAAACTTCTTTGTGTTCTGTGAAATCATCTCCCAGAGTTACAGCTTTCCCCTCAAGAAGCCTTTCGCTAAGACACTTCTTGTGGAATTGGCAAAGTGATATTTGGAAGCCCATAGAGGGCTATGGTGAAAAAGGAAATATCCTCAGATGAGATCTGGAAAGAAGCTTTCTGAGAAACTGCTTAGTGTTCTGTTAATTCATCTCACAGAGTTACATCTGTATTTCGTGGATATCTTTGCTATCCTTATTTCTGTGGAATCTGAGGACAGATATTTCGAATCCCTTTGAAGACTATAGGGCCAAAGGAAATATCCTCCGGTAACAAAGAGAAAGAAGCTTTCTGAGAAACTTCTTTGTGTTCTGTGAAATCATCTCACAGAGTTACAGCTTTCCCCTCAAGAAGCCTTTCGCTAAGACACTTCTTGAGAAATTGGCAAAGTGATATTTGGAAGCCCATAGAGGGCTGTGGTGAAAAAGGAAATATCCTCAGTTGAAATCTGGAAAGAAGCTTTCTGAGAAACTGCTTAGTGTTCTGTTAATTCATCTCACAGAGTTACATCTGTATTTCGTGGATATCTTTGCTAGCCTTTTTTCTGCGGAATCTGAGAACACATATTTCGGATCCCTTTGAAGACTATAGGGCCAAAGGAAATATCCTCCGATAACAAAGAGAAAGAAGCTTTCTGAGAAACTTCTTTGTGTTCTGTGAAATCATCTCAGAGAGATACAGCTTTGCCTTCAAGAAGCCTTTCGCTAAGACACTTCTTGTGGAATTGGCAAAGTGATATTTGGAAGCCCATAGAGGGCTATGGTGAAAAAGGAAATATCCTCAGATGAAATCTGGAAAGAAGCTTTCTGAAAAACTGCTTAGTGTTCTGTTAATTCATCTCACAGAGTTACATCTGTATTTCGTGGATATCTTTGCTAGCCTTATTTCTGCGGAATCTGAGAACAGATATTTCGGATCCCTTTGAAGACTATAGGGCCAAAGGAAATATCCTCCGATAACAAAGAGAAAGAAGCTTTCTGAGAAACTTCTTTGTGTTCTGTGAAATCATCTCCCAGAGTTACAGCTCTCCCCTCAAGAAGCCTTTCGCTAAGAGAGTTCTTGTGGAATTGGCAAAGTGATATTTGGAAGCCCATAGAGGGCTATGGTGAAAAAGAAAATATCCTCAGATGAAATCTGGAAAGAAGCTTTCTGAGAAACTGCTTAGTGTTCTGTTAATTCATCTCACAGAGTTACATCTGTATTTCGTGGATCACTTTGCTAGCCTTATTTCTGTGGAATCGAGAACAGATATTTCGGATCCCTTTGAAGACTATAGGGCCAAAGGAAATATCTTCTGATAACAAAGAGAAAGAAGCTTTCTGAGAAACTTCTTTGTGTTCTGTGAAATCATCTCACAGAGTTACTGCTTTCCCCTCAAGAAGCCTTTCGCTAAGACACTTCTTGTGGAATTGGCAAAGTGATATTTGGAAGCCCATAGAAGGCTAAGGTGAAAAAGGAAATATCCTCAGATGAAATCTGGAAAGAAGCTTTCTGAGAAACTGCTTAGTGTTCTGTTAATTCATCTCATAGAGTTACATCTGTATTTCGTGGATCTCTTTGCTAGGCTTATTTCTGTGGAATCTGAGAACAGGTATTTCAGATCACTTTGAAGACTATAGGGACAAAGGAAATATCCTCCGATTACAAAGAGAAAGAAGCTTTCTTAGAAACTTCTTTGTGTTCTGTGAAATCATCTCACAGAGTTACAGCTTTCCCCTCAAGAAGCCTTTCGCTAAGACAGTTCTTGTTGAATTGGCAAAGTGATATTTGGAAGCCCATAGAGGGCTATGGTGAAAAAGGAAATATCCTCAGATGAAAATTGGAAAGAAGCTTTCTGAGAAACTGCTTAGTGTTCTGTTAATTCATCTCACAGAGTTACATCTGTATTCGTGGATCTCTTTGCTAGCCTTATTTCTGTGGAATCTGAGAACAGATATTTCGGATCCCATTGAAGACTATAGGGCCAAAGGAAATATCTTCCGATAACAAAGAGAAAGAAGCTTTCTGAGAAACTTCTTTGTGTTCTGTGAAATCATCTCACAGAGTTACAGCTTTCCCCTCAAGAAGCCTTTCGCTAAGACAGTTCTTGTGGAATTGGCAAAGTGATATTTGGAAGCCCCTAGAGGGCTATGGTGAAAAAGGAAATATCCTCAGATGAAATCTGGAAAGAAGCTTTCTGAGAAACTGCTTAGTGTTCTGTTAATTCATCTCACAGAGTTACATCTGTATTTCGTGGATCTCTTTGCTAGCCTTATTTCTGTGGAATCTGAGAACAGGTATTTGAGATCCCTTTGAAGACTATAGGGACAAAGGAAATATCCTCCGATTACAAAGAGAAAGAATCTTTCTTAGAAACTTCTTTGTGTTTTGTGAAATCATCTCACAGAGTTACAGCTTTCCCCTCAAGAAGGCTTTCGCTAAGACAGTTCTTGTGGAATTGGCAAAGTGATATTTGGAAGCCCATAGAGGACAATGGTGAAAAAGGAAGTATCATCAGATGAAATCTGTAAAGAAGCTTTCTGAGAAACTGCTTAGTGTTCTGTTAATTCATCTCACAGAGTTACATCTGTATTTCGTGGATATCTTTGCTAGCCTTATTTCTGCGGAATCTGAGAACAGATATTTCGGATCCCTTTGAAGACTATAGGGCCAAAGGAAATATCCTCCGATAACAAAGAGAAAGAAGCTTTCTGAGAAACTTCTTTGTGTTCTGTGAAATCATCTCCCAGAGTTACAGCTCTCCCCTCAAGAAGCCTTTCGCTAAGACAGTTCTTGTGGAATTGGCAAAGTGATATTTGGAAGCCCATAGAGGGCTATGTTGAAAAAGGAAATATCCTCAGATGAAATCTGGAAAGAAGCTTTCTGAGAAACTGCTTAGTGTTCTGTTAATTCATCTCACAGAGTTACATCTGTATTTCGTGGATCACTTTGCTAGCCTTATTTCTGTGGAATCGAGAACAGATATTTCGGATCCCTTTGAAGACTATAGGGCCAAAGGAAATATCTTCTGATAACAAAGAGAAAGAAGCTTTCTGAGAAATTTCTTTGTGTTCTGTGAAATCATCTCACAGAGTTACTGCTTTCCCCTAAAGAAGCCTTTCGCTAAGACACTTCTTGTGGAATTGGCAAAGTGATATTTGGATGCCCATAGAGGGCTAAGGTGAAAAAGGAAATATCCTCAGATGAAATCTGGAAAGAAGCTTTCTGAGAAACTGCTTAGTGTTCTGTTAATTCATCTCATAGAGTTACATCTGTATTTCGTGGATCTCTTTGCTAGGATTATTTCTGTGGAATCTGAGAACAGGTATTTCAGATCCCTTTGAAGACTATAGGGACAAAGGAAATATCCTCCGATTACAAAGAGAAAGAAGCTTTCTTAGAAACTTCTTTGTGTTCTGTGAAATCATCTCACAGAGTTACAGCTTTCCCCTCAAGAAGCCTTTCGCTAAGACAGTTCTTGTGGAATTGGCAAAGTGATATTTGGAAGCCCATAGAGGGCTATGGTGAAAAAGGAAATATCCTCAGATGAAAATTGGAAAGAAGCTTTCTGAGAAACTGCTTAGTGTTCTGTTAATTCATCTCACAGAGTTACATCTGTATTTCGTGGATCTCTTTGCTAGCCTTATTTCTGTGGAATCTGAGAACAGATATTTCGGATCCCATTGAAGACTATAGGGCCAAAGGAAATATCTTCCGATAACAAAGAGAAAGAAGCTTTCTGAGAAACTTCTTTGTGTTCTGTGAAATCATCTCACAGAGTTACAGCTTTCCCCTCAAGAAGCCTTTCGCTAAGACACTTCTTGAGAAATTGGCAAAGTGATATTTGGAAGCCCATAGAGGGCTATCGTGAAAAAGGAAATATCCTCAGATGAAATCTGGAAAGAAGCTTTCTGAGAAACTGCTTAGTGTTCTGTTAATTCATCTCACAGAGTTACATCTGTATTTCGTGGATATCTTTGCTAGCCTTATTTCTGTGGAATCTGAGAACAGATATTTCGGATCCCTTTGAAGACTATAGGGCCAAAGGAAATATCCTCCTATAACAAAGAGAAAGAAGCTTTCTGAGAAACTTCTTTGTGATCTGTGAAATCATCTCCCAGAGTTACACCTTTCCCCTCAAGAAGCCTTTCGCTAAGACAGTTCTTGTGGAATTGGCAAAGTGATATTTGGAAGCCCATAGAGGGCTATGGTGAAAAAGGAAATATCCTCAGATGAAATCTGGAAAGAAGCTTTCTGAGAAACTGCTTAGTGTTCTGTTAATTCATCTCACAGAGATACATCTGTATTTCGTGGATCTCTTTCCTAGCCTTATTTCCGTGGAATCTGAGAACAGATGTTTCGGATCCCATTGAAGTCTATAGGGCCAAAGGAAATATCTTCCGATAACAAAGGGAAAGAAGCTTTCTGAGAAACTTCTTTGTGTTCTGTGAAATCATCTCCCAGAGTTACAGCTTTCCCCTCAAGAAGCCTTTCGCTAAGACACTTCTTGTGGAATTGGCAAAGTGATATTTGGAAGCCCATAGAGGGCTATGGTGAAAAAGGAAATATCCTCAGATGAGATCTGGAAAGAAGCTTTCTGAGAAACTGCTTAGTGTTCTGTTAATTCATCTCACAGAGTTACATCTGTATTTCGTGGATATCTTTGCTATCCTTATTTCTGTGGAATCTGAGGACAGATATTTCGAATCCCTTTGAAGACTATAGGGCCAAAGGAAATATCCTCCGGTAACAAAGAGAAAGAAGCTTTCTGAGAAACTTCTTTGTGTTCTGTGAAATCATCTCACAGAGTTACAGCTTTCCCCTCAAGAAGCCTTTCGCTAAGACACTTCTTGAGAAATTGGCAAAGTGATATTTGGAAGCCCATAGAGGGCTGTGGTGAAAAAGGAAATATCCTCAGTTGAAATCTGGAAAGAAGCTTTCTGAGAAACTGCTTAGTGTTCTGTTAATTCATCTCACAGAGTTACATCTGTATTTCGTGGATATCTTTGCTAGCCTTTTTTCTGCGGAATCTGAGAACACATATTTCGGATCCCTTTGAAGACTATAGGGCCAAAGGAAATATCCTCCGATAACAAAGAGAAAGAAGCTTTCTGAGAAACTTCTTTGTGTTCTGTGAAATCATCTCAGAGAGATACAGCTTTGCCTTCAAGAAGCCTTTCGCTAAGACACTTCTTGTGGAATTGGCAAAGTGATATTTGGAAGCCCATAGAGGGCTATGGTGAAAAAGGAAATATCCTCAGATGAAATCTGGAAAGAAGCTTTCTGAAAAACTGCTTAGTGTTCTGTTAATTCATCTCACAGAGTTACATCTGTATTTCGTGGATATCTTTGCTAGCCTTATTTCTGCGGAATCTGAGAACAGATATTTCGGATCCCTTTGAAGACTATAGGGCCAAAGGAAATATCCTCCGATAACAAAGAGAAAGAAGCTTTCTGAGAAACTTCTTTGTGTTCTGTGAAATCATCTCCCAGAGTTACAGCTCTCCCCTCAAGAAGCCTTTCGCTAAGAGAGTTCTTGTGGAATTGGCAAAGTGATATTTGGAAGCCCATAGAGGGCTATGGTGAAAAAGAAAATATCCTCAGATGAAATCTGGAAAGAAGCTTTCTGAGAAACTGCTTAGTGTTCTGTTAATTCATCTCACAGAGTTACATCTGTATTTCGTGGATCACTTTGCTAGCCTTATTTCTGTGGAATCGAGAACAGATATTTCGGATCCCTTTGAAGACTATAGGGCCAAAGGAAATATCTTCTGATAACAAAGAGAAAGAAGCTTTCTGAGAAACTTCTTTGTGTTCTGTGAAATCATCTCACAGAGTTACTGCTTTCCCCTCAAGAAGCCTTTCGCTAAGACACTTCTTGTGGAATTGGCAAAGTGATATTTGGAAGCCCATAGAAGGCTAAGGTGAAAAAGGAAATATCCTCAGATGAAATCTGGAAAGAAGCTTTCTGAGAAACTGCTTAGTGTTCTGTTAATTCATCTCATAGAGTTACATCTGTATTTCGTGGATCTCTTTGCTAGGCTTATTTCTGTGGAATCTGAGAACAGGTATTTCAGATCACTTTGAAGACTATAGGGACAAAGGAAATATCCTCCGATTACAAAGAGAAAGAAGCTTTCTTAGAAACTTCTTTGTGTTCTGTGAAATCATCTCACAGAGTTACAGCTTTCCCCTCAAGAAGCCTTTCGCTAAGACAGTTCTTGTTGAATTGGCAAAGTGATATTTGGAAGCCCATAGAGGGCTATGGTGAAAAAGGAAATATCCTCAGATGAAAATTGGAAAGAAGCTTTCTGAGAAACTGCTTAGTGTTCTGTTAATTCATCTCACAGAGTTACATCTGTATTCGTGGATCTCTTTGCTAGCCTTATTTCTGTGGAATCTGAGAACAGATATTTCGGATCCCATTGAAGACTATAGGGCCAAAGGAAATATCTTCCGATAACAAAGAGAAAGAAGCTTTCTGAGAAACTTCTTTGTGTTCTGTGAAATCATCTCACAGAGTTACAGCTTTCCCCTCAAGAAGCCTTTCGCTAAGACAGTTCTTGTGGAATTGGCAAAGTGATATTTGGAAGCCCCTAGAGGGCTATGGTGAAAAAGGAAATATCCTCAGATGAAATCTGGAAAGAAGCTTTCTGAGAAACTGCTTAGTGTTCTGTTAATTCATCTCACAGAGTTACATCTGTATTTCGTGGATCTCTTTGCTAGCCTTATTTCTGTGGAATCTGAGAACAGGTATTTGAGATCCCTTTGAAGACTATAGGGACAAAGGAAATATCCTCCGATTACAAAGAGAAAGAATCTTTCTTAGAAACTTCTTTGTGTTTTGTGAAATCATCTCACAGAGTTACAGCTTTCCCCTCAAGAAGGCTTTCGCTAAGACAGTTCTTGTGGAATTGGCAAAGTGATATTTGGAAGCCCATAGAGGACAATGGTGAAAAAGGAAGTATCATCAGATGAAATCTGTAAAGAAGCTTTCTGAGAAACTGCTTAGTGTTCTGTTAATTCATCTCACAGAGTTACATCTGTATTTCGTGGATATCTTTGCTAGCCTTATTTCTGCGGAATCTGAGAACAGATATTTCGGATCCCTTTGAAGACTATAGGGCCAAAGGAAATATCCTCCGATAACAAAGAGAAAGAAGCTTTCTGAGAAACTTCTTTGTGTTCTGTGAAATCATCTCCCAGAGTTACAGCTCTCCCCTCAAGAAGCCTTTCGCTAAGACAGTTCTTGTGGAATTGGCAAAGTGATATTTGGAAGCCCATAGAGGGCTATGTTGAAAAAGGAAATATCCTCAGATGAAATCTGGAAAGAAGCTTTCTGAGAAACTGCTTAGTGTTCTGTTAATTCATCTCACAGAGTTACATCTGTATTTCGTGGATCACTTTGCTAGCCTTATTTCTGTGGAATCGAGAACAGATATTTCGGATCCCTTTGAAGACTATAGGGCCAAAGGAAATATCTTCTGATAACAAAGAGAAAGAAGCTTTCTGAGAAATTTCTTTGTGTTCTGTGAAATCATCTCACAGAGTTACTGCTTTCCCCTAAAGAAGCCTTTCGCTAAGACACTTCTTGTGGAATTGGCAAAGTGATATTTGGATGCCCATAGAGGGCTAAGGTGAAAAAGGAAATATCCTCAGATGAAATCTGGAAAGAAGCTTTCTGAGAAACTGCTTAGTGTTCTGTTAATTCATCTCATAGAGTTACATCTGTATTTCGTGGATCTCTTTGCTAGGATTATTTCTGTGGAATCTGAGAACAGGTATTTCAGATCCCTTTGAAGACTATAGGGACAAAGGAAATATCCTCCGATTACAAAGAGAAAGAAGCTTTCTTAGAAACTTCTTTGTGTTCTGTGAAATCATCTCACAGAGTTACAGCTTTCCCCTCAAGAAGCCTTTCGCTAAGACAGTTCTTGTGGAATTGGCAAAGTGATATTTGGAAGCCCATAGAGGGCTATGGTGAAAAAGGAAATATCCTCAGATGAAAATTGGAAAGAAGCTTTCTGAGAAACTGCTTAGTGTTCTGTTAATTCATCTCACAGAGTTACATCTGTATTTCGTGGATCTCTTTGCTAGCCTTATTTCTGTGGAATCTGAGAACAGATATTTCGGATCCCATTGAAGACTATAGGGCCAAAGGAAATATCTTCCGATAACAAAGAGAAAGAAGCTTTCTGAGAAACTTCTTTGTGTTCTGTGAAATCATCTCACAGAGTTACAGCTTTCCCCTCAAGAAGCCTTTCGCTAAGACACTTCTTGAGAAATTGGCAAAGTGATATTTGGAAGCCCATAGAGGGCTATCGTGAAAAAGGAAATATCCTCAGATGAAATCTGGAAAGAAGCTTTCTGAGAAACTGCTTAGTGTTCTGTTAATTCATCTCACAGAGTTACATCTGTATTTCGTGGATATCTTTGCTAGCCTTATTTCTGTGGAATCTGAGAACAGATATTTCGGATCCCTTTGAAGACTATAGGGCCAAAGGAAATATCCTCCTATAACAAAGAGAAAGAAGCTTTCTGAGAAACTTCTTTGTGTTCTGTGAAATCATCTCACAGAGTTACTGCTTTCCCCTCAAGAAGCCTTTCGCTAAGACACTTCTTGTGGAATTGGCAAAGTGATATTTGGAAGCCCATAGAGGGCTAAGGTGAAAAAGGAAATATCCTCAGATGAAATCTGGAAAGAAGCTTTCTGAGAAACTGCTTAGTGTTCTGTTAATTCATCTCACAGAGTTACATCTGTATTTCGTGGATCTCTTTGCTAGGCTTATTTCTGTGGAATCTGAGAACAGGTATTTCAGATCCCTTTGAAGACTATAGGGACAAAGGAAATATCCTCCGATTACAAAGAGAAAGAAGCTTTCTTAGAAACTTCTTTGTGTTCTGTGAAATCATCTCACAGAGTTACAGCTTTCCCCTCAAGAAGCCTTTCGCTAAGACAGTTCTTGTGGAATTGGCAAAGTGATATTTGGAAGCCCATAGAGGGCTATGGTGAAAAAGGAAATATCCTCAAATGAAAATTGGAAAGAAGCTTTCTGAGAAACTGCTTAGTGTTCTGTTAATTCATCTCACAGAGTTACATCTGTATTTCGTGGATCTCTTTGCTAGCCTTATTTCTGTGGAATCTGAGAACAGATATTTCGGATCCCATTGAAGACTATAGGGCCAAAGGAAATATCTTCCGATAACAAAGAGAAAGAAGCTTTCTGAGAAACTTCTTTGTGTTCTGTGAAATCATCTCACAGAGTTACAGCTTTCCCCTCAAGAAGCCTTTCGCTAAGACACTTCTTGAGAAATTGGCAAAGTGATATTTGGAAGCCCATAGAGGGCTAAGGTGAAAAAGGAAATATCCTCAGATGAAATCTGGAAAGAAGCTTTCTGAGAAACTGCTTAGTGTTCTGTTAATTCATCTCACAGAGTTACATCTGTATTTCGTGGATCTCTTTGTTAGGCTTATTTCTGTGGAATCTGAGAACAGGTATTTCAGATCCCTTTGAAGACTATAGGGACAAAGGAAATATCCTCCGATTACAAAGTGAAAGAAGCTTTCTTAGAAACTTCTTTCTGTTCTGTGAAATCATCTCACAGAGTTACAGCTTTCCCCTCAAGAAGCCTTTCGCTAAGACAGTTCTTGTGGAATTGGCAAAGTGATATTTGGAAGCCCATAGAGGGCTATGGTGAAAAAGGAAATATCCTCAAATGAAAATTGGAAAGAAGCTTTCTGAGAAACTGCTTAGTGTTCTGTTAATTCATCTCACAGAGTTACATCTGTATTTCGTGGATCTCTTTCCTAGCCTTATTTCTTTGGAATCTGAGAACAGATATTACGGATCCCTTTGAAGTCTATAGGGCCAAAGGAAATATCTTCCGATAACAAAGAGAAAGAAGCTTTCTGAGAAACTTCTTTGTGTTCTGTGAAATCATCTCCCAGAGTTACAGCTTTCCTCTCAAGAAGCCTTTCGCTAAGACAGTTCTTGTGGAACTGGCAAAGTGATATTTGGAAGCCCATAGAGGGCTATGGTGAAAAAGGAAATATCCTCAGATGAAATCTGGAAAGAAGCTTTCTGAGAAACTGCTTAGTGTTCTGTTAATTCATCTCACAGAGTTACATCTGTATTTCGTGGATATCTTTGCTAGCCTTATTTCTGCGGAATCTGAGAACAGATATTTCGGATCCCTTTGAAGACTATAGGGCCAAAGGAAATATCCTCCGATAACAAAGAGAAAGAAGCTGTCTGAGAAACTTCTTTGTGATCTGTGAAATCATCTCCCAGAGTTACACCTTTCCCCTCAAGAAGCCTTTCGCTAAGACAGTTCTTGTGGAATTGGCAAAGTGATATTTGGAAGCCCATAGAGGGCTATGGTGAAAAAGGAAATATACTCAGATGAAATCTGGAAAGAAGCTTTCTGAGAAACTGCTTAGTGTTCTGTTAATTCATCTCACAGAGATACATCTGTATTTCGTGGATCTCTTTCCTAGCCTTATTTCCGTGGAATCTGAGAACAGATATTTCGGATCCCATTGAAGTCTATAGGGCCAAAGGAAATATCTTCCGATAACAAAGGGAAAGAAGCTTTCTGAGAAACTTCTTTGTGTTCTGTGAAATCATCTCCCAGAGTTACAGCTTTCTTCTCAAGACGCCTTTCGCTAAGACAGTTCTTGTGGAACTGGCAAAGTGATATTTGGAAGCCCATAGAGGGCTATGGTGAAAAAGGAAATATCTTCAGATGAAATCTGGAAAGAATCTTTCTGAGAAACTGCTTAGTGTTCTGTTAATTCATCTCACAGAGTTACATCTGTATTTCGTGGATCTCTTTGCTAGCCTTATTTCTGTGGAATCTGAGAACAGATATTTCGGATCCCATTGAAGACTATAGGGCCAAAGGAAATATCCTCCGATAACAAAGAGAAAGAAGCTTTCTGAGAAACTTCTTTGTGTTCTGTGAAATCATCTCACAGAGTTACAGCTTTCCCCTCAAGAAGCCTTTCGCTAAGACACTTCTTGTGGAATTGGCAAAGTGATATTTGTAAGCCCATAGAGGGCTATGGTGAAAAAGGAAATATCCTCAGATGAGATCTGGAAAGAAGCTTTCTGAGAAACTGCTTAGTGTTCTGTTAATTCATCTCACAGAGTTACATCTGTATTTCGTGGATATCTTTGCTATCCTTATTTCTGTGGAATCTGAGGACAGATATGTCGAATCCCTTTGAAGACTATAGGGCCAAAGGAAATATCCTCCGGTAACAAGGAGAAAGAAGCTTTCTGAGAAACTTCTTTGTGTTCTGTGAAATCATCTCACAGAGTTACAGCTTTCCCCTCAAGAAGCCTTTCGCTAAGACACTTCTTGAGAAATTGGCAAAGTGATATTTGGAAGCCCATAGAGGGCTGTGGTGAAAAAGGAAATATCCTCAGTTGAAATCTGGAAAGAAGCTTTTTGAGAAACTGCTTAGTGTTCTGTTAATTCATCTCACAGAGTTACATCTGTATTTCGTGGATATCTTTGCTAGCCTTTTTTCTGTGGAATCTGAGAACACATATTTCGGATCCCTTTGAAGACTATAGGGCCAAAGGAAATATCCTCCGATAACAAAGAGAAAGAAGCTTTCTGAGAAACTTCTTTGTGTTCTGTGAAATCATCTCGGAGAGATACAGCTTTGCCTTCAAGAAGCCTTTCGCTAAGACACTTCTTGTGGAATTGGCAAAGTGATATTTGGAAGCCCATAGAGGGCTATGGTGAAAAAGGAAATATCCTCAGATGAAATCTCGAAAGAATCTTTCTGAGAAACTGCTTAGTGTTCTGTTAATTCATCTCACAGAGTTACATCTGTATTTCGTGGATCTCTTTGCTAGCCTTATTTCTGTGGAATCTGAGAACAGATATTTCGGATCCCATTGAAGACTATAGGGCCAAAGGAAATATCCTCCGATAACAAAGAGAAAGAAGCTTTCTGAGAAACTACTTTGTGTTCTGTGAAATCATCTCACAGAGTTACAGCTTTCCCCTCAAGAAGCCTTTCGCTAAGACACTTCTTGTGGAATTGGCAAAGTGATATTTGTAAACCCATAGAGGGCTATCTTGAAAAAGGAAATATCCTCAGATGAGATCTGGAAAGAAGCTTTCTGAGAAACTGCTTAGTGTTCTGTTAATTCATCTCACAGAGTTACATCTGTATTTCGTGGATATCTTTGCTAGCCTTATTTCTGCGGAATCTGAGAACAGATATTTCGGATCCCTTTGAAGACCATAGGGCCAAAGGAAATATCCTCCGATAACAAAGAGAAAGAAGCTGTCTGAGTAACTTCTCTGTGACCTGTGAAATCATCTCCCAGAGTTACACCTTTCCCCTCAAGAAGCCTTTCGCTAAGACAGTTTTTGTGGAATTGGCAAAGTGATATTTGGAAGCCCATAGAGGGCTATGGTGAAAAAGGAAATATCTTCAGATGAAATCTGGAAAGAAGCTTTCTGAGAAACTGCTTAGTGTTCTGTTAATTCATCTCACAGAGTTACATCTGTTTTTCGTGGATCTCTTTGCTAGCCTTATTTCTGTGGAATCTGCGAACAGATATTTCGGATCCCATTGAAGTCTATAGGGCCAAAGGAAATATCTTCCGATAACAAAGGGAAAGAAGCTTTCTGAGAAACTTCTTTGTGTTCTGTGAAATCATCTCCCAGAGTTACAGCTTTCCTCTCAAGACGCCTTTCGCTAAGACAGTTCTTGTGGAACTGGCAAAGTGATATTTGGAAGCCCATAGAGGGCTATGGTGAAAAAGGAAATATCCTCAGATGAAATCTGGAAAGAATCTTTCTGAGAAACTGCTTAGTGTTCTGTTAATTCATCTCACAGAGTTACATCTGTATTTCGTGGATCTCTTTGCTAGCCTTATTTCTGTGGAATCTGAGAACAGATATTTCGGATCCCATTGAAGACTATAGGGCCAAAGGAAATATCCTCCGATAACAAAGAGAAAGAAGCTTTCTGAGAAACTTCTTTGTGTTCTGTGAAATCATCTCACAGAGTTACAGCTTTCCCCTCAAGAAGCCTTTCGCTAAGACAGTTCTTGTGGAACTGGCAAAGTGATATTTGGAAGCCCATAGAGGGCTATGGTGAAAAAGGAAATATCCTCAGATGAAATCTGGAAAGAATCTTTCTGAGAAACTGCTTAGTGTTCTGTTAATTCATCTCACAGAGTTACATCTGTATTTCGTGGATCTCTTTGCTAGCCTTATTTCTGTGGAATATGAGAACAGATAATTCGGATCCCTTTGAAGACTATAGGGCCAAAGGAAATATCCTGCGATAACAAAGATTAAGAAGCTTTCTGAGAAACTTCTTTGTGTTCTGTGAAATCATCTCACAGAGTTACAGCTTTCCCCTCAAGAAGCCTTTCGCTAAGACACTTCTTGTGGAATTGGCAAAGTGATATTTGGAAGCCCCTAGAGGGCTATGGTGAAAAAGGAAATATCCTCAGATGAAATCTGGAAAGAAGCTTTCTGAGAAACTGCTTAGTGTTCTGATAATTCATCTCACAGAGTTACATCTGTATTTCGTGGATCTCTTTGCTAGCCTTATTTCTGTGGAATCTGAGAACAGATATTTCGGATCCCTTTGAAGACTATAGGGCCAAAGGAAATATCCTCCGATAACAAAGAGAAAGAAGCTTTCTGAGAAACTTCTTTGTGTTCTGTGAAATCATCTCACAGAGTTACAGCTTTCCCCTCAAGAAGGCTTTCCCTAAGACAGTTCTTGTGGAATTGGCAAAGTGATATTTGGAAGCCCATAGAGGACAATGGTGAAAAAGGAAGTATCATCAGATGAAATCTGTAAAGAAGCTTTCTGAGAAACTGCTTAGTGTTCTGTTAATTCATCTCACAGAGTTACATCTGTATTTCGTGGATCTCTTTGCTAGCCTTATTTCTGTGGAATCTGAGAACAGATATTTCGGATCCCATTGAAGAGTATAGGGCCATAGGAAATATCTTCCGATAACAAAGAGAAAGAAGCTTTCTGAGAAACTTCTTTGTGTTCTGTGAAATCATCTCACAGAGTTACAGCTTTCCCCTCAAGAAGCCTTTCGCTAAGACACTTCTTGAGAAATTGGCAAAGTGATATTTGGAAGCCCATAGAGGGCTGTGGTGAAAAAGGAAATATCCTCAGTTGAAATCTGGAAAGAAGCTTTCTGAGAAACTGCTTAGTGTTCTGTTAATTCATCTCACAGAGTTACATCTGTATTTCGTGGATATCTTTGCTAGCCTTTTTTCTGTGGAATCTGAGAACACATATTTCGGATCCCTTTGAAGACTATAGGGCCAAAGGAAATATCTTCCGATAACAAAGAGAAAGAAGCTTTCTGAGAAACTTCTTTGTGTTCTGTGAAATCATCTCACAGAGTTACAGCTTTCCCCTCAAGAAGCCTTTCGCTAAGACACTTCTTGAGAAATTGGCAAAGTGATATTTGGAAGCCCATAGAGGGCTATCGTGAAAAAGGAAATATCCTCAGATGAAATCTGGAAAGAAGCTTTCTGAGAAACTGCTTAGTGTTCTGTTAATTCATCTCACAGAGTTACATCTGTATTTCGTGGATATCTTTGCTAGCCTTATTTCTGTGGAATCTGAGAACAGATATTTCGGATCCCTTTGAAGACTATAGGGCCAAAGGAAATATCCTCCGATAACAAAGAGAAAGAAGCTTTCTGAGAAACTTCTTTGTGTTCTGTGAAATCATCTCACAGAGTTACTGCTTTCCCCTCAAGAAGCCTTTCGCTAAGACACTTCTTGTGGAATTGGCAAAGTGATATTTGGAAGCCCATAGAGGGCTAAGGTGAAAAAGGAAATATCCTCAGATGAAATCTGGAAAGAAGCTTTCTGAGAAACTGCTTAGTGTTCTGTTAATTCATCTCACAGAGTTACATCTGTATTTCGTGGATCTCTTTGCTAGGCTTATTTCTGTGGAATCTGAGAACAGATATTTCGGATCCCTTTGAAGACTATAGGGCCAAAGGAAATATCCTCCGATAACAAAGAGAAAGAAGCTTTCTGAGAAACTTCTTTCTGTTCTGTGAAATCATCTCCCAGAGTTACAGCTTTCCCCTCAAGTAGCCTTTCGCTAAGACAGTTCTTGTGGAATTGGCAAAGTGATATTTGGAAGCCCCTAGAGGGCTATGGTGAAAAAGGAAATATCCTCAGATGAAATCTGGAAAGAAGCTTTCTGAGAAACTGCTTAGTGTTCTGTTAATTCATCTCACAGAGTTACATCTGTATTTCGTGGATCTCTTTGCTAGCCTTATTTCTGTGGAATCTGAGAACAGGTATTTGAGATCCCTTTGAAGACTATAGGGACAAAGGAAATATCCTCCGATTACAAAGAGAAAGAATCTTTCTTAGAAACTTCTTTGTGTTTTGTGAAATCATCTCACAGAGTTACAGCTTTCCCCTCAAGAAGGCTTTCGCTAAGACAGTTCTTGTGGAATTGGCAAAGTGATATTTGGAAGCCCATAGAGGACAATGGTGAAAAAGGAAGTATCATCAGATGAAATCTGTAAAGAAGCTTTCTGAGAAACTGCTTAGTGTTCTGTTAATTCATCTCACAGAGTTACATCTGTATTTCGTGGATATCTTTGCTAGCCTTATTTCTGCGGAATCTGAGAACAGATATTTCGGATCCCTTTGAAGACTATAGGGCCAAAGGAAATATCCTCCGATAACAAAGAGAAAGAAGCTTTCTGAGAAACTTCTTTGTGTTCTGTGAAATCATCTCCCAGAGTTACAGCTCTCCCCTCAAGAAGCCTTTCGCTAAGACAGTTCTTGTGGAATTGGCAAAGTGATATTTGGAAGCCCATAGAGGGCTATGTTGAAAAAGGAAATATCCTCAGATGAAATCTGGAAAGAAGCTTTCTGAGAAACTGCTTAGTGTTCTGTTAATTCATCTCACAGAGTTACATCTGTATTTCGTGGATCACTTTGCTAGCCTTATTTCTGTGGAATCGAGAACAGATATTTCGGATCCCTTTGAAGACTATAGGGCCAAAGGAAATATCTTCTGATAACAAAGAGAAAGAAGCTTTCTGAGAAATTTCTTTGTGTTCTGTGAAATCATCTCACAGAGTTACTGCTTTCCCCTAAAGAAGCCTTTCGCTAAGACACTTCTTGTGGAATTGGCAAAGTGATATTTGGATGCCCATAGAGGGCTAAGGTGAAAAAGGAAATATCCTCAGATGAAATCTGGAAAGAAGCTTTCTGAGAAACTGCTTAGTGTTCTGTTAATTCATCTCATAGAGTTACATCTGTATTTCGTGGATCTCTTTGCTAGGATTATTTCTGTGGAATCTGAGAACAGGTATTTCAGATCCCTTTGAAGACTATAGGGACAAAGGAAATATCCTCCGATTACAAAGAGAAAGAAGCTTTCTTAGAAACTTCTTTGTGTTCTGTGAAATCATCTCACAGAGTTACAGCTTTCCCCTCAAGAAGCCTTTCGCTAAGACAGTTCTTGTGGAATTGGCAAAGTGATATTTGGAAGCCCATAGAGGGCTATGGTGAAAAAGGAAATATCCTCAGATGAAAATTGGAAAGAAGCTTTCTGAGAAACTGCTTAGTGTTCTGTTAATTCATCTCACAGAGTTACATCTGTATTTCGTGGATCTCTTTGCTAGCCTTATTTCTGTGGAATCTGAGAACAGATATTTCGGATCCCATTGAAGACTATAGGGCCAAAGGAAATATCTTCCGATAACAAAGAGAAAGAAGCTTTCTGAGAAACTTCTTTGTGTTCTGTGAAATCATCTCACAGAGTTACAGCTTTCCCCTCAAGAAGCCTTTCGCTAAGACACTTCTTGAGAAATTGGCAAAGTGATATTTGGAAGCCCATAGAGGGCTATCGTGAAAAAGGAAATATCCTCAGATGAAATCTGGAAAGAAGCTTTCTGAGAAACTGCTTAGTGTTCTGTTAATTCATCTCACAGAGTTACATCTGTATTTCGTGGATATCTTTGCTAGCCTTATTTCTGTGGAATCTGAGAACAGATATTTCGGATCCCTTTGAAGACTATAGGGCCAAAGGAAATATCCTCCTATAACAAAGAGAAAGAAGCTTTCTGAGAAACTTCTTTGTGTTCTGTGAAATCATCTCACAGAGTTACTGCTTTCCCCTCAAGAAGCCTTTCGCTAAGACACTTCTTGTGGAATTGGCAAAGTGATATTTGGAAGCCCATAGAGGGCTAAGGTGAAAAAGGAAATATCCTCAGATGAAATCTGGAAAGAAGCTTTCTGAGAAACTGCTTAGTGTTCTGTTAATTCATCTCACAGAGTTACATCTGTATTTCGTGGATCTCTTTGCTAGGCTTATTTCTGTGGAATCTGAGAACAGGTATTTCAGATCCCTTTGAAGACTATAGGGACAAAGGAAATATCCTCCGATTACAAAGAGAAAGAAGCTTTCTTAGAAACTTCTTTGTGTTCTGTGAAATCATCTCACAGAGTTACAGCTTTCCCCTCAAGAAGCCTTTCGCTAAGACAGTTCTTGTGGAATTGGCAAAGTGATATTTGGAAGCCCATAGAGGGCTATGGTGAAAAAGGAAATATCCTCAAATGAAAATTGGAAAGAAGCTTTCTGAGAAACTGCTTAGTGTTCTGTTAATTCATCTCACAGAGTTACATCTGTATTTCGTGGATCTCTTTGCTAGCCTTATTTCTGTGGAATCTGAGAACAGATATTTCGGATCCCATTGAAGACTATAGGGCCAAAGGAAATATCTTCCGATAACAAAGAGAAAGAAGCTTTCTGAGAAACTTCTTTGTGTTCTGTGAAATCATCTCACAGAGTTACAGCTTTCCCCTCAAGAAGCCTTTCGCTAAGACACTTCTTGAGAAATTGGCAAAGTGATATTTGGAAGCCCATAGAGGGCTAAGGTGAAAAAGGAAATATCCTCAGATGAAATCTGGAAAGAAGCTTTCTGAGAAACTGCTTAGTGTTCTGTTAATTCATCTCACAGAGTTACATCTGTATTTCGTGGATCTCTTTGTTAGGCTTATTTCTGTGGAATCTGAGAACAGGTATTTCAGATCCCTTTGAAGACTATAGGGACAAAGGAAATATCCTCCGATTACAAAGTGAAAGAAGCTTTCTTAGAAACTTCTTTCTGTTCTGTGAAATCATCTCACAGAGTTACAGCTTTCCCCTCAAGAAGCCTTTCGCTAAGACAGTTCTTGTGGAATTGGCAAAGTGATATTTGGAAGCCCATAGAGGGCTATGGTGAAAAAGGAAATATCCTCAAATGAAAATTGGAAAGAAGCTTTCTGAGAAACTGCTTAGTGTTCTGTTAATTCATCTCACAGAGTTACATCTGTATTTCGTGGATCTCTTTCCTAGCCTTATTTCTTTGGAATCTGAGAACAGATATTACGGATCCCTTTGAAGTCTATAGGGCCAAAGGAAATATCTTCCGATAACAAAGAGAAAGAAGCTTTCTGAGAAACTTCTTTGTGTTCTGTGAAATCATCTCCCAGAGTTACAGCTTTCCTCTCAAGAAGCCTTTCGCTAAGACAGTTCTTGTGGAACTGGCAAAGTGATATTTGGAAGCCCATAGAGGGCTATGGTGAAAAAGGAAATATCCTCAGATGAAATCTGGAAAGAAGCTTTCTGAGAAACTGCTTAGTGTTCTGTTAATTCATCTCACAGAGTTACATCTGTATTTCGTGGATATCTTTGCTAGCCTTATTTCTGCGGAATCTGAGAACAGATATTTCGGATCCCTTTGAAGACTATAGGGCCAAAGGAAATATCCTCCGATAACAAAGAGAAAGAAGCTGTCTGAGAAACTTCTTTGTGATCTGTGAAATCATCTCCCAGAGTTACACCTTTCCCCTCAAGAAGCCTTTCGCTAAGACAGTTCTTGTGGAATTGGCAAAGTGATATTTGGAAGCCCATAGAGGGCTATGGTGAAAAAGGAAATATACTCAGATGAAATCTGGAAAGAAGCTTTCTGAGAAACTGCTTAGTGTTCTGTTAATTCATCTCACAGAGATACATCTGTATTTCGTGGATCTCTTTCCTAGCCTTATTTCCGTGGAATCTGAGAACAGATATTTCGGATCCCATTGAAGTCTATAGGGCCAAAGGAAATATCTTCCGATAACAAAGGGAAAGAAGCTTTCTGAGAAACTTCTTTGTGTTCTGTGAAATCATCTCCCAGAGTTACAGCTTTCTTCTCAAGACGCCTTTCGCTAAGACAGTTCTTGTGGAACTGGCAAAGTGATATTTGGAAGCCCATAGAGGGCTATGGTGAAAAAGGAAATATCTTCAGATGAAATCTGGAAAGAATCTTTCTGAGAAACTGCTTAGTGTTCTGTAATTCATCTCACAGAGTTACATCTGTATTTCGTGGATCTCTTTGCTAGCCTTATTTCTGTGGAATCTGAGAACAGATATTTCGGATCCCATTGAAGACTATAGGGCCAAAGGAAATATCCTCCGATAACAAAGAGAAAGAAGCTTTCTGAGAAACTTCTTTGTGTTCTGTGAAATCATCTCACAGAGTTACAGCTTTCCCCTCAAGAAGCCTTTCGCTAAGACACTTCTTGTGGAATTGGCAAAGTGATATTTGTAAGCCCATAGAGGGCTATGGTGAAAAAGGAAATATCCTCAGATGAGATCTGGAAAGAAGCTTTCTGAGAAACTGCTTAGTGTTCTGTTAATTCATCTCACAGAGTTACATCTGTATTTCGTGGATATCTTTGCTATCCTTATTTCTGTGGAATCTGAGGACAGATATGTCGAATCCCTTTGAAGACTATAGGGCCAAAGGAAATATCCTCCGGTAACAAGGAGAAAGAAGCTTTCTGAGAAACTTCTTTGTGTTCTGTGAAATCATCTCACAGAGTTACAGCTTTCCCCTCAAGAAGCCTTTCGCTAAGACACTTCTTGAGAAATTGGCAAAGTGATATTTGGAAGCCCATAGAGGGCTGTGGTGAAAAAGGAAATATCCTCAGTTGAAATCTGGAAAGAAGCTTTTTGAGAAACTGCTTAGTGTTCTGTTAATTCATCTCACAGAGTTACATCTGTATTTCGTGGATATCTTTGCTAGCCTTTTTTCTGTGGAATCTGAGAACACATATTTCGGATCCCTTTGAAGACTATAGGGCCAAAGGAAATATCCTCCGATAAGAAAGAGAAAGAAGCTTTCTGAGAAACTTCTTTGTGTTCTGTGAAATCATCTCGGAGAGATACAGCTTTGCCTTCAAGAAGCCTTTCGCTAAGACACTTCTTGTGGAATTGGCAAAGTGATATTTGGAAGCCCATAGAGGGCTATGGTGAAAAAGGAAATATCCTCAGATGAAATCTGGAAAGAAGCTTTCTGAAAAACTGCTTAGTGTTCTGTTAATTCATCTCACAGAGTTACATCTGTATTTCGTGGATATCTTTGCTAGCCTTATTTCTGCGGAATCTGAGAACAGATATTTCGGATCCCTTTGAAGACTATAGGGCCAAAGGAAATATCCTCCGATAACAAAGAGAAAGAAGCTTTCTGAGAAACTTCTTTGTGTTCTGTGAAATCATCGCCCAGAGTTACAGCTCTCCCCTCAAGAAGCCTTTCGCTAAGACAGTTCTTGTGGAATTGGCAAAGTGATATTTGGAAGCCCATAGAGGGCTATGGTGAAAAAGGAAATATCCTCAGATGAAATCTGGAAAGAAGCTTTCTGAGAAACTGCTTAGTGTTCTGTTAATTCATCTCACAGAGTTACATCTGTATTTCGTGGATCACTTTGCTAGCCTTATTTCTGTGGAATCGAGAACAGATATTTCGGATCCCTTTGAAGTCTATAGGGCCAAAGCAAATATCTTCCGATAACAAAGAGAAAGAAGCTTTCTGAGAAACTTCTTTGTGTTCTGTGAAATCATCTCCCAGAGTTACAGCTTTCTTCTCAAGACGCCTTTTGCTAAGACAGTTCTTGTGGAACTGGCAAAGTGATATTTGGAAGCCCATAGAGGGCTATGGTGAAAAAGGAAATATCCTCAGATGAAATCTCGAAAGAATCTTTCTGAGAAACTGCTTAGTGTTCTGTTAATTCATCTCACAGAGTTACATCTGTATTTCGTGGATCTCTTTGCTAGCCTTATTTCTGTGGAATCTGAGAACAGATATTTCGGATCCCATTGAAGACTATAGGGCCAAAGGAAATATCCTCCGATAACAAAGAGAAAGAAGCTTTCTGAGAAACTACTTTGTGTTCTGTGAAATCATCTCACAGAGTTACAGCTTTCCCCTCAAGAAGCCTTTCGCTAAGACACTTCTTGTGGAATTGGCAAAGTGATATTTGTAAACCCATAGAGGGCTATCTTGAAAAAGGAAATATCCTCAGATGAGATCTGGAAAGAAGCTTTCTGAGAAACTGCTTAGTGTTCTGTTAATTCATCTCACAGAGTTACATCTGTATTTCGTGGATATCTTTGCTAGCCTTATTTCTGCGGAATCTGAGAACAGATATTTCGGATCCCTTTGAAGACCATAGGGCCAAAGGAAATATCCTCCGATAACAAAGAGAAAGAAGCTGTCTGAGTAACTTCTCTGTGACCTGTGAAATCATCTCCCAGAGTTACACCTTTCCCCTCAAGAAGCCTTTCGCTAAGACAGTTTTTGTGGAATTGGCAAAGTGATATTTGGAAGCCCATAGAGGGCTATGGTGAAAAAGGAAATATCTTCAGATGAAATCTGGAAAGAAGCTTTCTGAGAAACTGCTTAGTGTTCTGTTAATTCATCTCACAGAGTTACATCTGTTTTTCGTGGATCTCTTTGCTAGCCTTATTTCTGTGGAATCTGCGAACAGATATTTCGGATCCCATTGAAGTCTATAGGGCCAAAGGAAATATCTTCCGATAACAAAGGGAAAGAAGCTTTCTGAGAAACTTCTTTGTGTTCTGTGAAATCATCTCCCAGAGTTACAGCTTTCCTCTCAAGACGCCTTTCGCTAAGACAGTTCTTGTGGAACTGGCAAAGTGATATTTGGAAGCCCATAGAGGGCTATGGTGAAAAAGGAAATATCCTCAGATGAAATCTGGAAAGAATCTTTCTGAGAAACTGCTTAGTGTTCTGTTAATTCATCTCACAGAGTTACATCTGTATTTCGTGGATCTCTTTGCTAGCCTTATTTCTGTGGAATCTGAGAACAGATATTTCGGATCCCATTGAAGACTATAGGGCCAAAGGAAATATCCTCCGATAACAAAGAGAAAGAAGCTTTCTGAGAAACTTCTTTGTGTTCTGTGAAATCATCTCACAGAGTTACAGCTTTCCCCTCAAGAAGCCTTTCGCTAAGACAGTTCTTGTGGAACTGGCAAAGTGATATTTGGAAGCCCATAGAGGGCTATGGTGAAAAAGGAAATATCCTCAGATGAAATCTGGAAAGAATCTTTCTGAGAAACTGCTTAGTGTTCTGTTAATTCATCTCACAGAGTTACATCTGTATTTCGTGGATCTCTTTGCTAGCCTTATTTCTGTGGAATATGAGAACAGATAATTCGGAAACCTTTGAAGACTATAGGGCCAAAGGAAATATCCTGCGATAACAAAGATTAAGAAGCTTTCTGAGAAACTTCTTTGTGTTCTGTGAAATCATCTCACAGAGTTACAGCTTTCCCCTCAAGAAGCCTTTCGCTAAGACACTTCTTGTGGAATTGGCAAAGTGATATTTGGAAGCCCCTAGAGGGCTATGGTGAAAAAGGAAATATCCTCAGATGAAATCTGGAAAGAAGCTTTCTGAGAAACTGCTTAGTGTTCTGATAATTCATCTCACAGAGTTACATCTGTATTTCGTGGATCTCTTTGCTAGCCTTATTTCTGTGGAATCTGAGAACAGATATTTCGGATCCCTTTGAAGACTATAGGGCCAAAGGAAATATCCTCCGATAACAAAGAGAAAGAAGCTTTCTGAGAAACTTCTTTGTGTTCTGTGAAATCATCTCACAGAGTTACAGCTTTCCCCTCAAGAAGGCTTTCCCTAAGACAGTTCTTGTGGAATTGGCAAAGTGATATTTGGAAGCCCATAGAGGACAATGGTGAAAAAGGAAGTATCATCAGATGAAATCTGTAAAGAAGCTTTCTGAGAAACTGCTTAGTGTTCTGTTAATTCATCTCACAGAGTTACATCTGTATTTCGTGGATCTCTTTGCTAGCCTTATTTCTGTGGAATCTGAGAACAGATATTTCGGATCCCATTGAAGAGTATAGGGCCATAGGAAATATCTTCCGATAACAAAGAGAAAGAAGCTTTCTGAGAAACTTCTTTGTGTTCTGTGAAATCATCTCACAGAGTTACAGCTTTCCCCTCAAGAAGCCTTTCGCTAAGACACTTCTTGAGAAATTGGCAAAGTGATATTTGGAAGCCCATAGAGGGCTGTGGTGAAAAAGGAAATATCCTCAGTTGAAATCTGGAAAGAAGCTTTCTGAGAAACTGCTTAGTGTTCTGTTAATTCATCTCACAGAGTTACATCTGTATTTCGTGGATATCTTTGCTAGCCTTTTTTCTGTGGAATCTGAGAACACATATTTCGGATCCCTTTGAAGACTATAGGGCCAAAGGAAATATCTTCCGATAACAAAGAGAAAGAAGCTTTCTGAGAAACTTCTTTGTGTTCTGTGAAATCATCTCACAGAGTTACAGCTTTCCCCTCAAGAAGCCTTTCGCTAAGACACTTCTTGAGAAATTGGCAAAGTGATATTTGGAAGCCCATAGAGGGCTATCGTGAAAAAGGAAATATCCTCAGATGAAATCTGGAAAGAAGCTTTCTGAGAAACTGCTTAGTGTTCTGTTAATTCATCTCACAGAGTTACATCTGTATTTCGTGGATATCTTTGCTAGCCTTATTTCTGTGGAATCTGAGAACAGATATTTCGGATCCCTTTGAAGACTATAGGGCCAAAGGAAATATCCTCCGATAACAAAGAGAAAGAAGCTTTCTGAGAAACTTCTTTGTGTTCTGTGAAATCATCTCACAGAGTTACTGCTTTCCCCTCAAGAAGCCTTTCGCTAAGACACTTCTTGTGGAATTGGCAAAGTGATATTTGGAAGCCCATAGAGGGCTAAGGTGAAAAAGGAAATATCCTCAGATGAAATCTGGAAAGAAGCTTTCTGAGAAACTGCTTAGTGTTCTGTTAATTCATCTCACAGAGTTACATCTGTATTTCGTGGATCTCTTTGCTAGGCTTATTTCTGTGGAATCTGAGAACAGGTATTTCAGATCCCTTTGAAGACTATAGGGACAAAGGAAATACCCTCCGATTACCTAGAGAAAGAAGCTTTCTTAGAAACTTCTTTGTGTTCTGTGAAATCATCTCACAGAGTTACAGCTTTCCCCTCAAGAAGCCTTTCGCTAAGACAGTTCTTGTGGAATTGGCAAAGTGATATTTGGAAGCCCATAGAGGGCTATGGTGAAAAAGGAAATATCCTCAAATGAAAATTGGAAAGAAGCTTTCTGAGAAACTGCTTAGTGTTCTGTTAATTCATCTCACAGAGTTACATCTGTATTTCGTGGATCTCTTTGCTAGCCTTATTTCTGTGGAATCTGAGAACAGATATTTCGGATCCCATTAAAGACTATAGGGCCAAAGGAAATATCTTCCGATAACAAAGAGAAAGAAGCTTTCTGAGAAACTTCTTTGTGTTCTGTGAAATCATCTCACAGAGTTACAGCTTTCCCCTCAAGAAGCCTTTCGCTAAGACACTTCTTGAGAAATTGGCAAAGTGATATTTGGAAGCCCATAGAGGGCTATCGTGAAAAAGGAAATATCCTCAGATGAAATCTGGAAAGAAGCTTTCTGAGAAACTGCTTAGTGTTCTGTTAATTCATCTCACAGAGTTACATCTGTATTTCGTGGATATCTTTGCTAGCCTTATTTCTGTGGAATCTGAGAACAGATATTTCGGATCCCTCTGAAGACTATAGGGACAAAGGAAATATCCTCCGATAACAAAGAGAAAGAAGCTTTCTGAGAAACTTCTTTGTGTTCTGTGAAATCATCTCACAGAGTTACAGCTTTCCCTTCAAGAAGCCTTTCGCTAAGACACTTCTTGTGGAATTGGCAAAGTGATATTTGGAAGCCCATAGAGGGCTATGGTGAAAAAGGAAATATCCTCAGATGAAATCTGGAAAGAAGCTTTCTGAGAAACTGCTTAGTGTTCTGTTAATTCATCTCACAGAGTTACATCTGTATTTCGTGGATATCTTTGCTAGCCTTATTTCTGCGGAATCTGAGAAAAGATATTTCGGATCCCTTTGAAGACTATAGGGCCAAAGGAAATATCCTCCGATAACAAAGAGAAAGAAGCTTTCTGAGAAACTTCTTTGTGTTCTGTGAAATCATCTCCCAGAGTTACAGCTCTCCCCTCAAGAAGCCTTTCGCTAAGACAGTACTTGTGGAATTGGCAAAGTGATATTTGGAAGCCCATAGAGGGCTATGGTGAAAAAGGAAATATCCTCAGATGAAATCTGGAAAGAAGCTTTCTGAGAAACTGCTTAGTGTTCTGTTAATTCATCTCACAGAGTTACATCTGTATTTCGTGGATCACTTTGCTAGCCTTATTTCTGTGGAATCGAGAACAGATATTTCGGATCCCTTTGAAGTCTATAGGGCCAAAGCAAATATCTTCCGATAACAAAGGGAAAGAAGCTTTCTGAGAAACTTCTTTGTGTTCTGTGAAATCATCTCCCAGAGTTACAGCTTTCTTCTCAAGACGCCTTTTGCTAAGACAGTTCTTGTGGAACTGGCAAAGTGATATTTGGAAGCCCATAGAGGGCTATGGTGAAAAAGGAAATATCCTCAGATGAAATCTCGAAAGAATCTTTCTGAGAAACTGCTTAGTGTTCTGTTAATTCATCTCACAGAGTTACATCTGTATTTCGTGGATCTCTTTGCTAGCCTTATTTCTGTGGAATCTGAGAACAGATATTTCGGATCCCATTGAAGACTATAGGGCCAAAGGAAATATCCTCCGATAACAAAGAGAAAGAAGCTTTCTGAGAAACTTCTTTGTGTTCTGTGAAATCATCTCACAGAGTTACAGCTTTCCCCTCAAGAAGCCTTTCGCTAAGACACTTCTTGTGGAATTGGCAAAGTGATATTTGTAAACCCATAGAGGGCTATCTTGAAAAAGGAAATATCCTCAGATGAGATCTGGAAAGAAGCTTTCTGAGAAACTGCTTAGTGTTCTGTTAATTCATCTCACAGAGTTACATCTGTATTTCGTGGATATCTTTGCTATCCTTATTTCTGTGGAATCTGAGGACAGATATTTCGAATCCCTTTGAAGACTATAGGGCCAAAGGAAATATCCTCCGGTAACAAAGAGAAAGAAGCTTTCTGAGAAACTTCTTTGTGTTCTGTGAAATCATCTCACAGAGTTACAGCTTTCCCCTAAAGAAGCCTTTCGCTAAGACACTTCTTGTGGAATTGGCAAAGTGATATTTGTAAGCCCATAGAGGGCTATGGTGAAAAAGGAAATATCCTCAGATGAGATCTGGAAAGAAGCTTTCTGAGAAACTGCTTAGTGTTCTGTTAATTCATCTCACAGAGTTACATCTGTATTTCGTGGATATCTTTCCTAGCCTTATTTCTGCGAAATCTGAGAAAAGATATTTCGGATCCCTTTGAAGACTATAGGGCCAAAGGAAATATCCTCCGATAACAAAGAGAAAGAAGCTTTCTGAGAAACTTCTTTCTGTTCTGTGAAATCATCTCCCAGAGTTACAGCTTTCCCCTCAAGTAGCCTTTCGCTAAGACAGTTCTTGTGGAATTGGCAAAGTGATATTTGGAAGCCCATAGAGGGCAATGGTGAAAAAGGAAATATCCTCAGATGAAATCTGGAAAGAAGCTTTCTGAGAAACTGCTTAGTGTTCTGTTAATTCATCTCACAGAGTTACATCTGTATTTCGTGGATCTCTTTGCTAGCCTTATTTCTGTGGAATCTGAGAACAGGTATTTGAGATCCCTTTGAAGACTATAGGGACAAAGGAAATATCCTCCGATTATAAAGAGAAAGAATCTTTCTTAGAAACTTCTTTGTGTTTTGTGAAATCATCTCACAGAGTTACAGCTTTCCCCTCAAGAAGGCTTTCTCTAAGACAGTTCTTGTGGAATTGGCAAAGTGATATTTGGAAGCCCATAGAGGACAATGGTGAAAAAGGAAGTATCATCAGATGAAATCTGTAAAGAAGCTTTCTGAGAAACTGCTTAGTGTTCTGTTAATTCATCTCACAGAGTTACATCTGTATTTCGTGGATCTCTTTGCTAGCCTTATTTCTGTGGAATCTGAGAACAGATATTTCGGATCCCTTTGAAGAGTATAGGGCCATAGGAAATATCTTCCGATAACAAAGAGAAAGAAGCTTTCTGAGAAACTTCTTTGTGTTCTGTGAAATCATCTCACAGAGTTACAGCTTTCCCCTCAAGAAGCCTTTCGCTAAGACACTTCTTGAGAAATTGGCAAAGTGATATTTGGAAGCCCATAGAGGGCTGTGGTGAAAAAGGAAATATCCTCAGTTGAAATCTGGAAAGAAGCTTTCTGAGAAACTGCTTAGTGTTCTGTTAATTCATCTCACAGAGTTACATCTGTATTTCGTGGATATCTTTGCTAGCCTTTTTTCTGTGGAATCTGAGACCACATATTTCGGATCCCTTTGAAGACTATAGGGCCAAAGGAAATATCCTCCGATAACAAAGAGAAAGAAGCTTTCTGAGAAACTTCTTTGTGTTCTGTGAAATCATCTCAGAGAGATACAGCTTTGCCTTCAAGAAGCCTTTCGCTAAGACACTTCTTGTGGAATTGGCAAAGTGATATTTGGAAGCCCATAGAGGGCTATGGTGAAAAAGGAAATATCCTCAGATGAAATCTGGAAAGAAGCTTTCTGAAAAACTGCTTAGTGTTCTGTTAATTCATCTCACAGAGTTACATCTGTATTTCGTGGATATCTTTGCTAGCCTTATTTCTGCGGAATCTGAGAACAGATATTTCGGATCCCTTTGAAGACTATAGGGCCAAAGGAAATATCCTCCGATAACAAAGAGAAAGAAGCTTTCTGAGAAACTTCTTTGTGTTCTGTGAAATCATCTCCCAGAGTTACAGCTCTCCCCTCAAGAAGCCTTTCGCTAAGACAGTTCTTGTGGAATTGGCAAAGTGATATTTGGAAGCCCATAGAGGGCTATGTTGAAAAAGGAAATATCCTCAGATGAAATCTGGAAAGAAGCTTTCTGAGAAACTGCTTAGTGTTCTGTTAATTCATCTCACAGAGTTACATCTGTATTTCGTGGATCACTTTGCTAGCCTTATTTCTGTGGAATCGAGAACAGATATTTCCGATCCCTTTGAAGACTATAGGGCCAAAGGAAATATCTTCTGATAACAAAGAGAAAGAAGCTTTCTGAGAAATTTCTTTGTGTTCTGTGAAATCATCTCACAGAGTTACTGCTTTCCCCTCAAGAAGCCTTTCGCTAAGACACTTCTTGTGGAATTGGCAAAGTGATATTTGGAAGCCCATAGAGGGCTAAGGTGAAAAAGGAAATATCCTCAGATGAAATCTGGAAAGAAGCTTTCTGAGAAACTGCTTAGTGTTCTGTTAATTCATCTCATAGAGTTACATCTGTATTTCGTGGATCTCTTTGCTAGGCTTATTTCTGTGGAATCTGAGAACAGGTATTTCAGATCCCTTTGAAGACTATAGGGACAAAGGAAATATCCTCCGATTACAAAGAGAAAGAAGCTTTCTTAGAAACTTCTTTGTGTTCTGTGAAATCATCTCACAGAGTTACAGCTTTCCCCTCAAGAAGCCTTTCGCTAAGACAGTTCTTGTGGAATTGGCAAAGTGATATTTGGAAGCCCATAGAGGGCTATGGTGAAAAAGGAAATATCCTCAGATGAAAATTGGAAAGAAGCTTTCTGAGAAACTGCTTAGTGTTCTGTTAATTCATCTCACAGAGTTACATCTGTATTTCGTGGATCTCTTTGCTAGCCTTATTTCTGTGGAATCTGAGAACAGATATTTCGGATCCCTTTGAAGACTATAGGGCCATAGGAAATATCTTCCGATAACAAAGAGAAAGAAGCTTTCTGAGAAACTGCTTAGTGTTCTGTTAATTCATCTCACAGAGTTACATCTGTATTTCGTGGATCTCTTTGCTAGCCTTATTTCTGTGGAATCTGAGAACAGGTATTTGAGATCCCTTTGAAGACTATAGGGACAAAGGAAATATCCTCCGATTATAAAGAGAAAGAATCTTTCTTAGAAACTTCTTTGTGTTTTGTGAAATCATCTCACAGAGTTACAGCTTTCCCCTCAAGAAGGCTTTCGCTAAGACAGTTCTTGTGGAATTGGCAAAGTGATATTTGGAAGCCCATAGAGGACAATGGTGAAAAAGGAAGTATCATCAGATGAAAACTGTAAAGAAGCTTTCTGAGAAACTGCTTAGTGTTCTGTTAATTCATCTCACAGAGTTACATCTGTATTTCGTGGATCTCTTTGCTAGCCTTATTTCTGTGGAATCTGAGAAAAGATATTTCGGATCCCTTTGAAGAGTATAGGGCCATAGGAAATATCTTCCGATAACAAAGAGAAAGAAGCTTTCTGAGAAACTTCTTTGTGTTCTGTGAAATCATCTCACAAAGTTACAGCTTTCCCCTCAAGAAGCCTTTCGCTAAGACACTTCTTGAGAAATTGGCAAAGTGATATTTGGAAGCCCATAGAGGGCTGTGGTGAAAAAGGAAATATCCTCAGTTGAAATCTGGAAAGAAGCTTTCTGAGAAACTGCTTAGTGTTCTGTTAATTCATCTCACAGAGTTACATCTGTATTTCGTGGATATCTTTGCTAGCCTTTTTTCTGTGGAATCTGAGACCACATATTTCGGATCCCTTTGAAGACTATAGGGCCAAAGGAAATATCCTCCGATAACAAAGAGAAAGAAGCTTTCTGAGAAACTTCTTTGTGTTCTGTGAAATCATCTCAGAGAGATACAGCTTTGCCTTCAAGAAGCCTTTCGCTAAGACACTTCTTGTGGAATTGGCAAAGTGATATTTGGAAGCCCATAGAGGGCTATGGTGAAAAAGGAAATATCCTCAGATGAAATCTGGAAAGAAGCTTTCTGAAAAACTGCTTAGTGTTCTGTTAATTCATCTCACAGAGTTACATCTGTATTTCGTGGATATCTTTACTAGCCTTATTTCTGCGGAATCTGAGAACAGATATTTCGGATCCCTTTGAAGACTATAGGGCCAAAGGAAATATCCTCCGATAACAAAGAGAAAGAAGCTTTCTGAGAAACTTCTTTGTGTTCTGTGAAATCATCTCCCAGAGTTACAGCTCTCCCCTCAAGAAGCCTTTCGCTAAGACAGTTCTTGTGGAATTGGCAAAGTGATATTTGGAAGCCCATAGAGGGCTATGTTGAAAAAGGAAATATCCTCAGATGAAATCTGGAAAGAAGCTTTCTGAGAAACTGCTTAGTGTTCTGTTAATTCATCTCACAGAGTTACATCTGTATTTCGTGGATCACTTTGCTAGCCTTATTTCTGTGGAATCGAGAACAGATATTTCCGATCCCTTTGAAGACTATAGGGCCAAAGGAAATATCTTCTGATAACAAAGAGAAAGAAGCTTTCTGAGAAATTTCTTTGTGTTCTGTGAAATCATCTCACAGAGTTACTGCTTTCCCCTCAAGAAGCCTTTCGCTAAGACACTTCTTGTGGAATTGGCAAAGTGATATTTGGAAGCCCATAGAGGGCTAAGGTGAAAAAGGAAATATCCTCAGATGAAATCTGGAAAGAAGCTTTCTGAGAAACTGCTTAGTGTTCTGTTAATTCATCTCATAGAGTTACATCTGTATTTCGTGGATCTCTTTGCTAGGCTTATTTCTGTGGAATCTGAGAACAGGTATTTCAGATCCCTTTGAAGACTATAGGGACAAAGGAAATATCCTCCGATTACAAAGAGAAAGAAGCTTTCTTAGAAACTTCTTTGTGTTCTGTGAAATCATCTCACAGAGTTACAGCTTTCCCCTCAAGAAGCCTTTCGCTAAGACAGTTCTTGTGGAATTGGCAAAGTGATATTTGGAAGCCCATAGAGGGCTATGGTGAAAAAGGAAATATCCTCAGATGAAAATTGGAAAGAAGCTTTCTGAGAAACTGCTTAGTGTTCTGTTAATTCATCTCACAGAGTTACATCTGTATTTCGTGGATCTCTTTGCTAGCCTTATTTCTGTGGAATCTGAGAACAGATATTTCGGATCCCTTTGAAGACTATAGGGCCATAGGAAATATCTTCCGATAACAAAGAGAAAGAAGCTTTCTGAGAAACTTCTTTGTGTTCTGTGAAATCATCTCACAGAGTTACAGCTTTCCCCTCAAGAAGCCTTTCGCTAAGACACTTCTTGAGAAATTGGCAAAGTAATATTTGGAAGCCCATAGAGGGCTGTGGTGAAAAAGGAAATATCCTCAGTTGAAATCTGGAAAGAAGCTTTCTGAGAAACTGCTTAGTGTTCTGTTAATTCATCTCACAGAGTTACATCTGTATTTCGTGGATATCTTTGCTAGCCTTTTTTCTGTGGAATCTGAGAACACATATTTCGGATCCCTTTGAAGACTATAGGGCCAAAGGAAATATCCTCCGATAACAAAGAGATAGAAGCTTTCTGAGAAACTTCTTTGTGTTCTGTGAAATCATCTCAGAGAGATACAGCTTTGCCTTCAAGAAGCCTTTCGCTAAGACACTTCTTGTGGAATTGGCAAAGTGATATTTGGAAGCCCATAGAGGGCTATGGTGAAAAAGGAAATATCCTCAGATGAAATCTGGAAAGAAGCTTTCTGAAAAACTGCTTAGTGTTCTGTTAATTCATCTCACAGAGTTACATCTGTATTTCGTGGATATCTTTGCTAGCCTTATTTCTGCGGAATCTGAGAACAGATATTTCGGATCCCTTTGAAGACTATAGGGCCAAAGGAAATATCCTCCGATAACAAAGAGAAAGAAGCTTTCTGAGAAACTTCTTTGTGTTCTGTGAAATCATCTCCCAGAGTTACAGGTCTCCCCTCAAGAAGCCTTTCGCTAAGACAGTTCTTGTGGAATTGGCAAAGTGATATTTGGAAGCCCATAGAGGGCTATGTTGAAAAAGGAAATATCCTCAGATGAAATCTGGAAAGAAGCTTTCTGAGAAACTGCTTAGTGTTCTGTTAATTCATCTCACAGAGTTACATCTGTATTTCGTGGATCACTTTGCTAGCCTTATTTCTGTGGAATCGAGAACAGATATTTCGGATCCCTTTGAAGACTATAGGGCCAAAGGAAATATCTTCTGATAACAAAGAGAAAGAAGCTTTCTGAGAAATTTCTTTGTGTTCTGTGAAATCATCTCACAGAGTTACTGCTTTCCCCTCAAGAAGCCTTTCGCTAAGACACTTCTTGTGGAATTGGCAAAGTGATATTTGGAAGCCCATAGAGGGCTATTTTGAAAAAGGAAATATCCTCAGATGAAATCTGGAAAGAAGCTTTCTGAGAAACTGCTTAGTGTTCTGTTAATTCATCTCACAGAGTTACATCTGTATTTCGTGGATCTCTTTGCTAGCCTTATTTCTGTGGAATCTGAGAACAGATATTTCGGATCCCATTGAAGACTATAGGGCCAAAGGAAATATCTTCCGATAACAAAGAGAAAGAAGCTTTCTGAGAAACTTCTTTGTGTTCTGTGAAATCATCTCACAGAGTTACAGCTTTCCCCTCAAGAAGCCTTTCGCTAAGACACTTCTTGAGAAATTGGCAAAGTGATATTTGGAAGCCCATAGAGGGCTATCGTGAAAAAGGAAATATCCTCAGATGAAATCTGGAAAGAAGCTTTCTGAGAAACTGCTTAGTGTTCTGTTAATTCATCTCACAGAGTTACATCTGTATTTCGTGGATATCTTTGCTAGCCTTATTTCTGTGGAATCTGAGAACAGATATTTCGGATCCCTTTGAAGACTATAGGGCCAAAGGAAATATCCTCCGATAACAAAGAGAAAGAAGCTTTCTGAGAAACTTCTCTGTGTTCTGTGAAATCATCTCACAGAGTTACAGCTTTCCCTTCAAGAAGCCTTTCGCTAAGACACTTCTTGTGGAATTGGCAAAGTGATATTTGGAAGCCCATAGAGGGCTATGGTGAAAAAGGAAATATCCTCAGATGAAATCTGGAAAGAAGCTTTCTGAGAAACTGCTTAGTGTTCTGTTAATTCATCTCACAGAGTTACATCTGTATTTCGTGGATATCTTTGCTAGCCTTATTTCTGCGGAATCTGAGAAAAGATATTTCGGATCCCTTTGAAGACTATAGGGCCAAAGGAAATATCCTCCGATAACAAAGAGAAAGAAGCTTTCTGAGAAACTTCTTTCTGTTCTGTGAAATCATCTCCCAGAGTTACAGCTTTCCCCTCAAGTAGCCTTTCGCTAAGACAGTTCTTGTGGAATTGGCAAAGTGATATTTGGAAGCCCATAGAGGGCAACGGTGAAAAAGGAAATATCCTCAGATGAAATCTGGAAAGAAGCTTTCTGAGAAACTGCTTAGTGTTCTGTTAATTCATCTCACAGAGTTACATCTGTATTTCGTGGATCTCTTTGCTAGCCTTATTTCTGTGGAATCTGAGAACAGATATTTCGGATCCCATTGAAGACTATAGGGCCAAAGGAAATATCCTCCGATAACAAAGAGAAAGAAGCTTTCTGAGAAACTTCTTTGTGTTCTGTGAAATCATCTCACAGAGTTACAGCTTTCCCCTCAAGAAGCCTTTCGCTAAGACACTTCTTGTGGAATTGGCAAAGTGATATTTGTAAACCCATAGAGGGCTATCTTGAAAAAGGAAATATCCTCAGATGAGATCTGGAAAGAAGCTTTCTGAGAAACTGCTTAGTGTTCTGTTAATTCATCTCACAGAGTTACATCTGTATTTCGTGGATATCTTTGCTATCCTTATTTCTGTGGAATCTGAGGACAGATATTTCGAATCCCTTTGAAGACTATAGGGCCGAAGGAAATATCCTCCGGTAACAAAGAGAAAGAAGCTTTCTGAGAAACTTCTTTGTGTTCTGTGAAATCATCTCACAGAGTTACAGCTTTCCCCTAAAGAAGCCTTTCGCTAAGACACTTCTTGTGGAATTGGCAAAGTGATATTTGTAAGCCCATAGAGGGCTATGGTGAAAAAGGAAATATCCTCAGATGAGATCTGGAAAGAAGCTTTCTGAGAAACTGCTTAGTGTTCTGTTAATTCATCTCACAGAGTTACATCTGTATTTCGTGGATATCTTTCCTAGCCTTATTTCTGCGAAATCTGAGAAAAGATATTTCGGATCCCTTTGAAGACTATAGGGCCAAAGGAAATATCCTCCGATAACAAAGAGAAAGAAGCTTTCTGAGAAACTTCTTTCTGTTCTGTGAAATCATCTCCCAGAGTTACAGCTTTCCCCTCAAGTAGCCTTTCGCTAAGACAGTTCTTGTGGAATTGGCAAAGTGATATTTGGAAGCCCATAGAGGGCAATGGTGAAAAAGGAAATATCCTCAGATGAAATCTGGAAAGAAGCTTTCTGAGAAACTGCTTAGTGTTCTGTTAATTCATCTCACAGAGTTACATCTGTATTTCGTGGATCTCTTTGCTAGCCTTATTTCTGTGGAATCTGAGAACAGGTATTTGAGATCCCTTTGAAGACTATAGGGACAAAGGAAATATCCTCCGATTATAAAGAGAAAGAATCTTTCTTAGAAACTTCTTTGTGTTTTGTGAAATCATCTCACAGAGTTACAGCTTTCCCCTCAAGAAGGCTTTCGCTAAGACAGTTCTTGTGGAATTGGCAAAGTGATATTTGGAAGCCCATAGAGGACAATGGTGAAAAAGGAAGTATCATCAGATGAAATCTGTAAAGAAGCTTTCTGAGAAACTGCTTAGTGTTCTGTTAATTCATCTCACAGAGTTACATCTGTATTTCGTGGATCTCTTTGCTAGCCTTATTTCTGTGGAATCTGAGAACAGATATTTCGGATCCCTTTGAAGAGTATAGGGCCATAGGAAATATCTTCCGATAACAAAGAGAAAGAAGCTTTCTGAGAAACTTCTTTGTGTTCTGTGAAATCATCTCACAGAGTTACAGCTTTCCCCTCAAGAAGCCTTTCGCTAAGACACTTCTTGAGAAATTGGCAAAGTGATATTTGGAAGCCCATAGAGGGCTGTGGTGAAAAAGGAAATATCCTCAGTTGAAATCTGGAAAGAAGCTTTCTGAGAAACTGCTTAGTGTTCTGTTAATTCATCTCACAGAGTTACATCTGTATTTCGTGGATATCTTTGCTAGCCTTTTTTCTGTGGAATCTGAGACCACATATTTCGGATCCCTTTGAAGACTATAGGGCCAAAGGAAATATCCTCCGATAACAAAGAGAAAGAAGCTTTCTGAGAAACTTCTTTGTGTTCTGTGAAATCATCTCAGAGAGATACAGCTTTGCCTTCAAGAAGCCTTTCGCTAAGACACTTCTTGTGGAATTGGCAAAGTGATATTTGGAAGCCCATAGAGGGCTATGGTGAAAAAGGAAATATCCTCAGATGAAATCTGGAAAGAAGCTTTCTGAAAAACTGCTTAGTGTTCTGTTAATTCATCTCACAGAGTTACATCTGTATTTCGTGGATATCTTTGCTAGCCTTATTTCTGCGGAATCTGAGAACAGATATTTCGGATCCCTTTGAAGACTATAGGGCCAAAGGAAATATCCTCCGATAACAAAGAGAAAGAAGCTTTCTGAGAAACTTCTTTGTGTTCTGTGAAATCATCTCCCAGAGTTACAGCTCTCCCCTCAAGAAGCCTTTCGCTAAGACAGTTCTTGTGGAATTGGCAAAGTGATATTTGGAAGCCCATAGAGGGCTATGTTGAAAAAGGAAATATCCTCAGATGAAATCTGGAAAGAAGCTTTCTGAGAAACTGCTTAGTGTTCTGTTAATTCATCTCACAGAGTTACATCTGTATTTCGTGGATCACTTTGCTAGCCTTATTTCTGTGGAATCGAGAACAGATATTTCCGATCCCTTTGAAGACTATAGGGCCAAAGGAAATATCTTCTGATAACAAAGAGAAAGAAGCTTTCTGAGAAATTTCTTTGTGTTCTGTGAAATCATCTCACAGAGTTACTGCTTTCCCCTCAAGAAGCCTTTCGCTAAGACACTTCTTGTGGAATTGGCAAAGTGATATTTGGAAGCCCATAGAGGGCTAAGGTGAAAAAGGAAATATCCTCAGATGAAATCTGGAAAGAAGCTTTCTGAGAAACTGCTTAGTGTTCTGTTAATTCATCTCATAGAGTTACATCTGTATTTCGTGGATCTCTTTGCTAGGCTTATTTCTGTGGAATCTGAGAACAGGTATTTCAGATCCCTTTGAAGACTATAGGGACAAAGGAAATATCCTCCGATTACAAAGAGAAAGAAGCTTTCTTAGAAACTTCTTTGTGTTCTGTGAAATCATCTCACAGAGTTACAGCTTTCCCCTCAAGAAGCCTTTCGCTAAGACAGTTCTTGTGGAATTGGCAAAGTGATATTTGGAAGCCCATAGAGGGCTATGGTGAAAAAGGAAATATCCTCAGATGAAAATTGGAAAGAAGCTTTCTGAGAAACTGCTTAGTGTTCTGTTAATTCATCTCACAGAGTTACATCTGTATTTCGTGGATCTCTTTGCTAGCCTTATTTCTGTGGAATCTGAGAACAGATATTTCGGATCCCTTTGAAGACTATAGGGCCATAGGAAATATCTTCCGATAACAAAGAGAAAGAAGCTTTCTGAGAAACTGCTTAGTGTTCTGTTAATTCATCTCACAGAGTTACATCTGTATTTCGTGGATCTCTTTGCTAGCCTTATTTCTGTGGAATCTGAGAACAGGTATTTGAGATCCCTTTGAAGACTATAGGGACAAAGGAAATATCCTCCGATTATAAAGAGAAAGAATCTTTCTTAGAAACTTCTTTGTGTTTTGTGAAATCATCTCACAGAGTTACAGCTTTCCCCTCAAGAAGGCTTTCGCTAAGACAGTTCTTGTGGAATTGGCAAAGTGATATTTGGAAGCCCATAGAGGACAATGGTGAAAAAGGAAGTATCATCAGATGAAATCTGTAAAGAAGCTTTCTGAGAAACTGCTTAGTGTTCTGTTAATTCATCTCACAGAGTTACATCTGTATTTCGTGGATCTCTTTGCTAGCCTTATTTCTGTGGAATCTGAGAAAAGATATTTCGGATCCCTTTGAAGAGTATAGGGCCATAGGAAATATCTTCCGATAACAAAGAGAAAGAAGCTTTCTGAGAAACTTCTTTGTGTTCTGTGAAATCATCTCACAGAGTTACAGCTTTCCCCTCAAGAAGCCTTTCGCTAAGACACTTCTTGAGAAATTGGCAAAGTGATATTTGGAAGCCCATAGAGGGCTGTGGTGAAAAAGGAAATATCCTCAGTTGAAATCTGGAAAGAAGCTTTCTGAGAAACTGCTTAGTGTTCTGTTAATTCATCTCACAAAGTTACATCTGTATTTCGTGGATATCTTTGCTAGCCTTTTTTCTGTGGAATCTGAGACCACATATTTCGGATCCCTTTGAAGACTATAGGGCCAAAGGAAATATCCTCCGATAACAAAGAGAAAGAAGCTTTCTGAGAAACTTCTTTGTGTTCTGTGAAATCATCTCAGAGAGATACAGCTTTGCCTTCAAGAAGCCTTTCGCTAAGACACTTCTTGTGGAATTGGCAAAGTGATATTTGGAAGCCCATAGAGGGCTATGGTGAAAAAGGAAATATCCTCAGATGAAATCTGGAAAGAAGCTTTCTGAAAAACTGCTTAGTGTTCTGTTAATTCATCTCACAGAGTTACATCTGTATTTCGTGGATATCTTTGCTAGCCTTATTTCTGCGGAATCTGAGAACAGATATTTCGGATCCCTTTGAAGACTATAGGGCCAAAGGAAATATCCTCCGATAACAAAGAGAAAGAAGCTTTCTGAGAAACTTCTTTGTGTTCTGTGAAATCATCTCCCAGAGTTACAGCTCTCCCCTCAAGAAGCCTTTCGCTAAGACAGTTCTTGTGGAATTGGCAAAGTGATATTTGGAAGCCCATAGAGGGCTATGTTGAAAAAGGAAATATCCTCAGATGAAATCTGGAAAGAAGCTTTCTGAGAAACTGCTTAGTGTTCTGTTAATTCATCTCACAGAGTTACATCTGTATTTCGTGGATCACTTTGCTAGCCTTATTTCTGTGGAATCGAGAACAGATATTTCCGATCCCTTTGAAGACTATAGGGCCAAAGGAAATATCTTCTGATAACAAAGAGAAAGAAGCTTTCTGAGAAATTTCTTTGTGTTCTGTGAAATCATCTCACAGAGTTACTGCTTTCCCCTCAAGAAGCCTTTCGCTAAGACACTTCTTGTGGAATTGGCAAAGTGATATTTGGAAGCCCATAGAGGGCTAAGGTGAAAAAGGATATATCCTCAGATGAAATCTGGAAAGAAGCTTTCTGAGAAACTGCTTAGTGTTCTGTTAATTCATCTCATAGAGTTACATCTGTATTTCGTGGATCTCTTTGCTAGGCTTATTTCTGTGGAATCTGAGAACAGGTATTTCAGATCCCTTTGAAGACTATAGGGACAAAGGAAATATCCTCCGATTACAAAGAGAAAGAAGCTTTCTTAGAAACTTCTTTGTGTTCTGTGAAATCATCTCACAGAGTTACAGCTTTCCCCTCAAGAAGCCTTTCGCTAAGACAGTTCTTGTGGAATTGGCAAAGTGATATTTGGAAGCCCATAGAGGGCTATGGTGAAAAAGGAAATATCCTCAGATGAAAATTGGAAAGAAGCTTTCTGAGAAACTGCTTAGTGTTCTGTTAATTCATCTCACAGAGTTACATCTGTATTTCGTGGATCTCTTTGCTAGCCTTATTTCTGTGGAATCTGAGAACAGATATTTCGGATCCCTTTGAAGACTATAGGGCCATAGGAAATATCTTCCGATAACAAAGAGAAAGAAGCTTTCTGAGAAACTTCTTTGTGTTCTGTGAAATCATCTCACAGAGTTACAGCTTTCCCCTCAAGAAGCCTTTCGCTAAGACACTTCTTGAGAAATTGGCAAAGTGATATTTGGAAGCTCATAGAGGGCTGTGGTGAAAAAGGAAATATCCTCAGTTGAAATCTGGAAAGAAGCTTTCTGAGAAACTGCTTAGTGTTCTGTTAATTCATCTCACAGAGTTACATCTGTATTTCGTGGATATCTTTGCTAGCCTTTTTTCTGTGGAATCTGAGAACACATATTTCGGATCCCTTTGAAGACTATAGGGCCAAAGGAAATATCCTCCGATAACAAAGAGATAGAAGCTTTCTGAGAAACTTCTTTGTGTTCTGTGAAATCATCTCAGAGAGATACAGCTTTGCCTTCAAGAAGCCTTTCGCTAAGACACTTCTTGTGGAATTGGCAAAGTGATATTTGGAAGCCCATAGAGGGCTATGGTGAAAAAGGAAATATCCTCAGATGAAATCTGGAAAGAAGCTTTCTGAAAAACTGCTTAGTGTTCTGTTAATTCATCTCACAGAGTTACATCTGTATTTCGTGGATATCTTTGCTAGCCTTATTTCTGCGGAATCTGAGAACAGATATTTCGGATCCCTTTGAAGACTATAGGGCCAAAGGAAATATCCTCCGATAACAAAGAGAAAGAAGCTTTCTGAGAAACTTCTTTGTGTTCTGTGAAATCATCTCCCAGAGTTACAGCTCTCCCCTCAAGAAGCCTTTCTCTAAGACAGTTCTTGTGGAATTGGCAAAGTGATATTTGGAAGCCCATAGAGGGCTATGTTGAAAAAGGAAATATCCTCAGATGAAATCTGGAAAGAAGCTTTCTGAGACACTGCTTAGTGTTCTGTTAATTCATCTCACAGAGTTACATCTGTATTTCGTGGATCACTTTGCTAGCCTTATTTCTGTGGAATCGAGAACAGATATTTCGGATCCCTTTGAAGACTATAGGGCCAAAGGAAATATCTTCTGATAACAAAGAGAAAGAAGCTTTCTGAGAAATTTCTTTGTGTTCTGTGAAATCATCTCACAGAGTTACTGCTTTCCCCTCAAGAAGCCTTTCGCTAAGACACTTCTTGTGGAATTGGCAAAGTGATATTTGGAAGCCCATAGAGGGCTATTTTGAAAAAGGAAATATCCTCAGATGAAATCTGGAAAGAAGCTTTCTGAGAAACTGCTTAGTGTTCTGTTAATTCATCTCACAGAGTTACATCTGTATTTCGTGGATCTCTTTGCTAGCCTTATTTCTGTGGAATCTGAGAACAGATATTTCGGATCCCATTGAAGACTATAGGGCCAAAGGAAATATCTTCCGATAACAAAGAGAAAGAAGCTTTCTGAGAAACTTCTTTGTGTTCTGTGAAATCATCTCACAGAGTTACAGCTTTCCCCTCAAGAAGCCTTTCGCTAAGACACTTCTTGAGAAATTGGCAAAGTGATATTTGGAAGCCCATAGAGGGCTATCGTGAAAAAGGAAATATCCTCAGATGAAATCTGGAAAGAAGCTTTCTGAGAAACTGCTTAGTGTTCTGTTAATTCATCTCACAGAGTTACATCTGTATTTCGTGGATATCTTTGCTAGCCTTATTTCTGTGGAATCTGAGAACAGATATTTCGGATCCCTTTGAAGACTATAGGGCCAAAGGAAATATCCTCCGATAACAAAGAGAAAGAAGCTTTCTGAGAAACTTCTCTGTGTTCTGTGAAATCATCTCACAGAGTTACAGCTTTCCCCTCAAGTAGCCTTTCGCTAAGACAGTTCTTGTGGAATTGGCAAAGTGATATTTGGAAGCCCATAGAGGGCAACGGTGAAAAAGGAAATATCCTAAGATGAAATCTGGAAAGAAGCTTTCTGAGAAACTGCTTAGTGTTCTGTTAATTCATCTCACAGAGTTACATCTGTATTTCGTGGATCTCTTTCCTAGCCTTATTTCTTTGGAATCTGAGAACAGATATTTCGGATCCCTTTGAAGTCTATAGGGCCAAAGGAAATATCTTCCGATAACAAAGAGAAAGAAGCTTTCTGAGAAACTTCTTTGTGTTCTGTGAAATCATCTCCCAGAGTTACAGCTTTCCTCTCAAGAAGCCTTTCGCTAAGACACTTCTTGTGGAACTGGCAAAGTGATATTTGGAAGCCCATAGAGGGCTATGGTGAAAAAGGAAATATCCTCAGATGAAATCTGGAAAGAAGCTTTCTGAGAAACTGCTTAGTGTTCTGTTAATTCATCTCACAGAGTTACATCTGTATTTCGTGGATATCTTTGCTAGCCTTATTTCTGTGGAATCTGAGAACAGATATTTCGGATCCCTTTGAAGACTATAGGGCCAAAGGAAATATCCTCCGATAACAAAGAGAAAGAAGCTGTCTGAGAAACCTCTTTGTGATCTGTGAAATCATCTCCCAGAGTTACACCTTTCCCCTCAAGAAGCCTTTCGCTAAGACAGTTCTTGTGGAATTGGCAAAGTGATATTTGGAAGCCCATAGAGGGCTATGGTGAAAAAGGAAATATCCTCAGATGAAATCTGGAAAGAAGCTTTCTGAGAAACTGCTTAGTGTTCTGTTAATTCATCTCAGAGAGATACATCTGTATTTCGTGGATCTCTTTCCTAGCCTTTTTTCCGTGGAATCTGAGAACAGATATTTCGGATCCCATTGAAGTCTATAGGGCCAAAGGAAATATCTTCCGATAACAAAGGGAAAGAAGCTTTCTGAGAAACTTCTTTGTGTTCTGTGAAATCATCTCCCAGAGTTACAGCTTTCTTCTCAAGACGCCTTTCGCAAAGACAGTTCTTGTGGAACTGGCAAAGTGATATTTGGAAGCCCATAGAGGGCTGTGGTGAAAAAGGAAATATCCTCAGATGAAATCTGGAAAGAATCTTTCTGAAAAACTGCTTAGTGTTCTGTTAATTCATCTCACAGAGTTACATCTGTATTTCGGGGATCTCTTTACTAGCCTTATTTCTGTGGAATCTGAGAACAGATATTTCGGATCCCATTGAAGACTATAGGGCCAAAGGAAATATCCTCCGATAACAAAGAGAAAGAAGCTTTCTGAGAAACTTCTTTGTGTTCTGTGAAATCATCTCACAGAGTTACAGCTTTCCCCTCAAGAAGCCTTTCGCTAAGACACTTCTTGTGGAATTGGCAAAGTGATATTTGTAAGCCCATAGAGGGCTATGGTGAAAAAGGAAATATCCTCAGATGAGATCTGGAAAGAAGCTTTCTGAGAAACTGCTTAGTGTTCTGTTAATTCATCTCACAGAGTTACATCTGTATTTCGTGGATATCTTTGCTATCCTTATTTCTGTGGAATCTGAGGACAGATATTTCGAATCCCTTTGAAGACTATAGGGCCAAAGGAAATATCCTCCGGTAACAAAGAGAAAGAAGCTTTCTGAGAAACTTCTTTGTGTTCTGTGAAATCATCTCAGAGAGATACAGCTTTGCCTTCAAGAAGCCTTTCGCTAAGACACTTCTTGTGGAATTGGCAAAGTGATATTTGGAAGCCCATAGAGGGCTATGGTGAAAAAGGAAATATCCTCAGATGAAATCTGGAAAGAAGCTTTCTGAAAAACTGCTTAGTGTTCTGTTAATTCATCTCACAGAGTTACATCTGTATTTCGTGGATATCTTTGCTAGCCTTATTTCTGCGGAATCTGAGAACAGATATTTCGGATCCCTTTGAAGACTATAGGGCCAAAGGAAATATCCTCCGATAACAAAGAGAAAGAAGCTTTCTGAGAAACTTCTTTGTGTTCTGTGAAATCATCTCCGAGAGTTACAGCTCTCCCCTCAAGAAGCCTTTCGCTAAGACAGTTCTTGTGGAATTGGCAAAGTGATATTTGGAAGCCCATAGAGGGCTATTGTGAAAAAGGAAATATCCTCAGATGAAATCTGGAAAGAAGCTTTCTGAGAAACTGCTTAGTGTTCTGTTAATTCATCTCACAGAGTTACATCTGTATTTCGTGGATCACTTTGCTAGCCTTATTTCTGTGGAATGGAGAACAGATATTTCGGATCCCTTTGGAGACTATAGGGCCAAAGGAAATATCTTCTGATAACAAAGAGAAAGAAGCTTTCTGAGAAACTTCTTTGTGTTCTGTGAAATCATCTCACAGAGTTACTGCTTTCCCCTCAAGAAGCCTTTCGCTAAGACACTTCTTGTGGAATTGGCAAAGTGATATTTGGAAGCCCATAGAGGGCTATGGTGAAAAAGGAAATATCCTCAGATGAAAATTGGAAAGAAGCTTTCTGAGAAACTGCTTAGTGTTCTGTTAATTCATCTCACAGAGTTACATCTGTATTTCGTGGATCTCTTTGCTAGCCTTATTTCTGTGGAATCTGAGAACAGATATTTCGGATCCCATTGAAGACTATAGGGCCATAGGAAATATCTTCCGATAACAAAGAGAAAGAAGCTTTCTGAGAAACTTCTTTGTGTTCTGTGAAATCATCTCACAGAGTTACAGCTTTCCCCTCAAGAAGCCTTTCGCTAAGACACTTCTTGAGAAATTGGCAAAGTGATATTTGGAAGCCCATAGAGGGCTGTGGTGAAAAAGGAAATATCCTCAGTTGAAATCTGGAAAGAAGCTTTCTGAGAAACTGCTTAGTGTTCTGTTAATTCATCTCACAGAGTTACATCTGTATTTCGTGGATATCTTTGCTAGCCTTTTTTCTGTGGAATCTGAGAACACATATTTCGGATCCCTTTGAAGACTATAGGGCCAAAGGAAATATCCTCCGATAACAAAGAGAAAGAAGCTTTCTGAGAAACTTCTTTGTGTTCTGTGAAATCATCTCAGAGAGATACAGCTTTGCCTTCAAGAAGCCTTTCGCTAAGACACTTCTTGTGGAATTGGCAAAGTGATATTTGGAAGCCCATAGAGGGCTATGGTGAAAAAGGAAATATCCTCAGATGAAATCGGAAAGAAGCTTTCTGAAAAACTGCTTAGTGTTCTGTTAATTCATCTCACAGAGTTACATCTGTATTTCGTGGATATCTTTGCTAGCCTTATTTCTGCGGAATCTGAGAACAGATATTTCGGATCCCTTTGAAGACTATAGGGCCAAAGGAAATATCCTCCGATAACAAAGAGAAAGAAGCTTTCTGAGAAACTTCTTTGTGTTCTGTGAAATCATCTCCCAGAGTTACAGCTCTCCCCTCAAGAAGCCTTTCGCTAAGACAGTTCTTGTGGAATTGGCAAAGTGATATTTGGAAGCCCATAGAGGGCTATGTTGAAAAAGGAAATATCCTCAGATGAAATCTGGAAAGAAGCTTTCTGAGAAACTGCTTAGTGTTCTGTTAATTCATCTCACAGAGTTACATCTGTATTTCGTGGATCACTTTGCTAGCCTTATTTCTGTGGAATCGAGAACAGATATTTCGGATCCCTTTGAAGACTATAGGGCCAAAGGAAATATCTTCTGATAACAAAGAGAAAGAAGCTTTCTGAGAAATTTCTTTGTGTTCTGTGAAATCATCTCACAGAGTTACTGCTTTCCCCTCAAGAAGCCTTTCGCTAAGACACTTCTTGTGGAATTGGCAAAGTGATATTTGGAAGCCCATAGAGGGCTATGGTGAAAAAGGAAATATCCTCAGATGAAATCTGGAAAGAAGCTTTCTGAGAAACTGCTTAGTGTTCTGTTAATTCATCTCACAGAGTTACATCTGTATTTCGTGGATCTCTTTGCTAGCCTTATTTCTGTGGAATCTGAGAACAGGTATTTGAGATCCCTTTGAAGACTATAGGGACAAAGGAAATATCCTCCGATTATAAAGAGAAAGAATCTTTCTTAGAAACTTCTTTGTGTTTTGTGAAATCATCTCACAGAGTTACAGCTTTCCCCTCAAGAAGGCTTTCGCTAAGACAGTTCTTGTGGAATTGGCAAAGTGATATTTGGAAGCCCATAGAGGACAATGGTGAAAAAGGAAGTATCATCAGATGAAATCTGTAAAGAAGCTTTCTGAGAAACTGCTTAGTGTTCTGTTAATTCATCTCACAGAGTTACATCTGTATTTCGTGGATCTCTTTGCTAGCCTTATTTCTGTGGAATCTGAGAAAAGATATTTCGGATCCCTTTGAAGAGTATAGGGCCATAGGAAATATCTTCCGATAACAAAGAGAAAGAAGCTTTCTGAGAAACTTCTTTGTGTTCTGTGAAATCATCTCACAGAGTTACAGCTTTCCCCTCAAGAAGCCTTTCGCTAAGACACTTCTTGAGAAATTGGCAAAGTGATATTTGGAAGCCCATAGAGGGCTGTGGTGAAAAAGGAAATATCCTCAGTTGAAATCTGGAAAGAAGCTTTCTGAGAAACTGCTTAGTGTTCTGTTAATTCATCTCACAAAGTTACATCTGTATTTCGTGGATATCTTTGCTAGCCTTTTTTCTGTGGAATCTGAGACCACATATTTCGGATCCCTTTGAAGACTATAGGGCCAAAGGAAATATCCTCCGATAACAAAGAGAAAGAAGCTTTCTGAGAAACTTCTTTGTGTTCTGTGAAATCATCTCAGAGAGATACAGCTTTGCCTTCAAGAAGCCTTTCGCTAAGACACTTCTTGTGGAATTGGCAAAGTGATATTTGGAAGCCCATAGAGGGCTATGGTGAAAAAGGAAATATCCTCAGATGAAATCTGGAAAGAAGCTTTCTGAAAAACTGCTTAGTGTTCTGTTAATTCATCTCACAGAGTTACATCTGTATTTCGTGGATATCTTTGCTAGCCTTATTTCTGCGGAATCTGAGAACAGATATTTCGGATCCCTTTGAAGACTATAGGGCCAAAGGAAATATCCTCCGATAACAAAGAGAAAGAAGCTTTCTGAGAAACTTCTTTGTGTTCTGTGAAATCATCTCCCAGAGTTACAGCTCTCCCCTCAAGAAGCCTTTCGCTAAGACAGTTCTTGTGGAATTGGCAAAGTGATATTTGGAAGCCCATAGAGGGCTATGTTGAAAAAGGAAATATCCTCAGATGAAATCTGGAAAGAAGCTTTCTGAGAAACTGCTTAGTGTTCTGTTAATTCATCTCACAGAGTTACATCTGTATTTCGTGGATCACTTTGCTAGCCTTATTTCTGTGGAATCGAGAACAGATATTTCCGATCCCTTTGAAGACTATAGGGCCAAAGGAAATATCTTCTGATAACAAAGAGAAAGAAGCTTTCTGAGAAATTTCTTTGTGTTCTGTGAAATCATCTCACAGAGTTACTGCTTTCCCCTCAAGAAGCCTTTCGCTAAGACACTTCTTGTGGAATTGGCAAAGTGATATTTGGAAGCCCATAGAGGGCTAAGGTGAAAAAGGAAATATCCTCAGATGAAATCTGGAAAGAAGCTTTCTGAGAAACTGCTTAGTGTTCTGTTAATTCATCTCATAGAGTTACATCTGTATTTCGTGGATCTCTTTGCTAGGCTTATTTCTGTGGAATCTGAGAACAGGTATTTCAGATCCCTTTGAAGACTATAGGGACAAAGGAAATATCCTCCGATTACAAAGAGAAAGAAGCTTTCTTAGAAACTTCTTTGTGTTCTGTGAAATCATCTCACAGAGTTACAGCTTTCCCCTCAAGAAGCCTTTCGCTAAGACAGTTCTTGTGGAATTGGCAAAGTGATATTTGGAAGCCCATAGAGGGCTATGGTGAAAAAGGAAATATCCTCAGATGAAAATTGGAAAGAAGCTTTCTGAGAAACTGCTTAGTGTTCTGTTAATTCATCTCACAGAGTTACATCTGTATTTCGTGGATCTCTTTGCTAGCCTTATTTCTGTGGAATCTGAGAACAGATATTTCGGATCCCTTTGAAGACTATAGGGCCATAGGAAATATCTTCCGATAACAAAGAGAAAGAAGCTTTCTGAGAAACTTCTTTGTGTTCTGTGAAATCATCTCACAGAGTTACAGCTTTCCCCTCAAGAAGCCTTTCGCTAAGACACTTCTTGAGAAATTGGCAAAGTGATATTTGGAAGCTCATAGAGGGCTGTGGTGAAAAAGGAAATATCCTCAGTTGAAATCTGGAAAGAAGCTTTCTGAGAAACTGCTTAGTGTTCTGTTAATTCATCTCACAGAGTTACATCTGTATTTCGTGGATATCTTTGCTAGCCTTTTTTCTGTGGAATCTGAGAACACATATTTCGGATCCCTTTGAAGACTATAGGGCCAAAGGAAATATCCTCCGATAACAAAGAGATAGAAGCTTTCTGAGAAACTTCTTTGTGTTCTGTGAAATCATCTCAGAGAGATACAGCTTTGCCTTCAAGAAGCCTTTCGCTAAGACACTTCTTGTGGAATTGGCAAAGTGATATTTGGAAGCCCATAGAGGGCTATGGTGAAAAAGGAAATATCCTCAGATGAAATCTGGAAAGAAGCTTTCTGAAAAACTGCTTAGTGTTCTGTTAATTCATCTCACAGAGTTACATCTGTATTTCGTGGATATCTTTGCTAGCCTTATTTCTGCGGAATCTGAGAACAGATATTTCGGATCCCTTTGAAGACTATAGGGCCAAAGGAAATATCCTCCGATAACAAAGAGAAAGAAGCTTTCTGAGAAACTTCTTTGTGTTCTGTGAAATCATCTCCCAGAGTTACAGCTCTCCCCTCAAGAAGCCTTTCTCTAAGACAGTTCTTGTGGAATTGGCAAAGTGATATTTGGAAGCCCATAGAGGGCTATGTTGAAAAAGGAAATATCCTCAGATGAAATCTGGAAAGAAGCTTTCTGAGACACTGCTTAGTGTTCTGTTAATTCATCTCACAGAGTTACATCTGTATTTCGTGGATCACTTTGCTAGCCTTATTTCTGTGGAATCGAGAACAGATATTTCGGATCCCTTTGAAGACTATAGGGCCAAAGGAAATATCTTCTGATAACAAAGAGAAAGAAGCTTTCTGAGAAATTTCTTTGTGTTCTGTGAAATCATCTCACAGAGTTACTGCTTTCCCCTCAAGAAGCCTTTCGCTAAGACACTTCTTGTGGAATTGGCAAAGTGATATTTGGAAGCCCATAGAGGGCTATTTTGAAAAAGGAAATATCCTCAGATGAAATCTGGAAAGAAGCTTTCTGAGAAACTGCTTAGTGTTCTGTTAATTCATCTCACAGAGTTACATCTGTATTTCGTGGATCTCTTTGCTAGCCTTATTTCTGTGGAATCTGAGAACAGATATTTCGGATCCCATTGAAGACTATAGGGCCAAAGGAAATATCTTCCGATAACAAAGAGAAAGAAGCTTTCTGAGAAACTTCTTTGTGTTCTGTGAAATCATCTCACAGAGTTACAGCTTTCCCCTCAAGAAGCCTTTCGCTAAGACACTTCTTGAGAAATTGGCAAAGTGATATTTGGAAGCCCATAGAGGGCTATCGTGAAAAAGGAAATATCCTCAGATGAAATCTGGAAAGAAGCTTTCTGAGAAACTGCTTAGTGTTCTGTTAATTCATCTCACAGAGTTACATCTGTATTTCGTGGATATCTTTGCTAGCCTTATTTCTGTGGAATCTGAGAACAGATATTTCGGATCCCTTTGAAGACTATAGGGCCAAAGGAAATATCCTCCGATAACAAAGAGAAAGAAGCTTTCTGAGAAATTTCTCTGTGTTCTGTGAAATCATCTCACAGAGTTACAGCTTTCCCCTCAAGTAGCCTTTCGCTAAGACAGTTCTTGTGGAATTGGCAAAGTGATATTTGGAAGCCCATAGAGGGCAACGGTGAAAAAGGAAATATCCTAAGATGAAATCTGGAAAGAAGCTTTCTGAGAAACTGCTTAGTGTTCTGTTAATTCATCTCACAGAGTTACATCTGTATTTCGTGGATCTCTTTCCTAGCCTTATTTCTTTGGAATCTGAGAACAGATATTTCGGATCCCTTTGAAGTCTATAGGGCCAAAGGAAATATCTTCCGATAACAAAGAGAAAGAAGCTTTCTGAGAAACTTCTTTGTGTTCTGTGAAATCATCTCCCAGAGTTACAGCTTTCCTCTCAAGAAGCCTTTCGCTAAGACACTTCTTGTGGAACTGGCAAAGTGATATTTGGAAGCCCATAGAGGGCTATGGTGAAAAAGGAAATATCCTCAGATGAAATCTGGAAAGAAGCTTTCTGAGAAACTGCTTAGTGTTCTGTTAATTCATCTCACAGAGTTACATCTGTATTTCGTGGATATCTTTGCTAGCCTTATTTCTGTGGAATCTGAGAACAGATATTTCGGATCCCTTTGAAGACTATAGGGCCAAAGGAAATATCCTCCGATAACAAAGAGAAAGAAGCTGTCTGAGAAACCTCTTTGTGATCTGTGAAATCATCTCCCAGAGTTACACCTTTCCCCTCAAGAAGCCTTTCGCTAAGACAGTTCTTGTGGAATTGGCAAAGTGATATTTGGAAGCCCATAGAGGGCTATGGTGAAAAAGGAAATATCCTCAGATGAAATCTGGAAAGAAGCTTTCTGAGAAACTGCTTAGTGTTCTGTTAATTCATCTCAGAGAGATACATCTGTATTTCGTGGATCTCTTTCCTAGCCTTTTTTCCGTGGAATCTGAGAACAGATATTTCGGATCCCATTGAAGTCTATAGGGCCAAAGGAAATATCTTCCGATAACAAAGGGAAAGAAGCTTTCTGAGAAACTTCTTTGTGTTCTGTGAAATCATCTCCCAGAGTTACAGCTTTCTTCTCAAGACGCCTTTCGCAAAGACAGTTCTTGTGGAACTGGCAAAGTGATATTTGGAAGCCCATAGAGGGCTGTGGTGAAAAAGGAAATATCCTCAGATGAAATCTGGAAAGAATCTTTCTGAAAAACTGCTTAGTGTTCTGTTAATTCATCTCACAGAGTTACATCTGTATTTCGGGGATCTCTTTACTAGCCTTATTTCTGTGGAATCTGAGAACAGATATTTCGGATCCCATTGAAGACTATAGGGCCAAAGGAAATATCCTCCGATAACAAAGAGAAAGAAGCTTTCTGAGAAACTTCTTTGTGTTCTGTGAAATCATCTCACAGAGTTACAGCTTTCCCCTCAAGAAGCCTTTCGCTAAGACACTTCTTGTGGAATTGGCAAAGTGATATTTGTAAGCCCATAGAGGGCTATGGTGAAAAAGGAAATATCCTCAGATGAGATCTGGAAAGAAGCTTTCTGAGAAACTGCTTAGTGTTCTGTTAATTCATCTCACAGAGTTACATCTGTATTTCGTGGATATCTTTGCTATCCTTATTTCTGTGGAATCTGAGGACAGATATTTCGAATCCCTTTGAAGACTATAGGGCCAAAGGAAATATCCTCCGGTAACAAAGAGAAAGAAGCTTTCTGAGAAACTTCTTTGTGTTCTGTGAAATCATCTCAGAGAGATACAGCTTTGCCTTCAAGAAGCCTTTCGCTAAGACACTTCTTGTGGAATTGGCAAAGTGATATTTGGAAGCCCATAGAGGGCTATGGTGAAAAAGGAAATATCCTCAGATGAAATCTGGAAAGAAGCTTTCTGAAAAACTGCTTAGTGTTCTGTTAATTCATCTCACAGAGTTACATCTGTATTTCGTGGATATCTTTGCTAGCCTTATTTCTGCGGAATCTGAGAACAGATATTTCGGATCCCTTTGAAGACTATAGGGCCAAAGGAAATATCCTCCGATAACAAAGAGAAAGAAGCTTTCTGAGAAACTTCTTTGTGTTCTGTGAAATCATCTCCGAGAGTTACAGCTCTCCCCTCAAGAAGCCTTTCGCTAAGACAGTTCTTGTGGAATTGGCAAAGTGATATTTGGAAGCCCATAGAGGGCTATTGTGAAAAAGGAAATATCCTCAGATGAAATCTGGAAAGAAGCTTTCTGAGAAACTGCTTAGTGTTCTGTTAATTCATCTCACAGAGTTACATCTGTATTTCGTGGATCACTTTGCTAGCCTTATTTCTGTGGAATGGAGAACAGATATTTCGGATCCCTTTGGAGACTATAGGGCCAAAGGAAATATCTTCTGATAACAAAGAGAAAGAAGCTTTCTGAGAAACTTCTTTGTGTTCTGTGAAATCATCTCACAGAGTTACTGCTTTCCCCTCAAGAAGCCTTTCGCTAAGACACTTCTTGTGGAATTGGCAAAGTGATATTTGGAAGCCCATAGAGGGCTATGGTGAAAAAGGAAATATCCTCAGATGAAAATTGGAAAGAAGCTTTCTGAGAAACTGCTTAGTGTTCTGTTAATTCATCTCACAGAGTTACATCTGTATTTCGTGGATCTCTTTGCTAGCCTTATTTCTGTGGAATCTGAGAACAGATATTTCGGATCCCATTGAAGACTATAGGGCCATAGGAAATATCTTCCGATAACAAAGAGAAAGAAGCTTTCTGAGAAACTTCTTTGTGTTCTGTGAAATCATCTCACAGAGTTACAGCTTTCCCCTCAAGAAGCCTTTCGCTAAGACACTTCTTGAGAAATTGGCAAAGTGATATTTGGAAGCCCATAGAGGGCTGTGGTGAAAAAGGAAATATCCTCAGTTGAAATCTGGAAAGAAGCTTTCTGAGAAACTGCTTAGTGTTCTGTTAATTCATCTCACAGAGTTACATCTGTATTTCGTGGATATCTTTGCTAGCCTTTTTTCTGTGGAATCTGAGAACACATATTTCGGATCCCTTTGAAGACTATAGGGCCAAAGGAAATATCCTCCGATAACAAAGAGAAAGAAGCTTTCTGAGAAACTTCTTTGTGTTCTGTGAAATCATCTCAGAGAGATACAGCTTTGCCTTCAAGAAGCCTTTCGCTAAGACACTTCTTGTGGAATTGGCAAAGTGATATTTGGAAGCCCATAGAGGGCTATGGTGAAAAAGGAAATATCCTCAGATGAAATCGGAAAGAAGCTTTCTGAAAAACTGCTTAGTGTTCTGTTAATTCATCTCACAGAGTTACATCTGTATTTCGTGGATATCTTTGCTAGCCTTATTTCTGCGGAATCTGAGAACAGATATTTCGGATCCCTTTGAAGACTATAGGGCCAAAGGAAATATCCTCCGATAACAAAGAGAAAGAAGCTTTCTGAGAAACTTCTTTGTGTTCTGTGAAATCATCTCCCAGAGTTACAGCTCTCCCCTCAAGAAGCCTTTCGCTAAGACAGTTCTTGTGGAATTGGCAAAGTGATATTTGGAAGCCCATAGAGGGCTATGTTGAAAAAGGAAATATCCTCAGATGAAATCTGGAAAGAAGCTTTCTGAGAAACTGCTTAGTGTTCTGTTAATTCATCTCACAGAGTTACATCTGTATTTCGTGGATCACTTTGCTAGCCTTATTTCTGTGGAATCGAGAACAGATATTTCGGATCCCTTTGAAGACTATAGGGCCAAAGGAAATATCTTCTGATAACAAAGAGAAAGAAGCTTTCTGAGAAATTTCTTTGTGTTCTGTGAAATCATCTCACAGAGTTACTGCTTTCCCCTCAAGAAGCCTTTCGCTAAGACACTTCTTGTGGAATTGGCAAAGTGATATTTGGAAGCCCATAGAGGGCTATGGTGAAAAAGGAAATATCCTCAGATGAAATCTGGAAAGAAGCTTTCTGAGAAACTGCTTAGTGTTCTGTTAATTCATCTCACAGAGTTACATCTGTATTTCGTGGATCTCTTTGCTAGGCTTATTTCTGCGGAATCTGAGAACAGGTATTTCAGATCCCTTTGAAGACTATAGGGACAAAGGAAATATCCTCCGATTACAAAGAGAAAGAAGCTTTCTTAGAAACTTCTTTGTGTTCTGTGAAATCATCTCACAGAGTTACAGCTTTCCCCTCAAGAAGCCTTTCGCTTAGACAGTTCTTGTGGAATTGGCAAAGTGATATTTGGAAGCCCATAGAGGGCTATGGTGAAAAAGGAAATATCCTCAGATGAAAATTGGAAAGAAGCTTTCTGAGAAACTGCTTAGTGTTCTGTTAATTCATCTCACAGAGTTACATCTGTATTTCGTGGATCTCTTTGCTAGCCTTATTTCTGTGGAATCTGAGAACAGATATTTCGGATCCCATTGAAGACTATAGGGCCAAAGGAAATATCTTCCGATAACAAAGAGAAAGAAGCTTTCTGAGAAACTTCTTTGTGTTCTGTGAAATCATCTCACAGAGTTACAGCTTTCCCCTCAAGAAGCCTTTCGCTAAGACACTTCTTGAGAAATTGGCAAAGTGATATTTGGAAGCCCATAGAGGGCTATCGTGAAAAAGGAAATATCCTCAGATGAAATCTGGAAAGAAGCTTTCTGAGAAACTGCTTAGTGTTCTGTTAATTCATCTCACAGAGTTACATCTGTATTTCGTGGATATCTTTGCTAGCCTTATTTCTGTGGAATCTGAGAACAGATATTTCGGATCCCTTTGAAGACTATAGGGCCAAAGGAAATATCCTCCGATAACAAAGAGAAAGAAGCTTTCTGAGAAACTTCTCTGTGTTCTGTGAAATCATCTCACAGAGTTACAGCTTTCCCTTCAAGAAGCCTTTCGCTAAGACACTTCTTGTGGAATTGGCAAAGTGATATTTGGAAGCCCATAGAGGGCTATGGTGAAAAAGGAAATATCCTCAGATGAAATCTGGAAAGAAGCTTTCTGAGAAACTGCTTAGTGTTCTGTTAATTCATCTCACAGAGTTACATCTGTATTTCGTGGATATCTTTGCTAGCCTTATTTCTGCGGAATCTGAGAAAAGATATTTCGGATCCCTTTGAAGACTATAGGGCCAAAGGAAATATCCTCCGATAACAAAGAGAAAGAAGCTTTCTGAGAAACTTCTTTCTGTTCTGTGAAATCATCTCCCAGAGTTACAGCTTTCCCCTCAAGTAGCCTTTCGCTAAGACAGTTCTTGTGGAATTGGCAAAGTGATATTTGGAAGCCCATAGAGGGCAACGGTGAAAAAGGAAATATCCTAAGATGAAATCTGGAAAGAAGCTTTCTGAGAAACTGCTTAGTGTTCTGTTAATTCATCTCACAGAGTTACATCTGTATTTCGTGGATCTCTTTCCTAGCCTTATTTCTTTGGAATCTGAGAACAGATATTTCGGATCCCTTTGAAGTCTATAGGGCCAAAGGAAATATCTTCCGATAACAAAGAGAAAGAAGCTTTCTGAGAAACTTCTTTGTGTTCTGTGAAATCATCTCCCAGAGTTACAGCTTTCCTCTCAAGAAGCCTTTCGCTAAGACAGTTCTTGTGGAACTGGCAAAGTGATATTTGGAAGCCCATAGAGGGCTATGGTGAAAAAGGAAATATCCTCAGATGAAATCTGGAAAGAAGCTTTCTGAGAAACTGCTTAGTGTTCTGTTAATTCATCTCACAGAGTTACATCTGTATTTCGTGGATATCTTTGCTAGCCTTATTTCTGTGGAATCTGAGAACAGATATTTCGGATCCCTTTGAAGACTATAGGGCCAAGGGAAATATCCTCCGATAACAAAGAGAAAGAAGCTGTCTGAGAAACCTCTTGGTGATCTGTGAAATCATCTCCCAGAGTTACACCTTTCCCCTCAAGAAGCCTTTCGCTAAGACAGTTCTTGTGGAATTGGCAAAGTGATATTTGGAAGCCCATAGAGGGCTATGGTGAAAAAGGAAATATCCTCAGATGAAATCTGGAAAGAAGCTTTCTGAGAAACTGCTTAGTGTTCTGTTAATTCATCTCAGAGAGATACATCTGTATTTCGTGGATCTCTTTCCTAGCCTTTTTTCCGTGGAATCTGAGAACAGATATTTCGGATCCCATTGAAGTCTATAGGGCCAAAGGAAATATCTTCCGATAACAAAGGGAAAGAAGCTTTCTGAGAAACTTCTTTGTGTTCTGTGAAATCATCTCCCAGAGTTACAGCTTTCTTCTCAAGACGCCTTTCGCAAAGACAGTTCTTGTGGAACTGGCAAAGTGATATTTGGAAGCCCATAGAGGGCTGTGGTGAAAAAGGAAATATCCTCAGATGAAATCTGGAAAGAATCTTTCTGAAAAACTGCTTAGTGTTCTGTTAATTCATCTCACAGAGTTACATCTGTATTTCGGGGATCTCTTTACTAGCCTTATTTCTGTGGAATCTGAGAACAGATATTTCGGATCCCATTGAAGACTATAGGGCCAAAGGAAATATCCTCCGATAACAAAGAGAAAGAAGCTTTCTGAGAAACTTCTTTGTGTTCTGTGAAATCATCTCACAGAGTTACAGCTTTCCCCTCAAGAAGCCTTTCGCTAAGACACTTCTTGTGGAATTGGCAAAGTGATATTTGTAAGCCCATAGAGGGCTATGGTGAAAAAGGAAATATCCTCAGTTGAGATCTGGAAAGAAGCTTTCTGAGAAACTGCTTAGTGTTCTGTTAATTCATCTCACAGAGTTACATCTGTATTTCGTGGATATCTTTGCTATCCTTATTTCTGTGGAATCTGAGGACAGATATTTCGAATCCCTTTGAAGACTATAGGGCCAAAGGAAATATCCTCCGGTAACAAAGAGAAAGAAGCTTTCTGAGAAACTTCTTTGTGTTCTGTGAAATCATCTCAGAGAGATACAGCTTTGCCTTCAAGAAGCCTTTCGCTAAGACACTTCTTGTGGAATTGGCAAAGTGATATTTGGAAGCCCATAGAGGGCTATGGTGAAAAAGGAAATATCCTCAGATGAAATCTGGAAAGAAGCTTTCTGAAAAACTGCTTAGTGTTCTGTTAATTCATCTCACAGAGTTACATCTGTATTTCGTGGATATCTTTGCTAGCCTTATTTCTGCGGAATCTGAGAACAGATATTTCGGATCCCTTTGAAGACTATAGGGCCAAAGGAAATATCCTCCGATAACAAAGAGAAAGAAGCTTTCTGAGAAACTTCTTTGTGTTCTGTGAAATCATCTCCCAGAGTTACAGCTCTCCCCTCAAGAAGCCTTTCGCTAAGACAGTTCTTGTGGAATTGGCAAAGTGATATTTGGAAGCCCATAGAGGGCTATGGTGAAAAAGGAAATATCCTCAGATGAAATCTGGAAAGAAGCTTTCTGAGAAACTGCTTAGTGTTCTGTTAATTCATCTCACAGAGTTACATCTGTATTTCGTGGATCACTTTGCTAGCCTTATTTCTGTGGAATGGAGAACAGATATTTCGGATCCCTTTGGAGACTATAGGGCCAAAGGAAATATCTTCTGATAACAAAGAGAAAGAAGCTTTCTGAGAAACTTCTTTGTGTTCTGTGAAATCATCTCACAGAGTTACTGCTTTCCCCTCAAGAAGCCTTTCGCTAAGACACTTCTTGTGGAATTGGCAAAGTGATATTTGGAAGCCCATAGAGGGCTAAGGTGAAAAAGGAAATATCCTCAGATGAAATCTGGAAAGAAGCTTTCTGAGAAACTGCTTAGTGTTCTGTTAATTCATCTCATAGAGTTACATCTGTATTTCGTGGATCTCTTTGCTAGGCTTATTTCTGTGGAATCTGAGAACAGGTATTTCAGATCCCTTTGAAGACTATAGGGACAAAGGAAATATCCTCCGATTACAAAGAGAAAGAAGCTTTCTTAGAAACTTCTTTGTGTTCTGTGAAATCATCTCACAGAGTTACAGCTTTCCCCTCAAGAAGCCTTTCGCTAAGACAGTTCTTGTGGAATTGGCAAAGTGATATTTGGAAGCCCATAGAGGGCTATGGTGAAAAAGGAAATATCCTCAGATGAAAATTGGAAAGAAGCTTTCTGAGAAACTGCTTAGTGTTCTGTTAATTCATCTCACAGAGTTACATCTGTATTTCGTGGATCTCTTTGCTAGCCTTATTTCTGTGGAATCTGAGAACAGATATTTCGGATCCCATTGAAGACTATAGGGCCAAAGGAAATATCTTCCGATAACAAAGAGAAAGAAGCTTTCTGAGAAACTTCTTTGTGTTCTGTGAAATCATCTCAGAGAGTTACAGCTTTCCCCTCAAGAAGCCTTTCGCTAAGACACTTCTTGAGAAATTGGCAAAGTGATATTTGGAAGCCCATAGAGGGCTATCGTGAAAAAGGAAATATCCTCAGATGAAATCTGGAAAGAAGCTTTCTGAGAAACTGCTTAGTGTTCTGTTAATTCATCTCACAGATTTACACCAGTATTTCGTGGATATCTTTGCTAGCCTTATTTCTGTGGAATCTGAGAACAGATATTTCGGATCCCTTTGAAGACTATAGGGCCAAAGGAAATATCCTCCGATAACAAAGAGAAAGAAGCTTTCTGAGAAACTTCTTTGTGTTCTGTGAAATCATCTCACAGAGTTACAGCTTTCCCTTCAAGAAGCCTTTCGCTAAGACACTTCTTGTGGAATTGGCAAAGTGATATTTGGAAGCCCATAGAGGGCTATGGTGAAAAAGGAAATATCCTCAGATGAAATCTGGAAAGAAGCTTTCTGAGAAACTGCTTAGTGTTCTGTTAATTCATCTCACAGAGTTACATCTGTATTTCGTGGATATCTTTGCTAGCCTTATTTCTGCGGAATCTGAGAAAAGATATTTCGGATCCCTTTGCAGACTATAGGGCCAAAGGAAATATCCTCCGATAACAAAGAGAAAGAAGCTTTCTGAGAAACTTCTTTCTGTTCTGTGAAATCATCTCCCAGAGTTACAGCTTTCCCCTCAAGTAGCCTTTCGCTAAGACAGTTCTTGTGGAATTGGCAAAGTGATATTTGGAAGCCCATATAGGGCAATGGTGAAAAAGGAAATATCCTAAGATGAAATCTGGAAAGAAGCTTTCTGAGAAACTGCTTAGTGTTCTGTTAATTCATCTCACAGAGTTACATATGTATTTCGTGGATCTCTTTCCTAGCCTTATTTCTTTGGAATCTGAGAACAGATATTTCGGATCCCTTTGAAGTCTATAGGGCCAAAGGAAATATCTTCCGATAACAAAGAGAAAGAAGCTTTCTGAGAAACTTCTTTGTGTTCTGTGAAATCATCTCCCAGAGTTACAGCTTTCCTCTCAAGAAGCCTTTCGCTAAGACAGTTCTTGTGGAACTGACAAAGTGATATTTGGAAGCCCATAGAGGGCTATGGTGAAAAAGGAAATATCCTCAGATGAAATCTGGAAAGAAGCTTTCTGAGAAACTGCTTAGTGTTCTGTTAATTCATCTCACAGAGTTACATCTGTATTTCGTGGATATCTTTGCTAGCCTTATTTCTGCGGAATCTGAGAACAGATATTTCGGATCCCTTTGAAGACTATAGGGCCAAAGGAAATATCCTCCGATAACAAAGAGAAAGAAGCTGTCTGAGAAACTTCTTTGTGATCTGTGAAATCATCTCCCAGAGTTACACCTTTCCCCTCAAGAAGCCTTTCGCTAAGACAGTTCTTGTGGAATTGGCAAAGTGATATTTGGAAGCCCATAGAGGGCTATGGTGAAAAAGGAAATATCCTCAGATGAAATCTGGAAAGAAGCTTTCTGAGAAACTGCTTAGTGTTCTGTTAATTCATCTCACAGAGATACATCTGTATTTCGTGGATCTCTTTCCTAGCCTTATTTCCGTGGAATCTGAGAACAGATATTTCGGATCCCATTGAAGTCTATAGAGCCAAAGGAAATATCTTCCGATAACAAAGGGAAAGAAGCTTTCTGAGAAACTTCTTTGTGTTCTGTGAAATCATCTCCCAGAGTTACAGCTTTCTTCTCAAGACGCCTTTCGATAAGACAGTTCTTGTGGAACTGGCAAAGTGATATTTGGAAGCCCATAGAGGGCTATGGTGAAAAAGGAAATATCCTCAGATGAAATCTGGAAAGAATCTTTCTGAGAAACTGCTTAGTGTTCTGTTAATTCATCTCACAGAGTTACATCTGTATTTCGTGGATCTCTTTGCTAGCCTTATTTCTGTGGAATCTGAGAACAGATATTTCGGATCCCATTGAAGACTATAGGGCCAAAGGAAATATCCTCCGATAACAAAGAGAAAGAAGCTTTCTGAGAAACTTCTTTGTGTTCTGTGAAATCATCTCACAGAGTTACAGCTTTCCCCTCAAGAAGCCTTTCGCTAAGACAGTTCTTGTGGAATTGGCAAAGTGATATTTGTAAGCCCATAGAGGGCTAAGGTGAAAAAGGAAATATCCTCAGATGAAATCTGGAAAGAAGCTTTCTGAGAAACTGCTTAGTGTTCTGTTAATTCATCTCATAGAGTTACATCTGTATTTCGTGGATCTCTTTGCTAGGCTTATTTCTGTGGAATCTGAGAACAGGTATTTCAGATCCCTTTGAAGACTATAGGGACAAAGGAAATATCCTCCGATTACAAAGAGAAAGAAGCTTTCTTAGAAACTTCTTTGTGTTCTGTGAAATCATCTCACAGAGTTACAGCTTTCCCCTCAAGAAGCCTTTCGCTAAGACAGTTCTTGTGGAATTGGCAAAGTGATATTTGGAAGCCCATAGAGGGCTATGGTGAAAAAGGAAATATCCTCAGATGAAAATTGGAAAGAAGCTTTCTGAGAAACTGCTTAGTGTTCTGTTAATTCATCTCACAGAGTTACATCTGTATTTCGTGGATCTCTTTGCTAGCCTTATTTCTGTGGAATCTGAGAACAGATATTTCGGATCCCATTGAAGAGTATAGGGCCATAGGAAATATCTTCCGATAACAAAGAGAAAGAAGCTTTCTGAGAAACTTCTTTGTGTTCTGTGAAATCATCTCACAGAGTTACAGCTTTCCCCTCAAGAAGCCTTTCGCTAAGACACTTCTTGAGAAATTGGCAAAGTGATATTTGGAAGCCCATAGAGGGCTGTGGTGAAAAAGGAAATATCCTCAGTTGAAATCTGGAAAGAAGCTTTCTGAGAAACTGCTTAGTGTTCTGTTAATTCATCTCACAGAGTTACATCTGTATTTCGTGGATATCTTTGCTAGCCTTTTTTCTGTGGAATCTGAGAACACATATTTCGGATCCCTTTGAAGACTATAGGGCCAAAGGAAATATCCTCCGATAACAAAGAGAAAGAAGCTTTCTGAGAAACTTCTTTGTGTTCTGTGAAATCATCTCAGAGAGATACAGCTTTGCCTTCAAGAAGCCTTTCGCTAAGACACTTCTTGTGGAATTGGCAAAGTGATATTTGGAAGCCCATAGAGGGCTATGGTGAAAAAGGAAATATCCTCAGATGAAATCTGGAAAGAAGCTTTCTGAAAAACTGCTTAGTGTTCTGTTAATTCATCTCACAGAGTTACATCTGTATTTCGTGGATATCTTTGCTAGCCTTATTTCTGCGGAATCTGAGAACAGATATTTCGGATCCCTTTGAAGACTATAGGGCCAAAGGAAATATCCTCCGATAACAAAGAGAAAGAAGCTTTCTGAGAAACTTCTTTGTGTTCTGTGAAATCATCTCCCAGAGTTACAGCTCTCCCCTCAAGAAGCCTTTCGCTAAGACAGTTCTTGTGGAATTGGCAAAGTGATATTTGGAAGCCCATAGAGGGCTATGTTGAAAAAGGAAATATCCTCAGATGAAATCTGGAAAGAAGCTTTCTGAGAAACTGCTTAGTGTTCTGTTAATTCATCTCACAGAGTTACATCTGTATTTCGTGGATCTCTTTGCTAGGCTTATTTCTGTGGAATCTGAGAACAGGTATTTCAGATCCCTTTGAAGACTATAGGGACAAAGGAAATATCCTCCGATTACAAAGAGAAAGAAGCTTTCTTAGAAACTTCTTTGTGTTCTGTGAAATCATCTCACAGAGTTACAGCTTTCCCCTCAAGAAGCCTTTCGCTAAGACAGTTCTTGTGGAATTGGCAAAGTGATATTTGGAAGCCCATAGAGGGCTATGGTGAAAAAGGAAATATCCTCAGATGAAAATTGGAAAGAAGCTTTCTGAGAAACTGCTTAGTGTTCTGTTAATTCATCTCACAGAGTTACATCTGTATTTCGTGGATCTCTTTGCTAGCCTTATTTCTGTGGAATCTGAGAACAGATATTTCGGATCCGATTGAAGACTATACGGCCAAAGGAAATATCTTCCGATAACAAAGAGAAAGAAGCTTTCTGAGAAACTTCTTTGTGTTCTGTGAAATCATCTCACAGAGTTACAGCTTTCCCCTCAAGAAGCCTTTCGCTAAGACACTTCTTGAGAAATTGGCAAAGTGATATTTGGAAGCCCATAGAGGGCTATCGTGAAAAAGGAAATATCCTCAGATGAAATCTGGAAAGAAGCTTTCTGAGAAACTGCTTAGTGTTCTGTTAATTCATCTCACAGAGTTACATCTGTATTTCGTGGATCTCTTTGCTAGCCTTATTTCTGTGGAATCTGAGAACAGATATTTCGGATCCCTTTGAAGACTATAGGGCCAAAGGAAATATCCTCCGATAACAAAGAGAAAGAAGCTTTCTGAGAAACTTCTTTGTGTTCTGTGAAATCATCTCACAGAGTTACAGCTTTCCCCTCAAGAAGCCTTTCGCTAAGACAGTTCTTGTGGAATTGGCAAAGTGATATTTGGAAGCCCATAGAGGGCTATGGTGAAAAAGGAAATATCCTCAGATGAAAATTGGAAAGAAGCTTTCTGAGAAACTGCTTAGTGTTCTGTTAATTCATCTCACAGAGTTACATCTGTATTTCGTGGATCTCTTTGCTAGCCTTATTTCTGTGGAATCTGAGAACAGATATTTCGGATCCCATTGAAGACTATAGGGCCAAAGGAAATATCTTCCGATAACAAAGAGAAAGAAGCTTTCTGAGAAACTTCTTTGTGTTCTGTGAAATCATCTCACAGAGTTACAGCTTTCCCCTCAAGAAGCCTTTCGCTAAGACACTTCTTGAGAAATTGGCAAAGTGATATTTGGAAGCCCATAGAGGGCTATCGTGAAAAAGGAAATATCCTCAGATGAAATCTGGAAAGAAGCTTTCTGAGAAACTGCTTAGTGTTCTGTTAATTCATCTCACAGAGTTACATCTGTATTTCGTGGATATCTTTGCTAGCCTTATTTCTGTGGAATCTGAGAACAGATATTTCGGATCCCTTTGAAGACTATAGGGCCAAAGGAAATATCCTCCGATAACAAAGAGAAAGAAGCTTTCTGAGAAACTTCTCTGTGTTCTGTGAAATCATCTCACAGAGTTACAGCTTTCCCTTCAAGAAGCCTTTCGCTAAGACACTTCTTGTGGAATTGGCAAAGTGATATTTGGAAGCCCATAGAGGGCTATGGTGAAAAAGGAAATATCCTCAGATGAAATCTGGAAAGAAGCTTTCTGAGAAACTGCTTAGTGTTCTGTTAATTCATCTCACAGAGTTACATCTGTATTTCGTGGATATCTTTGCTAGCCTTATTTCTACGGAATCTGAGAAAAGATATTTCGGATCCCTTTGAAGACTATAGGGCCAAAGGAAATATCCTCCGATAACAAAGAGAAAGAAGCTTTCTGAGAAACTTCTTTCTGTTCTGTGAAATCATCTCCCAGAGTTACAGCTTTCCCCTCAAGTAGCCTTTCGCTAAGACAGTTCTTGTGGAATTGGCAAAGTGATATTTGGAAGCCCATAGAGGGCAACGGTGAAAAAGGAAATATCCTAAGATGAAATCTGGAAAGAAGCTTTCTGAGAAACTGCTTAGTGTTCTGTTAATTCATCTCACAGAGTTACATCTGTATTTCGTGGATCTCTTTCCTAGCCTTATTTCTTTGGAATCTGAGAACAGATATTTCGGATCCCTTTGAAGTCTATAGGGCCAAAGGAAATATCTTCCGATAACAAAGAGAAAGAAGCTTTCTGAGAAACTTCTTTGTGTTCTGTGAAATCATCTCCCAGAGTTACAGCTTTCCTCTCAAGAAGCCTTTCGCTAAGACAGTTCTTGTGGAACTGGCAAAGTGATATTTGGAAGCCCATAGAGGGCTATGGTGAAAAAGGAAATATCCTCAGATGAAATCTGGAAAGAAGCTTTCTGAGAAACTGCTTAGTGTTCTGTTAATTCATCTCACAGAGTTACATCTGTATTTCGTGGATATCTTTGCTAGCCTTATTTCTGCGGAATCTGAGAACAGATATTTCGGATCCCTTTGAAGACTATAGGGCCAAAGGAAATATCCTCCGATAACAAAGAGAAAGAAGCTGTCTGAGAAACCTCTTTGTGATCTGTGAAATCATCTCCCAGAGTTACACCTTTCCCCTCAAGAAGCCTTTCGCTAAGACAGTTCTTGTGGAATTGGCAAAGTGATATTTGGAAGCCCATAGAGGGCTATGGTGAAAAAGGAAATATCCTCAGATGAAATCTGGAAAGAAGCTTTCTGAGAAACTGCTTAGTGTTCTGTTAATTCATCTCAGAGAGATACATCTGTATTTCGTGGATCTCTTTCCTAGCCTTTTTTCCGTGGAATCTGAGAACAGATATTTCGGATCCCATTGAAGTCTATAGGGCCAAAGGAAATATCTTCCGATAACAAAGGGAAAGAAGCTTTCTGAGAAACTTCTTTGTGTTCTGTGAAATCATCTCCCAGAGTTACAGCTTTCTTCTCAAGACGCCTTTTGCAAAGACAGTTCTTGTGGAACTGGCAAAGTGATATTTGGAAGCCCATAGAGGGCTGTGGTGAAAAAGGAAATATCCTCAGATGAAATCTGGAAAGAATCTTTCTGAAAAACTGCTTAGTGTTCTGTTAATTCATCTCACAGAGTTACATCTGTATTTCGGGGATCTCTTTACTAGCCTTATTTCTGTGGAATCTGAGAACAGATATTTCGGATCCCATTGAAGACTATAGGGCCAAAGGAAATATCCTCCGATAACAAAGAGAAAGAAGCTTTCTGAGAAACTTCTTTGTGTTCTGTGAAATCATCTCACAGAGTTACAGCTTTCCCCTCAAGAAGCCTTTCGCTAAGACACTTCTTGTGGAATTGGCAAAGTGATATTTGTAAGCCCATAGAGGGCTATGGTGAAAAAGGAAATATCCTCAGATGAGATCTGGAAAGAAGCTTTCTGAGAAACTGCTTAGTGTTCTGTTAATTCATCTCACAGAGTTACATCTGTATTTCGTGGATATCTTTGCTATCCTTATTTCTGTGGAATCTGAGGACAGATATTTCGAATCCCTTTGAAGACTATAGGGCCAAAGGAAATATCCTCCGGTAACAAAGAGAAAGAAGCTTTCTGAGAAACTTCTTTGTGTTCTGTGAAATCATCTCAGAGAGATACAGCTTTGCCTTCAAGAAGCCTTTCGCTAAGACACTTCTTGTGGAATTGGCAAAGTGATATTTGGAAGCCCATAGAGGGCTAAGGTGAAAAAGGAAATATCCTCAGATGAAATCTGGAAAGAAGCTTTCTGAAAAACTGCTTAGTGTTCTGTTAATTCATCTCACAGAGTTACATCTGTATTTCGTGGATATCTTTGCTAGCCTTATTTCTGCGGAATCTGAGAACAGATATTTCGGATCCCTTTGAAGACTATAGGGCCAAAGGAAATATCCTCCGATAACAAAGAGAAAGAAGCTTTCTGAGAAACTTCTTTGTGTTCTGTGAAATCATCTCCCAGAGTTACAGCTCTCCCCTCAAGAAGCCTTTCGATAAGACAGTTCTTGTGGAATTGGCAAAGTGATATTTGGAAGCCCATAGAGGGCTATGGTGAAAAAGGAAATATCCTCAGATGAAATCTGGAAAGAAGCTTTCTGAGAAACTGCTTAGTGTTCTGTTAATTCATCTCACAGAGTTACATCTGTATTTCGTGGATCACTTTGCTAGCCTTATTTCTGTGGAATGGAGAACAGATATTTCGGATCCCTTTGGAGACTATAGGGCCAAAGGAAATATCTTCTGATAACAAAGAGAAAGAAGCTTTCTGAGAAACTTCTTTGTGTTCTGTGAAATCATCTCACAGAGTTACTGCTTTCCCCTCAAGAAGCCTTTCGCTAAGACACTTCTTGTGGAATTGGCAAAGTGATATTTGGAAGCCCATAGAGGGCTAAGGTGAAAAAGGAAATATCCTCAGATGAAATCTGGAAAGAAGCTTTCTGAGAAACTGCTTAGTGTTCTGTTAATTCATCTCATAGAGTTACATCTGTATTTCGTGGATCTCTTTGCTAGGCTTATTTCTGTGGAATCTGAGAACAGGTATTTCAGATCCCTTTGAAGACTATAGGGACAAAGGAAATATCCTCCGATTACAAAGAGAAAGAAGCTTTCTTAGAAACTTCTTTGTGTTCTGTGAAATCATCTCACAGAGTTACAGCTTTCCCCTCAAGAAGCCTTTCGCTAAGACAGTTCTTGTGGAATTGGCAAAGTGATATTTGGAAGCCCATAGAGGGCTATGGTGAAAAAGGAAATATCCTCAGATGAAAATTGGAAAGAAGCTTTCTGAGAAACTGCTTAGTGTTCTGTTAATTCATCTCACAGAGTTACATCTGTATTTCGTGGATCTCTTTGCTAGCCTTATTTCTGTGGAATCTGAGAACAGATATTTCGGATCCCATTGAAGACTATAGGGCCAAAGGAAATATCTTCCGATAACAAAGAGAAAGAAGCTTTCTGAGAAACTTCTTTGTGTTCTGTGAAATCATCTCACAGAGTTACAGCTTTCCCCTCAAGAAGCCTTTCGCTAAGACACTTCTTGAGAAATTGGCAAAGTGATATTTGGAAGCCCATATAGGGCTATCGTGAAAAAGGAAATATCCTCAGATGAAATCTGGAAAGAAGCTTTCTGAGAAACTGCTTAGTGTTCTGTTAATTCATCTCACAGATTTACATCAGTATTTCGTGGATATCTTTGCTAGCCTTATTTCTGTGGAATCTGAGAACAGATATTTCGGATCCCTTTGAAGACTATAGGGCCAAAGGAAATATCCTCCGATAACAAAGAGAAAGAAGCTTTCTGAGAAACTTCTTTGTGTTCTGTGAAATCATCTCACAGAGTTACAGCTTTCCCTTCAAGAAGCCTTTCGCTAAGACACTTCTTGTGGAATTGGCAAAGTGATATTTGGAAGCCCATAGAGGGCTATGGTGAAAAAGGAAATATCCTCAGATGAAATCTGGAAAGAAGCTTTCTGAGAAACTGCTTAGTGTTCTGTTAATTCATCTCACAGAGTTACATCTGTATTTCGTGGATATCTTTGCTAGCCTTATTTCTGCGGAATCTGAGAAAAGATATTTCGGATCCCTTTGAAGACTATAGGGCCAAAGGAAATATCCTCCGATAACAAAGAGAAAGAAGCTTTCTGAGAAACTTCTTTCTGTTCTGTGAAATCAACTCCCAGAGTTACAGCTTTCCCCTCAAGTAGCCTTTCGCTAAGACAGTTCTTGTGGAATTGGCAAAGTGATATTTGGAAGCCCATATAGGGCAATGGTGAAAAAGGAAATATCCTAAGATGAAATCTGGAAAGAAGCTTTCTGAGAAACTGCTTAGTGTTCTGTTAATTCATCTCACAGAGTTACATATGTATTTCGTGGATCTCTTTCCTAGCCTTATTTCTTTGGAATCTGAGAACAGATATTTCGGATCCCTTTGAAGTCTATAGGGCCAAAGGAAATATCTTCCGATAACAAAGAGAAAGAAGCTTTCTGAGAAACTTCTTTGTGTTCTGTGAAATCATCTCCCAGAGTTACAGCTTTCCTCTCAAGAAGCCTTTCGCTAAGACAGTTCTTGTGGAACTGGCAAAGTGATATTTGGAAGCCCATACAGGGCTATGGTGAAAAAGGAAATATCCTCAGATGAAATCTGGAAAGAAGCTTTCTGAGAAACTGCTTAGTGTTCTGTTAATTCATCTCACAGAGTTACATCTGTATTTCGTGGATATCTTTGCTATCCTTATTTCTGTGGAATCCAAGGACAGATATTTCGAATCCCTTTGAAGACTATAGGGCCAAAGGAAATATCCTCCGGTAACAAAGAGAAAGAAGCTTTCTGAGAAACTTCTTTGTGTTCTGTGAAATCATCTCACAGAGTTACAGCTTTCCCCTCAAGAAGCCTTTCGCTAAGACACTTCTTGAGAAACTGGCAAAGTGATATTTGGAAGCCCATAGAGGGCTGTGGTGAAAAAGGAAATATCCTCAGTTGAAATCTGGAAAGAAGCTTTCTGAGAAACTGCTTAGTGTTCTGTTAATTCATCTCACAGAGTTACATCTGTATTTCGTGGATATCTTTGCTAGCCTTTTTTCTGTGGAATCTGAGAACACATATTTCGGATCCCTTTGAAGACTATAGGGCCAAAGGAAATATCCTCCGATAACAAAGAGAAAGAAGCTTTCTGAGAAACTTCTTTGTGTTCTGTGAAATCATCTCAGAGAGATACAGCTTTGCCTTCAAGAAGCCTTTCGCTAAGACACTTCGTGTGGAATTGGCAAAGTGATATTTGGAAGCCCATAGAGGGCTATGGTGAAAAAGGAAATATCCTCAGATGAAATCTGGAAAGAAGCTTTCTGAAAAACTCCTTAGTGTTCTGTTAATTCATCTCACAGAGTTACATCTGTATTTCGTGGATATCTTTGCTAGCCTTATTTCTGCGGAATCTGAGAACAGATATTTCGGATTCCTTTGAAGACTATAGGGCCAAAGGAAATATCCTCCGATAACAAAGAGAAAGAAGCTTTCTGAGAAACTTCTTTGTGTTCTGTGAAATCATCTCCCAGAGTTACAGCTCTCCCCTCAAGAAGCCTTTCGCTAAGACAGTTCTTGTGGAATTGGCAAAGTGATATTTGGAAGCCCATAGAGGGCTATGGTGAAAAAGGAAATATCCTCAGATGAAATCTGGAAAGAAGCTTTCTGAGAAACTGCTTAGTGTTCTGTTAATTCATCTCACAGAGTTACATCTGTATTTCGTGGATCACTTTGCTAGCCTTATTTCTGTGGAATCGAGAACAGATATTTCGGATCCCTTTGAAGACTATAGGGCCAAAGGAAATATCTTCTGATAACAAAGAGAAAGAAGCTTTCTGAGAAACTTCTTTGTGTTCTGTGAAATCATCTCACAGAGTTACTGCTTTTCTCCTCAAGAAGCCTTTCGCTAAGACACTTCTTGTGGAATTGGCAAAGTGATATTTGTAAGCCCATAGAGGGCTATGGTGAAAAAGGAAATATCCTCAGATGAGATCTGGAAAGAAGCTTTCTGAGAAACTGCTTAGTGTTCTGTTAATTCATCTCACAGAGTTACATCTGTATTTCGTGGATATCTTTGCTATCCTTATTTCTGTGGAATCTGAGGACAGATATTTCGAATCCCTTTGAAGACTATAGGGCCAAAGGAAATATCCTCCGGTAACAAAGAGAAAGAAGCTTTCTGAGAAACTTCTTTGTGTTCTGTGAAATCATCTCACAGAGTTACAGCTTTCCCCTCAAGAAGCCTTTCGCTAAGACACTTCTTGAGAAACTGGCAAAGTGATATTTGGAAGCCCATAGAGGGCTGTGGTGAAAAAGGAAATATCCTCAGTTGAAATCTGGAAAGAAGCTTTCTGAGAAACTGCTTAGTGTTCTGTTAATTCATCTCACAGAGTTACATCTGTATTTCGTGGATATCTTTGCTAGCCTTTTTTCTGTGGAATCTGAGAACACATATTTCGGATCCCTTTGAAGACTATAGGGCCAAAGGAAATATCCTCCGATAACAAAGAGAAAGAAGCTTTCTGAGAAACTTCTTTGTGTTCTGTGAAATCATCTCAGAGAGATACAGCTTTGCCTTCAAGAAGCCTTTCGCTAAGACACTTCTTGTGGAATTGGCAAAGTGATATTTGGAAGCCCATAGAGGGCTATGGTGAAAAAGGAAATATCCTCAGATGAAATCTGGAAAGAAGCTTTCTGAAAAACTGCTTAGTGTTCTGTTAATTCATCTCACAGAGTTACATCTGTATTTCGTGGATATCTTTGCTAGCCTTATTTCTGCGGAATCTGAGAACAGATATTTCGGATCCCTTTGAAGACTATAGGGCCAAAGGAAATATCCTCCGATAACAAAGAGAAAGAAGCTTTCTGAGAAACTTCTTTGTGTTCTGTGAAATCATCTCCCAGAGTTACAGCTCTCCCCTCAAGAAGCCTTTCGCTAAGACAGTTCTTGTGGAATTGGCAAAGTGATATTTGGAAGCCCATAGAGGGCTATGGTGAAAAAGGAAATATCCTCAGATGAAATCTGGAAAGAAGCTTTCTGAGAAACTGCTTAGTGTTCTGTTAATTCATCTCACAGAGTTACATCTGTATTTCGTGGATCACTTTGCTAGCCTTATTTCTGTGGAATCGAGAACAGATATTTCGGATCCCTTTGAAGACTATAGGGCCAAAGGAAATATCTTCTGATAACAAAGAGAAAGAAGCTTTCTGAGAAACTTCTTTGTGTTCTGTGAAATCATCTCACAGAGTTACTGCTTTTCCCCTCAAGAAGCCTTTCGCTAAGACACTTCTTGTGGAATTGGCAAAGTGATATTTGGAAGCCCATAGAGGGCTAAGGTGAAAAAGGAAATATCCTCAGATGAAATCTGGAAAGAAGCTTTCTGAGAAACTGCTTAGTGTTCTGTTAATTCATCTCATAGAGTTACATCTGTATTTCGTGGATCTCTTTGCTAGGCTTATTTCTGTGGAATCTGAGAACAGGTATTTCAGATCCCTTTGAAGACTATAGGGACAAAGGAAATATCCTCCGATTACAAAGAGAAAGAAGCTTTCTTAGAAACTTCTTTGTGTTCTGTGAAATCATCTCACAGAGTTACAGCTTTCCCCTCAAGAAGCCTTTCGCTAAGACAGTTCTTGTGGAATTGGCAAAGTGATATTTGGAAGCCCATAGAGGGCTATGGTGAAAAAGGAAATATCCTCAGATGAAAATTGGAAAGAAGCTTTCTGAGAAACTGCTTAGTGTTCTGTTAATTCATCTCACAGAGTTACATCTGTATTTCTTGGATCTCTTTGCTAGCCTTATTTCTGTGGAATCTGAGAACAGATATTTCGGATCCCTTTGAAGACTATAGGGCCAAAGGAAATATCCTCCGATAACAAAGAGAAAGAAGCTGTCTGAGAAACTTCTTTGTGTTCTGTGAAATCATCTCCCAGAGTTACAGCTCTCCCCTCAAGAAGCCTTTCGCTAAGACAGTTCTTGTGGAATTGGCAAAGTGATATTTGGAAGCCCATAGAGGGCTATGGTGAAAAAGGAAATATCCTCAGATGAAATCTGGAAAGAAGCTTTCTGAGAAACTGCTTAGTGTTCTGTTAATTCATCTCACAGAGTTACATCTGTATTTCGTGGATCACTTTGCTAGCCTTATTTCTGTGGAATCGAGAACAGATATTTCGGATCCCTTTGAAGACTATAGGGCCAAAGGAAATATCTTCTGATAACAAAGAGAAAGAAGCTTTCTGAGAAACTTCTTTGTGTTCTGTGAAATCATCTCACAGAGTTACTGCTTTCCCCTCAAGAAGCCTTTCGCTAAGACACTTCTTGTGGAATTGGCAAAGTGATATTTGGAAGCCCATAGAGGGCTAAGGTGAAAAAGGAAATATCCTCAGATGAAATCTGGAAAGAAGCTTTCTGAGAAACTGCTTAGTGTTCTGTTAATTCATCTCATAGAGTTACATCTGTAATTCGTGGATCTCTTTGCTAGGCTTATTTCTGTGGAATCTGAGAACAGGTATTTCAGATCCCTTTGAAGACTATAGGGACAAAGGAAATATCCTCCGATTACAAAGAGAAAGAAGCTTTCTTAGAAACTTCTTTGTGTTCTGTGAAATCATCTCACAGAGTTACAGCTTTCCCTTCAAGAAGCCTTTCGCTAAGACAGTTCTTGTGGAATTGGCAAAGTGATATTTGGAAGCCCATAGAGGGCAATGGTGAAAAAGGAAATATCCTCAGATGAAAATTGGAAAGAAGCTTTCTGAGAAACTGCTTAGTGTTCTGTTAATTCATCTCACAGAGTTACATCTGTATTTCGTGGATCTCTTTGCTAGCCTTATTTCTGTGGAATCTGAGAACAGATATTTCGGATCCCATTGAAGACTATAGGGCCAAAGGAAATATCTTCCGATAACAAAGAGAAAGAAGCTTTCTGAGAAACTTCTTTGTGTTCTGTGAAATCATCTCACAGAGTTACCGCTTTCCCCTCAAGAAGCCTTTCGCTAAGACACTTCTTGAGAAATTGGCAAAGTGATATTTGGAAGCCCATAGAGGGCTATCGTGAAAAAGGAAATATCCTCAGATGAAATCTGGAAAGAAGCTTTCTGAGAAACTGCTTAGTGTTCTGTTAATTCATCTCACAGATTTACATCAGTATTTCGTGGATATCTTTGCTAGCCTTATTTCTGTGGAATCTGAGAACAGATATTACGGATCCCTTTGAAGACTATAGGGCCAAAGGAAATATCCTCCGATAACAAAGAGAAAGAAGCTTTCTGAGAAACTTCTTTGTGTTCTGTGAAATCATCTCACAGAGTTACAGCTTTCCCTTCAAGAAGCCTTTCGCTAAGACACTTCTTGTGGAATTGGCAAAGTGATATTTGGAAGCCCATAGAGGGCTATGGTGAAAAAGGAAATATCCTCAGATGAAATCTGGAAAGAAGCTTTCTGAGAAACTGCTTAGTGTTCTGTTAATTCATCTCACAGAGTTACGTCTGTATTTCGTGGATATCTTTGCTAGCCTTATTTCTGCGGAATCTGAGAACAGATATTTCGGATCCCTTTGAAGACTATAGGGCCAAAGGAAATATCCTCCGATAACAAAGAGAAAGAAGCTGTCTGAGAAACTTCTTTGTGATCTGTGAAATCATCTCCCAGAGTTACACCTTTCCCCTCAAGAAGCCTTTCGCTAAGACAGTTCTTGTGGAATTGGCAAAGTGATATTTGGAAGCCCATAGAGGGCTATGGTGAAAAAGGAAATATCCTCAGATGAAACCTGGAAAGAAGCTTTCTGAGAAACTGCTTAGTGTTCTGTTAATTCATCTCACAGAGATACATCTGTATTTCGTGGATCTCTTTCCTAGCCTTATTTCCGTGGAATCTGAGAACAGATATTTCGGATCCCATTGAAGTCTATAGGGCCAAAGGAAATATCTTCCGATAACAAAGGGAAAGAAGCTTTCTGAGAAACTTCTTTGTGTTCTGTGAAATCATCTCCCAGAGTTACAGCTTTCTTCTCAAGACGCCTTTCGCTAAGACAGTTCTTGTGGAACTGGCAAAGTGATATTTGGAAGCCCATAGAGGGCTATGGTGAAAAAGGAAATATCCTCAGATGAAATCTGGAAAGAAGCTTTCTGAGAAACTGCTTAGTGTTCTGTTAATTCATCTCACAGGGTTATATCTGTATTTCGTGGATCTCTTTGCTAGCCTTATTTCTGTGGAATCTGAGAACAGATATTTCGGATCCCATTGAAGTCTATAGGGCCAAAGGAAATATCTTCCGATAACAAAGGGAAAGAAGCTTTCTGAGAAACTTCTTTGTGTTCTGTGAAATCATCTCCCAGAGTTACAGCTTTCTTCTCAAGACGCCTTTCGCTAAGACAGTTCTTGTGGAACTGGCAAAGTGATATTTGGAAGCCCATAGAGGGCTATGGTGAAAAAGGAAATATCCTCAGATGAAATCTGGAAAGAAGCTTTCTGAGAAACTGCTTAGTGTTCTGTTAATTCATCTCACAGAGTTACATCTGTATTTCGTGGATCTCTTTGCTAGCCTTATTTCTGTGGAATCTGAGAACAGATATTTCGGATCCCATTGAAGACTATAGGGCCAAAGGAAATATCCTCCGATAACAAAGAGAAAGAAGCTTTCTGAGAAACTTCTTTGTGTTCTGTGAAATCATCTCACAGAGTTACAGCTTTCCCCTCAAGAAGCCTTTCGCTAACACACTTCTTGTGGAATTGGCAAAGTGATATTTGTAAGCCCATAGAGGGATATGGTGAAAAAGGAAATATCCTCAGATGAGATCTGGAAAGAAGCTTTCTGAGAAACTGCTTAGTTTTCTGTTAATTCATCTCACAGAGTTACATCTGTATTTCGTGGATATCTTTGCTATCCTTATTTCTGCGGAATCTGAGGACAGATATTTCGGATCCCCTTGAAGACTATAGGGCCAAAGGAAATATCCTCCGGTAACAAAGAGAAAGAAGCTTTCTGAGAAACTTCTTTCTGTTCTGTGAAATCATCTCCCAGAGTTACAGCTTTCCCCTCAAGTAGCCTTTCGCTAAGACAGTTCTTGTGGAATTGGCAAAGTGATATTTGGAAACCCATATAGGGCAATGGTGAAAAAGGAAATATCCTAAGATGAAATCTGGAAAGAAGCTTTCTGAGAAACTGCTTAGTGTTCTGTTAATTCATCTCACAGAGTTACATATGTATTTCGTGGATCTCTTTCCTAGCCTTATTTCTTTGGAATCTGAGAACAGATATTTCGGATCCCTTTGAAGTCTATAGGGCCAAAGGAAATATCTTCTGATAACAAAGAGAAAGAAGCTTTCTGAGAAACTTCTTTGTGTTCTGTGAAATCATCTCCCATTGTTACAGCTTTCCTCTCAAGAAGCCTTTCGCTAAGACAGTTCTTGTGGAACTGGCAAAGTGATATTTGGAAGCCCATAGAGGGCTATGGTGAAAAAGGAAATATCCTCAGATGAAATCTGGAAAGAAGCTTTCTGAGAAACTGCTTAGTGTTCTGTTAATTCATCTCACAGAGTTACATCTGTATTTCGTGGATATCTTTGCTAGCCTTATTTCTGCGGAATCTGAGAACAGATATTTCGGATCCCTTTGAAGACTATAGGGCCAAAGGAAATATCCTCCGATAACAAAGAGAAAGAAGCTGTCTGAGAAACTTCTTTGTGATCTGTGAAATCATCTCCCAGAGTTACACCTTTCCCCTCAAGAAGCCTTTCGCTAAGACAGTTCTTGTGGAATTGGCAAAGTGATATTTGGAAACCCATAGAGGGCTATGGTGATAAAGGAAATATCCTCAGATGAAATCTGGAAAGAAGCTTTCTGAGAAACTGCTTAGTGTTCTGTTAATTCATCTCACAGAGATACATCTGTATTTCGTGGATCTCTTTCCTAGCCTCATTTCCGTGGAATCTGAGAACAGATATTTCGGATCCCATTGAAGTCTATAGGGCCAAAGGAAATATCTTCCGATAACAAAGGGTAAGAAGCTTTCTGAGAAACTTCTTTGTGTTCTGTGAAATCATCTCCCAGAGTTACAGCTTTCTTCTCAAGACGCCTTTCGCTAAGACAGTTCTTGTGGAACTGGCAAAGTGATATTTGGAAGCCCATAGAGGGCTATGGTGAAAAAGGAAATATCCTCAGATGAAATCTGGAAAGAAGCTTTCTGAGAAACTGCTTAGTGTTCTGTTAATTCATCTCACAGAGTTACATCTGTATTTCGTGGATCTCTTTGCTAGCCTTATTTCTGTGGAATCTGAGAACAGATATTTCGGATCCCATTGAAGACTATAGGGCCAAAGGAAATATCCTCCGATAACAAAGAGAAAGAAGCTTTCTGAGAAACTTCTTTGTGTTCTGTGAAATCATCTCACAGAGTTACAGCTTTCCCCTCAAGTAGCCTTTCGCTAAGACAGTTCTTGTGGAATTGGCAAAGTGATATTTGGAAACCCATATAGGGCAATGGTGAAAAAGGAAATATCCTAAGATGAAATCTGGAAAGAAGCTTTCTGAGAAACTGCTTAGTGTTCTGTTAATTCATCTCACAGAGTTACATATGTATTTCGTGGATCTCTTTCCTAGCCTTATTTCTTTGGAATCTGAGAACAGGTATTTCGGATCCCTTTGAAGTCTATAGGGCCAAAGGAAATATCTTCCGATAACAAAGAGAAAGAAGCTTTCTGAGAAACTTCTTTGTGTTCTGTGAAATCGTCTCCCAGAGTTACAGCTTTCCTCTCAAGAAGCCTTTCGCTAAGACAGTTCTTGTGGAACTGGCAAAGTGATATTTGGAAGCCCATAGAGGGCTATGGTGAAAAAGGAAATATCCTCAGATGAAATCTGGAAAGAAGCTTTCTGAGAAACTGCTTAGTGTTCTGTTAATTCATCTCACAGAGTTACATCTGTATTTCGTGGATATGTTTGCTAGCCTTATTTCTGCGGAATCTGAGAACAGATATTTCGGATCCCTTTGAAGACTATAGGGCCAAAGGAAATATCCTCCCATAACAAAGAGAAAGAAGCTGTCTGAGAAACTTCTTTGTGATCTGTGAAACCATCTCCCAGAGTTACACCTTTCCCCTCAAGAAGCCTTTCGCTAAGACAGTTCTTGTGGAATTGGCAAAGTGATATTTGGAAACCCATAGAGGGCTATGGTGATAAAGGAAATATCCTCAGATGAAATCTGGAAAGAAGCTTTCTGAGAAACTGCTTAGTGTTCTGTTAATTCATCTCACAGAGATACATCTGTATTTCGTGGATCTCTTTCCTAGCCTCATTTCCGTGGAATCTGAGAACAGATATTTCGGATCCCATTGAAGTCTATAGGGCCAAAGGAAATATCTTCCGATAACAAAGGGAAAGAAGCTTTCTGAGAAACTTCTTTGTGTTCTGTGAAATCATCTCCCAGAGTTACAGCTTTCTTCTCAAGACGCCTTTCGCTAAGACAGTTCTTGTGGAACTGGCAAAGTGATATTTGGAAGCCCATAGAGGGCTATGGTGAAAAAGGAAATATCCTCAGATGAAATCTGGAAAGAATCTTTCTGAGAAACTGCTTAGTGTTCTGTTAATTCATCTCACAGAGTTACATCTGTATTTCGTGGATCTCTTTGCTAGCCTTATTTCTGTGGAATCTGAGAACAGATATTTCGGATCCCATTGAAGTCTATAGGGCCAAAGGAAATATCTTCCGATAACAAAGGGAAAGAAGCTTTCTGAGAAACTTCTTTGTGTTCTGTGAAATCATCTCCCAGAGTTACAGCTTTCTTCTCAAGACGCCTTTCGCTAAGACAGTTCTTGTGGAACTGGCAAAGTGATATTTGGAAGCCCATAGAGGGCTATGGTGAAAAAGGAAATATCCTCAGATGAAATCTGGAAAGAAGCTTTCTGAGAAACTGCTTAGTGTTCTGTTAATTCATCTCACAGAGTTACATCTGTATTTCGTGGATCTCTTTGCTAGCCTTATTTCTGTGGAATCTGAGAACAGATATTTCGGATCCCATTGAAGACTATAGGGCCAAAGGAAATATCCTCCGATAACAAAGAGAAAGAAGCTTTCTGAGAAACTTCTTTGTGTTCTGTGAAATCATCTCACAGAGTTACAGCTTTCCCCTCAAGAAGCCTTTCGCTAACACACTTTTTGTGGAATTGGCAAAGTGATATTTGTAAGCCCATAGAGGGCTATGGTGAAAAAGGAAATATCCTCAGATGAGATCTGGAAAGAAGCTTTCTGAGAAACTGCTTAGTTTTCTGTTAATTCATCTCACAGAGTTACATCTGTATTTCGTGGATATCTTTGCTATCCTTATTTCTGCGGAATCTGAGGACAGATATTTCGGATCCCCTTGAAGACTATAGGGCCAAAGGAAATATCCTCCGGTAACAAAGAGAAAGAAGCTTTCTGAGAAACTTCTTTCTGTTCTGTGAAATCATCTCCCAGAGTTACAGCTTTCCCCTCAAGTAGCCTTTCGCTAAGACAGTTCTTGTGGAATTGGCAAAGTGATATTTGGAAACCCATATAGGGCAATGGTGAAAAAGGAAATATCCTAAGATGAAATCTGGAAAGAAGCTTTCTGAGAAACTGCTTAGTGTTCTGTTAATTCATCTCACAGAGTTACATATGTATTTCGTGGATCTCTTTCCTAGCCTTATTTCTTTGGAATCTGAGAACAGATATTTCGGATCCCTTTGAAGTCTATAGGGCCAAAGGAAATATCTTCTGATAAAAAGAGAAAGAAGCTTTCTGAGAAACTTCTTTGTGTTCTGTGAAATCATCTCCCATTGTTACAGCTTTCCTCTCAAGAAGCCTTTCGCTAAGACAGTTCTTGTGGAACTGGCAAAGTGATATTTGGAAGCCCATAGAGGGCTATGGTGAAAAAGGAAATATCCTCAGATGAAATCTGGAAAGAAGCTTTCTGAGAAACTGCTTAGTGTTCTGTTAATTCATCTCACAGAGTTACATCTGTATTTCGTGGATATCTTTGCTAGCCTTATTTCTGCGGAATCTGAGAACAGATATTTCGGATCCCTTTGAAGACTATAGGGCCAAAGGAAATATCCTCCGATAACAAAGAGAAAGAAGCTGTCTGAGAAACTTCTTTGTGATCTGTGAAATCATCTCCCAGAGTTACACCTTTCCCCTCAAGAAGCCTTTCGCTAAGACAGTTCTTGTGGAATTGGCAAAGTGATATTTGGAAACCCATAGAGGGCTATGGTGATAAAGGAAATATCCTCAGATGAAATCTGGAAAGAAGCTTTCTGAGAAACTGCTTAGTGTTCTGTTAATTCATCTCACAGAGATACATCTGTATTTCGTGGATCTCTTTCCTAGCCTCATTTCCGTGGAATCTGAGAACAGATATTTCGGATCCCATTGAAGTCTATAGGGCCAAAGGAAATATCTTCCGATAACAAAGGGAAAGAAGCTTTCTGAGAAACTTCTTTGTGTTCTGTGAAATCATCTCCCAGAGTTACAGCTTTCTTCTCAAGACGCCTTTCGCTAAGACAGTTCTTGTGGAACTGGCAAAGTGATATTTGGAAGCCCATAGAGGGCTATGGTGAAAAAGGAAATATCCTCAGATGAAATCTGGAAAGAATCTTTCTGAGAAACTGCTTAGTGTTCCGTTAATTCATCTCACAGAGTTACATCTGTATTTCGTGGATCTCTTTGCTAGCCTTATTTCTGTGGAATCTGAGAACAGATATTTCGGATCCCATTGAAGACTATAGGGCCAAAGGAAATATCCTCCGATAACAAAGAGAAAGAAGCTTTCTGAGAAACTTCTTTGTGTTCTGTGAAATCATCTCACAGAGTTACAGCTTTCCCCTCAAGTAGCCTTTCGCTAAGACAGTTCTTGTGGAATTGGCAAAGTGATATTTGGAAACCCATATAGGGCAATGGTGAAAAAGGAAATATCCTAAGATGAAATCTGGAAAGAAGCTTTCTGAGAAACTGCTTAGTGTTCTGTTAATTCATCTCACAGAGTTACATATGTATTTCGTGGATCTCTTTCCTAGCCTTATTTCTTTGGAATCTGAGAACAGATATTTCGGATCCCTTTGAAGTCTATAGGGCCAAAGGAAATATCTTCCGATAACAAAGAGAAAGAAGCTTTCTGAGAAACTTCTTTGTGTTCTGTGAAATCGTCTCCCAGAGTTACAGCTTTCCTCTCAAGAAGCCTTTCGCTAAGACAGTTCTTGTGGAACTGGCAAAGTGATATTTGGAAGCCCATAGAGGGCTATGGTGAAAAAGGAAATATCCTCAGATGAAATCTGGAAAGAAGCTTTCTGAGAAACTGCTTAGTGTTCTGTTAATTCATCTCACAGAGTTACATCTGTATTTCGTGGATATGTTTGCTAGCCTTATTTCTGCGGAATCTGAGAACAGATATTTCGGATCCCTTTGAAGACTATAGGGCCAAAGGAAATATCCTCCCATAACAAAGAGAAAGAAGCTGTCTGAGAAACTTCTTTGTGATCTGTGAAACCATCTCCCAGAGTTACACCTTTCCCCTCAAGAAGCCTTTCGCTAAGACAGTTCTTGTGGAATTGGCAAAGTGATATTTGGAAACCCATAGAGGGCTATGGTGATAAAGGAAATATCCTCAGATGAAATCTGGAAAGAAGCTTTCTGAGAAACTGCTTAGTGTTCTGTTAATTCATCTCACAGAGATACATCTGTATTTCGTGGATCTCTTTCCTAGCCTCATTTCCGTGGAATCTGAGAACAGATATTTCGGATCCCATTGAAGTCTATAGGGCCAAAGGAAATATCTTCCGATAACAAAGAGAAAGAAGCTTTCTGAGAAACTTCTTTGTGTTCTGTGAAATCATCTCCCAGAGTTACAGCTCTCCCCTCAAGAAGCCTTTCGCTAAGACAGTTCTTGTGGAATTGGCAAAGTGATATTTGGAAGCCCATAGAGGGCTATGGTGAAAAAGGAAATATCCTCAGATGAAATCTGGAAAGAAGCTTTCTGAGAAACTGCTTAGTGTTCTGTTAATTCATCTCACAGAGTTACATCTGTATTTCGTGGATCACTTTGCTAGCCTTATTTCTGTGGAATCGAGAACAGATATTTCGGATCCCTTTGAAGACTATAGGGCCAAAGGAAATATCTTCTGATAACAAAGAGAAAGAAGCTTTCTGAGAAACTTCTTTGTGTTCTGTGAAATCATCTCACAGAGTTACTGCTTTTCCCCTCAAGAAGCCTTTCGCTAAGACACTTCTTGTGGAATTGGCAAAGTGATATTTGGAAGCCCATAGAGGGCTAAGGTGAAAAAGGAAATATCCTCAGATGAAATCTGGAAAGAAGCTTTCTGAGAAACTGCTTAGTGTTCTGTTAATTCATCTCATAGAGTTACATCTGTATTTCGTGGATCTCTTTGCTAGGCTTATTTCTGTGGAATCTGAGAACAGGTATTTCAGATCCCTTTGAAGACTATAGGGACAAAGGAAATATCCTCCGATAACAAAGAGAAAGAAGCTTTCTGAGAAACTTCTTTGTGTTCTGTGAAATCATCTCACAGAGTTACAGCTTTCCCTTCAAGAAGCCTTTCGCTAAGACACTTCTTGTGGAATTTGCAAAGTGATATTTGGAAGCCCATAGAGGGCTATGGTGAAAAAGGAAATATCCTCAGATGAAATCTGGAAAGAAGCTTTCTGAGAAACTGCTTAGTGTTCGGTTAATTCATCTCACAGAGTTACATCTGTATTTCGTGGATATCTTTGCTAGCCTTATTTCTGCGGAATCTGAGAAAAGATATTTCGGATCCCTTTGAAGACTATAGGGCCAAAGGAAATATCCTCCGATAACAAAGAGAAAGAAGCTTTCTGAGAAACTTCTTTCTGTTCTGTGAAATCATCTCCCAGAGTTACAGCTTTCCCCTCAAGTAGCCTTTCGCTAAGACAGTTCTTGTGGAATTGGCAAAGTGATATTTGGAAGCCCATAGAGGGCAACGGTGAAAAAGGAAATATCCTAAGATGAAATCTGGAAAGAAGCTTTCTGAGAAACTGCTTAGTGTTCTGTTAATTCATCTCACAGAGTTACATCTGTATTTCGTGGATCTCTTTCCTAGCCTTATTTCTTTGGAATCTGGGAACAGATATTTCGGATCCCTTTGAAGTCTATAGGGCCAAAGGAAATATCTTCCGATAACAAAGAGAAAGAAGCTTTCTGAGAAACTTCTTTGTGTTCTGTGAAATCATCTCCCAGAGTTACAGCTTTCCTCTCAAGAAGCCTTTCGCTAAGACAGTTCTTGTGGAACTGGCAAAGTGATATTTGGAAGCCCATAGAGGGCTATGGTGAAAAAGGAAATATCCTCAGATGAAATCTGGAAAGAAGCTTTCTGAGAAACTGCTTAGTGTTCTGTTAATTCATCTCACAGAGTTACATCTGTATTTCGTGGATATCTTTGCTAGCCTTATTTCTGCGGAATCTGAGAACAGATATTTCGGATCCCTTTGAAGACTATAGGGCCAAAGGAAATATCCTCCGATAACAAAGAGAAAGAAGCTGTCTGAGAAACCTCTTTGTGATCTGTGAAATCATCTCCCAGAGTTACACCTTTCCCCTCAAGAAGCCTTTCGCTAAGACAGTTCTTGTGGAATTGGCAAAGTGATATTTGGAAGCCCATAGAGGGCTATGGTGAAAAAGGAAATATCCTCAGATGAAATCTGGAAAGAAGCTTTCTGAGAAACTGCTTAGTGTTCTGTTAATTCATCTCAGAGAGATACATCTGTATTTCGTGGATCTCTTTCCTAGCCTTTTTTCCGTGGAATCTGAGAACAGATATTTCGGATCCCATTGAAGTCTATAGGGCCAAAGGTAATATCTTCCGATAACGAAGGGAAAGAAGCTTTCTGAGAAACTTCTTTGTGTTCTGTGAAATCATCTCCCAGAGTTACAGCTTTCTTCTCAAGACGCCTTGCGCAAAGACAGTTCTTGTGGAACTGGCAAAGTGATATTTGGAAGCCCATAGAGGGCTGTGGTGAAAAAGGAAATATCCTCAGATGAAATCTGGAAAGAATCTTTCTGAAAAACTGCTTAGTGTTCTGTTAATTCATCTCACAGAGTTACATCTGTATTTCGTGGATCTCTTTACTAGCCTTATTTCTGTGGAATCTGAGAACAGATATTTCGGATCCCATTGAAGACTATAGGGCCAAAGGAAATATCCTCCGATAACAAAGAGAAAGAAGCTTTCTGAGAAACTTCTTTGTGTTCTGTGAAATCATCTCACAGAGTTACAGCTTTCCCCTCAAGAAGCCTTTCGCTAAGACACTTCTTGTGGAATTGGCAAAGTGATATTTGTAAGCCCATAGAGGGCTATGGTGAAAAAGGAAATATCCTCAGATGAGATCTGGAAAGAAGCTTTCTGAGAAACTGCTTAGTGTTCTGTTAATTCATCTCACAGAGTTACATCTGTATTTCGTGGATATCTTTGCTATCCTTATTTCTGTGGAATCTGAGGACAGATATTTCGAATCCCTTTGAAGACTATAGGGCCAAAGGAAATATCCTCCGGTAACAAAGAGAAAGAAGCTTTCTGAGAAACTTCTTTGTGTTCTGTGAAATCATCTCACAGAGTTACAGCTTTCCCCTCAAGAAGCCTTTCGCTAAGACACTTCTCGAGAAATTGGCAAAGTGATATTTGGAAGCCCATAGAGGGCTGTGGTGAAAAAGGAAATATCCTCAGTTGAAATCTGGAAAGAAGCTTTCTGAGAAACTGCTTAGTGTTCTGTTAATTCATCTCACAGAGTTACATCTGTATTTCGTGAATATCTTTGCTAGCCTTTTTTCTGTGGAATCTGAGAACACATATTTCGGATCCCTTTGAAGACTATAGGGCCAAAGGAAATATCCTCCGATAACAAAGAGAAAGAAGCTTTCTGAGAAACTTCTTTGTGTTCTGTGAAATCATCTCAGAGAGATACAGCTTTGCCTTCAAGAAGCCTTTCGCTAAGACACTTCTTGTGGAATTGGCAAAGTGATATTTGGAAGCCCATAGAGGGCTATGGTGAAAAAGGAAATATCCTCAGATGAAATCTGGAAAGAAGCTTTCTGAAAAACTGCTTAGTGTTCTGTTAATTCATCTCACAGAGTTACATCTGTATTTCGTGGATATCTTTGCTAGCCTTATTTCTGCGGAATCTGAGAACAGATATTTCGGATCCCTTTGAAGACTATAGGGCCAAAGGAAATATCCTCCGATAACAAAGAGAAAGAAGCTTTCTGAGAAACTTCTTTGTGTTCTGTGAAATCATCTCCCAGAGTTACAGCTCTCGCCTCAAGAAGCCTTTCGCTAAGACAGTTCTTGTGGAATTGGCAAAGTGATATTTGGAAGCCCATAGAGGGCTATGGTGAAAAAGGAAATATCCTCAGATGAAATCTGGAAAGAAGCTTTCTGAGAAACTGCTTAGTGTTCTGTTAATTCATCTCACAGAGTTACATCTGTATTTCGTGGATCACTTTGCTAGCCTTATTTCTGTGGAATGGAGAACAGATATTTCGGATCCCTTTGGAGACTATAGGGCCAAAGGAAATATCTTCTGATAACAAAGAGAAAGAAGCTTTCTGAGAAACTTCTTTGTGTTCTGTGAAATCATCTCACAGAGTTACTGCTTTCCCCTCAAGAAGCCTTTCGCTAAGACACTTCTTGTGGAATTGGCAAAGTGATATTTGGAAGCCCATAGAGGGCTAAGGTGAAAAAGGAAATATCCTCAGATGAAATCTGGAAAGAAGCTTTCTGAGAAACTGCTTAGTGTTCTGTTAATTCATCTCATAGAGTTACATCTGTATTTCGTGGATCTCTTTGCTAGGCTTATTTCTGTGGAATCTGAGAACAGGTATTTCAGATCCCTTTGAAGACTATAGGGACAAAGGAAATATCCTCCGATTACAAAGAGAAAGAAGCTTTCTTAGAAACTTCTTTGTGTTCTGTGAAATCATCTCACAGAGTTACAGCTTTCCCCTCAAGAAGCCTTTCGCTAAGACAGTTCTTGTGGAATTGGCAAAGTGATATTTGGAAGCCCATAGAGGGCTATGGTGAAAAAGGAAATATCCTCAGATGAAAATTGGAAAGAAGCTTTCTGAGAAACTGCTTAGTGTTCTGTTAATTCATCTCACAGAGTTCCATCTGTATTTCGTGGATCTCTTTGCTAGCCTTATTTCTGTGGAATCTGAGAACAGATATTTCGGATCCCATTGAAGACTATAGGGCCAAAGGAAATATCTTCCGATAACAAAGAGAAAGAAGCTTTCTGAGAAAGTTCTTTGTGTTCTGTGAAATCATCTCAGAGAGTTACAGCTTTCCCCTCAAGAAGCCTTTCGCTAAGACACTTCTTGAGAAATTGGCAAAGTGATATTTGGAAGCCCATAGAGGGCTATCGTGAAAAAGGAAATATCCTCAGATGAAATCTGGAAAGAAGCTTTCTGAGAAACTGCTTAGTGTTCTGTTAATTCATCTCACAGATTTACATCAGTATTTCGTGGATATCTTTGCTAGCCTTATTTCTGTGGAATCTGAGAACAGATATTTCGGATCCCTTTGAAGACTATAGGGCCAAAGGAAATATCCTCCTATAACAAAGAGAAAGAAGCTTTCTGAGAAACTTCTTTGTGTTCTGTGAAATCATCTCACAGAGTTACAGCTTTCCCTTCAAGAAGCCTTTCGCTAAGACACTTCTTGTGGAATTGGCAAAGTGATATTTGGAAGCCCATAGAGGGCTATGGTGAAAAAGGAAATATCCTCAGATGAAATCTGGAAAGAAGCTTTCTGAGAAACTGCTTAGTGTTCTGTTAATTCATCTCACAGAGTTATATCTGTATTTCGTGGATATCTTTGCTAGCCTTATTTCTGCGGAATCTGAGAACAGATATTTCGGATCCCTTTGAAGACTATAGGGCCAAAGGAAATATCCTCCGATAACAAAGAGAAAGAAGCTTTCTGAGAAACTTCTTTCTGTTCTGTGAAATCATCTCCCAGAGTTACAGCTTTCCCCTCAAGTAGCCTTTCGCTAAGACAGTTCTTGTGGAATTGGCAAAGTGATATTTGGAAGCCCATATAGGGCAATGGTGAAAAAGGAAATATCCTAAGATGAAATCTGGAAAGAAGCTTTCTGAGAAACTGCTTAGTGTTCTGTTAATTCATCTCACAGAGTTACATATGTATTTCGTGGATCTCTTTCCTAGCCTTATTTCTTTGGAATCTGAGAACAGATATTTCGGATCCCTTTGAAGTCTATAGGGCCAAAGGAAATATCTTCCGATAACAAAGAGAAAGAAGCTTTCTGAGAAACTTCTTTGTGTTCTGTGAAATCATCTCCCAGAGATACAGCTTTCCTCTCACGAAGCCTTTCGCTAAGACAGTTCTTGTGGAACTGGCAAAGTGATATTTGGAAGCCCATAGAGGGCTATGGTGAAAAAGGAAATATCCTCAGATGAAATCTGGAAAGAAGCTTTCTGAGAAACTGCTTAGTGTTCTGTTAATTCATCTCACAGAGTTACATCTGTATTTCGTGGATATCTTTGCTAGCCTTATTTCTGCGGAATCTGAGAACAGATATTTCGGATCCCTTTGAAGACTATAGGGCCAAAGGAAATATCCTCCGATAACAAAGAGAAAGAAGCTGTCTGAGAAACTTCTTTGTGATCTGTGAAATCATCTCCCAGAGTTACACCTTTCCCCTCAAGAAGCCTTTCGCTAAGACACTTCTTGTGGAATTTGCAAAGTGATATTTGGAAGCCCATAGAGGGCTATGGTGAAAAAGGAAATATCCTCAGATGAAATCTGGAAAGAAGCTTTCTGAGAAACTGCTTAGTGTTCTGTTAATTCATCTCACAGAGATACATCTGTATTTCGTGGATCTCTTTCCTAGCCTTATTTCCGTGGAATCTGAGAACAGATATTTCGGATCCCATTGAAGTCTATAGGGCCAAAGGAAATATCTTCCGATAACAAAGGGAAAGAAGCTTTCTGAGAAACTTCTTTGTGTTCTGTGAAATCATCTCCCAGAGTTACAGCTTTCTTCTCAAGACGCCTTTCGCTAAGACAGTTCTTGTGGATCTGGCAAAGTGATATTTGGAAGCCCATAGAGGGCTATGGTGAAAAAGGAAATATCCTCAGATGAAATCTGGAAAGAATCTTTCTGAGAAACTGCTTAGTGTTCTGTTAATTCATCTCACAGAGTTACATCTGTATTTCGTGGATCTCTTTGCTAGCCTTATTTCTGTGGAATCTGAGAACAGATATTTCGGATCCCATTGAAGACTATAGGGCCAAAGGAAATATCCTCCGATAACAAAGAGAAAGAAGCTTTCTGAGAAACTTCTTTGTGTTCTGTGAAATCATCTCACAGAGTTACAGCTTTCCCCTCAAGAAGCCTTTCGCTAAGACAGTTCTTGTGGAATTGGCAAAGTGATATTTGTAAGCCCATAGAGGGCTATGGTGAAAAAGGAAATATCCTCAGATGAGATCTAGAAAGAAGCTTTCTGAGAAACTGCTTAGTGTTCTGTTAATTCATCTCACAGAGTTACATCTGTATTTCGTGGATATCTTTGCTATCCTTATTTCTGTGGAATCTGAGGACAGATATTTCGAATCCCTTTGAAGACTATAGGGCCAAAGGAAATATCCTCCGGTAACAAAGAGAAGGAAGCTTTCTGAGAAACTTCTTTGTGTTCTGTGAAATCATCTCACAGAGTTACAGCTTTCCCCTCAAGAAGCCTTTCGCTAAGACACTTCTTGAGAAACTGGCAAAGTGATATTTGGAAGCCCATAGAGGGCTGTGGTGAAAAAGGAAATATCCTCAGTTGAAATCTGGAAAGAAGCTTTCTGAGAAACTGCTTAGTGTTCTGTTAATTCATCTCACAGAGTTACATCTGTATTTCGTGGATATCTTTGCTAGCCTTTTTTCTGTGGAATCTGAGAACACATATTTCGGATCCCTTTGAAGACTATAGGGCCAAAGGAAATATCCTCCGATAACAAAGAGAAAGAAGCTTTCTGAGAAACTTCTTTGTGTTCTGTGAAATCATCTCAGAGATTCAGCTTTGCCTTCAAGAAGCCTTTCGCTAAGACACTTCTTGTGGAATTGGCAAAGTGATATTTGGAAGCCCATAGAGGGCTATGGTGAAAAAGGAAATATCCTCAGATGAAATCTGGAAAGAAGCTTTCTGAAAAACTGCTTAGTGTTCTGTTAATTCATCTCACAGAGTTACATCTGTATTTCGTGGATATCTTTGCTAGCCTTATTTCTGCGGAATCTGAGAACAGATATTTCGGATCCCTTTGAAGACTATAGGGCCAAAGGAAATATCCTCCGATAACAAAGAGAAAGAAGCTTTCTGAGAAACTTCTTTGTGTTCTGTGAAATCATCTCCCAGAGTTACAGCTCTCCCCTCAAGAAGCCTTTCGCTAAGACAGTTCTTGTGGAATTGGCAAAGTGATATTTGGAAGCCCATATAGGGCTATGGTGAAAAAGGAAATATCCTCAGATGAAATCTGGAAAGAAGCTTTCTGAGAAACTGCTTAGTGTTCTGTTAATTCATCTCACAGAGTTACATCTGTATTTCGTGGATCACTTTGCTAACCTTATTTCTGTGGAATCGAGAACAGATATTTCGGATCCCTTTGAAGACTATAGGGCCAAAGGAAATATCTTCTGATAACAAAGAGAAAGAAGCTTTCTGAGAAACTTCTTTGTGTTCTGTGAAATCATCTCACAGAGTTACTGCTTTCCCCTCAAGAAGCCTTTCGCTAAGACACTTCTTGTGGAATTGGCAAAGTGATATTTGGAAGCCCATAGAGGGCTAAGGTGAAAAAGGAAATATCCTCAGATGAAATCTGGAAAGAAGCTTTCTGAGAAACTGCTTAGTGTTCTGTTAATTCATCTCATAGAGTTACATCTGTATTTCGTGGATCTCTTTGCTAGGCTTATTTCTGTGGAATCTGAGAACAGGTATTTCAGATCCCTTTGAAGACTATAGGGACAAAGGAAATATCCTCCGATTACAAAGAGAAAGAAGCTTTCTGAGAAACTTCTTTGTGTTCTGTGAAATCATCTCACAGAGTTACAGCTTTCCCCTCAAGAAGCCTTTCGCTAAGACAGTTCTTGTGGAATTGGCAAAGTGATATTTGGAAGCCCATAGAGGGCTAAGGTGAAAAAGGAAATATCCTCAGATGAAATCTGGAAAGAAGCTTTCTGAGAAACTGCTTAGTGTTCTGTTAATTCATCTCACAGATTTACATCAGTATTTCGTGGATATCTTTGCTAGCCTTATTTCTGTGGAATCTGAGAACAGATATTACGGATCCCTTTGAAGACTATGGGGCCAAAGGAAATATCCTCCGATAACAAAGAGAAAGAAGCTTTCTGAGAAACTTCTTTGTGTTCTGTGAAATCATCTCACAGAGTTACAGCTTTCCCTTCAAGAAGCCTTTCGCTAAGACACTTCTTGTGGAATTGGCAAAGTGATATTTGGAAGCCCATAGAGGGCTATGGTGAAAAAGGAAATATCCTCAGATGAAATCTGGAAAGAAGCTTTCTGATAAACTGCTTAGTGTTCTGTTAATTCATCTCACAGAGTTACATCTGTATTTCGTGGATATCTTTGCTAGCCTTATTTCTGCGGAATCTGAGAACAGATATTTCGGATCCCTTTGGAGACTATAGGGCCAAAGGAAATATCTTCTGATAACAAAGAGAAAGAAGCTTTCTGAGAAACTTCTTTGTGTTCTGTGAAATCATCTCACAGAGTTACTGCTTTCCCCTCAAGAAGCCTTTCGCTAAGACACTTCTTGTGGAATTGGCAAAGTGATATTTGGAAGCCCATAGAGGGCTAAGGTGAAAAAGGAAATATCCTCAGATGAAATCTGGAAAGAAGCTTTCTGAGAAACTGCTTAGTGTTCTGTTAATTCATCTCATAGAGTTACATCTGTATTTCGTGGATCTCTTTGCTAGGCTTATTTCTGTGGAATCTGAGAACAGGTATTTCAGATCCCTTTGAAGACTATAGGGACAAAGGAAATATCCTCCGATTACAAAGAGAAAGAAGCTTTCTTAGAAACTTCTTTGTGTTCTGTGAAATCATCTCACAGAGTTACAGCTTTCCCCTCAAGAAGCCTTTCGCTAAGACAGTTCTTGTGGAATTGGCAAAGTGATATTTGGAAGCCCATAGAGGGCTATGGTGAAAAAGGAAATATCCTCAGATGAAAATTGGAAAGAAGCTTTCTGAGAAACTGCTTAGTGTTCTGTTAATTCATCTCACAGAGTTCCATCTGTATTTCGTGGATCTCTTTGCTAGCCTTATTTCTGTGGAATCTAAGAACAGATATTTCGGATCCCATTGAAGACTATAGGGCCAAAGGAAATATCTTCCGATAACAAAGAGAAAGAAGCTTTCTGAGAAACTTCTTTGTGTTCTGTGAAATCATCTCAGAGAGTTACAGCTTTCCCCTCAAGAAGCCTTTCGCTAAGACACTTCTTGGGAAATTGGCAAAGTGATATTTGGAAGCCCATAGAGGGCTATCGTGAAAAAGGAAATATCCTCAGATGAAATCTGGAAAGAAGCTTTCTGAGAAACTGCTTAGTGTTCTGTTAATTCATCTCACAGATTTACATCAGTATTTCGTGGATATCTTTGCTAGCCTTATTTCTGTGGAATCTGAGAACAGATATTTCGGATCCCTTTGAAGACTATAGGGCCAAAGGAAATATCCTCCGATAACAAAGAGAAAGAAGCTTTCTGAGAAACTTCTTTGTGTTCTGTGAAATCATCTCACAGAGTTACAGCTTTCCCTTCAAGAAGCCTTTCGCTAAGACACTTCTTGTGGAATTGGCAAAGTGATATTTGGAAGCCCATAGAGGGCTATGGTGAAAAAGGAAATATCCTCAGATGAAATCTGGAAAGAAGCTTTCTGAGAAACTGCTTAGTGTTCTGTTAATTCATCTCACAGAGTTACATCTGTATTTCGTGGATATCTTTGCTAGCCTTATTTCTGCGGAATCTGAGAAAAGATATTTCGGATCCCTTTGAAGACTATAGGGCCAAAGGAAATATCCTCCGATAACAAAGAGAAAGAAGCTTTCTGAGAAACTTCTTTCTGTTCTGTGAAATCATCTCCCAGAGTTACAGCTTTCCCCTCAAGTAGCCTTTCGCTAAGACAGTTCTTGTGGAATTGGCAAAGTGATATTTGGAAGCCCATATAGGGCAATGGTGAAAAAGGAAATATCCTAAGATGAAATCTGGAAAGAAGCTTTCTGAGAAACTGCTTAGTGTTCTGTTAATTCATCTCACAGAGTTACATATGTATTTCGTAGATCTCTTTCCTAGCCTTATTTCTTTGGAATCTGAGAACAGATATTTCGGATCCCTTTGAAGTCTATAGGGCCAAAGGAAATATCTTCCGATAACAAAGAGAAAGAAGCTTTCTGAGAAACTTCTTTGTGTTCTGTGAAATCATCTCCCAGAGTTACAGCTTTCCTCTCAAGAAGCCTTTCGCTAAGACAGTTCTTGTGGAACTGGCAAAGTGATATTTGGAAGCCCATAGAGGGCTATGGTGAAAAAGGAAATATCCTCAGATGAAATCTGGAAAGAAGCTTTCTGAGAAACTGCTTAGTGTTCTGTTAATTCATCTCACAGAGTTACATCTGTATTTCGTGGATATCTTTGCTAGCCTTATTTCTGCGGAATCTGAGAACAGATATTTCGGATCCCTTTGAAGACTATAGGGCCAAAGGAAATATCCTCCGATAACAAAGAGAAAGAAGCTGTCTGAGAAACTTCTTTGTGATCTGTGAAATCATCTCCCAGAGTTACACCTTTCCCCTCAAGAAGCCTTTCGCTAAGACAGTTCTTGTGGAATTTGCAAAGTGATATTTGGAAGCCCATAGAGGGCTATGGTGAAAAAGGAAATATCCTCAGATGTAATCTGGAAAGAAGCTTTCTGAGAAACTGCTTAGTGTTCTGTTAATTCATCTCACAGAGATACATCTGTATTTCGTGGATCTCTTTCCTAGCCTTATTTCCGTGGAATCTGAGAACAGATATTTCGGATCCCATTGAAGTCTATAGGGCCAAAGGAAATATCTTCCGATAACAAAGGGAAAGAAGCTTTCTGAGAAACTTCTTTGTGTTCTGTGAAATCATCTCCCAGAGTTACAGCTTTCTTCTCAAGACGCCTTTCGCTAAGACAGTTCTTGAGGATCTGGCAAAGTGATATTTGGAAGCCCATAGAGGGCTATGGTGAAAAAGGAAATATCCTCAGATGAAATCTGGAAAGAATCTTTCTGAGAAACTGCTTAGTGTTCTGTTAATTCATCTCACAGAGTTACATCTGTATTTCGTGGATCTCTTTGCTAGCCTTATTTCTGTGGAATCTGAGAACAGATATTTCGGATCCCATTGAAGACTATAGGGCCAAAGGAAATATCCTCCGATAACAAAGAGAAAGAAGCTTTCTGAGAAACTTCTTTGTGTTCTGTGAAATCATCTCACAGAGTTACAGCTTTCCCCTCAAGAAGCCTTTCGCTAAGACAGTTCTTGTGGAATTGGCAAAGTGATATTTGTAAGCCCATAGAGGGATATGGTGAAAAAGGAAATATCCTCAGATGAGATCTAGAAAGAAGCTTTCTGAGAAACTGCTTAGTGTTCTGTTAATTCATCTCACAGAGTTACATCTGTATTTCGTGGATATCTTTGCTATCCTTATTTCTGTGGAATCTGAGGACAGATATTTCGAATCCCTTTGAAGACTATAGGGCCAAAGGAAATATCCTCCGGTAACAAAGAGAAGGAAGCTTTCTGAGAAACTTCTTTGTGTTCTGTGAAATCATCTCACAGAGTTACAGCTTTCCCCTCAAGAAGCCTTTCGCTAAGACACTTCTTGAGAAACTGGCAAAGTGATATTTGGAAGCCCATAGAGGGCTGTGGTGAAAAAGGAAATATCCTCAGTTGAAATCTGGAAAGAAGCTTTCTGAGAAACTGCTTAGTGTTCTGTTAATTCATCTCACAGAGTTACATCTGTATTTCGTGGATATCTTTGCTAGCCTTTTTTCTGTGGAATCTGAGAACACATATTTCGGATCCCTTTGAAGACTATAGGGCCAAAGGAAATATCCTCCGATAACAAAGAGAAAGAAGCTTTCTGAGAAACTTCTTTGTGTTCTGTGAAATCATCTCAGAGATTCAGCTTTGCCTTCAAGAAGCCTTTCGCTAAGACACTTCTTGTGGAATTGGCAAAGTGATATTTGGAAGCCCATAGAGGGCTATGGTGAAAAAGGAAATATCCTCAGATGAAATCTGGAAAGAAGCTTTCTGAAAAACTGCTTAGTGTTCTGTTAATTCATCTCACAGAGTTACATCTGTATTTCGTGGATATCTTTGCTAGCCTTATTTCTGCGGAATCTGAGAACAGATATTTCGGATCCCTTTGAAGACTATAGGGCCAAAGGAAATATCCTCCGATAACAAAGAGAAAGAAGCTTTCTGAGAAACTTCTTTGTGTTCTGTGAAATCATCTCCCAGAGTTACAGCTCTCCCCTCAAGAAGCCTTTCGCTAAGACAGTTCTTGTGGAATTGGCAAAGTGATATTTGGAAGCCCATATAGGGCTATGGTGAAAAAGGAAATATCCTCAGATGAAATCTGGAAAGAAGCTTTCTGAGAAACTGCTTAGTGTTCTGTTAATTCATCTCACAGAGTTACATCTGTATTTCTTGGATCACTTTGCTAACCTTATTTCTGTGGAATCGAGAACAGATATTTCGGATCCCTTTGAAGACTATAGGGCCAAAGGAAATATCTTCTGATAACAAAGAGAAAGAAGCTTTCTGAGAAACTTCTTTGTGTTCTGTGAAATCATCTCCCAGAGTTACAGCTTTCCCCTCAAGTAGCCTTTCGCTAAGACAGTTCTTGTGGAATTGGCAAAGTGATATTTGGAAGCCCATATAGGGCAATGGTGAAAAAGGAAATAACCTAAGATGAAATCTGGAAAGAAGCTTTCTGAGAAACTGCTTAGTGTTCTGCTAATTCATCTCACAGAGTTACATATGTATTTCGTGGATCTCTTTCCTAGCCTTATTTCTTTGGAATCTGAGAACAGATATTTCGGATCCCTTTGAAGTCTATAGGGCCAAAGGAAATATCTTCCGATAACAAAGAGATAGAAGCTTTCTGAGAAACTTCTTTGTGTTCTGTGAAATCATCTCCCAGAGTTACAGCTTTCCTCTCAAGAAGCCTTTCGCTAAGACAGTTCTTGTGGAACTGGCAAAGTTATATTTGGAAGCCCATAGAGGGCTATGGTGAAAAAGGAAATATCCTCAGATGAAATCTGGAAAGAAGCTTTCTGAGAAACTGCTTAGTGTTCTGTTAATTCATCTCACAGAGTTACATCTGTATTTCGTGGATGTCTTTGCTAGCCTTATTTCTGCGGAATCTGAGAACAGATATTTCGGATCCCTTTGAAGACTATAGGGCCAAAGGAAATATCCTCCGATAACAAAGAGAAAGAAGCTGTCTGAGAAACTTCTTTGTGATCTGTGAAATCATCTCCCAGAGTTACACCTTTCCCCTCATGAAGCCTTTCGCTAAGACAGTTCTTGTGGAATTGGCAAAGTGATATTTGGAAGCCCATAGAGGGCTATGGTGAAAAAGGAAATATCCTCAGATGAAATCTGGAAAGAAGCTTTCTGAGAAACTGCTTAGTGTTCTGTTAATTCATCTCACAGAGATACATCTGTATTTCGTGGATCTCTTTCCTAGCCTTATTTCCGTGGAATCTGAGAACAGATATTTCGGATCCCATTGAAGTCTATAGGGCCAAAGGAAATATCTTCCGATAACAAAGGGAAAGAAGCTTTCTGAGAAACTTCTTTGTGTTCTGTGAAATCATCTCCCAGAGTTACAGCTTTCTTCTCAAGACGCCTTTCGCTAAGACAGTTCTTGTGGAACTGGCAAAGTGATATTTGGAAGCCCATAGAGGGCTATGGTGAAAAAGGAAATATCCTCAGATGAAATCTGGAAAGAATCTTTCTGAGAAACTGCTTAGTGTTCTGTTATTTCATCTCACAGAGTTACATCTGTATTTCGTGGATCTCTTTGCTAGCCTTATTTCTGTGGAATCTGAGAACAGATATTTCGGATCCCATTGAAGACTATAGGGCCAAAGGAAATATCCTCCGATAACAAAGAGAAAGAAGCTTTCTGAGAAACTTCTTTGTGTTCTGTGAAATCATCTCACAGAGTTACAGCTTTCCCCTCAAGAAGCCTTTCGCTAAGACACTTCTTGTGGAATTGGCAAAGTGATATTTGTAAGCCCATAGAGGGCTACGGTGAAAAAGGAAATATCCTCAGATGAGATCTGGAAAGAATCTTTCTGAGAAACTGCTTAGTGTTCTGTTAATTCATCTCACAGAGTTACATCTGTATTTCGTGGATCTCTTTGCTAGCCTTATTTCTGTGGAATCTGAGAACAGATATTTCGGATCCCTTTGAAGTCTATAGGGCCAAAGGAAATATCTTCCGATAACAAAGAGAAAGAAGCTTTCTGAGAAACTTCTTTGTGTTCTGTGAAATCATCTCCCAGAGTTACAGCTTTCCTCTCAAGAAGCCTTTCGCTAAGACAGTTCTTGTGGAACTGGCAAAGTGATATTTGGAAGCCCATAGAGGGCTATGGTGAAAAAGGAAATATCCTCAGATGAAATCTGGAAAGAAGCTTTCTGAGAAACTGCTTAGTGTTCTGTTAATTCATCTCACAGAGTTACATCTGTATTTCGTGGATATCTTTGCTAGCCTTATTTCTGCGGAATCTGAGAACAGATATTTCGGATCCCTTTGAAGACTATAGGGCCAAAGGAAATATCCTCCGATAACAAAGAGAAAGAAGCTGTCTGAGAAACTTCTTTGTGATCTGTGAAATCATCTCCCAGAGTTACACCTTTCCCCTCAAGAAGCCTTTCGCTAAGACAGTTCTTGTGGAATTGGCAAAGTGATATTTGGAAACCCATAGAGGGCTATGGTGATAAAGGAAATATCCTCAGATGAAATCTGGAAAGAAGCTTTCTGAGAAACTGCTTAGTGTTCTGTTAATTCATCTCACAGAGATACATCTGTATTTCGTGGATCTCTTTCCTAGCCTCATTTCCGTGGAATCTGAGAACAGATATTTCGGATCCCATTGAAGTCTATAGGGCCAAAGGAAATATCTTCCGATAACAAAGGGAAAGAAGCTTTCTGAGAAACTTCTTTGTGTTCTGTGAAATCATCTCCCAGAGTTACAGCTTTCTTCTCAAGACGCCTTTCGCTAAGACAGTTGTTGTGGAACTGGCAAAGTGATATTTGGAAGCCCATAGAGGGCTATGGTGAAAAAGGAAATATCCTCAGATGAAATCTGGAAAGAATCTTTCTGAGAAACTACTTAGTGTTCTGTTAATTCATCTCACAGAGTTACATCTGTATTTCGTGGATCTCTTTGCTAGCCTTATTTCTGTGGAATCTGAGAACAGATATTTCGGATCCCATTGAAGACTATAGGGCCAAAGGAAATATCCTCCGATAACAAAGAGAAAGAAGCTTTCTGAGAAACTTCTTTGTGTTCTGTGAAATCATCTCACAGAGTTACAGCTTTCCCCTCAAGTAGCCTTTCGCTAAGACAGTTCTTGTGGAATTGGCAAAGTGATATTTGGAAGCCCATAGAGGGCAACAGTGAAAAAGGAAATATCCTAAGATGAAATCTGGAAAGAAGCTTTCTGAGAAACTGCTTAGTGTTCTGTTAACTCATCTCACAGAGTTACATCTGTATTTTGTGGATCTCTTTCCTAGCCTTATTTCTTTGGAATCTGAGAACAGATATTTCGGATCCCTTTGAAAACTATAGGGCCAAAGGAAATATCCTCCGATAACAAAGAGAAAGAAGCTGTCTGAGAAACTTCTTTGTGATCTGTGAAATCATCTCCCAGAGTTACACCTTTCCCCTCAAGAAGCCTTTCGCTAAGACAGTTCTTGTGGAATTGGCAAAGTGATATTTGGAAACCCATAGAGGGCTATGGTGAAAAAGGAAATATCCTCAGATGAAATCTGGAAAGAAGCTTTCTGAGAAACTGCTTAGTGTTCTGTTAATTCATCTCACAGAGATACATCTGTATTTCGTGGATCTCTTTCCTAGCCTCATTTCCGTGGAATCTGAGAACAGATATTTCGGATCCCCTTGAAGTCTATAGGGCCAAAGGAAATATCTTCCGATAACAAAGGGAAAGAAGCTTTCTGAGAAACTTCTTTGTGTTCTGTGAAATCATCTCCCAGAGTTACAGCTTTCTTCTCAAGACGCCTTTCGCTAAGACAGTTCTTGTGGAACTGGCAAAGTGATATTTGGAAGCCCATAGAGGGCTATGGTGAAAAAGGAAATATCCTCAGATGAAATCTGGAAAGAATCTTTCTGAGAAACTGCTTAGTGTTCTGTTAATTCATCTCACAGAGTTTCATCTGTATTTCGTGGATCTCTTTGCTAGCCTTATTTCTGTGGAATCTGAGAACAGATATTTCAGATCCCTTTGAAGACTATAGGGCCAAAGGAAATATCCTCCGATAACAAAGAGAAAGAAGCTTTCTGAGAAACTTCTTTGTGTTCTGTGAAATCATCTCACAGAGTTACAGCTTTCCCCTCAAGAAGCCTTTCGCTAAGACACTTCTTGTGGAATTGGCAAAGTGATATTTGTAAGCCCATAGAGGGCTATGGTGAAAAAGGAAATATCCTCAGATGAGATCTGGAAAGAAGCTTTCTGAGAAACTGCTTAGTGTTCTGTTAATTCATCTCACAGAGTTACATCTGTATTTCGTGGATATCTTTGCTATCCTTATTTCTGTGGAATCTGAGGACAGATATTTCGAATCCCTTTGAAGACTATAGGGCCAAAGGAAATATCCTCCGGTAACAAAGAGAAAGAAGCTTTCTGAGAAACTTCTTTGTGTTCTGTGAAATCATCTCACAGAGTTACAGCTTTCCCCTCAAGAAGCCTTTCGCTAAGACACTTCTTGAGAAATTGGCAAAGTGATATTTGGAAGCCCATAGAGGGCTGTGGTGAAAAAGGAAATATCCTCAGTTGAAATCTGGAAAGAAGCTTTCTGAGAAACTGCTTATTGTTCTGTTAATTCATCTCACAGAGTTACATCTGTATTTCGTGGATATCTTTGCTAGCCTTCTTTCTGTGGAATCTGAGAACACATATTTCGGATCCCTTTGAAGACTATAGGGCCAAAGGAAATATCATCCGATAACAAAGAGAAAGAAGCTTTCTGAGAAACTTCTTTGTGTTCTGTGAAATCATCTCAGAGAGATACAGCTTTGCCTTCAAGAAGCCTTTCGCTAAGACACTTCTTGTGGAATTGGCAAAGTGATATTTGGAAGCCCATAGAGGGCTATGGTGAAAAAGGAAATATCCTCAGATGAAATCTGGAAAGAAGCTTTCTGAAAAACTGCTTAGTGTTCTGTTAATTCATCTCACAGAGTTACATCTGTATTTCGTGGATATCTTTGCTAGCCTTATTTCTGCGGAATCTGAGAACAGATATTTCGGATCCCTTTGAAGACTATAGGGCCAAAGGAAATATCCTCCGATAACAAAGAGAAAGAAGCTTTCTGAGAAACTTCTTTGTGTTCTGTGAAATCATCTCCCAGAGTTACAGCTCTCCCCTCAAGAAGCCTTTCGCTAAGACAGTTCTTGTGGAATTGGCAAAGTGATATTTGGAAGCCCATAGAGGGCTATGGTGAAAAAGGAAATATCCTCAGATGAAATCTGGAAAGAAGCTTTCTGAGAAACTGCTTAGTGTTCTGTTAATTCATCTCACAGAGTTACATCTGTATTTCGTGGATCACTTTGCTAGCCTTATTTCTGTGGAATCGAGAACAGATATTTCGGATCCCTTTGAAGACTATAGGGCCAAAGGAAATATCTTCTGATAACAAAGAGAAAGAAGCTTTCTGAGAAACTTCTTTGTGTTCTGTGAAATCATCTCACAGAGTTACTGCTTTTCCCCTCAAGAAGCCTTTCGCTAAGACACTTCTTGTGGAATTGGCAAAGTGATATTTGGAAGCCCATAGAGGGCTAAGGTGAAAAAGGAAATATCCTCAGATGAAATCTGGAAAGAAGCTTTCTGAGAAACTGCCTCGTGTTCTGTTAATTCATCTCACAGAGTTACATCTGTATTTCGTGGATCTCTTTGCTAGGCTTATTTCTGTGGAATCTGAGAACAGGTATTTCGGATCCCTTTGAAGACTATAGGGCCAAAGGAAATATCCTCCGATAACAAAGAGAAAGAAGCTTTCTGAGAAACTTCTTTGTGTTCTGTGAAATCATCTCACAGAATTACTGCTTTCCCCTCAAGAAGCCTTTCGCTAAGACACTTCTTGTGGAATTGGCAAAGTGATATTTGGAAGCCCATAGAGGGCTAAGGTGAAAAAGGAAATATCCTCAGATGAAATCTGGAAAGAAGCTTTCTGAGAAACTGCTTAGTGTTCTGTTAATTCATCTCACAGAGTTACATCTGTATTTCGTGGATATCTTTGCTAGCCTTATTTCTGCGGAATCTGAGAAAAGATATTTCGGATCCCTTTAAAGACTATAGGGCCAAAGGAAATATCCTCCGATAACAAAGAGAAAGAAGTTTTCTGAGAAACTTCTTTCTGTTCTGTGAAATCATCTCCCAGAGTTACAGCTTTCCCCTCAAGTAGCCTTTCGCTAAGACAGTTCTTGTGGAATTGGCAAAGTGATATTTGGAAGCCCATAGAGGGCAACGGTGAAAAAGGAAATATGCTAAGATGAAATCTGGAAAGAAGCTTTCTGAGAAACTGCTTAGTGTTCTGTTAACTCATCTCATAGAGTTACATCTGTATTTTGTGGATCTCTTTCCTAGCCTTATTTCTTTGGAATCTGAGAACAGATATTTCGGATCCCTTTGAAGTCTATAGGGCCAAAGGAAATATCTTCCGATAACAAAGAGAAAGAAGCTTTCTGAGAAACTTCTTTGTGTTCTGTGAAATCATCTCCCAGAGTTACAGCTTTCCTCTCAAGAACCCTTTCGCTAAGACAGTTCTTGTGGAACTGGCAAAGTGATATTTGGAAGCCCATAGAGGGCTATGGTGAAAAAGGAAATATCCTCAGATGAAATCTGGAAAGAAGCTTTCTGAGAAACTGCTTAGTGTTCTGTTAATTCATCTCACAGAGTTACATCTGTATTTCGTGGATCTCTTTGCTAGCCTTATTTCTGTGGAATCTGAGAACAGATATTTCGGATCCCATTGAAGACTATAGGGCCAAAGGAAATATCCTCCGATAACAAAGAGAAAGAAGCTTTCTGAGAAACTTCTTTGTGTTCTGTGAAATCATCTCACAGAGTTACAGCTTTCCCCTCAAGAAGCCTTTCGCTAAGACACTTCTTGTGGAATTGGCAAAGTGATATTTGTAAGCCCATAGAGGGCTATGGTGAAAAAGGAAATATCCTCAGATGAGATCTGGAAAGAAGCTTTCTGAGAAACTGCTTAGGGTTCTGTTAATTCATCTCACAGAGTTACATCTGTATTTCGTGGATATCTTTGCTATCCTTATTTCTGTGGAATCTGAGGACAGATATTTCGAATCCCTTTGAAGACTATAGGGCCAAAGGAAATATCCTCCGGTAACAAAGAGAAAGAAGCTTTCTGAGAAACTTCTTTGTGTTCTGTGAAATCATCTCACAGAGTTACAGCTTTCCCCTCAAGAAGCCTTTCGCTAAGACACTTCTTGAGAAATTGGCAAAGTGATATTTGGAAGCCCATAGAGGGCTGTGGTGAAAAAGGAAATATCCTCAGTTGAAATCTGGAAAGAAGCTTTCTGAGAAACTGCTTAGTGTTCTGTTAATTCATCTCACAGAGTTACATCTGTATTTCGTGGATTTCTTTGCTAGCCTTTTTTCTGTGGAATCTGAGAACACATATTTCGGATCCCTTTGAAGACTATAGGGCCAAAGGAAATATCCTCCGATAACAAAGAGAAAGAAGCTTTCTGAGAAACTTCTTTGTGTTCTGTGAAATCATCTCAGAGAGATACAGCTTTGCCTTCAAGAAGCCTTTCGCTAAGACACTTCTTGTGGAATTGGCAAAGTGATATTTGGAAGCCCATAGAGGGCTATGGTGAAAAAGGAAATATCCTCAGATGAAATCTGGAAAGAAGCTTTCTGAAAAACTGCTTAGTGTTCTGTTAATTCATCTCACAGAGTTACATCTGTATTTCGTGGATATCTTTGCTAGCCTTATTTCTGCGGAATCTGAGAACAGATATTTCGGATCCCTTTGAAGACTGTAGGGCCAAAGGAAATATCCTCCGATAACAAAGAGAAAGAAGCTTTCTGAGAAACTTCTTTGTGTTCTGTGAAATCATCTCCCAGAGTTACAGCTCTCCCCTCAAGAAGCCTTTCGCTAAGACAGTTCTTGTGGAATTGGCAAAGTGATATTTGGAAGCCCATAGAGGGCTATGGTGAAAAAGGAAATATCCTCAGATGAAATCTGGAAAGAAGCTTTCTGAGAAACTGCTTAGTGTTCTGTTAATTCATCTCACAGAGTTACATCTGTATTTCGTGGATCACTTTGCTAGCCTTATTTCTGTGGAATCGAGAACAGATATTTCGGATCCCTTTGAAGACTATAGGGCCAAAGGAAATATCTTCTGATAACAAAGAGAAAGAAGCTTTCTGAGAAACTTCTTTGTGTTCTGTGAAATCATCTCACAGAGTTACTGCTTTTCCCCTCAAGAAGCCTTTCGCTAAGACACTTCTTGTGGAATTGGCAAAGTGATATTTGGAAGCCCATAGAGGGCAAAGGTGAAAAAGGAAATATCCTCAGATGAAATCTGGAAAGAAGCTTTCTTAGAAACTGCTTAGTGTTCTGTTAATTCATCTCATAGAGTTACATCTGTATTTCGTGGATCTCTTTGCTAGGCTTATTTCTGTGGAATCTGAGAACAGGTATTTCAGATCCCTTTGAAGACTATAGGGACAAAGGAAATATCCTCCGATTACAAAGAGAAAGAAGCTTTCTTAGAAACTTCTTTGTGTTCTGTGAAATCATCTCACAGAGTTACAGCTTTCCCCTCAAGAAGCCTTTCGCTAAGACAGTTCTTGTGGAATTGGCAAAGTGATATTTGGAAGCCCATAGAGGGCTATGGTGAAAAAGGAAATATCCTCAGATGAAAATTGGAAAGAAGCTTTCTGAGAAACTGCTTAGTGTTCTGTTAATTCATCTCACAGAGTTACATCTGTATTTCGTGGATCTCTTTGCTAGCCTTATTTCTGTGGAATCTGAGAACAGATATTTCGGATCCCATTGAAGACTATAGGGCCAAAGGAAATATCTTCCGATAACAAAGAGAAAGAAGCTTCTGAGAAACTTCTTTGTGTTCTGTGAAATCATCTCACAGAGTTACAGCTTTCCCCTCAAGAAGCCTTTCGCTAAGACACTTCTTGAGAAATTGGCAAAGTGATATTTGGAAGCCCATAGAGGGCTATCGTGAAAAAGGAAATATCCTCAGATGAAATCTGGAAAGAAGCTTTCTGAGAAACTGCTTAGTGTTCTGTTAATTCATCTCACAGAGTTACATCTGTATTTCGTGGATATCTTTGCTAGCCTTATTTCTGTGGAATCTGAGAACAGATATTTCGGATCCCTTTGAAGACTATAGGGCCAAAGGAAATATCCTCCGATAACAAAGAGAAAGAAGCTTTCTGAGAAACTTCTTTGTGTTCTGTGAAATCATCTCACAGAGTTACTGCTTTCCCCTCAAGAAGCCTTTCGCTAAGACACTTCTTGTGGAATTGGCAAAGTGATATTTGGAAGCCCATAGAGGGCTAAGGTGAAAAAGGAAATATCCTCAGATGAAATCTGGAAAGAAGCTTTCTGAGAAACTGCTTAGTGTTCTGTTAATTCATCTCACAGAGTTACATCTGTATTTCGTGGATATCTTTGCTAGCCTTATTTCTGCGGAATCTGAGAAAAGATATTTCGGATCCCTTTGAAGACTATAGGGCCAAAGGAAATATCCTCCGATAACAAAGAGAAAGAAGCTTTCTGAGAAACTTCTTTCTGTTCTGTGAAATCATCTCCCAGAGTTACAGCTTTCCCCTCAAGTAGCCTTTCGCTAAGACAGTTCTTGTGGAATTGGCAAAGTGATATTTGGAAGCCCATAGAGGGCAACGGTGAAAAAGGAAATATCCTCAGATGAGATCTGGAAAGAAGCTTTCTGAGAAACTGCTTAGTGTTCTGTTAATTCATCTCACAGAGATACATCTGTATTTCGTGGATCTCTTTCCTAGCCTTATTTCCGTGGAATCTGAGAACAGATATTTCGGATCCCATTGAAGTCTATAGGGCCAAAGGAAATATCTTCCGATAACAAAGGGAAAGAAGCTTTCTGAGAAACTTCTTTGTGTTCTGTGAAATCATCTCCCAGAGTTACAGCTTTCTTCTCAAGACGCCTTTCGCTAAGACAGTTCTTGTGGAATTGGCAAAGTGATATTTGGAAGCCCATAGAGGGCTATCGTGAAAAAGGAAATATCCTCAGATGAAATCTGGAAAGAATCTTTCTGAGAAACTGCTTAGTGTTCGGTTAATTCATCTCACAGAGTTACATCTGTATTTCGTGGATCTCTTTGCTAGCCTTATTTCTGTGGAATCTGAGAACAGATATTTCGGATCCCATTGAAGACTATAGGGCCAAAGGAAATATCCTCCGATAACAAAGAGAAAGAAGCTTTCTGAGAAACTTCTTTGTGTTCTGTAAAATCATCTCCCAGAGTTACAGCTCTCCCCTCAAGAAGCCTTTCGTTAAGACAGTTCTTGTGGAATTGGCAAAGTGATATTTGGAAGCCCATAGAGGGCTATGGTGAAAAAGGAAATATCCTCAGAAGAAATCTGGAAAGAAGCTTTCTGAGAAACTGCTTAGTGTTCTGTTAATTCATCTCACAGAGTTACATCTGTATTTCGTGGATCACTTTGCTAGCCTTATTTCTGTGGAATCGAGAACAGATATTTCGGATCCCTTTGAAGACTATAGGGCCAAAGGAAATATCTTCTGATAACAAATAGAAAGAAGCTTTCTGAGAAACTTCTTTGTGTTCTGTGAAATCATCTCACAGAGTTACTGCTTTTCCCCTCAAGAAGCCTTTCGCTAAGACACTTCTTGTGGAATTGGCAAAGTGATATTTGGAAGCCCATAGAGGGCTAAGGTGAAAAAGGAAATATCCTCAGATGAAATCTGGAAAGAAGCTTTCTGAGAAACTGCTTAGTGTTCTGTTAATTCATCTCATAGAGTTACATCTGTATTTCGTGGATCTCTTTGCTAGGCTTATTTCTGTGGAATCTGAGAACAGGTATTTCAGATCCCTTTGAAGACTATAGGGACAAAGGAAATATCCTCCGATTACAAAGAGAAAGAAGCTTTCTAAGAAACTTCTTTGTGTTCTGTGATATCATCTCACATAGTTACAGCTTTCCCCTCAAGAAGCCTTTCGCTAAGACAGTTCTTGTGGAATTGGCAAAGTGATATTTGGAAGCCCATAGAGGGCTATGGTGAAAAAGGAAATATCCTCAGATGAAAATTGGAAAGAAGCTTTCTGAGAAACTGCTTAGTGTTCTGTTAATTCATCTCACAGAGTTACATCTGTATTTCGTGGATCTCTTTGCTAGCCTTATTTCTGTGGAATCTGAGAACAGATATGTCGGATCCCATTGAAGAGTATAGGGCCAAAGGAAATATCTTCCGATAACAAAGAGAAAGAAGCTTTCTGAGAAAGTTCTTTGTGTTCTGTGAAATCATCTCACAGAGTTACAGCTTTCCCCTCAAGAAGCCTTTCGCTAAGACACTTCTTGAGAAATTGGCAAAGTGATATTTGGAAGCCCATAGAGGGCTATCGTGAAAAAGGAAATATCCTCAGATGAAATCTGGAAAGAAGCTTTCTGAGAAACTGCTTAGTGTTCTGTTAATTCATCTCACAGAGTTACATCTGTATTTCGTGGATATCTTTGCTAGCCTTATTTCTGTGGAATCTGAGAACAGATATTTCGGATCCCTTTGAAGACTATAGGGCCAAAGGAAATATCCTCCGATAACAAAGAGAAAGAAGCTTTCTGAGAAACTTCTTTGTGTTCGGTGAAATCATCTCACAGAGTTACTGCTTGCCCCTCAAGAAGCCTTTCGCTAAGACACTTCTTGTGGAATTGGCAAAGTGATATTTGGAAGCCCATAGAGGGCTAAGGTGAAAAGGAAATATCCTCAGATGAAATCTGGAAAGAAGGTTTCTGAGAAACTGCTTAGTGTTCTGTTAATTCATCTCACAGAGTTACATCTGTATTTCGTGGATATCTTTGCTAGCCTTATTTCTGCGGAATCTGAGAAAAGATATTTCGGATCCCTTTGAAGACTATAGGGCCAAAGGAAATATCCTCCGATAACAAAGAGAAAGAAGCTTTCTGAGAAACTTCTTTCTGTTCTGTGAAATCATCTCCCAGAGTTACAGCTTTCCCCTCAAGTAGCCTTTCGCTAAGACAGTTCTTGTGGAATTGGCAAAGTGATATTTGGAAGCCCATAGAGGGCAACGGTGAAAAAGGAAATATCCTAAGATGAAATCTGGAAAGAAGCTTTCTGAGAAACTGCTTAGTGTTCTGTTAATTCATCTCACAGAGTTACATCTGTATTTCGTGGATCTCTTTCCTAGCCTTATTTCTTTGGAATCTGAGAACAGATATTTCGGATCCCTTTGAAGTCTATAGGGCCAAAGGAAATATCTTCCGATAACAAAGAGAAAGAAGCTTTCTGAGAAACTTCTTTGTGTTCTGTGAAATCATCTCCCAGAGTTACAGCTTTCCTCTCAAGAAGCCTTTCGCTAAGACAGTTCTTGTGGAACAGGCAAAGTGATATTTGGAAGCCCATAGAGGGCTATGGTGAAAAAGGAAATATCCTCAGATGAAATCTGGAAAGAAGCTTTCTGAGAAACTGCTTAGTGTTCTGTTAATTCATCTCACAGAGATACATCTGTATTTCGTGGATCTCTTTCCTAGCCTTATTTCCGTGGAATCTGAGAACAGATATTTCGGATCCCATTGAAGTCTATAGGGCCAAAGGAAATATCTTCCGATAACAAAGGGAAAGAAGCTTTCTGAGAAACTTCTTTGTGTTCTGTGAAATCATCTCCCAGAGTTACAGCTTTCTTCTCAAGACGCCTTTCGCTAAGACAGTTCTTGTGGAACTGGCAAAGTGATATTTGGAAGCCCATAGAGGGCTATGGTGAAAAAGGAAATATCCTCAGATGAAATCTGGAAAGAATCTTTCTGAGAAACTGCTTAGTGTTCTGTTAATTCATCTCACAGAGTTACATCTGTATTTCGTGGATCTCTTTGCTAGCCTTATTTCTGTGGAATCTGAGAACAGATATTTCGGATCCCTTTGAAGACTATAGGGCCAAAGGAAATATCCTCCGGTAACAAAGAGAAAGAAGCTTTCTGAGAAACTTCTTTGTGTTCTGTGAAATCATCTCACAGAGTTACAGCTTTCCCATCAAGAAGCCTTTCGCTAAGACAGTTCTTGTGGAATTGGCAAAGTGATATTTGGAAGCCCATAGAGGGCTGTGGTGAAAAAGGAAATATCCTCAGTTGAAATCTGGAAAGAAGCTTTCTGAGAAACTGCTTAGTGTTCTGTTAATTCATCTCACAGAGTTACATCTGTATTTCGTGGATATCTTTGCTAGCCTTTTTTCTGTGGAATCTGAGAACACATATTTCGGATCCCTTTGAAGACTATAGGGCCAAAGGAAATATCCTCCGATAACAAAGAGAAAGAAGCTTTCTGAGAAACTTCTTTGTGTTCTGTGAAATCATCTCAGAGAGATACAGCTTTGCCTTCAAGAAGCCTTTCGCTAAGACACTTCTTGTGGAATTGGCAAAGTGATATTTGGAAGCCCATAGAGGGCTATGGTGAAAAAGGAAATATCCTCAGATGAAATCTGGAAAGAAGCTTTCTGAAAAACTGCTTAGTGTTCTGTTAATTCATCTCACAGAGTTACATCTGTGTTTCGTGGATATCTTTGCTAGCCTTATTTCTGCGGAATCTGAGAACAGATATTTCGGATCCCTTTGAAGACTATAGGGCCAAAGGAAATATCCTCCGATAACAAAGAGAAAGAAGCTTTCTGAGAAACTTCTTTGTGTTCTGTGAAATCATCTCCCAGAGTTACAGCTCTCCCCTCAAGAAGCCTTTCGCTAAGACAGTTCTTGTGGAATTGGCAAAGTGATATTTGGAAGCCCATAGAGGGCTATGGTGAAAAAGGAAATATCCTCAGATGAAATCTGGAAAGAAGCTTTCTGAGAAACTGCTTAGTGTTCTGTTAATTCATCTCACAGAGTTACATCTGTATTTCGTGGATCACTTTGCTAGCCTTATTTCTGTGGAATCGAGAACAGATATTTCGGATCCCTTTGAAGACTATAGGGCCAAAGGAAATATCTTCTGATAACAAAGAGAAAGAAGCTTTCTGAGAAACTTCTTTGTGTTCTGTGAAATCATCTCACAGAGTTACTGCTTTTCCCCTCAAGAAGCCTTTCGCTAAGACACTTCTTGTGGAATTGGCAAAGTGATATTTGGAAGCCCATAGAGGGCTAAGGTGAAAAAGGAAATATCCTCAGATGAAATCTGGAAAGAAGCTTTCTGAGAAACTGCTTAGTGTTCTGTTAATTCATCTCATAGAGTTACATCTGTATTTCGTGGATCTCTTTGCTAGGCTTATTTCTGTGGAATCTGAGAACAGGTATTTCAGATCCCTTTGAAGACTATAGGGACAAAGGAAATATCCTCCGATTACAAAGAGAAAGAAGCTTTCTTAGAAACTTCTTTGTGTTCTGTGAAATCATCTCACAGAGTTACAGCTTTCCCCTCAAGAAGCCTTTCGCTAAGACAGTTCTTGTGGAATTGGCAAAGTGATATTTGGAAGCCCATAGAGGGCTATGGTGAAAAAGGAAATATCCTCAGATGAAAATTGGAAAGAAGCTTTCTGAGAAACTGCTTAGTGTTCTGTTAATTCATCTCACAGAGTTACATCTGTATTTCGTGGATCTCTTTGCTAGCCTTATTTCTGTGGAATCTGAGAACAGATATTTCGGATCCCATTGAAGACTATAGGGCCAAAGGAAATATCTTCCGATAACAAAGAGAAAGAAGCTTTCTGAGAAACTTCTTTGTGTTCTGTGAAATCATCTCACAGAGTTACAGCTTTCCCCTCAAGAAGCCTTTCGCTAAGACACTTCTTGAGAAATTGGCAAAGTGATATTTGGAAGCCCATAGAGGGCTATCGTGAAAAAGGAAATATCCTCAGATGAAATCTGGAAAGAAGCTTTCTGAGAAACTGCTTAGTGTTCTGTTAATTCATCTCACAGAGTTACATCTGTATTTCGTGGATATCTTTGCTAGCCTTATTTCTGTGGAATCTGAGAACAGATATTTCGGATCCCTTTGAAGACTATAGGGCCAAAGGAAATATCCTCCGATAACAAAGAGAAAGAAGCTTTCTGAGAAACTTCTTTGTGTTCTGTGAAATCATCTCCCAGAGTTACAGCTTTCTTCTCAAGACGCCTTTCGCTAAGACAGTTCTTGTGGAACTGGCAAAGTGATATTTGGAAGCCCATAGAGGGCTATGGTGAAAAGGAAATATCCTCAGATGAAATCTGGAAAGAATCTTTCTGAGAAACTGCTTAGTGTTCTGTTAATTCATCTCACAGAGTTACATCTGTATTTCGTGGATCTCTTTGCTAGCCTTATTTCTGTGGAATCTGAGAACAGATATTTCGGATCCCTTTGAAGACTATAGGGCCAAAGGAAATATCCTCCGATAACAAAGAGAAAGAAGCTTTCTGAGAAACTTCTTTGTGTTCTGTGAAATCATCTCACAGAGTTACAGCTTTCCCCTCAAGAAGCCTTTCGCTAAGACACTTCTTGTGGAATTGGCAAAGTGATATTTGTAAGCCCATAGAGGGCTGTGGTGAAAAAGGAAATATCCTCAGTTGAAATCTGGAAAGAAGCTTTCTGAGAAACTGCTTAGTGTTCTGTTAATTCATCTCACAGAGTTACATCTGTATTTCGTGAATATCTTTGCTAGCCTTTTTTCTGTGGAATCTGAGGACACATATTTCGGATCCCTTTGAAGACTATAGGGCCAAAGGAAATATCCTCCGATAACAAAGAGAAAGAAGCTTTCTGAGAAACTTCTTTGTGTTCTGTGAAATCATCTCAGAGAGATACAGCTTTGCCTTCAAGAAGCCTTTCGCTAAGACACTTCTTGTGGAATTGGCAAAGTGATATTTGGAAGCCCATAGAGGGCTATGGTGAAAAAGGAAATATCCTCAGATGAAATCTGGAAAGAAAAAGAAGCTTTCTGAAAAACTGCTTAGTGTTCTGTTAATTCATCTCACAGAGTTACATCTGTATTTCGTGGATATCTTTGCTAGCCTTATTTCTGCGGAATCTGAGAACAGATATTTCGGATCCCTTTGAAGACTATAGGGCCAAAGGAAATATCCTCCGATAACAAAGAGAAAGAAGCTTTCTGAGAAACTTCTTTGTGTTCTGTGAAATCATCTCCCAGAGTTACAGCTCTCCCCTCAAGAAGCCTTTCGCTAAGACAGTTCTTGTGGAATTGGCAAAGTGATATTTGGAAGCCCATAGAGGGCTATGGTGAAAAAGGAAATATCCTCAGATGAAATCTGGAAAGAAGCTTTCTGAGAAACTGCTTAGTGTTCTGTTAATTCATCTCACAGAGTTACATCTGTATTTCGTGGATCACTTTGCTAGCCTTATTTCTGTGGAATCGAGAACAGATATTTCGGATCCCTTTGAAGACTATAGGGCCAAAGGAAATATCTTCTGATAACAAAGAGAAAGAAGCTTTCTGAGAAACTTCTTTGTGTTCTGTGAAATCATCTCACAGAGTTACTGCTTTCCCCTCAAGAAGCCTTTCGCTAAGACACTTCTTGTGGAATTGGCAAAGTGATATTTGGAAGCCCATAGAGGGCTAAGGTGAAAAAGGAAATATCCTAAGATGAAATCTGGAAAGAAGCTTTCTGAGAAACTGCTTAGTGTTCTGTTAATTCATCTCATAGAGTTACATCTGTATTTCGTGGATCTCTTTGCTAGGCTTATTTCTGTGGAATCTGAGAACAGGTATTTCAGATCCCTTTGAAGACTATAGGGACAAAGGAAATATCCTCCGATTACAAAGAGAAAGAAGCTTTCTTAGAAACTTCTTTGTGTTCTGTGAAATCATCTCACAGAGTTACAGCTTTCCCTTCAAGAAGCCTTTCGCTAAGACAGTTCTTGTGGAATTGGCAAAGTGATATTTGGAAGCCCATAGAGGGCTATGGTGAAAAAGGAAATATCCTCAGATGAAAATTGGAAAGAAGCTTTCTGAGAAACTGCTTAGTGTTCTGTTAATTCATCTCACAGAGTTACATCTGTATTTCGTGGATCTCTTTGCTAGCCTTATTTCTGTGGAATCTGAGAACAGATATTTCGGATCCCATTGAAGACTATAGGGCCAAAGGAAATATCTTCCGATAACAAAGAGAAAGAAGCTTTCTGAGAAACTTCTTTGTGTTCTGTGAAATCATCTCACAGAGTTACAGCTTTCCCTTCAAGAAGCCTTTCGCTAAGACACTTCTTGTGGAATTGGCAAAGTGATATTTGGAAGCCCATAGAGGGCTATGGTGAAAAAGGAAATATCCTCAGATGAAATCTGGAAAGAAGCTTTCTGAGAAACTTCTTAGTGTTCTGTTAATTCATCTCACAGAGTTACATCTGTATTTCGTGGATATCTTTGCTAGCCTTATTTCTGCAGAATCTGAGAAAAGATATTTCGGATCCCTTTGAAGACTATAGGGCCAAAGGAAATATCCTCCGATAACAAAGAGAAAGAAGCTTTCTGAGAAACTTCTTTCTGTTCTGTGAAATCATCTCCCAGAGTTACAGCTTTCCCCTCAAGTAGCCTTTCGCTAAGACAGTTCTTGTGGAATTGGCAAAGTGATATTTGGAAGCCCATATAGGGCAATGGTGAAAAAGGAAATATCCTAAGATGAAATCTGGAAAGAAGCTTTCTGAGAAACTGCTTAGTGTTCTGTTAATTCATCTCACAGAGTTACATATGTATTTCGTGGATCTCTTTCCTAGCCTTATTTCTTTGGAATCTGAGAACAGATATTTCGGATCCCTTTGAAGTCTATAGGGCCAAAGGAAATATCTTCCGATAACAAAGAGAAAGAAGCTTTCTGAGAAACTTCTTTGTGTTCTGTGAAATCATCTCCCAGAGTTACAGCTTTCCTCTCAAGAAGCCTTTCGCTAAGACAGTTCTTGTGGAACTGGCAAAGTGATATTTGGAAGCCCATAGAGGGCAATGGTGAAAAAGGAAATATCCTCAGATGAAATCTGGAAAGAAGCTTTCTGAGAAACTGCTTAGTGTTCTGTTAATTCATCTCACAGAGATACATCTGTATTTCGTGGATCTCTTTCCTAGCCTTATTTCCGTGGAATCTGAGAACAGATATTTCGGATCCCATTGAAGTCTATAGGGCCAAAGGAAATATCTTCCGATAACAAAGGGAAAGAAGCTTTCTGAGAAACTTCTTTGTGTTCTGTGAAATCATCTCCCAGAGTTACAGCTTTCTTCTCAAGACGCCTTTCGCTAAGACAGTTCTTGTGGAACTGGCAAAGTGATATTTGGAAGCCCATAGAGGGCTATGGTGAAAAGGAAATATCCTCAGATGAAATCTGGAAAGAATCTTTCTGAGAAACTGCTTAGTGTTCTGTTAATTCATCTCACAGAGTTACATCTGTATTTCGTGGATCTCTTTGCTAGCCTTATTTCTGTGGAATCTGAGAACAGATATTTCGGATCCCTTTGAAGACTATAGGGCCAAAGGAAATATCCTCCGATAACAAAGAGAAAGAAGCTTTCTGAGAAACTTCTTTGTGTTCTGTGAAATCATCTCACAGAGTTACAGCTTTCCCCTCAAGAAGCCTTTCGCTAAGACACTTCTTGTGGAATTGGCAAAGTGATATTTGTAAGCCCATAGAGGGCTATGGTGAAAAAGGAAATATCCTCAGATGAGATCTGGAAAGAAGCTTTCTGAGAAACTGCTTAGTGTTCTGTTAATTCATCTCATAGAGTTACATCTGTATTTCGTGGATATCTTTCCTAGCCTTATTTCTGCGGAATCTGAGAAAAGATATTTCGGATCCCTTTGAAGACTACAGGGCCAAAGGAAATATCCTCCGATAACAAAGAGAAAGAAGCTTTCTGAGAAACTTCTTTGTGTTCTGTGAAATCATCTCCCAGAGTTACAGCTTTCCCCTCAAGCAGCCTTTCGCTAAGACAGTTCTTGTGGAATTGGCAAAGTGATATTTGGAAGCCGATAGAGGGCAAAGGTGAAAAAGGAAATATCCTAAGATGAAATCTGGAAAGAAGCTTTCTGAGAAACTGCTTAGTGTTCTGTTAATTCATCTCACAGAGTTACATCTGTATTTCGTGGATCTCTTTCCTAGCCTTATTTCTTTGGAATCTGAGAACAGATATTTCGGATCCCTTTGAAGTCTATAGGGCCAAAGGAAATATCTTCCGATAACAAAGAGAAAGAAGCTTTCTGAGAAACTTCTTTGTGTTCTGTGAAATCATCTCCCAGAGTTACAGCTTTCCTCTCAAGAAGCCTTTCGCTAAGACAGTTCTTGTGGAACTGGCAAAGTGATATTTGGAAGCCCATAGAGGGCTATGGTGAAAAAGGAAATATCCTCAGATGAAATCTGGAAAGAATCTTTCTGAGAAACTGCTTAGTGTTCTGTTAATTCATCTCACAGAGTTACATCTGTATTTCGTGGATCTCTTTGCTAGCCTTATTTCTGCGGAATCTGAGAACAGATATTTCGGATCCCTTTGAAGACTATAGGGCCAAAGGAAATATCCTCCGATAACAAAGAGAAAGAAGCTGTCTGAGAAACTTCTTTGTGATCTGTGAAATCATCTCCCAGAGTTACACCTTTCCCCTCAAGAAGCCTTTCGCTAAGACAGTTCTTGTGGAATTGGCAAAGTGATATTTGGAAGCCCATAGAGGGCTATGGTGAAAAAGGAAATATCCTCAGATGAAATCTGGAAAGAAGCTTTCTGAGAAACTGCTTAGTGTTCTGTTAATTCATCTCACAGAGTTACATATGTATTTCGTGGATCTCTTTCCTAGCCTTATTTCTGTGGAATCTGAGAACAGATATTTCGGATCCCATTGAAGTCTATAGGGCCAAAGGAAATATCTTCCGATAACAAAGGGAAAGAAGCTTTCTGAGAAACTTCTTTGTGTTCTGTGAAATCATCTCCCAGAGTTACAGCTTTCCTCTCAAGACGCCTTTCGCTAAGACAGTTCTTGTGGAACTGGCAAAGTGATATTTGGAAGCCCATAGAGGGCTATGGTGAAAAAGGAAATATCCTCAGATGAAATCTGGAAAGAATCTTTCTGAGAAACTGCTTAGTGTTCTGTTAATTCATCTCACAGAGTTACATCTGTATTTCGTGGATCTCTTTGCTAGCCTTATTTCTGTGGAATCTGAGAACAGATATTTCGGATCCCATTGAAGACTATAGGGCCAAAGGAAATATCCTCCGATAACAAAGAGAAAGAAGCTTTCTGAGAAACTTCTTTGTGTTCTGTGAAATCATCTCACAGAGTTACAGCTTTCCCCTCAAGAAGCCTTTCGCTAAGACACTTCTTGTGGAATTGGCAAAGTGATATTTGTAAGCCCATAGAGGGCTATGGTGAAAAAGGAAATATCCTCAGATGAGATCTGGAAAGAAGCTTTCTGAGAAACTGCTTAGTGTTCTGTTAATTCATCTCACAGAGTTACATCTGTATTTCGTGGATATCTTTGCTAGCCTTATTTCTGTGGAATCTGAGGACAGATATTTCGAATCCCTTTGAAGACTATAGGGCCAAAGGAAATATCCTCCGGTAACAAAGAGAAAGAAGCTTTCTGAGAAACTTCTTTGTGTTCTGTGAAATCATCTCACAGAGTTACAGCTTTCCCCTCAAGAAGCCTTTCGCTAAGACACTTCTTGTGGAATTGGCAAAGTGATATTTGGAAGCCCATAGAGGACAATGGTGAAAAAGGAAATATCATCAGATGAAATCTGTAAAGAAGCTTTCTGAGAAACTGCTTAGTGTTCTGTTAATTCATCTCACAGAGTTACATCTGTATTTCGTGGATCTCTTTGCTAGCCTTATTTCTGTGGAATCTGAGAACAGATATTTCGGATCCCATTGAAGTCTATAGGGCCAAAGGAAATATCTTCCGATAACAAAGGGAAAGAAGCTTTCTGAGAAACTTCTTTGTGTTCTGTGAAATCATCTCCCAGAGTTACAGCTTTCCTCTCAAGACGCCTTTCGCTAAGACAGTTCTTGTGGAACTGGCAAAGTGATATTTGGAAGCCCATAGAGGGCTATGGTGAAAAAGGAAATATCCTCAGATGAAATCTGGAAAGAATCTTTCTGAGAAACTGCTTAGTGTTCTGTTAATTCATCTCACAGAGTTACATCTGTATTTCGTGGATCTCTTTGCTAGCCTTATTTCTGTGGAATCTGAGAACAGATATTTCGGATCCCATTGAAGACTATGGGGCCAAAGGAAATATCCTCCGATAACAAAGAGAAAGAAGCTTTCTGAGAAACTTCTTTGTGTTCTGTGAAATCATCTCACAGAGTTACAGCTTTCCCCTCAAGAAGCCTTTCGCTAAGACACTGCTTGTGGAATTGGCAAAGTGATATTTGTAAGCCCATAGAGGGCTATGGTGAAAAAGGAAATATCCTCAGATGAGATCTGGAAAGAAGCTTTCTGAGAAACTGCTTAGTGTTCTGTTAATTCATCTCACAGAGTTACATCTGTATTTCGTGGATATCTTTGCTAGCCTTATTTCTGTGGAATCTGAGGACAGATATTTCGAATCCCTTTGAAGATTATAGGGCCAAAGGAAATATCCTCCGGTAACAAAGAGAAAGAAGCTTTCTGAGAAACTTCTTTGTGTTCTGTGAAATCATCTCACAGAGTTACAGCTTTCCCCTCAAGTAGCCTTTCGCTAAGACAGTTCTTGTGGAATTGGCAAAGTGATATTTGGAAGCCGATAGAGGGCAAAGGTGAAAAAGGAAATATCCTAAGATGAAATCTGGAAAGAAGCTTTCTGAGAAACTGCTTAGTGTTCTGTTAATTCATCTCACAGAGTTACATCTGTATTTCGTGGATCTCTTTCCTAGCCTTATTTCTTTGGAATCTGAGAACAGATATTTCGGATCCCTTTGAAGTCTATAGGGCCAAAGGAAATATCTTCCGATAACAAAGAGAAAGAAGCTTTCTGAGAAACTTCTTTGTGTTCTGTGAAATCATCTCCCAGAGTTACAGCTTTCCTCTCAAGAAGCCTTTCGCTAAGACAGTTCTTGTGGAACTGGCAAAGTGATATTTGGAAGCCCATAGAGGGCTATGGTGAAAAAGGAAATATCCTCAGATGAAATCTGGAAAGAATCTTTCTGAGAAACTGCTTAGTGTTCTGTTAATTCATCTCACAGAGTTACATCTGTATTTCGTGGATATCTTTGCTAGCCTTATTTCTGCGGAATCTGAGAACAGATATTTCGGATCCCTTTGAAGACTATAGGGCCAAAGGAAATATCCTCCGATAACAAAGAGAAAGAAGCTGTCTGAGAAACTTCTTTGTGATCTGTGAAATCATCTCCCAGAGTTACACCTTTCCCCTCAAGAAGCCTTTCGCTAAGACAGTTCTTGTGGAATTGGCAAAGTGATATTTGGAAGCCCATAGAGGGCTATGGTGAAAAAGGAAATATCCTCAGATGAAATCTGGAAAGAAGCTTTCTGAGAAACTGCTTAGTGTTCTGTTAATTCATCTCACAGAGTTACATATGTATTTCGTGGATCTCTTTCCTAGCCTTATTTCTGTGGAATCTGAGAACAGATATTTCGGATCCCATTGAAGTCTATAGGGCCAAAGGAAATATCTTCCGATAACAAAGGGAAAGAAGCTTTCTGAGAAACTTCTTTGTGTTCTGTGAAATCATCTCCCAGAGTTACAGCTTTCCTCTCAAGACGCCTTTCGCTAAGACAGTTCTTGTGGAACTGGCAAAGTGATATTTGGAAGCCCATAGAGGGCTATGGTGAAAAAGGAAATATCCTCAGATGAAATCTGGAAAGAATCTTTCTGAGAAACTGCTTAGTGTTCTGTTAATTCATCTCACAGAGTTACATCTGTATTTCGTGGATCTCTTTGCTAGCCTTATTTCTGTGGAATCTGAGAACAGATATTTCGGATCCCTTTGAAGACTATAGGGCCAAAGGAAATATCCTCCGATAACAAAGAGAAAGAAGCTTTCTGAGAAACTTCTTTGTGTTCTGTGAAATCATCTCACAGAGTTACAGCTTTCCCCTCAAGAAGCCTTTCGCTAAGACACTTCTTGTGGAATTGGCAAAGTGATATTTGTAAGCCCATAGAGGGCTATGGTGAAAAAGGAAATATCCTCAGATGAGATCTGGAAAGAAGCTTTCTGAGAAACTGCTTAGTGTTCTGTTAATTCATCTCACAGAGTTACATCTGTATTTCGTGGATATCTTTGCTAGCCTTATTTCTGTGGAATCTGAGGACAGATATTTCGAATCCCTTTGAAGACTATAGGGCCAAAGGAAATATCCTCCGGTAACAAAGAGAAAGAAGCTTTCTGAGAAACTTCTTTGTGTTCTGTGAAATCATCTCACAGAGTTACAGCTTTCCCCTCAAGAAGCCTTTCGCTAAGACACTTCTTGTGGAATTGGCAAAGTGATATTTGGAAGCCCATAGAGGACAATGGTGAAAAAGGAAATATCATCAGATGAAATCTGTAAAGAAGCTTTCTGAGAAACTGCTTAGTGTTCTGTTAATTCATCTCACAGAGTTACATCTGTATTTCGTGGATCTCTTTGCTAGCCTTATTTCTGTGGAATCTGAGAACAGATATTTCGGATCCCATTGAAGTCTATAGGGCCAAAGGAAATATCTTCCGATAACAAAGGGAAAGAAGCTTTCTGAGAAACTTCTTTGTGTTCTGTGAAATCATCTCCCAGAGTTACAGCTTTCCTCTCAAGACGCCTTTCGCTAAGACAGTTCTTGTGGAACTGGCAAAGTGATATTTGGAAGCCCATAGAGGACAATGGTGAAAAAGGAAATATCATCAGATGAAATCTGTAAAGAAGCTTTCTGAGAAACTGCTTAGTGTTCTGTTAATTCATCTCACAGAGTTACATCTGTATTTCGTGGATCTCTTTGCTAGCCTTATTTCTGTGGAATCTGAGAACAGATATTTCGGATCCCTTTGAAGTCTATAGGGCCAAAGGAAATATCTTCCGATAACAAAGGGAAAGAAGCTTTCTGAGAAACTTCTTTGTGTTCTGTGAAATCATCTCCCAGAGTTACAGCTTTCCTCTCAAGACGCCTTTCGCTAAGACAGTTCTTGTGGAACTGGCAAAGTGATATTTGGAAGCCCATAGAGGGCTATGGTGAAAAAGGAAATATCCTCAGATGAAATCTGGAAAGAATCTTTCTGAGAAACTGCTTAGTGTTCTGTTAATTCATCTCACAGAGTTACATCTGTATTTCGTGGATCTCTTTGCTAGCCTTATTTCTGTGGAATCTGAGAACAGATATTTCGGATCCCATTGAAGACTATAGGGCCAAAGGAAATATCCTCCGATAACAAAGAGAAAGAAGCTTTCTGAGAAACTTCTTTGTGTTCTGTGAAATCATCTCACAGAGTTACAGCTTTCCCCTCAAGAAGCCTTTCGCTAAGACACTGCTTGTGGAATTGGCAAAGTGATATTTGTAAGCCCATAGAGGGCTATGGTGAAAAAGGAAATATCCTCAGATGAGATCTGGAAAGAAGCTTTCTGAGAAACTGCTTAGTGTTCTGTTAATTCATCTCACAGAGTTACATCTGTATTTCGTGGATATCTTTGCTAGCCTTATTTCTGTGGAATCTGAGGACAGATATTTCGAATCCCTTTGAAGACTATAGGGCCAAAGGAAATATCCTCCGGTAACAAAGAGAAAGAAGCTTTCTGAGAAACTTCTTTGTGTTCTGTGAAATCATCTCACAGAGTTACAGCTTTCCCCTCAAGAAGCCTTTCGCTAAGACACTTCTTGTGGAATTGGCAAAGTGATATTTGGAAGCCCATAGAGGACAATGGTGAAAAAGGAAATATCATCAGACGAAATCTGTAAAGAAGCTTTCTGAGAAACTGCTTAGTGTTCTGTTAATTCATCTCACAGAGTTACATCTGTATTTCGTGGATCTCTTTGCTAGCCTTATTTCTGTGGAATCTGAGAACAGATATTTCGGATCCCATTGAAGACTATAGGGCCAAAGGAAATATCTTCCGATAACACAGAGAAAGAAGCTTTCTGAGAAACTTCTTTGTGTTCTGTGAAATCATCTCACAGAGTTACAGCTTTCCCCTCAAGAAGCCTTTCGCTAAGACACTTCTTGAGAAATTGGCAAAGTGATATTTGGAAGCCCATAGAGGGCTGTGGTGAAAAAGGAAATATCCTCAGGTGAAATCTGGAAAGAAGCTTTCTGAGAAACTGCTTAGTGTTCTGTTAATTCATCTCACAGAGTTACATCTGTATTTCGTGGATCTCTTTGCTAGCCTTATTTCTGTGGAATCTGAGAACAGATATTTCGGATCCCTTTGAAGACTATAGGGCCAAAGGAAATATCCTCCGATAACAAAGAGAAAGAAGCTCTCTGAGAAACTTCTTTGTGTTCTGTGAAATCATCTCACAGAGTTACAGCTTTCCCTTCAAGAAGCCTTTCGCTAAGACTCTTCTTGTGGAATTGGCAAAGTGATATTTGGAAGCCCATAGAGGGCTAAAGTGAAAAAGGAAATATCCTCAGATGAAAATTGGAAAGAAGCTTTCTGAGAAACTGCTTAGTATTCTGTTAATTCATCTCACAGAGTTACATCTGTATTTCGTGGATCTCTTTCCTAGCCTTATTTCTGTGGAATCTGAGAACAGATATTTCGGATCCCATTGAAGTCTATAGGGCCAAAGGAAATATCTTCCGATAACAAAGAGAAAGAAGCTTTCTGAGAAACTTCTTTGTGTTCTGTGAAATCATCTCCCAGAGTTACAGCTTTCATCTCAAGAAGCCTTTCGCTAAGACAGTTCTTGTGGAACTGGCAAAGTGATATTTGGAAGCCCATAGAGGGCTACGGTGAAAAAGGAAATATCCTTAGATGAAATCTGGAAAGAATCTTTCTGAGAAACTGCTTAGTGTTCTGTTAATTCATCTCACAGAGTTACATCTGTATTTCGTGGATCTCTTTGCTAGCCTTATTTCTGTGGAATCTGAGAACAGATATTTCGGATCCCTTTGAAGACTATAGGGCCAAAGGAAATATTCTCCGATAAGAAAGAGAAAGAAGCTTTCTGAGAAACTTCTTTGTGTTCTGTGAAATCATCTCCCAGAGTTACAGGTTTCCCCTCAAGAAGCCTTTCGCTAAGACACTTCTTGTGGAATTGGCAAAGTGATATTTGGAAGCCCATAGAGGGCTATGGTGAAAAAGGAAATATCCTCAGATGAAATCTGGAAAGAAGCTTTCTGAGAAACTGCTTAGTGTTCTGTTAATTCATCTCACAGAGTTACATCTGTATTTCGTGGATCTCTTTGCTAGCCTTATTTCTGTGGAATCTGAGAACAGATATTTCGGATCCCTTTGAAGACAATAGGGCCAAAGGAAATATCCTCCGATAACAAAGAGAAAGAAGCTTTCTGAGAAACTTCTTTGTGTTCTGTGAAATCATCTCACAGAGTTACAGCTTTCCCCTCAAGAAGCCTTTCGCTAAGACACTTCTTGTGGAATTGGCAAAGTGATATTTGGAAGCCCATAGAGGGCTACGGTGAAAAAGGAAATATCCTCAGATGAAATCTGGAAAGAAGCTTTCTGAGAAACTGCTTAGTGTTCTGTTAATTCATCTCACAGAGTTACATCTGTATTTCGTGGATCTCTTTGCTAGCCTTATTTCTGTGGAATCTGAGAACAGGTATTTTAGATCCCTTTGAAGACTATAGGGACAAAGGAAATATCCTCCGATTACAAAGAGAAAGAATCTTTCTGAGAAACTTCTTTGTGTTCTGTGAAATCATCTCACAGAGTTACAGCTTTCCCCTCAAGAAGGCTTTCGCTAAGACAGTTCTTGTGGAATTGGCAAAGTGATATTTGGAAGCCCATAGAGGACAACGGTGAAAAAGGAAATATCATCAGATGAAATCTGGAAAGAAGCTTTCTGAGAAACTGCTTAGTGTTCTGTTAATTCATCTCACAGAGTTACATCTGTATTTCGTGGATCTCTTTGCTAGCCTTATTTCTGTGGAATCTGAGAACAGATATTTCGGATCCCTTTGAAGAGTATAGGGCCATAGGAAATATCTTCCGATAACAAAGAGAAAGAAGCTTTCTGAGAAACTTCTTTGTGTTCTGTGAAATCATCTCACAGAGTTACAGCTTTCCCCTCAAGAAGCCTTTCGCTAAGACACTTCTTGAGAAATTGGCAAAGTGATATTTGGAAGCCCATAGAGGGCTGTGGTGAAAAAGGAAATATCCTCAGGTGAAATCTGGAAAGAAGCTTTCTGAGAAACTGCTTAGTGTTCTGTTAATTCATCTCACAGAGTTGCATCTGTATTTCGTGGATATCTTTGCTAGCCTTATTTCTGTGGAATCTGAGAACACATATTTCGGATCCCTTTGAAGACTATAGGGCCAAAGGAAATATCCTCCGATAACAAAGAGAAAGAAGCTTTCTGAGAAACTTCTTTGTGTTCTGTGAAATCATCTCCCAGAGTTACAGCTCTCCCCTTAAGAAGCCTTTAGCTAAGACAGTTCTTGTGGAATTGGCAAAGTGATATTTGGAAGCCCATAGAGGGCTATGGTGAAAAAGGAAATATCCTCAGATGAAATCTGGAAAGAAGCTTTCTGAGAAACTGCTTAGTGTTCTGTTAATTCATCTCACAGAGTTACATCTGTGTTTCGTGGATCACTTTGCTAGCCTTATTTCTGTGGAATCGAGAACAGATATTTCGGATCCCATTGAAGACTATAGGGCCAAAGGAAATATCTTCTGATAACAAAGAGAAAGAAGCTTTCTGAGAAACTTCTTTGTGTTCTGTGAAATCATCTCACAGAGTTACTGCTTTCCCCTCAAGAAGCCTTTCGCTAAGACACTTCTTGTGGAATTGGCAAAGTGATATTTGGAGCCCATAGAGGGCTAAGGTGAAAAAGGAAATATCCTCAGATGAAATCTGGAAAGAATCTTTCTGAGAAACTGCTTAGTGTTCTGTTAATTCATCTCACAGAGTTACATCTGTATTTCGTGGATATCTTTGCTAGGCTTATTTCTGTGGAATCTGAGAACAGGTATTTCAGATCCCTTTGAAGACTATAGGGACAAAGGAAATATCCTCCGATTACAAAGAGAAAGAAGCTTTCTTAGAAACTTCTTTGTGTTCTGTGAAATCATCTCACAGAGTTACAGCTTTCCCCTCAAGAAGCCTTTCGCTAAGACAGTTCTTGTGGAATTGGCAAAGTGATATTTGGAAGCCCATAGAGGGCTATGGTCAAAAAGGAAATATCCTCAGATGAAAATTGGAAAGAAGCTTTCTGAGAAACTGCTTAGTGTTCTGTTAATTCATCTCACAGAGTTACATCTGTATTTCGTGGATCTCTTTGCTAGCCTTATTTCTGTGGAATCTGAGAACAGATATTTCGGATCCCTTTGAAGACTATAGGGCCAAAGGAAATATCTTCCGATAACAAAGAGAAAGAAGCTTTCTGAGAAACTTCTTTGTGTTCTGTGAAATCATCTCCCAGAGTTACAGCTTTCCCCTCAAGTAGCCTTTCGCTAAGACAGTTCTTGTGGAATTGGCAAAGTGATATTTGGAAGCCCATAGAGGGCAAAGGTGAAAAAGGAAATATCCTAAGATGAAATCTGGAAAGAAGCTTTCTGAGAAACTGCTTAGTGTTCTGTTAATTCATCTCACAGAGTTACATCTGTATTTCGTGGATCTCTTTCCTAGCCTTATTTCTTTGGAATCTGAGAACAGATATTTCGGATCCCTTTGAAGTCTATAGGGCCAAAGGAAATATCTTCCGATAACAAAGAGAAAGAAGCTTTCTGAGAAACTTCTTTGTGTTCTGTGAAATCATCTCCCAGAGTTACAGCTTTCCTCTCAAGAAGCCTTTCGCTAAGACAGTTCTTGTGGAACTGGCAAAGTGATATTTGGAAGCCCATAGAGGGCTATGGTGAAAAAGGAAATATCCTCAGATGAAATCTGGAAAGAATCTTTCTGAGAAACTGCTTAGTGTTCTGTTAATTCATCTCACAGAGTTACATCTGTATTTCGTGGATATCTTTGCTAGCCTTATTTCTGCGGAATCTGAGAACAGATATTTCGGATCCCTTTGAAGACTATAGGGCCAAAGGAAATATCCTCCGATAACAAAGAGAAAGAAGCTGTCTGAGAAACTTCTTTGTGATCTGTGAAATCATCTCCCAGAGTTACACCTTTCCCCTCAAGAAGCCTTTCGCTAAGACAGTTCTTGTGGAATTGGCAAAGTGATATTTGGAAGCCCATAGAGGGCTATGGTGAAAAAGGAAATATCCTCAGATGAAATCTGGAAAGAAGCTTTCTGAGAAACTGCTTAGTGTTCTGTTAATTCATCTCACAGAGTTACATCTGTATTTCGTGGATCTCTTTCCTAGCCTTATTTCTGTGGAATCTGAGAACAGATATTTCGGATCCCATTGAAGTCTATAGGGCCAAAGGAAATATCTTCCGATAACAAAGGGAAAGAAGCTTTCTGAGAAACTTCTTTGTGTTCTGTGAAATCATCTCCCAGAGTTACAGCTTTCCTCTCAAGACGCCTTTCGCTAAGACAGTTCTTGTGGAACTGGCAAAGTGATATTTGGAAGCCCATAGAGGGCTACGGTGAAAAAGGAAATATCCTCAGATGAAATCTGGAAAGAATCTTTCTGAGAAACTGCTTAGTGTTCTGTTAATTCATCTCACAGAGTTACATCTGTATTTCGTGGATCTCTTTGCTAGCCTTATTTCTGTGGAATCTGAGAACAGATATTTCGGATCCCATTGAAGACTATAGGGCCAAAGGAAATATCCTCCGATAACAAAGAGAAAGAAGCTTTCTGAGAAACTTCTTTGTGTTCTGTGAAATCATCTCACAGAGTTACAGCTTTCCCCTCAAGAAGCCTTTCGCTAAGACACTTCTTGTGGAATTGGCAAAGTGATATTTGTAAGCCCATAGAGGGCTATGGTGAAAAAGGAAATATCCTCAGATGAGATCTGGAAAGAAGCTTTCTGAGAAACTGCTTAGTGTTCTGTTAATTCATCTCACAGAGTTACATCTGTATTTCGTGGATATCTTTGCTAGCCTTATTTCTGTGGAATCTGAGGACAGATATTTCGAATCCCTTTGAAGACTATAGGGCCAAAGGAAATATCTTCCGGTAACAAAGAGAAAGAAGCTTTCTGAGAAACTTCTTTGTGTTCTGTGAAATCATCTCCCAGAGTTACAGCTCTCCCCTCAAGAAGCCTTTCGCTAAGACACTTCTTGTGGAATTGGCAAAGTGATATTTGGAAGCCCATAGAGGACAATGGTGAAAAAGGAAATATCATCAGATGAAATCTGTAAAGAAGCTTTCTGAGAAACTGCTTAGTGTTCTGTTAATTCATCTCACAGAGTTACATCTGTATTTCGTGGATCTCTTTGCTAGCCTTATTTCTGTGGAATCTGAGAACAGATATTTCGGATCCCATTGAAGACTATAGGGCCAAAGGAAATATCTTCCGATAACACAGAGAAAGAAGCTTTCTGAGAAACTTCTTTGTGTTCTGTGAAATCATCTCACAGAGTTACAGCTTTCCCCTCAAGAAGCCTTTCGCTAAGACACTTCTTGAGAAATTGGCAAAGTGATATTTGGAAGCCCATAGAGGGCTGTGGTGAAAAAGGAAATATCCTCAGGTGAAATCTGGAAAGAAGCTTTCTGAGAAACTGCTTAGTGTTCTGTTAATTCATCTCACAGAGTTACATCTGTATTTCGTGGATCTCTTTGCTAGCCTTATTTCTGTGGAATCTGAGAACAGATATTTCGGATCCCTTTGAAGACTATAGGGCCAAAGGAAATATCCTCCGATAACAAAGAGAAAGAAGCTTTCTGAGAAACTTCTTTGTGTTCTGTGAAATCATCTCACAGAGTTACAGCTTTCCCTTCAAGAAGCCTTTCGCTAAGACTCTTCTTGTGGAATTGGCAAAGTGATATTTGGAAGCCCATAGAGGGCTAAGGTGAAAAAGGAAATATCCTCAGATGAAAATTGGAAAGAAGCTTTCTGAGAAACTGCTTAGTATTCTGTTAATTCATCTCACAGAGTTACATCTGTATTTCGTGGATCTCTTTCCTAGCCTTATTTCTGTGGAATCTGAGAACAGATATTTCGGATCCCATTGAAGTCTATAGGGCCAAAGGAAATATCTTCCGATAACAAAGAGAAAGAAGCTTTCTGAGAAACTTCTTTGTGTTCTGTGAAATCATCTCCCAGAGTTACAGCTTTCATCTCAAGAAGCCTTTCGCTAAGACAGTTCTTGTGGAACTGGCAAAGTGATATTTTGAAGCCCATAGAGGGCTATCGTGAAAAAGGAAATATCCTCAGATGAAATCTGGAAAGAATCTTTCTGAGAAACTGCTTAGTGTTCGGTTAATTCATCTCACAGAGTTACATCTGTATTTCGTGGATCTCTTTGCTAGCCTTATTTCTGTGGAATCTGAGAACAGATATTTCGGATCCGATTGAAGACTATAGGGCCAAAGGAAATATCCTCCGATAACAAAGAGAAAGAAGCTTTCTGAGAAACTTCTTTGTGTTCTGTAAAATCATCTCCCAGAGTTACAGCTCTCCCCTCAAGAAGCCTTTCGTTAAGACAGTTCTTGTGGAATTGGCAAAGTGATATTTGGAAGCCCATAGAGGGCTATGGTGAAAAAGGAAATATCCTCAGAAGAAATCTGGAAAGAAGCTTTCTGAGAAACTGCTTAGTGTTCTGTTAATTCATCTCACAGAGTTACATCTGTATTTCGTGGATCACTTTGCTAGCCTTATTTCTGTGGAATCGAGAACAGATATTTCGAATCCCTTTGAAGACTATAGGGCCAAAGGAAATATCTTCTGATAACAAAGAGAAAGAAGCTTTCTGAGAAACTTCTTTGTGTTCTGTGAAATCATCTCACAGAGTTACTGCTTTTCCCCTCAAGAAGCCTTTCGCTAAGACACTTCTTGTGGAATTGGCAAAGTGATATTTGGAAGCCCATAGAGGGCTAAGGTGAAAAAGGAAATATCCTCAGATGAAATCTGGAAAGAAGCTTTCTGAGAAACTGCTTAGTGTTCTGTTAATTCATCTCATAGAGTTACATCTGTATTTCGTGGATCTCTTTGCTAGGCTTATTTCTGTGGAATCTGAGAACAGGTATTTCAGATCCCTTTGAAGACTATAGGGACAAAGGAAATATCCTCCGATTACAAAGAGAAAGAAGCTTTCTGAGAAAGTTCTTTGTGTTCTGTGAAATCATCTCACAGAGTTACAGCTTTCCCCTCAAGAAGCCTTTCGCTAAGACACTTCTTGAGAAATTGGCAAAGTGATATTTGGAAGCCCATAGAGGGCTATCGTGAAAAAGGAAATATCCTCAGATGAAATCTGGAAAGAAGCTTTCTGAGAAACTGCTTAGTGTTCTGTTAATTCATCTCACAGAGTTACATCTGTATTTCGTGGATATCTTTGCTAGCCTTATTTCTGTGGAATCTGAGAACAGATATTTCGGATCCCTTTGAAGACTATAGGGCCAAAGGAAATATCCTCCGATAACAAAGAGAAAGAAGCTTTCTGAGAAACTTCTTTGTGTTCTGTGAAATCATCTCACAGAGTTACTGCTTGCCCCTCAAGAAGCCTTTCGCTAAGACACTTCTTGTGGAATTGGCAAAGTGATATTTGGAAGCCCATAGAGGGCTAAGGTGAAAAGGAAATATCCTCAGATGAAATCTGGAAAGAAGGTTTCTGAGAAACTGCTTAGTGTTCTGTTAATTCATCTCACAGAGTTACATCTGTATTTCGTGGATATCTTTGCTAGCCTTATTTCTGCGGAATCTGAGAAAAGATATTTCGGATCCCTTTGAAGACTATAGGGCCAAAGGAAATATCCTCCGATAACAAAGAGAAAGAAGCTTTCTGAGAAACTTCTTTCTGTTCTGTGAAATCATCTCCCAGAGTTACAGCTTTCCCCTCAAGTAGCCTATCGCTAAGACAGTTCTTGTGGAATTGGCAAAGTGATATTTGGAAGCCCATAGAGGGCAACGGTGAAAAAGGAAATATCCTAAGATGAAATCTGGAAAGAAGCTTTCTGAGAAACTGCTTAGTGTTCTGTTAATTCATCTCACAGAGTTACATCTGTATTTCGTGGATCTCTTTCCTAGCCTTATTTCTTTTTAATCTGAGAACAGATATTTCGGATCCCTTTGAAGTCTATAGGGCCAAAGGAAATATCTTCCGATAACAAAGAGAAAGAAGCTTTCTGAGAAACTTCTTTGTGTTCTGTGAAATCATCTCCCAGAGTTACAGCTTTCCTCTCAAGAAGCCTTTCGCTAAGACAGTTCTTGTGGAACAGGCAAAGTGATATTTGGAAGCCCATAGAGGGCTATGGTGAAAAAGGAAATATCCTCAGATGAAATCTGGAAAGAAGCTTTCTGAGAAACTGCTTAGTGTTCTGTTAATTCATCTCACAGAGATACATCTGTATTTCGTGGATCTCTTTCCTAGCCTTATTTCCGTGGAATCTGAGAACAGATATTTCGGATCCCATTGAAGTCTATAGGGCCAAAGGAAATATCTTCCGATAACAAAGGGAAAGAAGCTTTCTGAGAAACTTCTTTGTGTTCTGTGAAATCATCTCCCAGAGTTACAGCTTTCTTCTTAAGACGCCTTTCGCTAAGACAGTTCTTGTGGAACTGGCAAAGTGATATTTGGAAGCCCATAGAGGGCTATGGTGAAAAAGGAAATATCCTCAGATGAAATCTGGAAAGAATCTTTCTGAGAAACTGCTTAGTGTTCTGTTAATTCATCTCACAGAGTTACATCTGTATTTCGTGGATCTCTTTGCTAGCCTTATTTCTGTGGAATCTGAGAACAGATATTTCGGATCCCATTGAAGACTATAGGGCCAAAGGAAATATCCTCCGGTAACAAAGAGAAAGAAGCTTTCTGAGAAACTTCTTTGTGTTCTGTGAAATCATCTCACAGAGTTACAGCTTTCCCATCAAGAAGCCTTTCGCTAAGACAGTTCTTGTGGAATTGGCAAAGTGATATTTGGAAGCCCATAGAGGGCTGTGGTGAAAAAGGAAATATCCTCAGTTGAAATCTGGAAAGAAGCTTTCTGAGAAACTGCTTAGTGTTCTGTTAATTCATCTCACAGAGTTACATCTGTATTTCGTGGATATCTTTGCTAGCCTTTTTTCTGTGGAATCTGAGAACACATATTTCGGATCCCTTTGAAGACTATAGGGCCAAAGGAAATATCCTCCGATAACAAAGAGAAAGAAGCTTTCTGAGAAACTTCCTTGTGTTCTGTGAAATCATCTCAGAGAGATACAGCTTTGCCTTCAAGAAGCCTTTCGCTAAGACACTTCTTGTGGAATTGGCAAAGTGATATTTCGAAGCCCATAGAGGGCTATGGTGAAAAAGGAAATATCCTCAGATGAAATCTGGAAAGAAGCTTTCTGAAAAACTGCTTAGTGTTCTGTTAATTCATCTCACAGAGTTACATCTGTATTTCGTGGATATCTTTGCTAGCCTTATTTCTGCGGAATCTGAGAACAGATATTTCGGATCCCTTTGAAGACTATAGGGCCAAAGGAAATATCCTCCGATAACAAAGAGAAAGAAGCTTTCTGAGAAACTTCTTTGTGTTCTGTGAAATCATCTCCCAGAGTTACAGCTCTCCCCTCAAGAAGCCTTTCGCTAAGACAGTTCTTGTGGAATTGGCAAAGTGATATTTGGAAGCCCATAGAGGGCTATGGTGAAAAAGGAAATATCCTCAGATGAAATCTGGAAAGAAGCTTTCTGAGAAACTGCTTAGTGTTCTGTTAATTCATCTCACAGAGTTACATCTGTATTTCGTGGATCACTTTGCTAGCCTTATTTCTGTGGAATCGAGAACAGATATTTCGGATCCCTTTGAAGACTATAGGGCCAAAGGAAATATCTTCTGATAACAAAGAGACAGAAGCTTTCTGAGAAACTTCTTTGTGTTCTGTGAAATCATCTCACAGAGTTACTGCTTTTCCCCTCAAGAAGCCTTTCGCTAAGACACTTCTTGTGGAATTGGCAAAGTGATATTTGGAAGCCCATAGAGGGCTAAGGTGAAAAAGGAAATATCCTCAGATGAAATCTGGAAAGAAGCTTTCTGAGAAACTGCTTAGTGTTCTGTTAATTCATCTCATAGAGTTACATCTGTATTTCGTGGATCTCTTTGCTAGGCTTATTTCTGTGGAATCTGAGAACAGGTATTTCAGATCCCTTTGAAGACTATAGGGACAAAGGAAATATCCTCCGATTACAAAGAGAAAGAAGCTTTCTTAGAAACTTCTTTGTGTTCTGTGAAATCATCTCACAGAGTTACAGCTTTCCCCTCAAGAAGCCTTTCGCTAAGACAGTTCTTGTGGAATTGGCAAAGTGATATTTGGAAGCCCATAGAGGGCTATGGTGAAAAAGGAAATATCCTCAGATGAAAATTGGAAAGAAGCTTTCTGAGAAACTGCTTAGTGTTCTGTTAATTCATCTCACAGAGTTACATCTGTATTTCGTGGATCTCTTTGCTAGCCTTATTTCTGTGGAATCTGAGAACAGATATTTCGGATCCCTTTGAAGACTATAGGGCCAAAGGAAATATCTTCCGATAACAAAGAGAAAGAAGCTTTCTGAGAAACTTCTTTGTGTTCTGTGAAATCATCTCACAGAGTTACAGCTTTCCCCTCAAGAAGCCTTTCGCTAAGACACTTCTTGAGAAATTGGCAAAGTGATATTTGGAAGCCCATAGAGGGCTATCGTGAAAAAGGAAATATCCTCAGATGAAATCTGGAAAGAAGCTTTCTGAGAAACTGCTTAGTGTTCTGTTAATTCATCTCACAGAGTTACATCTGTATTTCGTGGATATCTTTGCTAGCCTTATTTCTGTGGAATCTGAGAACAGATATTTCGGATCCCTTTGAAGACTATAGGGCCAAAGGAAATATCCTCCGATAACAAAGAGAAAGAAGCTTTCTGAGAAACTTCTTTGTGTTCTGTGAAATCATCTCACAGAGTTACTGCTTTCCCCTCAAGAAGCCTTTCGCTAAGACACTTCTTGTGGAATTGGCAGAGTGATATTTGGAAGCCCATAGAGGGCTAAGGTGAAAAAGGAAATATCCTCAGATGAAATCTGGAAAGAAGCTTTCTGAGAAACTGCTTAGTGTTCTGTTAATTCATCTCACAGAGTTACATCTGTATTTCGTGGATATCTTTGCTAGCCTTATTTCTGCGGAATCTGAGAAGAGATATTTCGGATCCCTTTGAAGACTATAGGGCCAAAGGAAATATCCTCCGATAACAAAGAGAAAGAAGCTTTCTGAGAAACTTCTTTCTGTTCTGTGAAATCATCTCCCAGAGTTACAGCTTTCCCCTCAAGTAGCCTTTCGCTAAGACAGTTCTTGTGGAATTGGCAAGTGATATTTGGAAGCCCATAGAGGGCAACGGTGAAAAAGGAAATATCCTAAGATGAAATCTGGAAAGAAGCTTTCTGAGAAACTGCTTAGTGTTCTGTTAATTCATCTCACAGAGTTACATCTGTATTTCGTGGATCTCTTTCCTAGCCTTATTTCTTTGGAATCTGAGAACAGATATTTCGGATCCCTTTGAAGTCTATAGGGCCAAAGGAAATATCTTCCGATAACAAAGAGAAAGAAGCTTTCTGAGAAACTTCTTTGTGTTCTGTGAAATCATCTCCCAGAGTTACAGCTTTCCTCTCAAGAAGCCTTTCGCTAAGACAGTTCTTGTGGAACTGGCAAAGTGATATTTGGAAGCCCATAGAGGGCTATGGTGAAAAAGGAAATATCCTCAGATGAAATCTGGAAAGAATCTTTCTGAGAAACTGCTTAGTGTTCTGTTAATTCATCTCACAGAGTTACATCTGTATTTCGTGGATCTCTTTGCTAGCCTTATTTCTGTGGAATCTGAGAACAGATATTTCGGATCCCATTGAAGACTATAGGGCCAAAGGAAATATCCTCCGGTAACAAAGAGAAAGAAGCTTTCTGAGAAACTTCTTTGTGTTCTGTGAAATCATCTCACAGAGTTACAGCTTTCCCATCAAGAAGCCTTTCGCTAAGACAGTTCTTGTGGAATTGGCAAAGTGATATTTGGAAGCCCATAGAGGGCTGTGGTGAAAAAGGAAATATCCTCAGTTGAAATCTGGAAAGAAGCTTTCTGAGAAACTGCTTAGTGTTCTGTTAATTCATCTCACAGAGTTACATCTGTATTTCGTGGATATCTTTGCTAGCCTTTTTTCTGTGGAATCTGAGAACACATATTTCGGATCCCTTTGAAGACTATAGGGCCAAAGGAAATATCCTCCGATAACAAAGAGAAAGAAGCTTTCTGAGAAACTTCCTTGTGTTCTGTGAAATCATCTCAGAGAGATACAGCTTTGCCTTCAAGAAGCCTTTCGCTAAGACACTTCTTGTGGAATTGGCAAAGTGATATTTCGAAGCCCATAGAGGGCTATGGTGAAAAAGGAAATATCCTCAGATGAAATCTGGAAAGAAGCTTTCTGAAAAACTGCTTAGTGTTCTGTTAATTCATCTCACAGAGTTACATCTGTATTTCGTGGATATCTTTGCTAGCCTTATTTCTGCGGAATCTGAGAACAGATATTTCGGATCCCTTTGAAGACTATAGGGCCAAAGGAAATATCCTCCGATAACAAAGAGAAAGAAGCTTTCTGAGAAACTTCTTTGTGTTCTGTGAAATCATCTCCCAGAGTTACAGCTCTCCCCTCAAGAAGCCTTTCGCTAAGACAGTTCTTGTGGAATTGGCAAAGTGATATTTGGAAGCCCATAGAGGGCTATGGTGAAAAAGGAAATATCCTCAGATGAAATCTGGAAAGAAGCTTTCTGAGAAACTGCTTAGTGTTCTGTTAATTCATCTCACAGAGTTACATCTGTATTTCGTGGATCACTTTGCTAGCCTTATTTCTGTGGAATCGAGAACAGATATTTCGGATCCCTTTGAAGACTATAGGGCCAAAGGAAATATCTTCTGATAACAAAGAGACAGAAGCTTTCTGAGAAACTTCTTTGTGTTCTGTGAAATCATCTCACAGAGTTACTGCTTTTCCCCTCAAGAAGCCTTTCGCTAAGACACTTCTTGTGGAATTGGCAAAGTGATATTTGGAAGCCCATAGAGGGCTAAGGTGAAAAAGGAAATATCCTCAGATGAAATCTGGAAAGAAGCTTTCTGAGAAACTGCTTAGTGTTCTGTTAATTCATCTCATAGAGTTACATCTGTATTTCGTGGATCTCTTTGCTAGGCTTATTTCTGTGGAATCTGAGAACAGGTATTTCAGATCCCTTTGAAGACTATAGGGACAAAGGAAATATCCTCCGATTACAAAGAGAAAGAAGCTTTCTTAGAAACTTCTTTGTGTTCTGTGAAATCATCTCACAGAGTTACAGCTTTCCCCTCAAGAAGCCTTTCGCTAAGACAGTTCTTGTGGAATTGGCAAAGTGATATTTGGAAGCCCATAGAGGGCTATGGTGAAAAAGGAAATATCCTCAGATGAAAATTGGAAAGAAGCTTTCTGAGAAACTGCTTAGTGTTCTGTTAATTCATCTCACAGAGTTACATCTGTATTTCGTGGATCTCTTTGCTAGCCTTATTTCTGTGGAATCTGAGAACAGATATTTCGGATCCCTTTGAAGACTATAGGGCCAAAGGAAATATCTTCCGATAACAAAGAGAAAGAAGCTTTCTGAGAAACTTCTTTGTGTTCTGTGAAATCATCTCACAGAGTTACAGCTTTCCCCTCAAGAAGCCTTTCGCTAAGACACTTCTTGAGAAATTGGCAAAGTGATATTTGGAAGCCCATAGAGGGCTATCGTGAAAAAGGAAATATCCTCAGATGAAATCTGGAAAGAAGCTTTCTGAGAAACTGCTTAGTGTTCTGTTAATTCATCTCACAGAGTTACATCTGTATTTCGTGGATATCTTTGCTAGCCTTATTTCTGTGGAATCTGAGAACAGATATTTCGGATCCCTTTGAAGACTATAGGGCCAAAGGAAATATCCTCCGATAACAAAGAGAAAGAAGCTTTCTGAGAAACTTCTTTGTGTTCTGTGAAATCATCTCACAGAGTTACTGCTTTCCCCTCAAGAAGCCTTTCGCTAAGACACTTCTTGTGGAATTGGCAGAGTGATATTTGGAAGCCCATAGAGGGCTAAGGTGAAAAAGGAAATATCCTCAGATGAAATCTGGAAAGAAGCTTTCTGAGAAACTGCTTAGTGTTCTGTTAATTCATCTCACAGAGTTACATCTGTATTTCGTGGATATCTTTGCTAGCCTTATTTCTGCGGAATCTGAGAAGAGATATTTCGGATCCCTTTGAAGACTATAGGGCCAAAGGAAATATCCTCCGATAACAAAGAGAAAGAAGCTTTCTGAGAAACTTCTTTCTGTTCTGTGAAATCATCTCCCAGAGTTACAGCTTTCCCCTCAAGTAGCCTTTCGCTAAGACAGTTCTTGTGGAATTGGCAAGTGATATTTGGAAGCCCATAGAGGGCAACGGTGAAAAAGGAAATATCCTAAGATGAAATCTGGAAAGAAGCTTTCTGAGAAACTGCTTAGTGTTCTGTTAATTCATCTCACAGAGTTACATCTGTATTTCGTGGATCTCTTTCCTAGCCTTATTTCTTTGGAATCTGAGAACAGATATTTCGGATCCCTTTGAAGTCTATAGGGCCAAAGGAAATATCTTCCGATAACAAAGAGAAAGAAGCTTTCTGAGAAACTTCTTTGTGTTCTGTGAAATCATCTCCCAGAGTTACAGCTTTCCTCTCAAGAAGCCTTTCGCTAAGACAGTTCTTGTGGAACTGGCAAAGTGATATTTGGAAGCCCATAGAGGGCTATGGTGAAAAAGGAAATATCCTCAGATGAAATCTGGAAAGAAGCTTTCTGAGAAACTGCTTAGTGTTCTGTTAATTCATCTCACAGAGTTACATCTGTATTTCGTGGATATCTTTGCTAGCCTTATTTCTGCGGAATCTGAGAACAGATATTTCGGATCCCTTTGAAGACTATAGGGCCAAAGGAAATATCCTCCGATAACAAAGAGAAAGAAGCTGTCTGAGAAACCTCTTTGTGATCTGTGAAATCATCTCCCAGAGTTACACCTTTCCCCTCAAGAAGCCTTTCGCTAAGACAGTTCTTGTGGAATTGGCAAAGTGATATTTGGAAGCCCATAGAGGGCTATGGTGAAAAAGGAAATATCCTCAGATGAAATCTGGAAAGAAGCTTTCTGAGAAACTGCTTAGTGTTCTGTTAATTCATCTCAGAGAGATACATCTGTATTTCGTGGATCTCTTTCCTAGCCTTATTTCCGTGGAATCTGAGAACAGATATTTCGGATCCCATTGAAGTCTATAGGGCCAAAGGAAATATCTTCCGATAACAAAGGGAAAGAAGCTTTCTGAGAAACTTCTTTGTGTTCTGTGAAATCATCTCCCAGACTTACAGCTTTCTTCTCAAGACGCCTTTCGCTAAGACAGTTCTTGTGGAACTGGCAAAGTGATATTTGGAAGCCCATAGAGGGCTATGGTGAAAAAGGAAATATCCTCAGATGAAATCTGGAAAGAATCTTTCTGAAAAACTGCTTAGTGTTCTGTTAATTCATCTCACAGAGTTACATCTGTATTTCGTGGATCTCTTTACTAGCCTTATTTCTGTGGAATCTGAGAACAGATATTTCGGATCCCATTGAAGACTATAGGGCCAAAGGAAATATCCTCCGATAACAAAGAGAAAGAAGCTTTCTGAGAAACTTCTTTGTGTTCTGTGAAATCATCTCACAGAGTTACAGCTTTCCCCTCAAGAAGCCTTTCGCTAACACACTTCTTGTGGAATTGGCAAAGTGATATTTGGAAGCCCATAGAGGGCTAAGGTGAAAAAGGAAATATCCTCAGATGAAATCTGGAAAGAAGCTTTCTGAGAAACTGCTTAGTGTTCTGTTGATTCATCTCATAGAGTTACATCTGTATTTCGTGGATCTCTTTGCTAGGCTTATTTCTGTGGAATCTGAGAACAGGTATTTCAGATCCCTTTGAAGACTATAGGGACAAAGGAAATATCCTCCGATTACAAAGAGAAAGAAGCTTTCTAAGAAACTTCTTTGTGTTCTGTGAAATCATCTCACAGAGTTACAGCTTTCCCCTCAAGAAGCCTTTCGCTAAGACAGTTCTTGTGGAATTGGCAAAGTGATATTTGGAAGCCCATAGAGGGCTATGGTGAAAAAGGAAATATCCTCAGATGAAAATTGGAAAGAAGCTTTCTGAGAAACTGCTTAGTGTTCTGTTAATTCATCTCACAGAGTTACATCTGTATTTCGTGGATCTCTTTGCTAGCCTTATTTCTGTGGAATCTGAGAACAGATATTTCGGATCCCATTGAAGACTATAGGGCCAAAGGAAATATCTTCCGATAACAAAGAGAAAGAAGCTTTCTGAGAAAGTTCTTTGTGTTCTGTGAAATCATCTCACAGAGTTACAGCTTTCCCCTCAAGAAGCCTTTCGCTAAGACACTTCTTGAGAAATTGGCAAAGTGATATTTGGAAGCCCATAGAGGGCTATCGTGAAAAAGGAAATATCCTCAGATGAAATCTGGAAAGAAGCTTTCTGAGAAACTGCTTAGTGTTCTGTTAATTCATCTCACAGAGTTACATCTGTATTTCGTGGATATCTTTGCTAGCCTTATTTCTGTGGAATCTGAGAACAGATATTTCGGATCCCTTTGAAGACTATAGGGCCAAAGGAAATATCCTCCGATAACAAAGAGAAAGAAGCTTTCTGAGAAACTTCTTTGTGTTCTGTGAAATCATCTCACAGAGTTACTGCTTGCCCCTCAAGAAGCCTTTCGCTAAGACACTTCTTGTGGAATTGGCAAAGTGATATTTGGAAGCCCATAGAGGGCTAAGGTGAAAAGGAAATATCCTCAGATGAAATCTGGAAAGAAGGTTTCTGAGAAACTGCTTAGTGTTCTGTTAATTCATCTCACAGAGTTACATCTGTATTTCGTGGATATCTTTGCTAGCCTTATTTCTGCGGAATCTGAGAAAAGATATTTCGGATCCCTTTGAAGACTATAGGGCCAAAGGAAATATCGTCCGATAACAAAGAGAAAGAAGCTTTCTGAGAAACTTCTTTCTGTTCTGTGAAATCATCTCCCAGAGTTACAGCTTTCCCCTCAAGTAGCCTATCGCTAAGACAGTTCTTGTGGAATTGGCAAAGTGATATTTGGAAGCCCATAGAGGGCAACGGTGAAAAAGGAAATATCCTAAGATGAAATCTGGAAAGAAGCTTTCTGAGAAACTGCTTAGTGTTCTGTTAATTCATCTCACAGAGTTACATCTGTATTTCGTGGATCTCTTTCCTAGCCTTATTTCTTTGGAATCTGAGAACAGATATTTCGGATCCCTTTGAAGTCTATAGGGCCAAAGGAAATATCTTCCGATAACAAAGAGAAAGAAGCTTTCTGAGAAACTTCTTTGTGTTCTGTGAAATCATCTCCCAGAGTTACAGCTTTCCTCTCAAGAAGCCTTTCGCTAAGACAGTTCTTGTGGAACAGGCAAAGTGATATTTGGAAGCCCGTAGAGGGCTATGGTGAAAAAGGAAATATCCTCAGATGAAATCTGGAAAGAAGCTTTCTGAGAAACTGCTTAGTGTTCTGTTAATTCATCTCACAGAGATACATCTGTATTTCGTGGATCTCTTTCCTAGCCTTATTTCCGTGGAATCTGAGAACAGATATTTCGGATCCCATTGAAGTCTATAGGGCCAAAGGAAATATCTTCCGATAACAAAGGGAAAGAAGCTTTCTGAGAAACTTCTTTGTGTTCTGTGAAATCATCTCCCAGAGTTACAGCTTTCTTCTTAAGACGCCTTTCGCTAAGACAGTTCTTGTGGAACTGGCAAAGTGATATTTGGAAGCCCATAGAGGGCTATGGTGAAAAAGGAAATATCCTCAGATGAAATCTGGAAAGAATCTTTCTGAGAAACTGCTTAGTGTTCTGTTAATTCATCTCACAGAGTTACATCTGTATTTCGTGGATCTCTTTGCTAGCCTTATTTCTGTGGAATCTGAGAACAGATATTTCGGATCCCATTCAAGACTATAGGGCCAAAGGAAATATCCTCCGGTAACAAAGAGAAAGAAGCTTTCTGAGAAACTTCTTTGTGTTCTGTGAAATCATCTCACAGAGTTACAGCTTTCCCATCAAGAAGCCTTTCGCTAAGACAGTTCTTGTGGAATTGGCAAAGTGATATTTGGAAGCCCATAGAGGGCTGTGGTGAAAAAGGAAATATCCTCAGTTGAAATCTGGAAAGAAGCTTTCTGAGAAACTGCTTAGTGTTCTGTTAATTCATCTCACAGAGTTACATCTGTATTTCGTGGATATCTTTGCTAGCCTTTTTTCTGTGGAATCTGAGAACACATATTTCGGATCCCTTTGAAGACTATAGGGCCAAAGGAAATATCCTCCGATAACAAAGAGAAAGAAGCTTTCTGAGAAACTTCTTTGTGTTCTGTGAAATCATCTCAGAGAGATACAGCTTTGCCTTCAAGAAGCCTTTCGCTAAGACACTTCTTGTGGAATTGGCAAAGTGATATTTCGAAGCCCATAGAGGGCTATGGTGAAAAAGGAAATATCCTCAGATGAAATCTGGAAAGAAGCTTTCTGAAAAACTGCTTAGTGTTCTGTTAATTCATCTCACAGAGTTACATCTGTATTTCGTGGATATCTTTGCTAGCCTTATTTCTGCGGAATCTGAGAACAGATATTTCGGATCCCTTTGAAGACTATAGGGCCAAAGGAAATATCCTCCGATAACAAAGAGAAAGAAGCTTTCTGAGAAACTTCTTTGTGTTCTGTGAAATCATCTCCCAGAGTTACAGCTCTCCCCTCAAGAAGCCTTTCGCTAAGACAGTTCTTGTGGAATTGGCAAAGTGATATTTGGAAGCCCATAGAGGGCTATGGTGAAAAAGGAAATATCCTCAGATGAAATCTGGAAAGAAGCTTTCTGAGAAACTGCTTAGTGTTCTGTTAATTCATCTCACAGAGTTACATCTGTATTTCGTGGATCACTTTGCTAGCCTTATTTCTGTGGAATCGAGAACAGATATTTCGGATCCCTTTGAAGACTATAGGGCCAAAGGAAATATCTTCTGATAACAAAGAGACAGAAGCTTTCTGAGAAACTTCTTTGTGTTCTGTGAAATCATCTCACAGAGTTACTGCTTTTCCCCTCAAGAAGCCTTTCGCTAAGACACTTCTTGTGGAATTGGCAAAGTGATATTTGGAAGCCCATAGAGGGCTAAGGTGAAAAAGGAAATATCCTCAGATGAAATCTGGAAAGAAGCTTTCTGAGAAACTGCTTAGTGTTCTGTTAATTCATCTCACAGAGTTACATCTGTATTTCGTGGATCTCTTTGCTAGCCTTATTTCTGTGGAATCTGAGAACAGATATTTCGGATCCCATTGAAGACTATAGGGACAAAGGAAATATCCTCCGATTACAAAGAGAAAGAAGCTTTCTAAGAAACTTCTTTGTGTTCTGTGAAATCATCTCACAGAGTTACAGCTTTCCCCTCAAGAAGCCTTTCGCTAACACACTTCTTGTGGAATTGGCAAAGTGATATTTGGAAGCCCATAGAGGGCTAAGGTGAAAAAGGAAATATCCTCAGATGAAATCTGGAAAGAAGCTTTCTGAGAAACTGCTTAGTGTTCTGTTGATTCATCTCATAGAGTTACATCTGTATTTCGTGGATCTCTTTGCTAGGCTTATTTCTGTGGAATCTGAGAACAGGTATTTCAGATCCCTTTGAAGACTATAGGGACAAAGGAAATATCCTCCGATTACAAAGAGAAAGAAGCTTTCTAAGAAACTTCTTTGTGTTCTGTGAAATCATCTCACAGAGTTACAGCTTTCCCCTCAAGAAGCCTTTCGCTAAGACAGTTCTTGTGGAATTGGCAAAGTGATATTTGGAAGCCCATAGAGGGCTATGGTGAAAAAGGAAATATCCTCAGATGAAAATTGGAAAGAAGCTTTCTGAGAAACTGCTTAGTGTTCTGTTAATTCATCTCACAGAGTTACATCTGTATTTCGTGGATCTCTTTGCTAGCCTTATTTCTGTGGAATCTGAGAACAGATATTTCGGATCCCATTGAAGACTATAGGGCCAAAGGAAATATCTTCCGATAACAAAGAGAAAGAAGCTTTCTGAGAAAGTTCTTTGTGTTCTGTGAAATCATCTCACAGAGTTACAGCTTTCCCCTCAAGAAGCCTTTCGCTAAGACACTTCTTGAGAAATTGGCAAAGTGATATTTGGAAGCCCATAGAGGGCTATCGTGAAAAAGGAAATATCCTCAGATGAAATCTGGAAAGAAGCTTTCTGAGAAACTGCTTAGTGTTCTGTTAATTCATCTCACAGAGTTACATCTGTATTTCGTGGATATCTTTGCTAGCCTTATTTCTGTGGAATCTGAGAACAGATATTTCGGATCCCTTTGAAGACTATAGGGCCAAAGGAAATATCCTCCGATAACAAAGAGAAAGAAGCTTTCTGAGAAACTTCTTTGTGTTCTGTGAAATCATCTCACAGAGTTACTGCTTGCCCCTCAAGAAGCCTTTCGCTAAGACACTTCTTGTGGAATTGGCAAAGTGATATTTGGAAGCCCATAGAGGGCTAAGGTGAAAAGGAAATATCCTCAGATGAAATCTGGAAAGAAGGTTTCTGAGAAACTGCTTAGTGTTCTGTTAATTCATCTCACAGAGTTACATCTGTATTTCGTGGATATCTTTGCTAGCCTTATTTCTGCGGAATCTGAGAAAAGATATTTCGGATCCCTTTGAAGACTATAGGGCCAAAGGAAATATCGTCCGATAACAAAGAGAAAGAAGCTTTCTGAGAAACTTCTTTCTGTTCTGTGAAATCATCTCCCAGAGTTACAGCTTTCCCCTCAAGTAGCCTATCGCTAAGACAGTTCTTGTGGAATTGGCAAAGTGATATTTGGAAGCCCATAGAGGGCAACGGTGAAAAAGGAAATATCCTAAGATGAAATCTGGAAAGAAGCTTTCTGAGAAACTGCTTAGTGTTCTGTTAATTCATCTCACAGAGTTACATCTGTATTTCGTGGATCTCTTTCCTAGCCTTATTTCTTTGGAATCTGAGAACAGATATTTCGGATCCCTTTGAAGTCTATAGGGCCAAAGGAAATATCTTCCGATAACAAAGAGAAAGAAGCTTTCTGAGAAACTTCTTTGTGTTCTGTGAAATCATCTCCCAGAGTTACAGCTTTCCTCTCAAGAAGCCTTTCGCTAAGACAGTTCTTGTGGAACAGGCAAAGTGATATTTGGAAGCCCGTAGAGGGCTATGGTGAAAAAGGAAATATCCTCAGATGAAATCTGGAAAGAAGCTTTCTGAGAAACTGCTTAGTGTTCTGTTAATTCATCTCACAGAGATACATCTGTATTTCGTGGATCTCTTTCCTAGCCTTATTTCCGTGGAATCTGAGAACAGATATTTCGGATCCCATTGAAGTCTATAGGGCCAAAGGAAATATCTTCCGATAACAAAGGGAAAGAAGCTTTCTGAGAAACTTCTTTGTGTTCTGTGAAATCATCTCCCAGAGTTACAGCTTTCTTCTTAAGACGCCTTTCGCTAAGACAGTTCTTGTGGAACTGGCAAAGTGATATTTGGAAGCCCATAGAGGGCTATGGTGAAAAAGGAAATATCCTCAGATGAAATCTGGAAAGAATCTTTCTGAGAAACTGCTTAGTGTTCTGTTAATTCATCTCACAGAGTTACATCTGTATTTCGTGGATCTCTTTGCTAGCCTTATTTCTGTGGAATCTGAGAACAGATATTTCGGATCCCATTCAAGACTATAGGGCCAAAGGAAATATCCTCCGGTAACAAAGAGAAAGAAGCTTTCTGAGAAACTTCTTTGTGTTCTGTGAAATCATCTCACAGAGTTACAGCTTTCCCATCAAGAAGCCTTTCGCTAAGACAGTTCTTGTGGAATTGGCAAAGTGATATTTGGAAGCCCATAGAGGGCTGTGGTGAAAAAGGAAATATCCTCAGTTGAAATCTGGAAAGAAGCTTTCTGAGAAACTGCTTAGTGTTCTGTTAATTCATCTCACAGAGTTACATCTGTATTTCGTGGATATCTTTGCTAGCCTTTTTTCTGTGGAATCTGAGAACACATATTTCGGATCCCTTTGAAGACTATAGGGCCAAAGGAAATATCCTCCGATAACAAAGAGAAAGAAGCTTTCTGAGAAACTTCTTTGTGTTCTGTGAAATCATCTCAGAGAGATACAGCTTTGCCTTCAAGAAGCCTTTCGCTAAGACACTTCTTGTGGAATTGGCAAAGTGATATTTCGAAGCCCATAGAGGGCTATGGTGAAAAAGGAAATATCCTCAGATGAAATCTGGAAAGAAGCTTTCTGAAAAACTGCTTAGTGTTCTGTTAATTCATCTCACAGAGTTACATCTGTATTTCGTGGATATCTTTGCTAGCCTTATTTCTGCGGAATCTGAGAACAGATATTTCGGATCCCTTTGAAGACTATAGGGCCAAAGGAAATATCCTCCGATAACAAAGAGAAAGAAGCTTTCTGAGAAACTTCTTTGTGTTCTGTGAAATCATCTCCCAGAGTTACAGCTCTCCCCTCAAGAAGCCTTTCGCTAAGACAGTTCTTGTGGAATTGGCAAAGTGATATTTGGAAGCCCATAGAGGGCTATGGTGAAAAAGGAAATATCCTCAGATGAAATCTGGAAAGAAGCTTTCTGAGAAACTGCTTAGTGTTCTGTTAATTCATCTCACAGAGTTACATCTGTATTTCGTGGATCACTTTGCTAGCCTTATTTCTGTGGAATCGAGAACAGATATTTCGGATCCCTTTGAAGACTATAGGGCCAAAGGAAATATCTTCTGATAACAAAGAGACAGAAGCTTTCTGAGAAACTTCTTTGTGTTCTGTGAAATCATCTCACAGAGTTACTGCTTTTCCCCTCAAGAAGCCTTTCGCTAAGACACTTCTTGTGGAATTGGCAAAGTGATATTTGGAAGCCCATAGAGGGCTAAGGTGAAAAAGGAAATATCCTCAGATGAAATCTGGAAAGAAGCTTTCTGAGAAACTGCTTAGTGTTCTGTTAATTCATCTCATAGAGTTACATCTGTATTTCGTGGATCTCTTTGCTAGGCTTATTTCTGTGGAATCTGAGAACAGGTATTTCAGATCCCTTTGAAGACTATAGGGACAAAGGAAATATCCTCCGATTACAAAGAGAAAGAAGCTTTCTTAGAAACTTCTTTGTGTTCTGTGAAATCATCTCACAGAGTTACAGCTTTCCCCTCAAGAAGCCTTTCGCTAAGACAGTTCTTGTGGAATTGGCAAAGTGATATTTGGAAGCCCATAGAGGGCTATGGTGAAAAAGGAAATATCCTCAGATGAAAATTGGAAAGAAGCTTTCTGAGAAACTGCTTAGTGTTCTGTTAATTCATCTCACAGAGTTACATCTGTATTTCGTGGATCTCTTTGCTAGCCTTATTTCTGTGGAATCTGAGAACAGATATTTCGGATCCCATTGAAGACTATAGGGCCAAAGGAAATATCTTCCGATAACAAAGAGAAAGAAGCTTTCTGAGAAACTTCTTTGTGTTCTGTGAAATCATCTCACAGAGTTACAGCTTTCCCCTCAAGAAGCCTTTCGCTAAGACACTTCTTGAGAAATTGGCAAAGTGATATTTGGAAGCCCATAGAGGGCTATCGTGAAAAAGGAAATATCCTCAGATGAAATCTGGAAAGAAGCTTTCTGAGAAACTGCTTAGTGTTCTGTTAATTCATCTCACAGAGTTACATCTGTATTTCGTGGATATCTTTGCTAGCCTTATTTCTGTGGAATCTGAGAACAGATATTTCGGATCCCTTTGAAGACTATAGGGCCAAAGGAAATATCCTCCGATAACAAAGAGAAAGAAGCTTTCTGAGAAACTTCTTTGTGTTCTGTGAAATCATCTCACAGAGTTACTGCTTTCCCCTCAAGAAGCCTTTCGCTAAGACACTTCTTGTGGAATTGGCAGAGTGATATTTGGAAGCCCATAGAGGGCTAAGGTGAAAAAGGAAATATCCTCAGATGAAATCTGGAAAGAAGCTTTCTGAGAAACTGCTTAGTGTTCTGTTAATTCATCTCACAGAGTTACATCTGTATTTCGTGGATATCTTTGCTAGCCTTATTTCTGCGGAATCTGAGAAGAGATATTTCGGATCCCTTTGAAGACTATAGGGCCAAAGGAAATATCCTCCGATAACAAAGAGAAAGAAGCTTTCTGAGAAACTTCTTTCTGTTCTGTGAAATCATCTCCCAGAGTTACAGCTTTCCCCTCAAGTAGCCTTTCGCTAAGACAGTTCTTGTGGAATTGGCAAGTGATATTTGGAAGCCCATAGAGGGCAACGGTGAAAAAGGAAATATCCTAAGATGAAATCTGGAAAGAAGCTTTCTGAGAAACTGCTTAGTGTTCTGTTAATTCATCTCACAGAGTTACATCTGTATTTCGTGGATCTCTTTCCTAGCCTTATTTCTTTGGAATCTGAGAACAGATATTTCGGATCCCTTTGAAGTCTATAGGGCCAAAGGAAATATCTTCCGATAACAAAGAGAAAGAAGCTTTCTGAGAAACTTCTTTGTGTTCTGTGAAATCATCTCCCAGAGTTACAGCTTTCCTCTCAAGAAGCCTTTCGCTAAGACAGTTCTTGTGGAACTGGCAAAGTGATATTTGGAAGCCCATAGAGGGCTATGGTGAAAAAGGAAATATCCTCAGATGAAATCTGGAAAGAAGCTTTCTGAGAAACTGCTTAGTGTTCTGTTAATTCATCTCACAGAGTTACATCTGTATTTCGTGGATATCTTTGCTAGCCTTATTTCTGCGGAATCTGAGAACAGATATTTCGGATCCCTTTGAAGACTATAGGGCCAAAGGAAATATCCTCCGATAACAAAGAGAAAGAAGCTGTCTGAGAAACCTCTTTGTGATCTGTGAAATCATCTCCCAGAGTTACACCTTTCCCCTCAAGAAGCCTTTCGCTAAGACAGTTCTTGTGGAATTGGCAAAGTGATATTTGGAAGCCCATAGAGGGCTATGGTGAAAAAGGAAATATCCTCAGATGAAATCTGGAAAGAAGCTTTCTGAGAAACTGCTTAGTGTTCTGTTAATTCATCTCAGAGAGATACATCTGTATTTCGTGGATCTCTTTCCTAGCCTTATTTCCGTGGAATCTGAGAACAGATATTTCGGATCCCATTGAAGTCTATAGGGCCAAAGGAAATATCTTCCGATAACAAAGGGAAAGAAGCTTTCTGAGAAACTTCTTTGTGTTCTGTGAAATCATCTCCCAGACTTACAGCTTTCTTCTCAAGACGCCTTTCGCTAAGACAGTTCTTGTGGAACTGGCAAAGTGATATTTGGAAGCCCATAGAGGGCTATGGTGAAAAAGGAAATATCCTCAGATGAAATCTGGAAAGAATCTTTCTGAAAAACTGCTTAGTGTTCTGTTAATTCATCTCACAGAGTTACATCTGTATTTCGTGGATCTCTTTACTAGCCTTATTTCTGTGGAATCTGAGAACAGATATTTCGGATCCCATTGAAGACTATAGGGCCAAAGGAAATATCCTCCGATAACAAAGAGAAAGAAGCTTTCTGAGAAACTTCTTTGTGTTCTGTGAAATCATCTCACAGAGTTACAGCTTTCCCCTCAAGAAGCCTTTCGCTAACACACTTCTTGTGGAATTGGCAAAGTGATATTTGTAAGCCCATAGAGGGCTATGGTGAAAAAGGAAATATCCTCAGATGAGATCTGGAAAGAAGCTTTCTGAGAAACTGCTTAGTGTTCTGTTAATTCATCTCACAGAGTTACATCTGTATTTCGTGGATATCTTTGCTATCCTTATTTCTGTGGAATCTGAGGACAGATATTTCGAATCCCTTTGAAGACTATAGAGCCAAAGGAAATATCCTCCGGTAACAAAGAGAAAGAAGCTTTCTGAGAAACTTCTTTGTGTTCTGTGAAATCATCTCCAAGAGTTACAGCTTTCCCCTCAAGAAGCCTTTCGCTAAGACACTTCTCGAGAAATTGGCAAAGTGATATTTGGAAGCCCATAGAGGGCTGTGGTGAAAAAGGAAATATCCTCAGTTGAAATCTGGAAAGAAGCTTTCTGAGAAACTGCTTAGTGTTCTGTTAATTCATCTCACAGAGTTACATCTGTATTTCGTGAATATCTTTGCTAGCCTTTTTTCTGTGGAATCTGAGGACACATATTTCGGATCCCTTTGAAGACTATAGGGCCAAAGGAAATATCCTCCGATAACAAAGAGAAAGAAGCTTTCTGAGAAACTTCTTTGTGTTCTGTGAAATCATCTCAGAGAGATACAGCTTTGCCTTCAAGAAGCCTTTCGCTAAGACACTTCTTGTGGAATTGGCAAAGTGATATTTGGAAGCCCATAGAGGGCTATGGTGAAAAAGGAAATATCCTCAGATGAAATCTGGAAAGAAAAAGAAGCTTTCTGAAAAACTGCTTAGTGTTCTGTTAATTCATCTCACAGAGTTACATCTGTATTTCGTGGATATCTTTGCTAGCCTTATTTCTGCGGAATCTGAGAACAGATATTTCGGATCCCTTTGAAGACTATAGGGCCAAAGGAAATATCCTCCGATAACAAAGAGAAAGAAGCTTTCTGAGAAACTTCTTTGTGTTCTGTGAAATCATCTCCCAGAGTTACAGCTCTCCCCTCAAGAAGCCTTTCGCTAAGACAGTTCTTGTGGAATTGGCAAAGTGATATTTGGAAGCCCATAGAGGGCTATGGTGAAAAAGGAAATATCCTCAGATGAAATCTGGAAAGAAGCTTTCTGAGAAACTGCTTAGTGTTCTGTTAATTCATCTCACAGAGTTACATCTGTATTTCGTGGATCACTTTGCTAGCCTTATTTCTGTGGAATCGAGAACAGATATTTCGGATCCCTTTGAAGACTATAGGGCCAAAGGAAATATCTTCTGATAACAAAGAGAAAGAAGCTTTCTGAGAAACTTCTTTGTGTTCTGTGAAATCATCTCACAGAGTTACTGCTTTCCCCTCAAGAAGCCTTTCGCTAAGACACTTCTTGTGGAATTGGCAAAGTGATATTTGGAAGCCCATAGAGGGCTAAGGTGAAAAAGGAAATATCCTCAGATGAAATCTGGAAAGAAGCTTTCTGAGAAACTGCTTAGTGTTCTGTTAATTCATCTCACAGAGTTACATCTGTATTTCGTGGATATCTTTGCTAGCCTTATTTCTGCGGAATCTGAGAAGAGATATTTCGGATCCCTTTGAAGACTATAGGGCCAAAGGAAATATCCTCCGATAACAAAGAGAAAGAAGCTTTCTGAGAAACTTCTTTCTGTTCTGTGAAATCATCTCCCAGAGTTACAGCTTTCCCCTCAAGTAGCCTTTCGCTAAGACAGTTCTTGTGGAATTGGCAAGTGATATTTGGAAGCCCATAGAGGGCAACGGTGAAAAAGGAAATATCCTAAGATGAAATCTGGAAAGAAGCTTTCTGAGAAACTGCTTAGTGTTCTGTTAATTCATCTCACAGAGTTACATCTGTATTTCGTGGATCTCTTTCCTAGCCTTATTTCTTTGGAATCTGAGAACAGATATTTCGGATCCCTTTGAAGTCTATAGGGCCAAAGGAAATATCTTCCGATAACAAAGAGAAAGAAGCTTTCTGAGAAACTTCTTTGTGTTCTGTGAAATCATCTCCCAGAGTTACAGCTTTCCTCTCAAGAAGCCTTTCGCTAAGACAGTTCTTGTGGAACTGGCAAAGTGATATTTGGAAGCCCATTGAGGGCTATGGTGAAAAAGGAAATATCCTCAGATGAAATCTGGAAAGAAGCTTTCTGAGAAACTGCTTAGTGTTCTGTTAATTCATCTCACAGAGTTACATCTGTATTTCGTGGATATCTTTGCTAGCCTTATTTCTGCGGAATCTGAGAACAGATATTTCGGATCCCTTTGAAGACTATAGGGCCAAAGGAAATATCCTCCGATAACAAAGAGAAAGAAGCTGTCTGAGAAACCTCTTTGTGATCTGTGAAATCATCTCCCAGAGTTACACCTTTCCCCTCAAGAAGCCTTTCGCTAAGACAGTTCTTGTGGAATTGGCAAAGTGATATTTGGAAGCCCATAGAGGGCTATGGTGAAAAAGGAAATATCCTCAGATGAAATCTGGAAAGAAGCTTTCTGAGAAACTGCTTAGTGTTCTGTTAATTCATCTCAGAGAGATACATCTGTATTTCGTGGATCTCTTTCCTAGCCTTATTTCCGTGGAATCTGAGAACAGATATTTCGGATCCCATTGAAGTCTATAGGGCCAAAGGAAATATCTTCCGATAACAAAGGGAAAGAAGCTTTCTGAGAAACTTCTTTGTGTTCTGTGAAATCATCTCCCAGACTTACAGCTTTCTTCTCAAGACGCCTTTCGCTAAGACAGTTCTTGTGGAACTGGCAAAGTGATATTTGGAAGCCCATAGAGGGCTATGGTGAAAAAGGAAATATCCTCAGATGAAATCTGGAAAGAATCTTTCTGAAAAACTGCTTAGTGTTCTGTTAATTCATCTCACAGAGTTACATCTGTATTTCGTGGATCTCTTTACTAGCCTTATTTCTGTGGAATCTGAGAACAGATATTTCGGATCCCATTGAAGACTATAGGGCCAAAGGAAATATCCTCCGATAACAAAGAGAAAGAAGCTTTCTGAGAAACTTCTTTGTGTTCTGTGAAATCATCTCACAGAGTTACAGCTTTCCCCTCAAGAAGCCTTTCGCTAACACACTTCTTGTGGAATTGGCAAAGTGATATTTGTAAGCCCATAGAGGGCTATGGTGAAAAAGGAAATATCCTCAGATGAGATCTGGAAAGAAGCTTTCTGAGAAACTGCTTAGTGTTCTGTTAATTCATCTCACAGAGTTACATCTGTATTTCGTGGATATCTTTGCTATCCTTATTTCTGTGGAATCTGAGGACAGATATTTCGAATCCCTTTGAAGACTATAGGGCCAAAGGAAATATCCTCCGGTAACAAAGAGAAAGAAGCTTTCTGAGAAACTTCTTTGTGTTCTGTGAAATCATCTCCAAGAGTTACAGCTTTCCCCTCAAGAAGCCTTTCGCTAAGACAATTCTCGAGAAATTGGCAAAGTGATATTTGGAAGCCCATAGAGGGCTGTGTTGAAAAAGGAAATATCCTCAGTTGAAATCTGGAAAGAAGCTTTCTGAGAAACTGCTTAGTGTTCTGTTAATTCATCTCACAGAGTTACATCTGTATTTCGTGAATATCTTTGCTAGCCTTTTTTCTGTGGAATCTGAGGACACATATTTCGGATCCCTTTGAAGACTATAGGGCCAAAGGAAATATCCTCCGATAACAAAGAGAAAGAAGCTTTCTGAGAAACTTCTTTGTGTTCTGTGAAATCATCTCAGAGAGATACAGCTTTGCCTTCAAGAAGCCTTTCGCTAAGACACTTCTTGTGGAATTGGCAAAGTGATATTTGGAAGCCCATAGAGGGCTATGGTGAAAAAGGAAATATCCTCAGATGAAATCTGGAAAGAAAAAGAAGCTTTCTGAAAAACTGCTTAGTGTTCTGTTAATTCATCTCACAGAGTTACATCTGTATTTCGTGGATATCTTTGGTAGCCTTATTTCTGCGGAATCTGAGAACAGATATTTCGGATCCCTTTGAAGACTATAGGGCCAAAGGAAATATCCTCCGATAACAAAGAGAAAGAAGCTTTCTGAGAAACTTCTTTGTGTTCTGTGAAATCATCTCCCAGAGTTACAGCTCTCCCCTCAAGAAGCCTTTCGCTAAGACAGTTCTTGTGGAATTGGCAAAGTGATATTTGGAAGCCCATAGAGGGCTATGGTGAAAAAGGAAATATCCTCAGATGAAATCTGGAAAGAAGCTTTCTGAGAAACTGCTTAGTGTTCTGTTAATTCATCTCACAGAGTTACATCTGTATTTCGTGGATCACTTTGCTAGCCTTATTTCTGTGGAATCGAGAACAGATATTTCGGATCCCTTTGAAGACTATAGGGCCAAAGGAAATATCTTCTGATAACAAAGAGAAAGAAGCTTTCTGAGAAACTTCTTTGTGTTCTGTGAAATCATCTCACAGAGTTACTGCTTTCCCCTCAAGAAGCCTTTCGCTAAGACACTTCTTGTGGAATTGGCAAAGTGATATTTGGAAGCCCATAGAGGGCTAAGGTGAAAAAGGAAATATCCTCAGATGAAATCTGGAAAGAAGCTTTCTGAGAAACTGCTTAGTGTTCTGTTAATTCATCTCATAGAGTTACATCTGTATTTCGTGGATCTCTTTGCTAGGCTTATTTCTGTGGAATCTGAGAACAGGTATTTCAGATCCCTTTGAAGACTATAGGGACAAAGGAAATATCCTCCGATTACAAAGAGAAAGAAGCTTTCTTAGAAACTTCTTTGTGTTCTGTGAAATCATCTCACAGAGTTACAGCTTTCCCTTCAAGAAGCCTTTCGCTAAGACAGTTCTTGTGGAATTGGCAAAGTGATATTTGGAAGCCCATAGAGGGCTATGGTGAAAAAGGAAATATCCTCAGATGAAAATTGGAAAGAAGCTTTCTGAGAAACTGCTTAGTGTTCTGTTAATTCATCTCACAGAGTTACATCTGTATTTCGTGGATCTCTTTGCTAGCCTTATTTCTGTGGAATCTGAGAACAGATATTTCGGATCCCATTGAAGACTATAGGGCCAAAGGAAATATCTTCCGATAACAAAGAGAAAGAAGCTTTCTGAGAAACTTCTTTGTGTTCTGTGAAATCATCTCACAGAGTTACAGCTTTTCCTTCAAGAAGCCTTTCGCTAAGACACTTCTTGTGGAATTGGCAAAGTGATATTTGGAAGCCCATAGAGGGCTATGGTGAAAAAGGAAATATCCTCAGATGAAATCTGGAAAGAAGCTTTCTGAGAAACTTCTTAGTGTTCTGTTAATTCATCTCACAGAGTTACATCTGTATTTCGTGGATATCTTTGCTAGCCTTATTTCTGCAGAATCTGAGAAAAGATATTTCGGATCCCTTTGAAGACTATAGGGCCAAAGGAAATATCCTCCGATAACAAAGAGAAAGAAGCTTTCTGAGAAACTTCTTTCTGTTCTGTGAAATCATCTCCCAGAGTTACAGCTTTCCCCTCAAGTAGCCTTTCGCTAAGACAGTTCTTGTGGAATTGGCAAAGTGATATTTGGAAGCCCATATAGGGCAATGGTGAAAAAGGAAATATCCTAAGATGAAATCTGGAAAGAAGCTTTCTGAGAAACTGCTTAGTGTTCTGTTAATTCATCTCACAGAGTTACATATGTATTTCGTGGATCTCTTTCCTAGCCTTATTTCTTTGGAATCTGAGAACAGATATTTCGGATCCCTTTGAAGTCTATAGGGCCAAAGGAAATATCTTCCGATAACAAAGAGAAAGAAGCTTTCTGAGAAACTTCTTTGTGTTCTGTGAAATCATCTCCCAGAGTTACAGCTTTCCTCTCAAGAAGCCTTTCGCTAAGACAGTTCTTGTGGAACTGGCAAAGTGATATTTGGAAGCCCATAGAGGGCAATGGTGAAAAACGAAATATCCTCAGATGAAATCTGGAAAGAAGCTTTCTGAGAAACTGCTTAGTGTTCTGTTAATTCATCTCACAGAGATACATCTGTATTTCGTGGATCTCTTTCCTAGCCTTATTTCCGTGGAATCTGAGAACAGATATTTCGGATCCCATTGAAGTCTATAGGGCCAAAGGAAATATCTTCCGATAACAAAGGGAAAGAAGCTTTCTGAGAAACTTCTTTGTGTTCTGTGAAATCATCTCCCAGAGTTACAGCTTTCTTCTCAAGACGCCTTTCGCTAAGACAGTTCTTGTGGAACTGGCAAAGTGATATTTGGAAGCCCATAGAGGGCTATGGTGAAAAGGAAATATCCTCAGATGAAATCTGGAAAGAATCTTTCTGAGAAACTGCTTAGTGTTCTGTTAATTCATCTCACAGAGTTACATCTGTATTTCGTGGATCTCTTTGCTAGCCTTATTTCTGTGGAATCTGAGAACAGATATTTCGGATCCCTTTGAAGACTATAGGGCCAAAGGAAATATCCTCCGATAACAAAGAGAAAGAAGCTTTCTGAGAAACTTCTTTGTGTTCTGTGAAATCATCTCACAGAGTTACAGCTTTCCCCTCAAGAAGCCTTTCGCTAAGACACTTCTTGTGGAATTGGCAAAGTGATATTTGTAAGCCCATAGAGGGCTATGGTGAAAAAGGAAATATCCTCAGATGAGATCTGGAAAGAAGCTTTCTGAGAAACTGCTTAGTGTTCTGTTAATTCATCTCACAGAGTTACATCTGTATTTCGTGGATATCTTTGCTATCCTTATTTCTGTGGAATCTGAGGACAGATATTTCGAATCCCTTTGAAGACTATAGGGCCAAAGGAAATATCCTCCGGTAACAAAGAGAAAGAAGCTTTCTGAGAAACTTCTTTGTGTTCTGTGAAATCATCTCCAAGAGTTACAGCTTTCCCCTCAAGAAGCCTTTCGCTAAGACACTTCTCGAGAAATTGGCAAAGTGATATTTGGAAGCCCATAGAGGGCTGTGGTGAAAAAGGAAATATCCTCAGTTGAAATCTGGAAAGAAGCTTTCTGAGAAACTGCTTAGTGTTCTGTTAATTCATCTCACAGAGTTACATCTGTATTTCGTGAATATCTTTGCTAGCCTTTTTTCTGTGGAATCTGAGGACACATATTTCGGATCCCTTTGAAGACTATAGGGCCAAAGGAAATATCCTCCGATAACAAAGAGAAAGAAGCTTTCTGAGAAACTTCTTTGTGTTCTGTGAAATCATCTCAGAGAGATACAGCTTTGCCTTCAAGAAGCCTTTCGCTAAGACACTTCTTGTGGAATTGGCAAAGTGATATTTGGAAGCCCATAGAGGGCTATGGTGAAAAAGGAAATATCCTCAGATGAAATCTGGAAAGAAAAAGAAGCTTTCTGAAAAACTGCTTAGTGTTCTGTTAATTCATCTCACAGAGTTACATCTGTATTTCGTGGATATCTTTGCTAGCCTTATTTCTGCGGAATCTGAGAACAGATATTTCGGATCCCTTTGAAGACTATAGGGCCAAAGGAAATATCCTCCGATAACAAAGAGAAAGAAGCTTTCTGAGAAACTTCTTTGTGTTCTGTGAAATCATCTCCCAGAGTTACAGCTCTCCCCTCAAGAAGCCTTTCGCTAAGACAGTTCTTGTGGAATTGGCAAAGTGATATTTGGAAGCCCATAGAGGGCTATGGTGAAAAAGGAAATATCCTCAGATGAAATCTGGAAAGAAGCTTTCTGAGAAACTGCTTAGTGTTCTGTTAATTCATCTCACAGAGTTACATCTGTATTTCGTGGATCACTTTGCTAGCCTTATTTCTGTGGAATCGAGAACAGATATTTCGGATCCCTTTGAAGACTATAGGGCCAAAGGAAATATCTTCTGATAACAAAGAGAAAGAAGCTTTCTGAGAAACTTCTTTGTGTTCTGTGAAATCATCTCACAGAGTTACTGCTTTCCCCTCAAGAAGCCTTTCGCTAAGACACTTCTTGTGGAATTGGCAAAGTGATATTTGGAAGCCCATAGAGGGCTAAGGTGAAAAAGGAAATATCCTCAGATGAAATCTGGAAAGAAGCTTTCTGAGAAACTGCTTAGTGTTCTGTTAATTCATCTCACAGAGTTACATCTGTATTTCGTGGATCTCTTTGCTAGCCTTATTTCTGTGGAATCTGAGAACAGATATTTCGGATCCCATTGAAGACTATAGGGCCAAAGGAAATATCTTCCGATAACAAAGAGAAAGAAGCTTTCTGAGAAACTTCTTTGTGTTCTGTGAAATCATCTCACAGAGTTACAGCTTTCCCTTCAAGAAGCCTTTCGCTAAGACACTTCTTGTGGAATTGGCAAAGTGATATTTGGAAGCCCATAGAGGGCTATGGTGAAAAAGGAAATATCCTCAGATGAAATCTGGAAAGAAGCTTTCTGAGAAACTTCTTAGTGTTCTGTTAATTCATCTCACAGAGTTACATCTGTATTTCGTGGATATCTTTGCTAGCCTTATTTCTGCAGAATCTGAGAAAAGATATTTCGGATCCCTTTGAAGACTATAGGGCCAAAGGAAATATCCTCCGATAACAAAGAGAAAGAAGCTTTCTGAGAAACTTCTTTCTGTTCTGTGAAATCATCTCCCAGAGTTACAGCTTTCCCCTCAAGTAGCCTTTCGCTAAGACAGTTCTTGTGGAATTGGCAAAGTGATATTTGGAAGCCCATATAGGGCAATGGTGAAAAAGGAAATATCCTAAGATGAAATCTGGAAAGAAGCTTTCTGAGAAACTGCTTAGTGTTCTGTTAATTCATCTCACAGAGTTACATATGTATTTCGTGGATCTCTTTCCTAGCCTTATTTCTTTGGAATCTGAGAACAGATATTTCGGATCCCTTTGAAGTCTATAGGGCCAAAGGAAATATCTTCCGATAACAAAGAGAAAGAAGCTTTCTGAGAAACTTCTTTGTGTTCTGTGAAATCATCTCCCAGAGTTACAGCTTTCCTCTCAAGAAGCCTTTCGCTAAGACAGTTCTTGTGGAACTGGCAAAGTGATATTTGGAAGCCCATAGAGGGCAATGGTGAAAAAGGAAATATCCTCAGATGAAATCTGGAAAGAAGCTTTCTGAGAAACTGCTTAGTGTTCTGTTAATTCATCTCACAGAGATACATCTGTATTTCGTGGATCTCTTTCCTAGCCTTATTTCCGTGGAATCTGAGAACAGATATTTCGGATCCCATTGAAGTCTATAGGGCCAAAGGAAATATCCTCCGATAACAAAGGGAAAGAAGCTTTCTGAGAAACTTCTTTGTGTTCTGTGAAATCATCTCCCAGAGTTACAGCTTTCTTCTCACGACGCCTTTCGCTAAGACAGTTCTTGTGGAACTGGCAAAGTGATATTTGGAAGCCCATAGAGGGCTATGGTGAAAAGGAAATATCCTCAGATGAAATCTGGAAAGAAGCTTTCTGAGAAACTGCTTAGTGTTCTGTTAATTCATCTCACAGAGTTACATCTGTATTTCGTGGATCTCTTTGCTAGCCTTATTTCTGTGGAATCTGAGAACAGATATTTCGGATCCCTTTGAAGACTATAGGGCCAAAGGAAATATCCTCCGATGACAAAGAGAAAGAAGCTTTCTGAGAAACTTCTTTGTGTTCTGTGAAATCATCTCACAGAGTTACAGCTTTCCCCTCAAGAAGCCTTTCGCTAAGACACTTCTTGTGGAATTGGCAAAGTGATATTTGTAAGCCCATAGAGGGCTATGGTGAAAAAGGAAATATCCTCAGATGAGATCTGGAAAGAAGCTTTCTGAGAAACTGCTTAGTGTTCTGTTAATTCATCTCATAGAGTTACATCTGTATTTCGTGGATATCTTTCCTAGCCTTATTTCTGCGGAATCTGAGAAAAGATATTTCCGATCCCTTTGAAGACTACAGGGCCAAAGGAAATATCCTCCGATAACAAAGAGAAAGAAGCTTTCTGAGAAACTTCTTTGTGTTCTGTGAAATCATCTCCCAGAGTTACAGCTTTCCCCTCAAGTAGCCTTTCGCTAAGACAGTTCTTGTGGAATTGGCAAAGTGATATTTGGAAGCCGATAGAGGGCAAAGGTGAAAAAGGAAATATCCTAAGATGAAATCTGGAAAGAAGCTTTCTGAGAAACTGCTTAGTTTTCTGTTAATTCATCTCACAGAGTTACATCTGTATTTCGTGGATCTCTTTCCTAGCCTTATTTCTTTGGAATCTGAGAACAGATATTTCGGATCCCTTTGAAGTCTATAGGGCCAAAGGAAATATCTTCCGATAACAAAGAGAAAGAAGCTTTCTGAGAAACTTCTTTGTGTTCTGTGAAATCATCTCCCAGAGTTACAGCTTTCCTCTCAAGAAGCCTTTCGCTAAGACAGTTCTTGTGGAACTGGCAAAGTGATATTTGGAAGCCCATAGAGGGCTATGGTGAAAAAGGAAATATCCTCAGATGAAATCTGGAAAGAATCTTTCTGAGAAACTGCTTAGTGTTCTGTTAATTCATCTCACAGAGTTACATCTGTATTTCGTGGATATCTTTGCTAGCCTTATTTCTGCGGAATCTGAGAACAGATATTTCGGATCCGTTTGAAGACTATAGGGCCAAAGGAAATATCCTCCGATAACAAAGAGAAAGAAGCTGTCTGAGAAACTTCTTTGTGATCTGTGAAATCATCTCCCAGAGTTACACCTTTCCCCTCAAGAAGCCTTTCGCTAAGACAGTTCTTGTGGAATTGGCAAAGTGATATTTGGAAGCCCATAGAGGGCTATGGTGAAAAAGGAAATATCCTCAGATGAAATCTGGAAAGAAGCTTTCTGAGAAACTGCTTAGTGTTCTGTTAATTCATCTCACAGAGTTACATATGTATTTCGTGGATCTCTTTCCTAGCCTTATTTCTGTGGAATCTGAGAACAGATATTTCGGATCCCATTGAAGTCTATAGGGCCAAAGGAAATATCTTCCGATAACAAAGGGAAAGAAGCTTTCTGAGAAACTTCTTTGTGTTCTGTGAAATCATCTCCCAGAGTTACAGCTTTCCTCTCAAGACGCCTTTCGCTAAGACAGTTCTTGTGGAACTGGCAAAGTGATATTTGGAAGCCCATAGAGGGCTATGGTGAAAAAGGAAATATCCTCAGATGAAATCTGGAAAGAATCTTTCTGAGAAACTGCTTAGTGTTCTGTTAATTCATCTCACAGAGTTACATCTGTATTTCGTGGATCTCTTTGCTAGCCTTATTTCTGTGGAATCTGAGAACAGATATTTCGGATCCCATTGAAGACTATAGGGCCAAAGGAAATATCCTCCGATAACAAAGAGAAAGAAGCTTTCTGAGAAACTTCTTTGTGTTCTGTGAAATCATCTCACAGAGTTACAGCTTTCCCCTCAAGAAGCCTTTCGCTAAGACACTTCTTGTGGAATTGGCAAAGTGATATTTGTAAGCCCATAGAGGGCTATGGTGAAAAAGGAAATATCCTCAGATGAGATCTGGAAAGAAGCTTTCTGAGAAACTGCTTAGTGTTCTGTTAATTCATCTCACAGAGTTACATCTGTATTTCGTGGATATCTTTGCTAGCCTTATTTCTGTGGAATCTGAGGACAGATATTTCGAATCCCTTTGAAGACTATAGGGCCAAAGGAAATATCCTCCGGTAACAAAGAGAAAGAAGCTTTCTGAGAAACTTCTTTGTGTTCTGTGAAATCATCTCACAGAGTTACAGCTTTCCCCTCAAGAAGCCTTTCGCTAAGACACTTCTTGTGGAATTGGCAAAGTGATATTTGGAAGCCCATAGAGGACAATGGTGAAAAAGGAAATATCATCAGATGAAATCTGTAAAGAAGCTTTCTGAGAAACTGCTTAGTGTTCTGTTAATTCATCTCACAGAGTTACATCTGTATTTCGTGGATCTCTTTGCTAGCCTTATTTCTGTGGAATCTGAGAACAGATATTTCGGATCCCATTGAAGTCTATAGGGCCAAAGGAAATATCTTCCGATAACAAAGGGAAAGAAGCTTTCTGAGAAACTTCTTTGTGTTCTGTGAAATCATCTCCCAGAGTTACAGCTTTCCTCTCAAGACGCCTTTCGCTAAGACAGTTCTTGTGGAACTGGCAAAGTGATATTTGGAAGCCCATAGAGGGCTATGGTGAAAAAGGAAATATCCTCAGATGAAATCTGGAAAGAATCTTTCTGAGAAACTGCTTAGTGTTCTGTTAATTCATCTCACAGAGTTACATCTGTATTTCGTGGATCTCTTTGCTAGCCTTATTTCTGTGGAATCTGAGAACAGATATTTCGGATCCCATTGAAGACTATAGGGCCAAAGGAAATATCCTCCGATAACAAAGAGAAAGAAGCTTTCTGAGAAACTTCTTTGTGTTCTGTGAAATCATCTCACAGAGTTACAGCTTTCCCCTCAAGAAGCCTTTCGCTAAGACACTTCTTGTGGAATTGGCAAAGTGATATTTGTAAGCCCATAGAGGGCTATGGTGAAAAAGGAAATATCCTCAGATGAGATCTGGAAAGAAGCTTTCTGAGAAACTGCTTAGTGTTCTGTTAATTCATCTCACAGAGTTACATCTGTATTTCGTGGATATCTTTGCTAGCCTTATTTCTGTGGAATCTGAGGACAGATATTTCGAATCCCTTTGAAGACTATAGGGCCAAAGGAAATATCCTCCGGTAACAAAGAGAAAGAAGCTTTCTGAGAAACTTCTTTGTGTTCTGTGAAATCATCTCACAGAGTTACAGCTTTCCCCTCAAGAAGCCTTTCGCTAAGACACTTCTTGTGGAATTGGCAAAGTGATATTTGGAAGCCCATAGAGGACAATGGTGAAAAAGGAAATATCATCAGATGAAATCTGTAAAGAAGCTTTCTGAGAAACTGCTTAGTGTTCTGTTAATTCATCTCACAGAGTTACATCTGTATTTCGTGGATCTCTTTGCTAGCCTTATTTCTGTGGAATCTGAGAACAGATATTTCGGATCCCATTGAAGACTATAGGGCCAAAGGAAATATCTTCCGATAACACAGAGAAAGAAGCTTTCTGAGAAACTTCTTTGTGTTCTGTGAAATCATCTCACAGAGTTACAGCTTTCCCCTCAAGAAGCCTTTCGCTAAGACACTTCTTGAGAAATTGGCAAAGTGATATTTGGAAGCCCATAGAGGGCTGTGGTGAAAAAGGAAATATCCTCAGGTGAAATCTGGAAAGAAGCTTTCTGAGAAACTGCTTAGTGTTCTGTTAATTCATCTCACAGAGTTACATCTGTATTTCGTGGATCTCTGTGCTAGCCTTATTTCTGTGGAATCTGAGAACAGATATTTCGGATCCCTTTGAAGACTATAGGGCCAAAGGAAATATCCTCCGATAACAAAGAGAAAGAAGCTCTCTGAGAAACTTCTTTGTGTTCTGTGAAATCATCTCACAGAGTTACAGCTTTCCCTTCAAGAAGCCTTTCGCTAAGACTCTTCTTGTGGAATTGGCAAAGTGATATTTGGAAGCCCATAGAGGGCTAAGGTGAAAAAGGAAATATCCTCAGATGAAAATTGGAAAGAAGCTTTCTGAGAAACTGCTTAGTATTCTGTTAATTCATCTCACAGAGTTACATCTCTATTTCGTGGATCTCTTTCCTAGCCTTATTTCTGTGGAATCTGAGAACAGATATTTCGGATCCCATTGAAGTCTATAGGGCCAAAGGAAATATCTTCCGATAACAAAGAGAAAGAAGCTTTCTGAGAAACTTCTTTGTGTTCTGTGAAATCATCTCCCAGAGTTACAGCTTTCATCTCAAGAAGCCTTTCGCTAAGACAGTTCTTGTGGAACTGGCAAAGTGATATTTGGAAGCCCATAGAGGGCTACGGTGAAAAAGGAAATATCCTTAGATGAAATCTGGAAAGAATCTTTCTGAGAAACTGCTTAGTGTTCTGTTAATTCATCTCACAGAGTTACATCTGTATTTCGTGGATCTCTTTGCTAGCCTTATTTCTGTGGAATCTGAGAACAGATATTTCGGATCCCTTTGAAGACTATAGGGCCAAAGGAAATATTCTCCGATAAGAAAGAGAAAGAAGCTTTCTGAGAAACTTCTTTGTGTTCTGTGAAATCATCTCCCAGAGTTACAGGTTTCCCCTCAAGAAGCCTTTCGCTAAGACACTTCTTGTGGAATTGGCAAAGTGATATTTGGAAGCCCATAGAGGGCTATGGTGAAAAAGGAAATATCCTCAGATGAAATCTGGAAAGAAGCTTTCTGAGAAACTGCTTAGTGTTCTGTTAATTCATCTCACAGAGTTACATCTGTATTTCGTGGATCTCTTTGCTAGCCTTATTTCTGTGGAATCTGAGAACAGATATTTCGGATCCCTTTGAAGACAATAGGGCCAAAGGAAATATCCTCCGATAACAAAGAGAAAGAAGCTTTCTGAGAAACTTCTTTGTGTTCTGTGAAATCATCTCACAGAGTTACAGCTTTCCCCTCAAGAAGCCTTTCGCTAAGACACTTCTTGTGGAATTGGCAAAGTGATATTTGGAAGCCCATAGAGGGCTACGGTGAAAAAGGAAATATCCTCAGATGAAATCTGGAAAGAAGCTTTCTGAGAAACTGCTTAGTGTTCTGTTAATTCATCTCACAGAGTTACATCTGTATTTCGTGGATCTCTTTGCTAGCCTTATTTCTGTGGAATCTGAGAACAGATATTTCGGACCCCTTTGAAGAGTATAGGGCCATAGGAAATATCTTCCGATAACAAAGAGAAAGAAGCTTTCTGAGAAACTTCTTTGTGTTCTGTGAAATCATCTCACAGAGTTACAGCTTTCCCCTCAAGAAGCCTTTCGCTAAGACACTTCTTGAGAAATTGGCAAAGTGATATTTGGAAGCCCATAGAGGGCTGTGGTGAAAAAGGAAATATCCTCAGGTGAAATCTGGAAAGAAGCTTTCTGAGAAACTGCTTAGTGTTCTGTTAATTCATCTCACAGAGTTGCATCTGTATTTCGTGGATATCTTTGCTAGCCTTATTTCTGTGGAATCTGAGAACACATATTTCGGATCCCTTTGAAGACTATAGGGCCAAAGGAAATATCCTCCGATAACAAAGAGAAAGAAGCTTTCTGAGAAACTTCTTTGTGTTCTGTGAAATCATCTCCCAGAGTTACAGCTCTCCCCTTAAGAAGCCTTTAGCTAAGACAGTTCTTGTGGAATTGGCAAAGTGATATTTGGAAGCCCATAGAGGGCTAAGGTGAAAAAGGAAATATCCTCAGATGAAATCTGGAAAGAAGCTTTCTGAGAAACTGCTTAGTGTTCTGTTAATTCATCTCACAGAGTTACATCTGTATTTCGTGGATCACTTTGCTAGCCTTATTTCTGTGGAATCGAGAACAGATATTTCAGATCCCATTGAAGACTATAGGGCCAAAGGAAATATCTTCTGATAACAAAGAGAAAGAAGCTTTCTGAGAAACTTCTTTGTGTTCTGTGAAATCATCTCACAGAGTTACTGCTTTCCCCTCAAGAAGCCTTTCGCTAAGACACTTCTTGTGGAATTGGCAAAGTGATATTTGGAGCCCATAGAGGGCTAAGGTGAAAAAGGAAATATCCTCAGATGAAATCTGGAAAGAATCTTTCTGAGAAACTGCTTAGTGTTCTGTTAATTCATCTCACAGAGTTACATCTGTATTTCGTGGATATCTTTGCTAGGCTTATTTCTGTGGAATCTGAGAACAGGTATTTCCGATCCCTTTGAAGACTATAGGGACAAAGGAAATATCCTCCGATTACAAAGAGAAAGAAGCTTTCTTAGAAACTTCTTTGTGTTCTGTGAAATCATCTCACAGAGTTACAGCTTTCCCCTCAAGAAGCCTTTCGCTAAGACAGTTCTTGTGGAATTGGCAAAGTGATATTTGGAAGCCCATAGAGGGCTATGGTCAAAAAGGAAATATCCTCAGATGAAAATTGGAAAGAAGCTTTCTGAGAAACTGCTTAGTGTTCTGTTAATTCATCTCACAGAGTTACATCTGTATTTCGTGGATCTCTTTGCTAGCCTTATTTCTGTGGAATCTGAGAACAGATATTTCGGATCCCTTTGAAGACTATAGGGCCAAAGGAAATATCTTCCGATAACAAAGAGAAAGAAGCTTTCTGAGAAACTTCTTTGTGTTCTGTGAAATCATCTCCCAGAGTTACAGCTTTCCCCTCAAGTAGCCTTTCGCTAAGACAGTTCTTGTGGAATTGGCAAAGTGATATTTGGAAGCCCATAGAGGGCAAAGGTGAAAAAGGAAATATCCTAAGATGAAATCTGGAAAGAAGCTTTCTGAGAAACTGCTTAGTGTTCTGTTAATTCATCTCACAGAGTTACATCTGTATTTCGTGGATCTCTTTCCTAGCCTTATTTCTTTGGAATCTGAGAACAGATATTTCGGATCCCTTTGAAGTCTATAGGGCCAAAGGAAATATCTTCCGATAACAAAGAGAAAGAAGCTTTCTGAGAAACTTCTTTGTGTTCTGTGAAATCATCTCCCAGAGTTACAGCTTTCCTCTCAAGAAGCCTTTCGCTAAGACAGTTCTTGTGGAACTGGCAAAGTGATATTTGGAAGCCCATAGAGGGCTATGGTGAAAAAGGAAATATCCTCAGATGAAATCTGGAAATAATCTTTCTGAGAAACTGCTTAGTGTTCTGTTAATTCATCTCACAGAGTTACATCTGTATTTCGTGGATATCTTTGCTAGCCTTATTTCTGCGGAATCTGAGAACAGATATTTCGGATCCCTTTGAAGACTATAGGGCCAAAGGAAATATCCTCCGATAACAAAGAGAAAGAAGCTGTCTGAGAAACTTCTTTGTGATCTGTGAAATCATCTCCCAGAGTTACACCTTTCCCCTCAAGAAGCCTTTCGCTAAGACAGTTCTTGTGGAATTGGCAAAGTGATATTTGGAAGCCCATAGAGGGCTATGGTGAAAAAGGAAATATCCTCAGATGAAATCTGGAAAGAAGCTTTCTGAGAAACTGCTTAGTGTTCTGTTAATTCATCTCACAGAGTTACATCTGTATTTCGTGGATCTCTTTCCTAGCCTTATTTCTGTGGAATCTGAGAACAGATATTTCGGATCCCATTGAAGTCTATAGGGCCAAAGGAAATATCTTCCGATAACAAAGGGAAAGAAGCTTTCTGAGAAACTTCTTTGTGTTCTGTGAAATCATCTCCCAGAGTTACAGCTTTCCTCTCAAGACGCCTTTCGCTAAGACAGTTCTTGTGGAACTGGCAAAGTGATATTTGGAAGCCCATAGAGGGCTACGGTGAAAAAGGAAATATCCTCAGATGAAATCTGGAAAGAATCTTTCTGAGAAACTGCTTAGTGTTCTGTTAATTCATCTCACAGAGTTACATCTGTATTTCGTGGATCTCTTTGCTAGCCTTATTTCTGTGGAATCTGAGAACAGATATTTCGGATCCCATTGAAGACTATAGGGCCAAAGGAAATATCCTCCGATAACAAAGAGAAAGAAGCTTTCTGAGAAACTTCTTTGTGTTCTGTGAAATCATCTCACAGAGTTACAGCTTTCCCCTCAAGAAGCCTTTCGCTAAGACACTTCTTGTGGAATTGGCAAAGTGATATTTGTAAGCCCATAGAGGGCTATGGTGAAAAAGGAAATATCCTCAGATGAGATCTGGAAAGAAGCTTTCTGAGAAACTGCTTAGTGTTCTGTTAATTCATCTCACAGAGTTACATCTGTATTTCGTGGATATCTTTGCTAGCCTTATTTCTGTGGAATCTGAGGACAGATATTTCGAATCCCTTTGAAGACTATAGGGCCAAAGGAAATATCCTCCGGTAACAAAGAGAAAGAAGCTTTCTGAGAAACTTCTTTGTGTTCTGTGAAATCATCTCCCAGAGTTACAGCTCTCCCCTCAAGAAGCCTTTCGCTAAGACACTTCTTGTGGAATTGGCAAAGTGATATTTGGAAGCCCATAGAGGACAATGGTGAAAAAGGAAATATCATCAGATGAAATCTGTAAAGAAGCTTTCTGAGAAACTGCTTAGTGTTCTGTTAATTCATCTCACAGAGTTACATCTGTATTTCGTGGATCTCTTTGCTAGCCTTATTTCTGTGGAATCTGAGAACAGATATTTCGGATCCCATTGAAGACTATAGGGCCAAAGGAAATATCTTCCGATAACACAGAGAAAGAAGCTTTCTGAGAAACTTCTTTGTGTTCTGTGAAATCATCTCACAGAGTTACAGCTTTCCCCTCAAGAAGCCTTTCGCTAAGACACTTCTTGAGAAATTGGCAAAGTGATATTTGGAAGCCCATAGAGGGCTGTGGTGAAAAAGGAAATATCCTCAGGTGAAATCTGGAAAGAAGCTTTCTGAGAAACTGCTTAGTGTTCTGTTAATTCATCTCTCAGAGTTACATCTGTATTTCGTGGATCTCTTTGCTAGCCTTATTTCTGTGGAATCTGAGAACAGATATTTCGGATCCCTTTGAAGACTATAGGGCCAAAGGAAATATCCTCCGATAACAAAGAGAAAGAAGCTTTCTGAGAAACTTCTTTGTGTTCTGTGAAATCATCTCACAGAGTTACAGCTTTCCCTTCAAGAAGCCTTTCGCTAAGACTCTTCTTGTGGAATTGGCAAAGTGATATTTGGAAGCCCATAGAGGGCTAAGGTGAAAAAGGAAATATCCTCAGATGAAAATTGGAAAGAAGCTTTCTGAGAAACTGCTTAGTATTCTGTTAATTCATCTCACAGAGTTACATCTGTATTTCGTGGATCTCTTTCCTAGCCTTATTTCTGTGGAATCTGAGAACAGATATTTCGGATCCCATTGAAGTCTATAGGGCCAAAGGAAATATCTTCCGATAACAAAGAGAAAGAAGCTTTCTGAGAAACTTCTTTGTGTTCTGTGAAATCATCTCCCAGAGTTACAGCTTTCATCTCAAGAAGCCTTTCGCTAAGACAGTTCTTGTGGAACTGGCAAAGTGATATTTTGAAGCCCATAGAGGGCTACGGTGAAAAAGGAAATATCCTTAGATGAAATCTGGAAAGAATCTTTCTGAGAAACTGCTTAGTGTTCTGTTAATTCATCTCACAGAGTTACATCTGTATTTCGTGGATCTCTTTGCTAGCCTTATTTCTGTGGAATCTGAGAACAGATATTTCGGATCCCTTTGAAGACTATAGGGCCAAAGGAAATATCCTCCGATAAGAAAGAGAAAGAAGCTTTCTGAGAAACTTCTTTGTGTTCTGTGAAATCATCTCCCAGAGTTACAGGTTTCCCCTCAAGAAGCCTTTCGCTAAGACAGTTCTTGTGGAATTGGCAAAGTGATATTTGGAAGCCCATAGAGGGCTATGGTGAAAAAGGAAATATCCTCAGATGAAATCTGGAAAGAAGCTTTCTGAGAAACTGCTTAGTGTTCTGTTAATTCATCTCACAGAGTTACATCTGTATTTCGTGGATCTCTTTGCTAGCCTTATTTCTGTGGAATCTGAGAACAGATATTTCGGATCCCTTTGAAGACAATAGGGCCAAAGGAAATATCCTCCGATAACAAAGAGAAAGAAGCTTTCTGAGAAACTTCTTTGTGTTCCGTGAAATCATCTCACAGAGTTACAGCTTTCCCCTCAAGAAGCCTTTCGCTAAGACAGTTCTTGTGGAATTGGCAAAGTGATATTTGGAAGCCCATAGAGGGCTATGGTGAAAAAGGAAATATCCTCAGATGAAATCTGGAAAGAAGCTTTCTGAGAAACTGCTTAGTGTTCTGTTAATTCATCTCACAGAGTTACATCTGTATTTCGTGGATCTCTTTGCTAGCCTTATTTCTGTGGAATCTGAGAACAGATATTTCGGATCCCTTTGAAGAGTATAGGGCCATAGGAAATATCTTCCGATAACAAAGAGAAAGAAGCTTTCTGAGAAACTTCTTTGTGTTCTGTGAAATCATCTCACAGAGTTACAGCTTTCCCCTCAAGAAGCCTTTCGCTAAGACACTTCTTGAGAAATTGGCAAAGTGATATTTGGAAGCCCATAGAGGGCTGTGGTGAAAAAGGAAATATCCTCAGGTGAAATCTGGAAAGAAGCTTTCTGAGAAACTGCTTAGTGTTCTGTTAATTCATCTCACAGAGTTGCATCTGTATTTCGTGGATATCTTTGCTAGCCTTATTTCTGTGGAATCTGAGAACACATATTTCGGATCCCTTTGAAGTCTATAGGGCCAAAGGAAATATCCTCCGATAACAAAGAGAAAGAAGCTTTCTGAGAAACTTCTTTGTGTTCTGTGAAATCATCTCACAGAGTTACAGCTTTCCCTTCAAGAAGTAAGACACTTCTTGTGGAATTGGCAAAGTGATATTTGGAAGCCCATAGAGGGCTATGGTGAACAAGGAAATATCCTCAGATGAAATCTGGAAAGAAGCTTTCTGAGAAACTGCTTAGTGTTCTGTTAATTCATCTCACAGAGTTACATCTGTATTTCGTGGATATCTTTGCTAGCCTTATTTCTGCGGAATCTGAGAAAAGATATTTCGGATCCCTTTGAAGACTATAGGGCCAAAGGAAATATCCTCCGATAACAAAGAGAAAGAAGCTTTCTGAGAAACTTCTTTCTGTTCTGTGAAATCGTCTCCCAGAGTTACAGCTTTCCCCTCAAGTAGCCTTTCGCTAAGACAGTTCTTGTGGAATTGGCAAAGTGATATTTGGAAGCCCATAGAGGGCAATGGTGAAAAAGGAAATATCCTAAGATGAAATCTGGAAAGAAGCTTTCTGAGAAAATGCTTAGTGTTCTGTTAATTCATCTCACAGAGTTACATCTGTATTTCGTGGATCTCTTTCCTAGCCTTATTTCTTTGGAATCTGAGAACAGATATTTCGGATCCCATTGAAGTCTATAGGGCCAAAGGAAATATCTTCCGATAACAAAAAGAAAGAAGCTTTCTGAGAAACTTCTTTGTGTTCTGTGAAATCATCTCCCAGAGTTACAGCTTTCCTCTCAAGAAGCCCTTCGCTAAGACAGTTCTTGTGGAACTGGCAAAGTGATATTTGGAAGCCCATAGAGGGCTATGGTGAAAAAGGAAATATCCTCAGATGAAATCTGGAAAGAAGCTTTCTGAGAAACTGCTTAGTGTTCTGTTAATTCATCTCACAGAGTTACATCTGTATTTCGTGGATCTCTTTGCTAGCCTTATTTCTGTGGAATCTGAGAACAGGTATTTGAGATCCCTTTGAAGACTATAGGGACAAAGGAAATATCCTCCGATTACAAAGAGAAAGAATCTTTCTCAGAAACTTCTTTGTGTTCTGTGAAATCATCTCACAGAGTTACAGCTTTCCCCTCAAGAAGGCTTTCGCTAAGACAGTTCTTGTGGAATTGGCAAAGTGATATTTGGAAGCCCATAGAGGACAATGGTGAAAAAGGAAATATCATCAGATGAAATCTGGAAAGAAGCTTTCTGAGAAACTGCTTAGTGTTCTGTTAATTCATCTCACAGAGTTACATCTGTATTTCGTGGGTATCTTTGCTAGCCTTATTTCTGTGGAATCTGAGAACACATATTTCGGATCCCTTTGAAGACTATAGGGCCAAAGGAAATATCCTCCGATAACAAAGAGAAAGAAGCTTTCTGAGAAACTTCTTTGTGTTCTGTGAAATCATCTCCCAGAGTTACAGCTCTCCCCTCAAGAAGCCTTTCGCTAAGACAGTTCTTGTGGAATTGGCAAAGTGATATTTGGAAGCCCATAGAGGGCTATGGTGAAAAAGGAAATATCCTCAGATGAAATCTGGAAAGAAGCTTTCTGAGAAACTGCTTAGTGTTCTGTTAATTCATCTCACAGAGTTACATCTGTATTTCGTGGATCACTTTGCTAGCCTTATTTCTGTGGAATCGAGAACAGATATTTCGGATCCCTTTGAAGACTATAGGGCCAAAGGAAATATCTTCTGATAACAAAGAGAAAGAAGCTTTCTGAGAAACTTCTTTGTGTTCTGTGAAATCATCTCACAGAGTTACTGCTTTCCCCTCAAGAAGCCTTTCGCTAAGACACTTCTTGTGGAATTGGCAAAGTGATATTTGGAAGCCCATAGAGGGCTAAGGTGAAAAAGGAAATATCCTCAGATGAAATCTGGAAAGAATCTTTCTGAGAAACTGCTTAGTGTTCTGTTAATTCATCTCACAGAGTTACATCTGTATTTCGTGGATCTCTTTGCTAGGCTTATTTCTGTGGAATCTGAGAACAGGTATTTCAGATCCCTTTGAAGACTATAGGGACAAAGGAAATATCCTCCGATTACAAAGAGAAAGAAGCTTTCTTAGAAACTTCTTTGTGTTCTGTGAAATCATCTCACAGAGTTACAGCTTTCCCCTCAAGAAGCCTTTCGCTAAGACAGTTCTTGTGGAATTGGCAAAGTGATATTTGGAAGCCCATAGAGGGCTATGGTCAAAAAGGAAATATCCTCAGATGAAAATTGGAAAGAAGCTTTCTGAGAAACTGCTTAGTGTTCTGTTAATTCATCTCACAGAGTTACATCTGTATTTCGTGGATCTCTTTGCTAGCCTTATTTCTGTGGAATCTGAGAACAGATATTTCGGATCTCATTGAAGACTATAGGGCCAAAGGAAATATCTTCCGATAACAAAGAGAAAGAAGCTTTCTGGGAAACTTCTTTGTGTTCTGTGAAATCATCTCACAGAGTTACAGCTTTTCCCTCAAGAAGCCTTTCGCTAAGACACTTCTTGAGAAATTGGCAAAGTGATATTTGGAAGCCCATAGAGGGCTATCGTGAAAAAGGAAATATCCTCAGATGAAATCTGGAAAGAAGCTTTCTGAGAAACTGCTTAGTGTTCTGTTAATTCATCTCACAGAGTTACATCTGTATTTCGTGGATCTCTTTGCTAGCCTTATTTCTGTGGAATCTGAGAACAGATATTTCGGATCCCATTGAAGACTATAGGGCCAAAGGAAATATCTTCCGATAACAAAGAGAAAGAAGCTTTCTGAGAAACTTCTTTGTGTTCTGTGAAATCATCTCACAGAGTTACAGCTTTCCCCTCAAGAAGCCTTTCGCTAAGACACTTCTTGAGAAATTGGCAAAGTGATATTTGGAAGCCCATAGAGGGCTATCGTGAAAAAGGAAATATCCTCAGATGAAATCTGGAAAGAAGCTTTCTGAGAAACTGCTTAGTGTTCTGTTAATTCATCTCACAGAGTTACATCTGTATTTCGTGGATATCTTTGCTAGCCTTATTTCTGTGGAATCTGAGAACAGATATTTCGGATCCCTTTGAAGACTATAGGGCCAAAGGAAATATCCTCCGATAACAAAGAGAAAGAAGCTTTCTGAGAAACTTCTTTGTGTTCTGTGAAATCATCCCACAGAGTTACAGCTTTCCCTTCAAGAAGTAAGACACTTCTTGTGGAATTGGCAAAGTGATATTTGGAAGCCCATAGAGGGCTAAGGTGAAAAAGGAAATATCCTCAGATGAAATCTGGAAAGAAGCTTTCTGAGAAACTGCTTAGTGTTCTGTTAATTCATCTCACAGAGTTACATCTGTATTTCGTGGATCTCTTTGCTAGGCTTATTTCTGTGGAATCTGAGAACAGGTAATTCAGATCCCTTTGAAGACTATAGGGACAAAGGAAATATCCTCCGATTACAAAGAGAAAGAAGCTTTCTTAGAAACTTCTTTGTGTTCTGTGAAATCATCTCACAGAGTTACAGCTTTCCCCTCAAGAAGCCTTTCGCTAAGACAGTTCTTGTGGAATTGGCAAAGTGATATTTGGAAGCCCATAGAGGGCTATGGTGAAAAAGGAAATATCCTCAGATGAAAATTGGAAAGAAGCTTTCTGAGAAACTGCTTAGTGTTCTGTTAATTCATCTCACAGAGTTACATCTGTATTTCGTGGATCTCTTTGCTAGCCTTATTTCTGTGGAATCTGAGAACAGATATTTTGGATCCCATTGAAGACTATAGGGCCAAAGGAAATATCTTCCGATAACAAAGAGAAAGAAGCTTTCTGAGAAACTTCTTTGTGTTCTGTGAAATCATCTCACAGAGTTACAGCTTTCCCCTCAAGAAGCCTTTCGCTAAGACACTTCTTGAGAAATTGGCAAAGTGATATATGGAAGCCCATAGAGGGCTATCGTGAAAAAGGAAATATCCTCAGATGAAATCTGGAAACAAGCTTTCTGAGAAACTGCTTAGTGTTCTGTTAATTCATCTCACAGAGTTACATCTGTATTTCGTGGATCTCTTTGCTAGCCTTATTTCTGTGGAATCTGAGAACAGATATTTCGGATCCCTTTGAAGACTATAGGGCCAAAGGAAATATCCTCCGATAACAAAGAGAAAGAAGCTTTCTGAGAAACTTCTTTGTGTTCTGTGAAATCATCTCACAGAGTTACAGCTTTCCCCTCAAGAAGCCTTTCGCTAAGACAGTTCTTGTGGAATTGGCAAAGTGATATTTGGAAGCCCATAGAGGGCTATGGTGAAAAAGGAAATATCCTCAGATGAAATCTGGAAAGAAGCTTTCTGAGAAACTGCTTAGTGTTCTGTTAATTCATCTCACAGAGTTACATCTGTATTTCGTGGATCTCTTTGCTAGCCTTATTTCTCTGGAATCTGAGAACAGGTATTTTAGATCCCTTTGAAGACTATAGGGACAAAGGAAATATCCTCCGATTACAAAGAGAAAGAATCTTTCTCAGAAACTTCTTTGTGTTCTGTGAAATCATCTCACAGAGTTACAGCTTTCCCCTCAAGAAGGCTTTCGCTAAGACAGTTCTTGTGGAATTGGCAAAGTGATATTTGGAAGCCCATAGAGGACAATGGTGAAAAAGGAAATATCATCAGATGAAATCTGGAAAGAAGCTTTCTGAGAAACTGCTTAGTGTTCTGTTAATTCATCTCACAGAGTTACATCTGTATTTCGTGGGTATCTTTGCTAGCCTTATTTCTGTGGAATCTGAGAACACATATTTCGGATCCCTTTGAAGACTATAGGGCCAAAGGAAATATCCTCCGATAACAAAGAGAAAGAAGCTTTCTGAGAAACTTCTTTGTGTTCTGTGAAATCATCTCCCAGAGTTACAGCTCTCCCCTCAAGAAGCCTTTCGCTAAGACAGTTCTTGTGGAATTGGCAAAGTGATATTTGGAAGCCCATAGAGGGCTATGGTGAAAAAGGAAATATCCTCAGATGAAATCTGGAAAGAAGCTTTCTGAGAAACTGCTTAGTGTTCTGTTAATTCATCTCACAGAGTTACATCTGTATTTCGTGGATCACTTTGCTAGCCTTATTTCTGTGGAATCGAGAACAGATATTTCGGATCCCTTTGAAGACTATAGGGCCAAAGGAAATATCTTCTGATAACAAAGAGAAAGAAGCTTTCTGAGAAACTTCTTTGTGTTCTGTGAAATCATCTCACAGAGTTACTGCTTTCCCCTCAAGAAGCCTTTCGCTAAGACACTTCTTGTGGAATTGGCAAAGTGATATTTGGAAGCCCATAGAGGGCTAAGGTGAAAAAGGAAATATCCTCAGATGAAATCTGGAAAGAATCTTTCTGAGAAACTGCTTAGTGTTCTGTTAATTCATCTCACAGAGTTACATCTGTATTTCGTGGATCTCTTTGCTAGGCTTATTTCTGTGGAATCTGAGAACAGGTATTTCAGATCCCTTTGAAGACTATAGGGACAAAGGAAATATCCTCCGATTACAAAGAGAAAGAAGCTTTCTTAGAAACTTCTTTGTGTTCTGTGAAATCATCTCACAGAGTTACAGCTTTCCCCTCAAGAAGCCTTTCGCTAAGACAGTTCTTGTGGAATTGGCAAAGTGATATTTGGAAGCCCATAGAGGGCTATGGTCAAAAAGGAAATATCCTCAGATGAAAATTGGAAAGAAGCTTTCTGAGAAACTGCTTAGTGTTCTGTTAATTCATCTCACAGAGTTACATCTGTATTTCGTGGATCTCTTTGCTAGCCTTATTTCTGTGGAATCTGAGAACAGATATTTCGGATCTCATTGAAGACTATAGGGCCAAAGGAAATATCTTCCGATAACAAAGAGAAAGAAGCTTTCTGGGAAACTTCTTTGTGTTCTGTGAAATCATCTCACAGAGTTACAGCTTTTCCCTCAAGAAGCCTTTCGCTAAGACACTTCTTGAGAAATTGGCAAAGTGATATTTGGAAGCCCATAGAGGGCTATCGTGAAAAAGGAAATATCCTCAGATGAAATCTGGAAAGAAGCTTTCTGAGAAACTGCTTAGTGTTCTGTTAATTCATCTCACAGAGTTACATCTGTATTTCGTGGATCTCTTTGCTAGCCTTATTTCTGTGGAATCTGAGAACAGATATTTCGGATCCCATTGAAGACTATAGGGCCAAAGGAAATATCTTCCGATAACAAAGAGAAAGAAGCTTTCTGAGAAACTTCTTTGTGTTCTGTGAAATCATCTCACAGAGTTACAGCTTTCCCCTCAAGAAGCCTTTCGCTAAGACACTTCTTGAGAAATTGGCAAAGTGATATTTGGAAGCCCATAGAGGGCTATCGTGAAAAAGGAAATATCCTCAGATGAAATCTGGAAAGAAGCTTTCTGAGAAACTGCTTAGTGTTCTGTTAATTCATCTCACAGAGTTACATCTGTATTTCGTGGATATCTTTGCTAGCCTTATTTCTGTGGAATCTGAGAACAGATATTTCGGATCCCTTTGAAGACTATAGGGCCAAAGGAAATATCCTCCGATAACAAAGAGAAAGAAGCTTTCTGAGAAACTTCTTTGTGTTCTGTGAAATCATCTCACAGAGTTACAGCTTTCCCTTCAAGAAGTAAGACACTTCTTGTGGAATTGGCAAAGTGATATTTGGAAGCCCATAGAGGGCTAAGGTGAAAAAGGAAATATCCTCAGATGAAATCTGGAAAGAAGCTTTCTGAGAAACTGCTTAGTGTTCTGTTAATTCATCTCACAGAGTTACATCTGTATTTCGTGGATCTCTTTGCTAGGCTTATTTCTGTGGAATCTGAGAACAGGTAATTCAGATCCCTTTGAAGACTATAGGGACAAAGGAAATATCCTCCGATTACAAAGAGAAAGAAGCTTTCTTAGAAACTTCTTTGTGTTCTGTGAAATCATCTCACAGAGTTACTGCTTTCCCCTCAAGAAGCCTTTCGCTAAGACAGTTCTTGTGGAATTGGCAAAGTGATATTTGGAAGCCCATAGAGGGCTATGGTGAAAAAGGAAATATCCTCAGATGAAAATTGGAAAGAAGCTTTCTGAGAAACTGCTTAGTGTTCTGTTAATTCATCTCACAGAGTTACATCTGTATTTCGTGGATCTCTTTGCTAGCCTTATTTCTGTGGAATCTGAGAACAGATATTTTGGATCCCATTGAAGACTATAGGGCCAAAGGAAATATCTTCCGATAACAAAGAGAAAGAAGCTTTCTGAGAAACTTCTTTGTGTTCTGTGAAATCATCTCACAGAGTTACAGCTTTCCCCTCAAGAAGCCTTTCGCTAAGACACTTCTTGAGAAATTGGCAAAGTGATATATGGAAGCCCATAGAGGGCTATCGTGAAAAAGGAAATATCCTCAGATGAAATCTGGAAACAAGCTTTCTGAGAAACTGCTTAGTGTTCTGTTAATTCATCTCACAGAGTTACATCTGTATTTCGTGGATCTCTTTGCTAGCCTTATTTCTGTGGAATCTGAGAACAGATATTTCGGATCCCTTTGAAGACTATAGGGCCAAAGGAAATATCCTCCGATAACAAAGAGAAAGAAGCTTTCTGAGAAACTTCTTTGTGTTCTGTGAAATCATCTCACAGAGTTACAGCTTTCCCCTCAAGAAGCCTTTCGCTAAGACAGTTCTTGTGGAATTGGGAAAGTGATATTTGGAAGCCCATAGAGGGCTATGGTGAAAAAGGAAATATCCTCAGATGAAATCTGGAAAGAAGCTTTCTGAGAAACTGCTTAGTGTTCTGTTAATTCATCTCACAGAGTTACATCTGTATTTCGTGGATCTCTTTGCTAGCCTTATTTCTCTGGAATCTGAGAACAGGTATTTTAGATCCCTTTGAAGACTATAGGGACAAAGGAAATATCCTCCGATTACAAAGAGAAAGAATCTTTCTCAGAAACTTCTTTGTGTTCTGTGAAATCATCTCACAGAGTTACAGCTTTCCCCTCAAGAAGGCTTTCGCTAAGACAGTTCTTGTGGAATTGGCAAAGTGATATTTGGAAGCCCATAGAGGACAATGGTGAAAAAGGAAATATCATCAGATGAAATCTGGAAAGAAGCTTTCTGAGAAACTGCTTAGTGTTCTGTTAATTCATCTCACAGAGTTACATCTGTATTTCGTGGATCTCTTTGCTAGCCTTATTTCTGTGGAATCTGAGAACAGATATTTCGGATCCCTTTGAAGAGTATAGGGCCATAGGAAATATATTCCGATAACAAAGAGAAAGAAGCTTTCTGAGAAACTTCTTTGTGTTCTGTGAAATCATCTCACAGAGTTACAGCTTTCCCCTCAAGAAGCCTTTCGCGAAGACACTTCTTGAGAAATTGGCAAAGTGATATTTGGAAGCCCATAGAGGGCTGTGGTGAAAAAGGAAATATCCTCAGGTGAAATCTGGAAAGAAGCTTTCTGAGAAACTGCTTAGTGTTCTGTTAATTCATCTCACAGAGTTACATCTGTATTTCGTGGATATCTTTGCTAGCCTTATTTCTGTGGAATCTGAGAACACATATTTCGGATCCCTTTGAAGACTATAGGGCCAAAGGAAATATCCTCCGATAACAAAGAGAAAGAAGCTTTCTGAGAAACTTCTTTGTGTTCTGTGAAATCATCTCCCAGAGTTACAACTCTCCCCTCAAGAAGCCTTTCGCTAAGACAGTTCTTGTGGAATTGGCAAAGTGATATTTGGAAGCCCGTAGAGGGCTATGGTGAAAAAGGAAATATCCTCAGATGAAATCTGGAAAGAAGCTTTCTGAGAAACTGCTTAGTGTTCTGTTAATTCATCTCACAGAGTTACATCTGTATTTCGTGGATCTCTTTGCTAGCCTTATTTCTGTGGAATCGAGAACAGATATTTCGGATCCCATTGAAGACTATAGGGCCAAAGGAAATATCTTCTGATAACAAAGAGAAAGAAGCTTTCTGAGAAACTTCTTTGTGTTCTGTGAAATCATCTCACAGAGTTACTGCTTCCCCTCAAGAAGCCTTTCGCTAAGACACTTCTTGTGGAATTGGCAAAGTGATATTTGGAAGCCCATAGAGGGCTAAGGTGAAAAAGGAAATATCCTCACATAAAATCTGGAAAGAATCTTTCTGAGAACCTGCTTAGTGTTCTGTTAATTCATCTCACAGAGTTACATCAGTATTTCGTGGATCTCTTTGCTAGGCTTATTTCTGTGGAATCTGAGAACAGATATTTCAGATCCCTTTGAAGACTATAGGGACAAAGGAAATATCCTCCGATTACAAAGAGAAAGAAGCTTTCTTAGAAACTTCCTTGTGTTCTGTGAAATCATCTCACAGAGTTACAGCTTTCCCCTCAAGAAGCCTTTCGCTAAGACAGTTCTTGTGGAATTGGCAAAGTGATATTTGGAAGCCCATAGAGGGCTATGGTGAAAAAGGAAATATCCTCAGATGAAAATTGGAAAGAAGCTTTCTGAGAAACTGCTTAGTGTTCTGTTAATTCATCTCACAGAGTTACATCTGTATTTCGTGGATCTCTTTGCTAGCCTTATTTCTGTGGAATCTGAGAACAGATATTTCGGATCCCATTGAAGACTATAGGGCCAAAGGAAATATCTTCCGATAACAAAGAGAAAGAAGCTTTCTGAGAAACTTCTTTGTGTTCTGTGAAATCATCTCACAGAGTTACAGCTTTCCCCTCAAGAAGCCTTTCGCTAAGACACTTCTTGAGAAATTGGCAAAGTGATATTTGGAAGCCCATAGAGGGCTATCGTGAAAAAGGAAATATCCTCAGATGAAATCTGGAAAGAAGCTTTCTGAGAAACTGCTTAGTGTTCTGTTAATTCATCTCACAGAGTTACATCTGTATTTCGTGGATATCTTTGCTAGCCTTATTTCTGTGGAATCTGAGAACAGATATTTCGGATCCCTTTGAAGACTATAGGGCCAAAGGAAATATCCTCCGATAACAAAGAGAAAGAAGCTTTCTGAGAAACTTCTTTGTGTTCTGTGAAATCATCTCACAGAGTTACAGCTTTCCCTTCAAGAAGTAAGACACTTCTTGTGGAATTGGCAAAGTGATATTTGGAAGCCCATAGAGGGCTAAGGTGAAAAAGGAAATATCCTCAGATGAAATCTGGAAAGAAGCTTTCTGAGAAACTGCTTAGTGTTCTGTTAATTCATCTCACAGAGTTACATCTGTATTTCGTGGATCTCTTTGCTAGGCTTATTTCTGTGGAATCTGAGAACAGGTAATTCAGATCCCTTTGAAGACTATAGGGACAAAGGAAATATCCTCCGATTACAAAGAGAAAGAAGCTTTCTTAGAAACTTCTTTGTGTTCTGTGAAATCATCTCACAGAGTTACAGCTTTCCCCTCAAGAAGCCTTTCGCTAAGACAGTTCTTGTGGAATTGGCAAAGTGATATTTGGAAGCCCATAGAGGGCTATGGTGAAAAAGGAAATATCCTCAGATGAAAATTGGAAAGAAGCTTTCTGAGAAACTGCTTAGTGTTCTGTTAATTCATCTCACAGAGTTACATCTGTATTTCGTGGATCTCTTTGCTAGCCTTATTTCTGTGGAATCTGAGAACAGATATTTTGGATCCCATTGAAGACTATAGGGCCAAAGGAAATATCTTCCGATAACAAAGAGAAAGAAGCTTTCTGAGAAACTTCTTTGTGTTCTGTGAAATCATCTCACAGAGTTACAGCTTTCCCCTCAAGAAGCCTTTCGCTAAGACACTTCTTGAGAAATTGGCAAAGTGATATTTGGAAGCCCATAGAGGGCTATCGTGAAAAAGGAAATATCCTCAGATGAAATCTGGAAAGAAGCTTTCTGAGAAACTGCTTAGTGTTCTGTTAATTCATCTCACAGAGTTACATCTGTATTTCGTGGATCTCTTTGCTAGCCTTATTTCTGTGGAATCTGAGAACAGATATTTCGGATCCCTTTGAAGACTATAGGGCCAAAGGAAATATCCTCCGATAACAAAGAGAAAGAAGCTTTCTGAGAAACTTCTTTGTGTTCTGTGAAATCATCTCACAGAGTTACAGCTTTCCCCTCAAGAAGCCTTTCGCTAAGACAGTTCTTGTGGAATTGGCAAAGTGATATTTGGAAGCCCATAGAGGGCTATGGTGAAAAAGGAAATATCCTCAGATGAAATCTGGAAAGAAGCTTTCTGAGAAACTGCTTAGTGTTCTGTTAATTTATCTCACAGAGTTACATCTGTATTTCGTGGATCTCTTTGCTAGCCTTATTTCTCTGGAATCTGAGAACAGGTATTTTAGATCCCTTTGAAGACTATAGGGACAAAGGAAATCTCCTCCGATTACAAAGAGAAAGAATCTTTCTCAGAAACTTCTCTGTGTTCTGTGAAATCATCTCACAGAGTTACAGCTTTCCCCTCAAGAAGGCTTTCGCTAAGACAGTTCTTGTGGAATTGGCAAAGTGATATTTGGAAGCCCATAGAGGACAATGGTGAAAAAGGAAATATCATCAGATGAAATCTGGAAAGAAGCTTTCTGAGAAACTGCTTAGTGTTCTGTTAATTCATCTCACAGAGTTACATCTGTATTTCGTCGATCTCTTTCCTAGCCTTATTTCTTTGGAATCTGAGAACAGATATTTCGGATCCCTTTGAAGTCTATAGGGCCAAAGGAAATATCTTCCGATAACAAAGAGAAAGAAGCTTTCTGAGAAACTTCTTTGTGTTCTGTGAAATCATCTCCCAGAGTTACAGCTTTCCTCTCAAGAAGCCTTTCGCTAAGACAGTTCTTGTGGAACAGGCAAAGTGATATTTGGAAGCCCATAGAGGGCTATGGTGAAAAAGGAAATATCCTCAGATGAAATCTGGAAAGAAGCTTTCTGAGAAACTGCTTAGTGTTCTGTTAATTCATCTCACAGAGTTACATCTGTATTTCGTGGATATCTTTGCTAGCCTTATTTCTGCGGAATCTGAGAACAGATATTTCGGATCCCTTTGACGACTATAGGGCCAAAGGAAATATCCTCCGATAACAAAGAGAAAGAAGCTGTCTGAGAAACTTCTTTGTGATCTGTGAAATCATCTCCCAGAGTTACACCTTTCTCCTCAAGAAGCCTTTCGCTAAGACAGTTCTTGTGGAATTGGCAAAGTGATATTTGGAAGCCCATAGAGGGCTATGGTGAAAAAGGAAATATCCTAAGATGAAAATTGTAAAGAAGCATTCTGAGAAACTGCTTAGTGTTCTGTTAATTCATCTCACAGAGTTACATCTGTATTTCGTGGATCTCTTTGCTAGCCTTATTTCTGTGGAATCTGAGAACAGATATTTCGGATCCCATTGAAGACTATAGGGCCAAAGGAAATATCTTCCGATAACAAAGAGAAAGAAGCTTTCTGAGAAACTTCTTTGTGTTCTGTGAAATCATCTCACAGAGTTACTGCTTTCCCCTCAAGAAGCCTTTCGCTGAGACACTTCTTGTGGAATTGGCAAAGTGATATTTGGAAGCCCATAGAGGGCTAAGGTGAAAAAGGAAATATCCTCAGATGAAATCTGGAAAGAATCTTTCTGAGAAACTGCTTAGTGTTCTGTTAATTCATCTCACAGAGTTACATCTGTATTTCGTGGATCTCTTTGCTAGGCTTATTTCTGTGGAATCTGAGAACAGGTATTTCAGATCCCTTTGAAGACTATAGGGACAAAGGAAATATCCTCCGATTACAAAGAGAAAGAAGCTTTCTTAGAAACTTCTTTGTGTTCTGTGAAATCATCTCACAGAGTTACAGCTTTCCCCTCAAGAAGCCTTTCGCTAAGACAGTTCTTGTGGAATTGGCAAAGTGATATTTGGAAGCCCATAGAGGGCTATGGTGAAAAAGGAAATATCCTCAGATGAAAATTGGAAAGAAGCTTTCTGAGAAACTGCTTAGTGTTCTGTTAATTCATCTCACAGAGTTACATCTGTATTTCGTGGATCTCTTTGCTAGCCTTATTTCTGTGGAATCTGAGAACAGATATTTCGGATCCCATTGAAGACTATAGGGCCAAAGGAAATATCTTCCGATAACAAAGAGAAAGAAGCTTTCTGAGAAACTTCTTTGTGTTCTGTGAAATCATCTCACAGAGTTACAGCTTTCCCCTCAAGAAGCCTTTCGCTAAGACACTTCTTGAGAAATTGGCAAAGTGATATTTGGAAGCCCATAGAGGGCTATCGTGAAAAAGGAAATATCCTCAGATGAAATCTGGAAAGAAGCTTTCTGAGAAACTGCTTAGTGTTCTGTTAATTCATCTCACAGAGTTACATCTGTATTTCGTGGATATCTTTGCTAGCCATATTTCTGTGGAATCTGAGAACAGATATTTCGGATCCCTTTGAAGACTATAGGGCCAAAGGAAATATCCTCCGATAACAAAGAGAAAGAAGCTTTCTGAGAAACTTCTTTGTGTTCTGTGAAATCATCTCACAGAGTTACTGCTTTCCCCTCAAGAAGCCTTTCGCTAAGACACTTTTTGTGGAATTGGCAAAGTGATATTTGGAAGCCCATAGAGGGCTAAGGTGAAAAAGGAAATATCCTCAGATGAAATCTGGAAAGAAGCTTTCTGAGAAACTGCTTAGTGTTCTGTTAATTCATCTCACAGAGTTACATCTGTATTTCGTGGATCTCTTTGCTAGGCTTATTTCTGTGGAATCTGAGAACAGGTAATTCAGATCCCTTTGAAGACTATAGGGACAAAGGAAATATCCTCCGATTACAAAGAGAAAGAAGCTTTCTTAGAAACTTCTTTGTGTTCTGTGAAATCATCTCACAGAGTTACAGCTTTCCCCTCAAGAATCCTTTCGCTAAGACAGTTCTTGTGGAATTGGCAAAGTGATATTTGGAAGCCCATAGAGGGCTATGGTGAAAAAGGAAATATCCTCAGATGAAAATTGGAAAGAAGCTTTCTGAGAAACTGCTTAGTGTTCTGTTAATTCATCTCACAGAGTTACATCTGTATTTCGTGGATCTCTTTCCTAGCCTTATTTCTGTGGAATCTGAGAACAGATATTTTGGATCCCTTTGAAGACTATAGGGCCAAAGGAAATATCTTCCGATAACAAAGAGAAAGAAGCTTTCTGAGAAACTTCTTTGTGTTCTGTGAAATCATCTCACAGAGTTACAGCTTTCCCCTCAAGAAGCCTTTCGCTAAGACACTTCTTGAGAAATTGGCAAAGTGATATTTGGAAGCCCATAGAGGGCTATCGTGAAAAAGGAAATATCCTCAGATGAAATCTGGAAAGAAGCTTTCTGAGAAACTGCTTAGTGTTCTGTTAATTCATCTCACAGAGTTACATCTGTATTTCGTGGATATCTTTGCTAGCCTTATTTCTGTGGAATCTGAGAACAGATATTTCGGATCCCTTTGAAGACTATAGGGCCAAAGGAAATATCCTCCGATAACAAAGAGAAAGAAGCTTTCTGAGAAACTTCTTTGTGTTCTGTGAAATCATCTCACAGAGTTACAGCTTTCCCTTCAAGAAGTAAGACACTTCTTGTGGAATTGGCAAAGTGATATTTGGAAGCCCATAGAGGGCTATGGTGAACAAGGAAATATCCTCAGATGAAATCTGGAAAGAAGCTTTCTGAGAAACTGCTTAGTGTTCTGTTAATTCATCTCACAGAGTTACATCTGTATTTCGTGGATATCTTTGCTAGCCTTATTTCTGCGGAATCTGAGAAAAGATATTTCGGATCCCTTTGAAGACTATAGGGCCAAAGGAAATATCCTCCGATAACAAAGAGAAAGAAGCATTCTGAGAAACTTCTTTCTGTTCTGTGAAATCATCTCCCAGAGTTACAGCTTTCCCCTCAAGTAGCCTTTCGCTAAGACAGTTCTTGTGGAATTGGCAAAGAGATATTTGGAAGCCCATAGAGGGCAATGGTGAAAAAGGAAATATCCTAAGATGAAATCTGGAAAGAAGCTTTCTGAGAAACTGCTTAGTGTTCTGTTAATTCATCTCACAGAGTTACATCTGTATTTCGTGGATCTCTTTCCTAGCCTTATTTCTTTGGAATCTGAGAACAGATATTTCGGATCCCTTTGAAGTCTATAGGGCCAAAGGAAATATCTTCCGATAACAAAGAGAAAGAAGCTTTCTGAGAAACTTCTTTGTGTTCTGTGAAATCATCTCCCAGAGTTACAGCTTTCCTCTCAAGAAGCCTTTCGCTAAGACAGTTCTTGTGGAACAGGCAAAGTGATATTTGGAAGCCCATAGAGGGCTATGGTGAAAAAGGAAATATCCTCAGATGAAATCTGGAAAGAAGCTTTCTGAGAAACTGCTTAGTGTTCTGTTAATTCATCTCACAGAGTTACATCTGTATTTCGTGGATATCTTTGCTAGCCTTATTTCTGCGGAATCTGAGAACAGATATTTCGGATCCCTTTGAAGACTATAGGGCCAAAGGAAATATCCTCCGATAACAAAGAGAAAGAAGCTGTCTGAGAAACTTCTTTGTGATCTGTGAAATCATCTCCCAGAGTTACACCTTTCTCCTCAAGAAGCCTTTCGCTAAGACAGTTCTTGTGGAATTGGCAAAGTGATATTTGGAAGCCCATAGAGGGCTATGGTGAAAAAGGAAATATCCTAAGATGAAAATTTTAAAGAAGCTTTCTGAGAAACTGCTTAGTGTTCTGTTAATTCATCTCACAGAGTTACATCTGTATTTCGTGGATCTCTTTGCTAGCCTTATTTCTGTGGAATCTGAGAACAGATATTTCGGATCCCATTGAAGACTACAGGGCCAAAGGAAATATCTTCCGATAACAAAGAGAAAGAAGCTTTCTGAGAAACTTCTTTGTGTTCTGTGAAATCATCTCACAGAGTTACAGCTTTCCCCTCAAGAAGCCTTTCGCTAAGACACTTCTTGGGAAATTGGCAAAGTGATATTTGGAAGCCCATAGAGGGCTATGTTGAAAAAGGAAATATCCTCAGATGAAATCTGGAAAGAAGCTTTCTGAGAAACTGCTTAGTGTTCTGTTAATTCATCTCACAGAGTTACATCTGTATTTCGTGGATATCTTTGCTAGCCTTATTTCTGTGGAATCTGAGAACAGATATTTCGGATCCCTTTGAAGACTATAGGGCCAAAGGAAATATCCTCCGATAACAAAGAGAAAGAAGCTTTCTGAGAAACTTCTTTGTGTTCTGTGAAATCATCTCACAGAGTTACAGCTTTCCCTTCAAGAAGTAAGACACTTCTTGTGGAATTGGCAAAGTGATATTTGTAAGCCCATAGAGGGCTATGGTGAAAAAGGAAATATCCTCAGATGAAATCTGGAAAGAAGCTTTCTGAGAAACTGCTTAGTGTTCTGTTAATTCATCTCACAGAGTTACATCTGTATTTCGTGGATATCTTTGCTAGCCCTATTTCTGCGGAATCTGAGAAAAGATATTTCGGATCCCTTTGAAGACTATAGGGCCAAAGGAAATATCCTCCGATAACAAAGAGAAAGAAGCTTTCTGAGAAACTTCTTTCTGTTCTGTGAAATCGTCTCCCAGAATTACAGCTTTCCCCTCAAGTAGCCTTTCTCTAAGACAGTTCTTGTGGAATTGGCAAAGTGATATTTGGAAGCCCATAGAGGGCAAAGGTGAAAAAGGAAATATCCTAAGATGAAATCTGGAAAGAAGCTTTCTGAGAAAATGCTTAGTGTTCTGTTAATTCATCTCACAGAGTTACATCTGTATTTCGTGGATCTCTTTCCTAGCCTTATTTCTTTGGAATCTGAGAACAGATATTTCGGATCCCATTGAAGTCTATAGGGCCAAAAGAAATATCTTCCGATAACAAAAAGAAAGAAGCTTTCTGAGAAACTTCTTTGTGTTCTGTGAAATCATCTCCCAGAGTTACAGCTTTCCTCTCAAGAAGCCCTTCGCTAAGACAGTTCTTGTGGAACTGGCAAAGTGATATTTGGAAGCCCATAGAGGGCTATGGTGAAAAAGGAAATATCCTCAGATGAAATCTGGAAAGAAGCTTTCTGAGAAACTGCTTAGTGTTCTGTTAATTCATCTCACAGAGTTACATCTGTATTTCGTGGATCTCTTTGCTAGCCTTATTTCTGTGGAATCTGAGAACAGGTATTTGAGATCCCTTTGAAGACTATAGGGACAAAGGAAATATCCTCCGATTACAAAGAGAAAGAATCTTTCTCAGAAACTTCTTTGTGTTCTGTGAAATCATCTCACAGAGTTACAGCTTTCCCCTCAAGAAGGCTTTCGCTAAGACAGTTCTTGTGGAATTGGCAAAGTGATATTTGGAAGCCCATAGAGGACAATGGTGAAAAAGGAAATATCATCAGATGAAATCTGGAAAGAAGCTTTCTGAGAAACTGCTTAGTGTTCCGTTAATTCATCTCACAGAGTTACATCTGTATTTCGTGGATCTCTTTGCTAGCCTTATTTCTGTGGAATCTGAGAACAGATATTTCGGATCCCATTGAAGAGTATAGGGCCATAGGAAATATCTTCCCATAACAAAGAGAAAGAAGCTTTCTGAGAAACTTCTTTGTGTTCTGTGAAATCATCTCACAGAGTTACAGCTCTCCCCTCAAGAAGCCTTTCGCTAAGACACTTCTTGAGAAATTGGCAAAGTGATATTTGGAAGCCCATAGAGGGCTGTGGTGAAAAAGGAAATATCCTCAGGTGAAATCTGGAAAGAAGCTTTCTGAGAAACTGCTTAGTGTTCTGTTAATTCATCTCACAGAGTTACATCTGTATTTCGTGGATATCTTTGCTAGCCTTATTTCTGTGGAATCTGAGAACACATATTTCGGATCCCTTTGAAGACTATAGGGCCAAAGGAAATATCCTCCGATAACAAAGAGAAAGAAGCTTTCTGAGAAACTTCTTTGTGTTCTGTGAAATCATCTCCCAGAGTTACAGCTCTCCCCTCAAGAAGCCTTTCGCTAAGACAGTTCTTGTGGAATTGGCAAAGTGATATTTGGAAGCCCATAGAGGGCTATGGTGAAAAAGGAAATATCCTCAGATGAAAATTGGAAAGAAGCTTTCTGAGAAACTGCTTAGTGTTCTGTTAATTCATCTCACAGAGTTACATCTGTATTTCGTGGATCTCTTTGCTAGCCTTATTTCTGTGGAATCTGAGAACAGATATTTCGGATCCCATTGAAGACTATAGGGCCAAAGGAAATATCTTCCGATAACAAAGAGAAAGAAGCTTTCTGAGAAACTTCTTTGTGTTCTGTGAAATCATCTCACAGAGTTACAGCTTTCCCCTCAAGAAGCCTTTCGCTAAGACACTTCTTGAGAAATTGGCAAAGTGATATTTGGAAGCCCATAGAGGGCTATCGTGAAAAAGGAAATATCCTCAGATGAAATCTGGAAAGAAGCTTTCTGAGAAACTGCTTAGTGTTCTGTTAATTCATCTCACAGAGTTACATCTGTATTTCGTGGATCTCTTTGCTAGTCTTATTTCTGTGAAATCTGAGAACAGATATTTCGGATCCCTTTGAAGACTATAGGGCCAAAGGAAATATCCTCCGATAACAAAGAGAAAGAAGCTTTCTGAGAAACTTCTTTGTGTTCTGTGAAATCATCTCACAGAGTTACTGCTTTCCCCTCAAGAAGCCTTTCGCTAAGACACTTCTTGTGGAATTGGCAAAGTGATATTTGGAAGCCCATAGAGGGCTAAGGTGAAAAAGGAAATATCCTCAGATGAAATCTGGAAAGAAGCTTTCTGAGAAACTGCTTAGTGTTCTGTTAATTCATCTCACAGAGTTACATCTGTATTTCGTGGATCTCTTTGCTAGGCTTATTTCTGTGGAATCTGAGAACAGGTAATTCAGATCCCTTTGAAGACTATAGGGACAAAGGAAATATCCTCCGATTACAAAGAGAAAGAAGCTTTCTTAGAAACTTCTTTGTGTTCTGTGAAATCATCTCACAGAGTTACAGCTTTCCCTCAAGAAGTAAGACACTTCTTGTGGAACAGGCAAAGTGATATTTGGAAGCCCATAGAGGGCTATGGTGAAAAAGGAAATATCCTCAGATGAAATCTGGAAAGAAGCTTTCTGAGAAACTGCTTAGTGTTCTGTTAATTCATCTCACAGAGTTACATCTGTATTTCGTGGATATCTTTGCTAGCCTTATTTCTGCGGAATCTGAGAACAGATATTTCGGATCCCTTTGAAAACTATAGGGCTAAAGGAAATATCCTCCGATAACAAAGAGAAAGAAGCTGTCTGAGAAACTTCTTTGTGATCTGTGAAATCATCTCCCAGAGTTACACCTTTCTCCTCAAGAAGCCTTTCGCTAAGACAGTTCTTGTGGAATTGGCAAAGTGATATTTGGAAGCCCATAGAGGGCTATGGTGAAAAAGGAAATATCCTAAGATGAAATCTGGAAAGAAGCTTTCTGAGAAAATGCTTAGTGTTCTGTTAATTCATCTCACAGAGTTACATCTGTATTTCGTGGATCTCTTTCCTAGCCTTATTTCTTTGGAATCTGAGAACAGATATTTCGGATCCCATTGAAGTCTATAGGGCCAAAGGAAATATCTTCCGATAACAAAAAGAAAGAAGCTTTCTGAGAAACTTCTTTGTGTTCTGTGAAAACATCTCCCAGAGTTACAGCTTTCCTCTCAAGAAGCCTTTCGCTAAGACAGTTCTTGTGGAACTGGCAAAGTGATATTTGGAAGCCCATAGAGGGCTATGGTGAAAAAGGAAATATCCTCAGATGAAATCTGGAAAGAATCTTTCTGAGAAACTGCTTAGTGTTCTGTTAATTCATCTCACAGAGTTACATCTGTATTTCGTGGATCTCTTTGCTAGCCTTATTTCTGTGGAATCTGAGAACAGGTATTTGAGATCCCTTTGAAGACTATAGGGACAAAGGAAATATCCTCCGATTACAAAGAGAAAGAATCTTTCTCAGAAACTTCTTTGTGTTCTGTGAAATCATCTCACAGAGTTACAGCTTTCCCCTCAAGAAGGCTTTCGCTAAGACAGTTCTTGTGGAATTGGCAAAGTGATATTTGGAAGCCCATAGAGGACAATGGTGAAAAAGGAAATATCATCAGATGAAATCTGGAAAGAAGCTTTCTGAGAAACTGCTTAGTGTTCTGTTAATTCATCTCACAGAGTTACATCTGTATTTCGTGGATCTCTTTGCTAGCCTTATTTCTGTGGAATCTGAGAACAGATATTTCGGATCCCGTTGAAGAGTATAGGGCCATAGGAAATATCTTCCGATAACAAAGAGAAAGAAGCTTTCTGAGAAACTTCTTTGTGTTCTGTGAAATCATCTCACAGAGTTACAGCTCTCCCCTCAAGAAGCCTTTCGCTAAGACACTTCTTGAGAAATTGGCAAAGTGATATTTGGAAGCCCATAGAGGGCTGTGGTGAAAAAGGAAATATCCTCAGGTGAAATCTGGAAAGAAGCTTTCTGAGAAACTGCTTAGTGTTCTGTTAATTCATCTCACAGAGTTACATCTGTATTTCGTGGATATCTTTGCTAGCCTTATTTCTGTGGAATCTGAGAACACATATTTCGGATCCCTTTGAAGACTATAGGGCCAAAGGAAATATCCTCCGATAACAAAGAGAAAGAAGCTTTCTGAGAAACTTCTTTGTGTTCTGTGAAATCATCTCCCAGAGTTACAGCTCTCCCCTCAAGAAGCCTTTCGCTAAGACAGTTCTTGTGGAATTGGCAAAGTGATATTTGGAAGCCCATAGAGGGCTATGTTGAAAAAGGAAATATCCTCAGATGAAAATTGGAAAGAAGCTTTCTGAGAAACTGCTTAGTGTTCTGTTAATTCATCTCACAGAGTTACATCTGTATTTCGTGGATCTCTTTGCTAGCCTTATTTCTGTGGAATCTGAGAACAGATATTTCGGATCCCATTGAAGACTATAGGGCCAAAGGAAATATCTTCCGATAACAAAGAGAAAGAAGCTTTCTGAGAAACTTCTTTGTGTTCTGTGAAATCATCTCACAGAGTTACAGCTTTCCCCTCAAGAAGCCTTTCGCTAAGACACTTCTTGAGAAATTGGCAAAGTGATATTTGGAAGCCCATAGAGGGCTATCGTGAAAAAGGAAATATCCTCAGATGAAATCTGGAAAGAAGCTTTCTGAGAAACTGCTTAGTGTTCTGTTAATTCATCTCACAGAGTTACATCTGTATTTCGTGGATCTCTTTGCTAGTCTTATTTCTGTGAAATCTGAGAACAGATATTTCGGATCCCTTTGAAGACTATAGGGCCAAAGGAAATATCCTCCGATAACAAAGAGAAAGAAGCTTTCTGAGAAACTTCTTTGTGTTCTGTGAAATCATCTCACAGAGTTACTGCTTTCCCCTCAAGAAGCCTTTCGCTAAGACACTTCTTGTGGAATTGGCAAAGTGATATTTGGAAGCCCATAGAGGGCTAAGGTGAAAAAGGAAATATCCTCAGATGAAATCTGGAAAGAAGCTTTCTGAGAAACTGCTTAGTGTTCTGTTAATTCATCTCACAGAGTTACATCTGTATTTCGTGGATCTCTTTGCTAGGCTTATTTCTGTGGAATCTGAGAACAGGTAATTCAGATCCCTTTGAAGACTATAGGGACAAAGGAAATATCCTCCGATTACAAAGAGAAAGAAGCTTTCTTAGAAACTTCTTTGTGTTCTGTGAAATCATCTCACAGAGTTACAGCTTTCCCTCAAGAAGTAAGACACTTCTTGTGGAACAGGCAAAGTGATATTTGGAAGCCCATAGAGGGCTATGGTGAAAAAGGAAATATCCTCAGATGAAATCTGGAAAGAAGCTTTCTGAGAAACTGCTTAGTGTTCTGTTAATTCATCTCACAGAGTTACATCTGTATTTCGTGGATATCTTTGCTAGCCTTATTTCTGCGGAATCTGAGAACAGATATTTCGGATCCCTTTGAAAACTATAGGGCTAAAGGAAATATCCTCCGATAACAAAGAGAAAGAAGCTGTCTGAGAAACTTCTTTGTGATCTGTGAAATCATCTCCCAGAGTTACACCTTTCTCCTCAAGAAGCCTTTCGCTAAGACAGTTCTTGTGGAATTGGCAAAGTGATATTTGGAAGCCCATAGAGGGCTATGGTGAAAAAGGAAATATCCTAAGATGAAATCTGGAAAGAAGCTTTCTGAGAAAATGCTTAGTGTTCTGTTAATTCATCTCACAGAGTTACATCTGTATTTCGTGGATCTCTTTCCTAGCCTTATTTCTTTGGAATCTGAGAACAGATATTTCGGATCCCATTGAAGTCTATAGGGCCAAAGGAAATATCTTCCGATAACAAAAAGAAAGAAGCTTTCTGAGAAACTTCTTTGTGTTCTGTGAAAACATCTCCCAGAGTTACAGCTTTCCTCTCAAGAAGCCTTTCGCTAAGACAGTTCTTGTGGAACTGGCAAAGTGATATTTGGAAGCCCATAGAGGGCTATGGTGAAAAAGGAAATATCCTCAGATGAAATCTGGAAAGAATCTTTCTGAGAAACTGCTTAGTGTTCTGTTAATTCATCTCACAGAGTTACATCTGTATTTCGTGGATCTCTTTGCTAGGCTTATTTCTGTGGAATCTGAGAACAGGTATTTCAGATCCCTTTGAAGACTATAGGGACAAAGGAAATATCCTCCGATTACAAAGAGAAAGAATCTTTCTTAGAAACTTCTTTGTGTTCTGTGAAATCATCTCACAGAGTTACAGCTTTCCCCTCAAGAAGCCTTTCGCTAAGACAGTTCTTGTGGAATTGGCAAAGTGATATTTGGAAGCCCATAGAGGGCTATGGTGAAAAAGGAAATATCCTCAGATGAAAATTGGAAAGAAGCTTTCTGAGAAACTGCTTAGTGTTCTGTTAATTCATCTCACAGAGTTACATCTGTATTTCGTGGATCTCTTTGCTAGCCTTATTTCTGTGGAATCTAAGAACAGATATTTCGGATCCCATTGAAGACTATAGGGCCAAAGGAAATATCTTCCGATAACAAAGAGAAAGAAGCTTTCTGAGAAACTTCTTTGTGTTCTGTGAAATCATCTCACAGAGTTACAGCTTTCCCCTCAAGAAGCCTTTCGCTAAGACACTTCTTGAGAAATTGGCAAAGTGATATTTGGAAGCCCATAGAGGGCTATGGTGAAAAAGGAAATATCCTCAGATGAAATCTGGAAAGAAGCATTCTGAGAAACTGCTTAGTGTTCTGTTAATTCATCTCACAGAGTTACATCTGTATTTCGTGGATATCTTTGCTAGCCTTATTTCTGTGGAATCTGAGAACAGATATTTCGGATCCCTTTGAAGACTATAGGGCCAAAGGAAATATCCTCCGATAACAAAGAGAAAGAAGCTTTCTGAGAAACTTCTTTGTGTTCTGTGAAATCATCTCACAGAGTTACAGCTTTACCTTCAAGAAGTAAGACACTTCTTGTGGAATTGGCAAAGTGATATTTGGAAGCCCATAGAGGGCTATGGTGAAAAAGGAAATATCCCCAGATGAAATCTGGAAAGAAGCTTTCTGAGAAACTGCTTAGTGTTCTGTTAATTCATCTCACAGAGTTACATCTGTATTTCGTGGATATCTTTGCTAGCCTTATTTCTGCGGAATCTGAGAAAAGATATTTCGGATCCCTTTGAAGACTATAGGGCCAAAGGAAATATCCTCCGATAACAAAGAGAAAGAAGCTTTCTGAGAAACTTCTTTCTGTTCTGTGAAATCATCTCCCAGAGTTACAGCTTTCCCCTCAAGTAGCTTTTCGCTAAGACAGTTCTTGTGGAATTGGCAAAGTGATATTTGGAAGCCCATAGAGGGCAATGGTGAAAAAGGAAATATCCTAAGATGAAATCTGGAAAGAAGCTTTCTGAGAAACTGCTTAGTGTTCTGTTAATTCATCTCACAGAGTTACATCTGTATTTCGTGGATCTCTTTCCTAGCCTTATTTCTTTGGAATCTGAGAACAGATATTTCGGATCCCTTTGAAGTCTATAGGGCCAAAGGAAATATCTTCCGATAACAAAGAGAAAGAAGCTTTCTGAGAAACTTCTTTGTGTTCTGTGAAATCATCTCCCAGAGTTACAGCTTTCCTCTCAAGAAGCCTTTCGCTAAGACAGTTCTTGTGGAACAGGCAAAGTGATATTTGGAAGCCCATAGAGGGCTATGGTGAAAAAGGAAATATCCTCAGATGAAATCTGGAAAGAAGCTTTCTGAGAAACTGCTTAGTGTTCTGTTAATTCATCTCACAGAGTTACATCTGTATTTCGTGGATATCTTTGCTAGCCTTATTTCTGCGGAATCTGAGAACAGATATTTCGGATCCCTTTGAAGACTATAGGGCCAAAGGAAATATCCTCCGATAACAAAGAGAAAGAAGCTGTCTGAGAAACTTCTTTGTGATCTGTGAAATCATCTCCCAGAGTTACACCTTTCCCCTCAAGAAGCCTTTCGCTAAGACAGTTCTTGTGGAATTGGCAAAGTGATATTTGGAAGCCCATAGAGGGCTATGGTGAAAAAGGAAATATCCTAAGATGAAATCTGGAAAGAAGCTTTCTGAGAAAATGCTTAGTGTTCTGTTAATTCATCTCAGAGAGTTACATCTGTATTTCTTTCATCTCTTTCCTAGCCTTATTTCTTTGGAATCTGAGAACAGATATTTCGGATCCCATTGAAGTCTATAGGGCCAAAGGAAATACCTTCCGATAACAAAAAGAAAGAAGCTTTCTGAGAAACTTCTTTGTGTTCTGTGAAATCATCTCCCAGAGTTACAGCTTTCCTCTCAAGAAGCCTTTCGCTAAGACAGTTCTTGTGGAACTGGCAAAGTGATATTTGGAAGCCCATAGAGGGCTATGGTGAAAAAGGAAATATCCTCAGATGAAATCTGGAAGGAATCTTTCTGAGAAACTGCTTAGTGTTCTGTTAATTCATCTCACAGAGTTACATCTGTATTTCGTGGATCTCTTTGCTAGCCTTATTTCTGTGGAATCTGAGAACAGATATTTCGGATCCCTTTGAAGACTATAGGGCCAAAGGAAATAACCTCCGATAACAAAGAGAATGAAGCTTTCTGAGAAACTTCTTTGTGTTCTGTGAAATCATCTCCCAGAGTTACAGCTTTCCCCTCAAGAAGCATTTCGCTAAGACAGTTCTTGTGGAATTGGCAAAGTGATATTTGGAAGCCCATAGAGGACAATGGTGAAAAAGGAAATATCATCAGATGAAATCTGTAAAGAAGATTTCTGAGAAACTGCTTAGTGTTCTGTTAATTCATCTCACAGAGTTACATATGTATTTCGTGGATCTCTTTCCTAGCCTTATTTCTGTGGAATCTGAGAACAGATATTTTGGATCCCTTTGAAGACTATAGGGCCAAAGGAAATATCCTCCGATAACAAAGAGAAAGAAGCTTTCTGAGAAACTTCTTTGTGTTCTGTGAAATCATCTCACAGAGTTACAGCTCTCCCCTCAAGAAGCCTTTCGCTAAGACACTTCTTGAGAAATTGGCAAAGTGATATTTGGAAGCCCATAGAGGGCTGTGGTGAAAAAGGAAATATCCTCAGGTGAAATCTGGAAAGAAGCTTTCTGAGAAACTGCTTAGTGTTCTGTTAATTCATCTCACAGAGTTACATCTGTATTTCGTGGATATCTTTGCTAGCCTTATTTCTGTGGAATCTGAGAACACATATTTCGGATCCCTTTGAAGACTATAGGGCCAAAGGAAATATCCTCCGATAACAAAGAGAAAGAAGCTTTCTGAGAAACTTCTTTGTGTTCTGTGAAATCATCTCCCAGAGTTACAGCTCTCCCCTCAAGAAGCCTTTCGCTAAGACAGTTCTTGTGGAATTGGCAAAGTGATATTTGGAAGCCCATAGAGGGCTATGTTGAAAAAGGAAATATCCTCAGATGAAAATTGGAAAGAAGCTTTCTGAGAAACTGCTTAGTGTTCTGTTAATTCATCTCACAGAGTTACATCTGTATTTCGTGGATCTCTTTGCTACCCTTATTTCTGTGGAATCTGAGAACAGATATTTCGGATCCCATTGAAGACTATAGGGCCAAAGGAAATATCTTCCGATAACAAAGAGAAAGAAGCTTTCTGAGAAACTTCTTTGTGTTCTGTGAAATCATCTCACAGAGTTACAGCTTTCCCCTCAAGAAGCCTTTCGCTAAGACACTTCTTGAGAAATTGGCAAAGTGATATTTGGAAGCCCATAGAGGGCTATCGTGAAAAAGGAAATATCCTCAGATGAAATCTGGAAAGAAGCTTTCTGAGAAACTGCTTAGTGTTCTGTTAATTCATCTCACAGAGTTACATCTGTATTTCGTGGATCTCTTTGCTAGTCTTATTTCTGTGAAATCTGAGAACAGATATTTCGGATCCCTTTGAAGACTATAGGGCCAAAGGAAATATCCTCCGATAACAAAGAGAAAGAAGCTTTCTGAGAAACTTCTTTGTGTTCTGTGAAATCATCTCACAGAGTTACTGCTTTCCCCTCAAGAAGCCTTTCGCTAAGACACTTCTTGTGGAATTGGCAAAGTGATATTTGGAAGCCCATAGAGGGCTAAGGTGAAAAAGGAAATATCCTCAGATGAAATCTGGAAAGAAGCTTTCTGAGAAACTGCTTAGTGTTCTGTTAATTCATCTCACAGAGTTACATCTGTATTTCGTGGATCTCTTTGCTAGGCTTATTTCTGTGGAATCTGAGAACAGGTAATTCAGATCCCTTTGAAGACTATAGGGACAAAGGAAATATCCTCCGATTACAAAGAGAAAGAAGCTTTCTTAGAAACTTCTTTGTGTTCTGTGAAATCATCTCACAGAGTTACAGCTTTCCCTCAAGAAGTAAGACACTTCTTGTGGAACAGGCAAAGTGATATTTGGAAGCCCATAGAGGGCTATGGTGAAAAAGGAAATATCCTCAGATGAAATCTGGAAAGAAGCTTTCTGAGAAACTGCTTAGTGTTCTGTTAATTCATCTCACAGAGTTACATCTGTATTTCGTGGATATCTTTGCTAGCCTTATTTCTGCGGAATCTGAGAACAGATATTTCGGATCCCTTTGAAAACTATAGGGCTAAAGGAAATATCCTCCGATAACAAAGAGAAAGAAGCTGTCTGAGAAACTTCTTTGTGATCTGTGAAATCATCTCCCAGAGTTACACCTTTCTCCTCAAGAAGCCTTTCGCTAAGACAGTTCTTGTGGAATTGGCAAAGTGATATTTGGAAGCCCATAGAGGGCTATGGTGAAAAAGGAAATATCCTAAGATGAAATCTGGAAAGAAGCTTTCTGAGAAAATGCTTAGTGTTCTGTTAATTCATCTCACAGAGTTACATCTGTATTTCGTGGATCTCTTTCCTAGCCTTATTTCTTTGGAATCTGAGAACAGATATTTCGGATCCCATTGAAGTCTATAGGGCCAAAGGAAATATCTTCCGATAACAAAAAGAAAGAAGCTTTCTGAGAAACTTCTTTGTGTTCTGTGAAAACATCTCCCAGAGTTACAGCTTTCCTCTCAAGAAGCCTTTCGCTAAGACAGTTCTTGTGGAACTGGCAAAGTGATATTTGGAAGCCCATAGAGGGCTATGGTGAAAAAGGAAATATCCTCAGATGAAATCTGGAAAGAATCTTTCTGAGAAACTGCTTAGTGTTCTGTTAATTCATCTCACAGAGTTACATCTGTATTTCGTGGATCTCTTTGCTAGGCTTATTTCTGTGGAATCTGAGAACAGGTATTTCAGATCCCTTTGAAGACTATAGGGACAAAGGAAATATCCTCCGATTACAAAGAGAAAGAATCTTTCTTAGAAACTTCTTTGTGTTCTGTGAAATCATCTCACAGAGTTACAGCTTTCCCCTCAAGAAGCCTTTCGCTAAGACAGTTCTTGTGGAATTGGCAAAGTGATATTTGGAAGCCCATAGAGGGCTATGGTGAAAAAGGAAATATCCTCAGATGAAAATTGGAAAGAAGCTTTCTGAGAAACTGCTTAGTGTTCTGTTAATTCATCTCACAGAGTTACATCTGTATTTCGTGGATCTCTTTGCTAGCCTTATTTCTGTGGAATCTAAGAACAGATATTTCGGATCCCATTGAAGACTATAGGGCCAAAGGAAATATCTTCCGATAACAAAGAGAAAGAAGCTTTCTGAGAAACTTCTTTGTGTTCTGTGAAATCATCTCACAGAGTTACAGCTTTCCCCTCAAGAAGCCTTTCGCTAAGACACTTCTTGAGAAATTGGCAAAGTGATATTTGGAAGCCCATAGAGGGCTATGGTGAAAAAGGAAATATCCTCAGATGAAATCTGGAAAGAAGCATTCTGAGAAACTGCTTAGTGTTCTGTTAATTCATCTCACAGAGTTACATCTGTATTTCGTGGATATCTTTGCTAGCCTTATTTCTGTGGAATCTGAGAACAGATATTTCGGATCCCTTTGAAGACTATAGGGCCAAAGGAAATATCCTCCGATAACAAAGAGAAAGAAGCTTTCTGAGAAACTTCTTTGTGTTCTGTGAAATCATCTCACAGAGTTACAGCTTTACCTTCAAGAAGTAAGACACTTCTTGTGGAATTGGCAAAGTGATATTTGGAAGCCCATAGAGGGCTATGGTGAAAAAGGAAATATCCCCAGATGAAATCTGGAAAGAAGCTTTCTGAGAAACTGCTTAGTGTTCTGTTAATTCATCTCACAGAGTTACATCTGTATTTCGTGGATATCTTTGCTAGCCTTATTTCTGCGGAATCTGAGAAAAGATATTTCGGATCCCTTTGAAGACTATAGGGCCAAAGGAAATATCCTCCGATAACAAAGAGAAAGAAGCTTTCTGAGAAACTTCTTTCTGTTCTGTGAAATCATCTCCCAGAGTTACAGCTTTCCCCTCAAGTAGCTTTTCGCTAAGACAGTTCTTGTGGAATTGGCAAAGTGATATTTGGAAGCCCATAGAGGGCAATGGTGAAAAAGGAAATATCCTAAGATGAAATCTGGAAAGAAGCTTTCTGAGAAACTGCTTAGTGTTCTGTTAATTCATCTCACAGAGTTACATCTGTATTTCGTGGATCTCTTTCCTAGCCTTATTTCTTTGGAATCTGAGAACAGATATTTCGGATCCCTTTGAAGTCTATAGGGCCAAAGGAAATATCTTCCGATAACAAAGAGAAAGAAGCTTTCTGAGAAACTTCTTTGTGTTCTGTGAAATCATCTCCCAGAGTTACAGCTTTCCTCTCAAGAAGCCTTTCGCTAAGACAGTTCTTGTGGAACAGGCAAAGTGATATTTGGAAGCCCATAGAGGGCTATGGTGAAAAAGGAAATATCCTCAGATGAAATCTGGAAAGAAGCTTTCTGAGAAACTGCTTAGTGTTCTGTTAATTCATCTCACAGAGTTACATCTGTATTTCGTGGATATCTTTGCTAGCCTTATTTCTGCGGAATCTGAGAACAGATATTTCGGATCCCTTTGAAGACTATAGGGCCAAAGGAAATATCCTCCGATAACAAAGAGAAAGAAGCTGTCTGAGAAACTTCTTTGTGATCTGTGAAATCATCTCCCAGAGTTACACCTTTCCCCTCAAGAAGCCTTTCGCTAAGACAGTTCTTGTGGAATTGGCAAAGTGATATTTGGAAGCCCATAGAGGGCTATGGTGAAAAAGGAAATATCCTAAGATGAAATCTGGAAAGATGCTTTCTGAGAAAATGCTTAGTGTTCTGTTAATTCATCTCAGAGAGTTACATCTGTATTTCTTTCATCTCTTTCCTAGCCTTATTTCTTTGGAATCTGAGAACAGATATTTCGGATCCCATTGAAGTCTATAGGGCCAAAGGAAATACCTTCCGATAACAAAAAGAAAGAAGCTTTCTGAGAAACTTCTTTGTGTTCTGTGAAATCATCTCCCAGAGTTACAGCTTTCCTCTCAAGAAGCCTTTCGCTAAGACAGTTCTTGTGGAACTGGCAAAGTGATATTTGGAAGCCCATAGAGGGCTATGGTGAAAAAGGAAATATCCTCAGATGAAATCTGGAAGGAATCTTTCTGAGAAACTGCTTAGTGTTCTGTTAATTCATCTCACAGAGTTACATCTGTATTTCGTGGATCTCTTTGCTAGCCTTATTTCTGTGGAATCTGAGAACAGATATTTCGGATCCCTTTGAAGACTATAGGGCCAAAGGAAATAACCTCCGATAACAAAGAGAATGAAGCTTTCTGAGAAACTTCTTTGTGTTCTGTGAAATCATCTCCCAGAGTTACAGCTTTCCCCTCAAGAAGCATTTCGCTAAGACAGTTCTTGTGGAATTGGCAAAGTGATATTTGGAAGCCCATAGAGGACAATGGTGAAAAAGGAAATATCATCAGATGAAATCTGTAAAGAAGATTTCTGAGAAACTGCTTAGTGTTCTGTTAATTCATCTCACAGAGTTACATATGTATTTCGTGGATCTCTTTCCTAGCCTTATTTCTGTGGAATCTGAGAACAGATATTTTGGATCCCTTTGAAGACTATAGGGCCAAAGGAAATATCCTCCGATAACAAAGAGAAAGAAGCTTTCTGAGAAACTTCTTTGTGTTCTGTGAAATCATCTCACAGAGTTAGAGCTTTCCCTTCAAGAAGCCTTTCGCTAAGACACTTCTTGTGGAATTGGCAAAGTGATATTTGGAAGCCCATAGAGGGCTATGGTGAAAAAGGAAATATCCTCAGATGAAATCTGGAAAGAAGCTTTCTGGAAAAACTGCTTAGTGTTCTGTTAATTCATCTCACAGAGTTACATCTGTATTTCGTGGATCTCTTTGCTACCCTTATTTCTGTGGAATCTGAGACAGATACTTCGGATCCCTTTGAAGTCTATAGGGCCAAAGGAAATATCTTCCGATAACAAAGGGAAAGAAGCTTTCTGAGAAACTTCTTTGTGTTCTGTGAAATCATCTCCCAGAGTTACAGCTTTCCTCTCAAGACGCCTTTCGCTAAGACAGTTCTTGTGGAACTGGCAAAGTGATATTTGGAAGCCCATAGAGGGCTATGGTGAAGAAGGAAATATCCTCAGATGAAATCTGGAAAGAATCTTTCTGAGAAACTGCTTAGTGTTCTGTTAATTCATCTCACAGAGTTACATCTGTATTTCGTGGATCTCTTTGCTAGCCTTATTTCTGTGGAATCTGAGAACAGATATTTCAGATCCCATTAAAGACTATAGGGCCAAAGGAAATATACTCCGATAACAAAGAGAAAAAAGCTTTCTGAGAAACTTCTTTGTGTTCTGTGAAATCATCTCACAGAGTTACAGCTTTCCCCTCAAGAAGCCTTTCGCTAAGACACTTCTTGTGGAATTGGCAAAGTGATATTTGTAAGCCCATAGAGGGCTATGGTGAAAAAGGAAATATCCTCAGATGAGATCTGGAAAGAAGCTTTCTGAGAAACTGCTTAGTGTTCTGTTAATTCATCTCACAGAGTTACATCTGTATTTCGTGGATTTCTTTGCTAGCCTTATTTCTGTGGAATCTGAGGACAGATATTTCGAATCCCTTTGAAGACTATAGGGCCAAAGGAAATATCCTCCGGTAACAAAGAGAAAGAAGCTTTCTGAGAAACTTCTTTGTGTTCTGTGAAATCATCTCACAGAGTTACAGCTTTCCCCTCAAGAAGCCTTTCGCTAAGACACTTCTTGTGGAATTGGCAAAGTGATATTTGGAAGCCCATTGAGGACAATGCTGAAAAAGGAAATATCATCAGATGAAATCTGTAAAGAAGCTTTCTGAGAAACTGCTTAGTGTTCTGTTAATTCATCTCACAGAGTTACATCTGTATTTCGTGGATCTCTTTGCTAGCCTTATTTCTGTGGAATCTGAGAACAGATATTTTGGATCCCTTTGAAGACTATAGGGCCAAAGGAAATATCTTCCGATAACACAGAGAAAGAAGGTTTCTGAGAAACTTCTTTGTGCTCTGTGAAATCATCTCACAGAGTTACAGCTTTCCCCTCAAGAAGCCTTTCGCTAAGACACTTCTTGAGAAATTGGCAAAGTGATATTTGGAAGCCCATAGAGGGCTGTGGTGAAAAAGGAAATATCCTCAGGTGAAATCTGGAAAGAAGCTTTCTGAGAAACTGCTTAGTGTTCTGTTAATTCATCTCACAGAGTTACATCTGTATTTCGTGGATCTCTTTGCTAGCCTTATTTCTGTGGAATCTGAGAACAGATATTTCGGATCCCTTTGAAGACTATAGGGCCGAAGGAAATATCCTCCGATAACAGAGAGAAAGAAGCTTTCTGAGAAACTTCTTTGTGTTCTGTGAAATCATCTCACAGAGTTAGAGCTTTCCCTTCAAGAAGCCTTTCGCTAAGACACTTCTTGTGGAATTGGCAAAGTGATATTTGGAAGCCCATAGAGGGCTATGGTGAAAAAGGAAATATCCTCAGATGAAATCTGGAAAGAAGCTTTCTGGAAAAACTGCTTAGTGTTCTGTTAATTCATCTCACAGAGTTACATCTGTTTCGTGGATCTCTTTGCTAGCCTTATTTCTGTGGAATCTGAGAACAGATAGTTCGGGTCGCTTTGAAGACTATAGGGCCAAAGGAAATATCTTCCGATAACAAAGAGAAAGAAGCTTTCTGAGAAATTTCTTTGTGTTCTGTGAAATCTTCTCACAGAGTTACAGCTTTCCCCTCAAGAAGCCTTTTGCTAAGACACTTCTTGTGGAATTGGCAAAGTGATACTTGGAAGCCCATAGAGGGCTATGGTGAAAAAGGAAATATCCTCAGATGAAATCTGGAAAGAAGCTTTCTGAGAAACTGCTTAGTGTTCTGTTAATTCATCTCCCAGAGTTACATCTATATTTCGTGGATCTCTTTGCTACCCTTATTTCTGTGGAATCTGAGACAGATACTTCGGATCCCTTTGAAGACTATAGGGCCAAAGGAAATATCCTCCGATAACAAAGAGAAAGAAGCTTTCTGAGAAACTTCTTTGTGTTCTGTGAAATCATCTCCCAGAGTTACAGCTTTCCCCTCAAGAAGCCTTTCGCTAAGACAGTTCTTGAGGAATTGGCAAAGTGATATTTGGAAGCCCATAGAGGGCTATGGTGAAAAAGGAAATATCCTCAGATGAAATCTGGAAGGAAACTTTCTGAGAAACTGCTTAGTGTTCTGTTAATTCATCTCACAGAGTTACATCTGTATTTCGTGGATCTCTTTCCTAGCCTTATTTCTGTGGAATCTGAGAACAGATATTTCGGATCCCATTGAAGTCTATAGGGCCAAAGGAAATATCTTCCGATAACAAAGGGAAAGAAGCTTTCTGAGAAACTTCTTTGTGTTCTGTGAAATCATCTCCCAGAGTTACAGCTTTCCTCTCAAGACGCCTTTCGCTAAGACAGTTCTTGTGGAACTGGCAAAGTGATATTTCGAAGCCCATAGAGGGCTATGGTGAAAAAGGAAATATCCTCAGATGAAATCTGGAAAGAATCTTTCTGAGAAACTGCTTAGTGTTCTGTTAATTCATCTCACAGAGTTACATCTGTATTTCGTGGATCTCTTTGCTAGCCTTATTTCTGTGGAATCTGAGAACAGATATTTCAGATCCCATTAAAGACCATAGGGCCAAAGGAAATATCCTCCGATAACCAAGAGAAAGAAGCTTTCTGAGAAACTTCTTTGTGTTCTGTGAAATCATCTCACAGAGTTACAGCTTTCCCCTCAAGAAGCCTTTCGCTAAGACACTTCTTGTGGAATTGGCAAAGTGATATTTGTAAGCCCATAGAGGGCTATGGTGAAAAAGGAAATATCCTCAGATGAGATCTGGAAAGAAGCTTTCTGAGAAACTGCTTAGTGTTCTGTTAATTCATCGCACAGAGTTACATCTGTATTTCGTGGATATCTTTGCTAGCCTTATTTCTGTGGAATCTGAGAACAGATATTTCGGATCCCATTGAAGACTATAGGGCCAAAGGAAATATCTTAAGATAACACAGAGAAAGAAGCTTTCTGAGAAACTTCTTTGTGTTCTGTGAAATCATCTCACAGAGTTACAGCTTTCCCTTCAAGAAGCCTTTCGCTAAGACTCTTCTTGAGGAATTGGCAAAGTGATATTTGGAAGCCCATAGAGGGCTATGGTGAAAAAGGAAATATCCTCAGATGAAATCTGGAATGAAGCTTTCTGAGAAACTGCTTAGTGTTCTGTTAATTCATCTCACAGAGTTACATCTGTATTTCGTGGATCTCTTTGCTAGCCTTATTTCTGTGGAATCTGAGAACAGATATTTCGGATCCCTTTGAAGACTATAGGGCCAAAGGAAATATCCTCCGATAACAAAGAGAAAGAAGCTTTCTGAGAAACTTCTTTGTGTTCTGTGAAATCATCTCACAGAGTTACAGCTTTCCCCTCAAGAAGCCTTTCGCTAAGACAGTTCTTGTGGAATTGGCAAAGTGATATTTGGAAGCCCATAGAGGGCTATGGTGAAAAAGGAAATATCCTCAGATGAAATCTGGAAAGAAGCTTTCTGAGAAACTGCTTAGTGTTCTGTTAATTCATCTCACAGAGTTACATCTGTATTTCGTGGATCTCTTTGCTAGCCTTATTTCTGTGGAATCTGAGAACAGGTATTTGAGATCCCTTTGAAGACTATAGGGACAAAGGAAATATCCTCCGATTACAAAGAGAAAGAATCTTTCTTAGAAACTTCTTTGTGTTCTGTGAAATCATCTCACAGAGTTACAGCTTTCCCCTCAAGAAGCCTTTCGCTAAGACAGTTCTTGTGGAATTGGCAAAGTGATATTTGGAAGCCCATAGAGGACAATGGTGAAAAAGGAAATATCATCAGATGAAATCTGTAAAGAAGCTTTCTGAGAAACTGCTTAGTGTTCTGTTAATTCATCTCACAGAGTTACATCTGTATTTCGTGGATCTCTTTGCTAGCCTTATTTCTGTGGAATCTGAGAACAGATATTTCGGATCCCTTTGAAGAGTATAGGGCCATAGGAAATATCTTCCGATAACAAAGAGAAAGAAGCTTTCTGAGAAACTTCTTTGTGTTCTGTGAAATCATCTCACAGAGTTACAGCTTTCCCCTCAAGAAGTCTTTCGCTAAGACACTTCTTGAGAAATTGGCAAAGTGATATTTGGAAGCCCATAGAGGGCTGGGGTGAAAAAGGAAATATCCTCAGGTGAAATCTGGAAAGAAGCTTTCTGAGAAACTGCTTAGTGTTCTGTTAATTCATCTCACAGAGTTACATCTGTATTTCGTGGATATCTTTGCTAGCCTTATTTCTGTGGAATCTGAGAACACATATTTCGGATCCCTTTGAAGACTATAGGGCCAAAGGAAATATCCTCCGATAACAAAGAGAAAGAAGCTTTCTGAGAAACTTCTTTGTGTTCTGTGAAATCATCTCACAGAGTTACAGCTCTCCCCTCAAGAAGCCTTTCGCTAAGACAGTTCTTGTGGAATTGGCAAAGTGATATTTGGAAGCCCATAGAGGGCTATGGTGAAAAAGGAAATATCCTCAGATGAAATCTGGAAAGAAGCTTTCTGAAAAACTGCTTAGTGTTCTGTTAATTCATCTCACAGAGTTACATCTGTATTTCGTGGATATCTTTGCTAGCCTTATTTCTGCGGAATCTGAGAACAGATATTTCGGATCCCTTTGAAGACTATAGGGCCAAAGGAAATATCCTCCGATAACAAAGAGAAAGAAGCTTTCTGAGAAACTTCTTTGTGTTCTGTGAAATCATCTCCCAGAGTTACAGCTCTCCCCTCAAGAAGCCTTTCGCTAAGACAGTTCTTGTGGAATTGGCAAAGTGATATTTGGAAGCCCATAGAGGGCTATGGTGAAAAAGGAAATATCCTCAGATGAAATCTGGAAAGAAGCTTTCTGAGAAACTGCTTAGTGTTCTGTTAATTCATCTCACAGAGTTACATCGGTATTTCGTGGATCACTTTGCTAGGCTTATTTCTGTGGAATCTGAGAACAGGTATTTCAGATCCCTTTGAAGACTATAGGGACAAAGGAAATATCCTCCGATTACAAAGAGAAAGAAGCTTTCTTAGAAACTTCTTTGTGTTCTGTGAAATCATCTCACAGAGTTACAGCTTTCCCCTCAAGAAGCCTTTCGCTAAGACAGTTCTTGTGGAATTGGCAAAGTGATATCTGGAAGCCCATAGAGGGCTATGGTGAAAAAGGAAATATCCTCAGATGAAAATTGGAAAGAAGCTTTCTGAGAAACTGCTTAGTGTTCTGTTAATTCATCTCACAGAGTTACATCTGTATTTCGTGGATCTCTTTGCTAGCCTTATTTCTGTGGAATCTGAGAACAGATATTTCGGATCCCATTGAAGACTATAGGGCCAAAGGAAATATCCTCCGATAACAAAGAGAAAGGAGCTTTCTGAGAAACTTCTTTCTGTTCTGTGAAATCTTCTCCCAGAGTTACAGCTTTCCCCTCAAGTAGCTTTTCGCTAAGACAGTTCTTGTGGAATTGGCAAAGTGATATTTGGAAGCCCATAGAGGGCAATGGTGAAAAAGGAAATATCCTAAGATGAAATCTGGAAAGAAGCTTTCTGAGAAACTGCTTAGTGTTCTGTTAATTCATCTCACAGAGTTACATCTGTATTTCGTGGATCTCTTTCCTAGCCTTATTTCTTTGGAATCTGAGAACAGATATTTCGGATCCCTTTGAAGTCTATAGGGCCAAAGGAAATGTCTTCCGATAACAAAGAGAAAGAAGCTTTCTGAGAAACTTCTTTGTGTTCTGTGAAATCATCTCGCAGAGTTACAGCTTTCCTCTCAAGAAGCCTTTCGCTAAGACAGTTCTTGTGGAACAGGCAAAGTGATATTTGGAAGCCCATAGAGGGCTATGGTGAAAAAGGAAATATCCTCAGATGAAATCTGGAAAGAAGCTTTCTGAGAAACTGCTTAGTGTTCTGTTAATTCATCTCACAGAGTTACATCTGTATTTCGTGGATATCTTTGCTAGCCGTATTTCTGCGGAATCTGAGAACAGATATTTCGGATCCCTTTGAAGACTATAGGGCCAAAGGAAATATCCTCCGATAACAAAGAGAAAGAAGCTGTCTGAGAAACTTCTTTGTGATCTGTGAAATCATCTCCCAGAGTTACACCTTTCCCCTCAAGAAGCCTTTCGCTAAGACAGTTCTTGTGGAATTGGCAAAGTGATATTTGGAAGCCCATAGAGCGCTATGGTGAAAAAGGAAATATCCTAAGATGAAATCTGGAAAGAAGCTTTCTGAGAAAATGCTTAGTGTTCTGTTAATTCATCTCACAGAGTTACATGTGTATTTCGTGGATCTCTTTGCTAGCCTTATTTCTGTGGAATCTGAGAACAGATATTTCGGATCCCTTTGAAGACTATAGGGCCAAAGGAAATATCCTCCGATAACAAAGAGAAAGAAGCTTTCTGAGAAACTTCTTTGTGTTCTGTGAAATCATCTCACAGAGTTACAGCTTTCCCTTCAAGAAGCCTTTCGCTAAGACTCTTCTTGAGGAATTGGAAAAGTGATATTTGGAAGCCCATAGAGGGCTATGGTGAAAAAGGAAATATCCTCAGATGAAATCTGGAATGAAGCTTTCTGAGAAACTGCTTAGTGTTCTGTTAATTCATCTCACAGAGTTACATCTGTATTTCGTGGATCTCTTTGCTAGCCTTATTCCTGTGGAATCTGAGAACAGATATTTCGGATCCCTTTGAAGACTATAGGGCCAAAGGAAATATCCTCCGATAACAAAGAGAAAGAAGCTTTCTGAGAAACTTCTTTGTGTTCTGTGAAATCATCTCACAGAGTTACAGCTTTCCCCTCAAGAAGCCTTTCGCTAAGACAGTTCTTGTGGAATTGGCAAAGTGATATTTGGAAGCCCATAGAGGGCTATGGTGAAAAAGGAAATATCCTCAGATGAAATCTGGAAAGAAGCTTTCTGAGAAACTGCTTAGTGTTCTGTTAATTCATCTCACAGAGTTACATCTGTATTTCGTGGATCTCTTTGCTAGCCTTATTTCTGTGGAATCTGAGAACAGGTATTTGAGATCCCTTTGAAGACTATAGGGACAAAGGAAATATCCTCCGATTACAAAGAGAAAGAATCTTTCTTAGAAACTTCTTTGTGTTCTGTGAAATCATCTCACAGAGTTACAGCTTTCCCCTCAAGAAGCCTTTCGCTAAGACAGTTCTTGTGGAATTGGCAAAGTGATATTTGGAAGCCCATAGAGGACAATGGTGAAAAAGGAAATATCATCAGATGAAATCTGTAAAGAAGCTTTCTGAGAAACTGCTTAGTGTTCTGTTAATTCATCTCACAGAGTTACATCTGTATTTCGTGGATCTCTTTGCTAGCCTTATTTCTGTGGAATCTGAGAACAGATATTTCGGATCCCATTGAAGAGTATAGGGCCATAGGAAATATCTTCCGATAACAAAGAGAAAGAAGCTTTCTGAGAAACTTCTTTGTGTTCTGTGAAATCATCTCACAGAGTTACAGCTTTCCCCTCAAGAAGCCTTTCGCTAAGACACTTCTTGAGAAATTGGCAAAGTGATATTTGGAAGCCCATAGAGGGCTGGGGTGAAAAAGGAAATATCCTCAGGTGAAATCTGGAAAGAAGCTTTCTGAGAAACTGCTTAGTGTTCTGTTAATTCATCTCACAGAGTTACATCTGTATTTCGTGGATATCTTTGCTAGCCTTATTTCTGTGGAATCTGAAAACACATATTTCGGATCCCTTTGAAGACTATAGGGCCAAAGGAAATATCCTCCGATAACAAAGAGAAAGAAGCTTTCTGAGAAACTTCTTTGTGTTCTGTGAAATCATCTCACAGAGATACAGCTCTCCCCTCAAGAAGCCTTTCGCTAAGACAGTTCTTGTGGAATTGGCAAAGTGATATTTGGAAGCCCATAGAGGGCTATGGTGAAAAAGGAAATATCCTCAGATGAAATCTGGAAAGAAGCTTTCTGAAAAACTGCTTAGTGTTCTGTTAATTCATCTCACAGAGTTACATCTGTATTTCGTGGATATCTTTGCTAGCCTTATTTCTGCGGAATCTGAGAACAGATATTTCGGATCCCTTTGAAGACTATAGGGCCAAAGGAAATATCCTCCGATAACAAAGAGAAAGAAGCTTTCTGAGAAACTTCTTTGTGTTCTGTGAAATCATCTCCCAGACTTACAGCTCTCCCCTCAAGAAGCCTTTCGCTAAGACAGTTCTTGTGGAATTGGCAAAGTGATATTTGGAAGCCCATAGAGGGCTATGGTGAAAAAGGAAATATCCTCAGATGAAATCTGGAAAGAAGCTTTCTGAGAAACTGCTTAGTGTTCTGTTAATTCATCTCACAGAGTTACATCGGTATTTCGTGGATCACTTTGCTAGGCTTATTTCTGTGGAATCTGAGAACAGGTATTTCAGATCCCTTTGAAGACTATAGGGACAAAGGAAATATCCTCCGATTACAAAGAGAAAGAAGCTTTCTTAGAAACTTCTTTGTGTTCTGTGAAATCATCTCACAGAGTTACAGCTTTCCCCTCAAGAAGCCTTTCGCTAAGACAGTTCTTGTGGAATTGGCAAAGTGATATCTGGAAGCCCATAGAGGGCTATGGTGAAAAAGGAAATATCCTCAGATGAAAATTGGAAAGAAGCTTTCTGAGAAACTGCTTAGTGTTCTGTTAATTCATCTCACAGAGTTACATCTGTATTTCGTGGATCTCTTTGCTAGCCTTATTTCTGTGGAATCTGAGAACAGATATTTCGGATCCCATTGAAGACTATAGGGCCAAAGGAATTATCTTCCGATAACAAAGAGAAAGAAGCTTTCTGAGAAACTTCTTTGTGTTCTGTGAAATCATCTCACAGAGTTACAGCTTTCCCCTCAAGAAGCCTTTCGCTAAGACACTTCTTGAGAAATTGGCAAAGTGATATTTGGAAGCCCATAGAGGGCTATCGTGAAAAAGGAAATATCCTCAGATGAAATCTGGAAAGAAGCTTTCTGAGAAACTGCTTAGTGTTCTGTTAATTCATCTCACAGAGTTACATCTGTATTTCGTGGATATCTTTGCTAGCCTTATTTCTGCGGAATCTGAGAAAAGATATTTCGGATCCCTTTGAAGACTATAGGGCCAAAGGAAATATCCTCCGATAACAAAGAGAAAGAAGCTTTCTGAGAAACTTCTTTCTGTTCTGTGAAATCTTCTCCCAGAGTTACAGCTTTCCCCTCAAGTAGCTTTTCGCTAAGACAGTTCTTGTGGAATTGGCAAAGTGATATTTGGAAGCCCATAGAGGGCTGTGGTGAAAAAGGAAATATCCTAAGATGAAATCTGGAAAGAAGCTTTCTGAGAAACTGCTTAGTGTTCTGTTAATTCATCTCACAGAGTTACATCTGTATTTCGTGGATCTCTTTCCTAGCCTTATTTCTTTGGAATCTGAGAACAGATATTTCGGATCCCTTTGAAGTCTATAGGGCCAAAGGAAATGTCTTCCGATAACAAAGAGAAAGAAGCTTTCTGAGAAACTTCTTTGTGTTCTGTGAAATCATCTCCCAGAGTTACAGCTTTCCTCTCAAGAATCCTTTCGCTAAGACAGTTCTTGTGGAACAGGCAAAGTGATATTTGGAAGCCCATAGAGGGCTATGGTGAAAAAGGAAATATCCTCAGATGAAATCTGGAAAGAAGCTTTCTGAGAAACTGCTTAGTGTTCTGTTAATTCATCTCACAGAGTTACATCTGTATTTCGTGGATATCTTTGCTAGCCTTATTTCTGCGGAATCTGAGAACAGATATTTCGGATCCCTTTGAAGACTATTGGGCCAAAGGAAATATCCTCCGATAACAAAGAGAAAGAAGCAGTCTGAGAAACTTCTTTGTGATCTGTGAAATCATCTCCCAGAGTTACACCTTTCCCCTCAAGAAGCCTTTCGCTAAGACAGTTCTTGTGGAATTGGCAAAGTGATATTTGGAAGCCCATAGAGGGCTATGGTGAAAAAGGAAATATCCTAAGATGAAATCTGGAAAGAAGCTTTCTGAGAAAATGCTTAGTGTTCTGTTAATTCATCTCACAGAGTTACATCTGTATTTCGTGGATCTCTTTCCTAGCCTTATTTCTTTGGAATCTGAGAACAGATATTTCGGATCCCTTTGAAGTCTATAGGGCCAAAGGAAATATCTTCCGATAACAAAAAGAAAGAAGCTTTCTGAGAAACTTCTTTGTGTTCTGTGAAATCATCTCCCAGAGTTACAGCTTTCCCCTCAAGAAGCCTTTCGCTAAGACAGTTCTTGTGGAACTGGCAAACTGATATTTGGAAGCCCATAGAGGGCTATGGTGAAAAAGGAAATATCCTCAGGTGAAATCTGGAAAGAAGCTTCCTGAGAAACTGCTTAGTGTTCTGTTAATTCATCTCACAGAGTTACATCTGTATTTCGTGGATCTCTTTGCTAGCCTTATTTCTGTGGAATCTGAGAACAGATATTTCGGATCCCTTTGAAGACTATAGGGCCAAAGGAAATATCCTCCGATAACAAAGAGAAAGAAGCTTTCTGAGAAACTTCTTTGTGTTCTGTGAAATCATCTCACAGAGTTACAGCTTTCCCTTCAAGAAGCCTTTCGCTAAGACTCTTCTTGAGGAATTGGCAAAGTGATATTTGGAAGCCCATAGAGGGCTATGGTGAAAAAGGAAATATCCTCAGATGAAATCTGGAATGAAGCTTTCTGAGAAACTGCTTAGTGTTCTGTTAATTCATCTCACAGAGTTACATCTGTATTTCGTGGATCTCTTTGCTAGCCTTATTTCTGTGGAATCTGAGAACAGATATTTCGGATCCCTTTGAAGACTATAGGGCCAAAGGAAATATCCTCCGATAACAAAGAGAAAGAAGCTTTCTGAGAAACTTCTTTGTGTTCTGTGAAATCATCTCACAGAGTTACAGCTTTCCCCTCAAGAAGCCTTTCGCTAAGACAGTTCTTGTGGAATTGGCAAAGTGATATTTGGAAGCCCATAGAGGGCTATGGTGAAAAAGGAAATATCCTCAGATGAAATCTGGAAAGAAGCTTTCTGAGAAACTGCTTAGTGTTCTGTTAATTCATCTCACAGAGTTACATCTGTATTTCGTGGATCTCTTTGCTAGCCTTATTTCTGTGGAATCTGAGAACAGGTATTTGAGATCCCTTTGAAGACTATAGGGACAAAGGAAATAACCTCCGATTACAAAGAGAAAGAATCTTTCTTAGAAACTTCTTTGTGTTCTGTGAAATCATCTCACAGAGTTACAGCTTTCCCCTCAAGAAGCCTTTCGCTAAGACAGTTCTTGTGGAATTGGCAAAGTGATATTTGAAAGCCCATAGAGGACAATGGTGAAAAAGGAAATATCATCAGATGAAATCTGTAAAGAAGCTTTCTGAGAAACTGCTTAGTGTTCTGTTAATTCATCTCACAGAGTTACATCTGTATTTCGTGGATCTCTTTGCTAGCCTTATTTCTGTGGAATCTGAGAACAGATATTTCGGATCCCATTGAAGAGTATAGGGCCATAGGAAATATCTTCCGATAACAAAGAGAAAGAAGCTTTCTGAGAAACTTCTTTGTGTTCTGTGAAATCATCTCACAGAGTTACAGCTTTCCCCTCAAGAAGCCTTTCGCTAAGACACTTCTTGAGAAATTGGCAAAGTGATATTTGGAAGCCCATAGAGGGCTATCGTGAAAAAGGAAATATCCTCAGATGAAATCTGGAAAGAATCTTTCTGAGAAACTGCTTAGTGTTCTGTTAATTCATCTCACAGAGTTACATCTGTATTTCGTGGATCTCTTTGCTAGGCTTATTTCTGTGGAATCTGAGAACAGGTATTTCAGATCCCTTTGAAGACTATAGGGACAAAGGAAATATCCTCCCATTACAAAGAGAAAGAAGCTTTCTTAGAAACTTCTTTGTGTTCTGTGAAATCATCTCACAGAGTTACAGCTTTCCCCTCAAGAAGCCTTTCGCTAAGACAGTTCTTGTGGAATTGGCAAAGTGATATTTGGAAGCCCATAGAGGGCTATGGTGAAAAAGGAAATATCCTCAGATGAAAATTGGAAAGAAGCTTTCTGAGAAACTGCTTAGTGTTCTGTTAATTCATCTCACAGAGTTACATCTGTATTTCGTGGATCTCTTTGCTAGCCTTATTTCTGTGGAATCTGAGAACAGATATTTCGGATCCCTTTGAAGACTATAGGGCCAATGGAAATATCCTCCGATAACAAAGAGATAGAAGCTTTCTGAGAAACTTCTTTGTGTTCTGTGAAATCATCTCACCGAGTTACAGCTTTCCCCTCAAGAAGCCTTTCGCTAAGACAGTTCTTGTGGAATTGGCAAAGTGATATTTGGAAGCCCATAGAGGGCTATGGTGAAAAAGGAAATATCCTCAGATGAAATCTGGAAAGAAGCTTTCTGAGAAACTGCTTAGTGTTCTGTTAATTCATCTCCCAGAGTTACATCTGTATTTCGTGGATCTCTTTGCTACCCTTATTTCTGTGGAATCTGAGACAGATACTTCAGATCCCTTTGAAGACTATAGGGCCAAAGGAAATATCCTCCGATAACCAAGAGAAAGAAGCTTTCTGAGAAACTTCTTTGTGTTCTGTGAAATCATCTCACAGAGTTACAGCTTTCCCCTCAAGAAGCCTTTCGCTAAGACACTTCTTGTGGAATTGGCAAAGTGATATTTGGAAGCCCATAGAGGGCTATGGTGAAAAAGGAAATATCCTCAGATGAGATCTGGAAAGAAGCTTTCTGAGAAACTGCTTAGTGTTCTGTTAATTCATCTCACAGAGTTACATCTGTATTTCGTGGATATCTTTGCTAGCCTTATTTCTGTGGAATCTGAGGACAGATATTTCGAATCCCTTTGAAGACTATAGGGCCAAAGGAAATATCCTCCGGTAACAAAGAGAAAGAAGCTTTCTGAGAAACTTCTTTGTGTTCTGTGAAATCATCTCACAGAGTTACAGCTTTCCCCTCAAGAAGCCTTTCGCTAAGACACTTCTTGTGGAATTGGCAAAGTGATATTTGGAAGCCCATTGAGGACAATGGTGAAAAAGGAAATATCATCAGATGAAATCTGTAAAGAAGCTTTCTGAGAAACTGCTTAGTGTTCTGTTAATTCATCTCACAGAGTTACATCTGTATTTCGTGGATCTCTTTGCTAGCCTTATTTCTGTGGAATCTGAGAACAGATATTTCGGATCCCATTGAAGACTATAGGGCCAAAGGAAATATCTTAAGATAACACAGAGAAAGAAGCTTTCTGAGAAACTTCTTTGTGTTCTGTGAAATCATCTCACAGAGTTACAGCTTTCCCCTCAAGAAGCCTTTCGCTAAGACACTTCTTGAGAAATTGGCAAAGTGATATTTGGAAGCCCATAGAGGGCTGTGGTGAAAAAGGAAATATCCTCAGGTGAAATCTGGAAAGAAGCTTCCTGAGAAACTGCTTAGTGTTCTGTTAATTCATCTCACAGAGTTACATGTGTATTTCGTGGATCTCTTTGCTAGCCTTATTTCTGTGGAATCTGAGAACAGATATTTCGGATCCCTTTGAAGACTATAGGGCCAAAGGAAATATCCTCCGATAACAAAGAGAAAGAAGCTTTCTGAGAAACTTCTTTGTGTTCTGTGAAATCATCTCACAGAGTTACAGCTTTCCCTTCAAGAAGCCTTTCGCCAAGACTCTTCTTGAGGAATTGGCAAAGTGATATTTGGAAGCCCATAGAGGGCTATGGTGAAAAAGGAAATATCCTCAGATGAAATCTGGAATGAAGCTTTCTGAGAAACTGCTTAGTGTTCTGTTAATTCATCTCACAGAGTTACATCTGTATTTCGTGGATCTCTTTGCTAGCCTTATTTCTGTGGAATCTGAGAACAGATATTTCGGATCCCTTTGAAGACTATAGGGCCAAAGGAAATATCCTCCGATAACAAAGAGAAAGAAGCTTTCTGAGAAACTTCTTTGTGTTCTGTGAAATCATCTCACAGAGTTACAGCTTTCCCCTCAAGAAGCCTTTCGCTAAGACAGTTCTTGTGGAATTGGCAAAGTGATATTTGGAAGCCCATAGAGGGCTATGGTGAAAAAGGAAATATCCTCAGATGAAATCTGGAAAGAAGCTTTCTGAGAAACTGCTTAGTGTTCTGTTAATTCATCTCACAGAGTTACATCTGTATTTCGTGGATCTCTTTGCTAGCCTTATTTCTGTGGAATCTGAGAACAGATATTTCGGATCCCATTGAAGAGTATAGGGCCATAGGAAATATCTTCCGATAACAAAGAGAAAGAAGCTTTCTGAGAAACTTCTTTGTGTTCTGTGAAATCATCTCACAGAGATACAGCTCTCCCCTCAAGAAGCCTTTCGCTAAGACAGTTCTTGTGGAATTGGCAAAGTGATATTTGGAAGCCCATAGAGGGCTATGGTGAAAAAGGAAATATCCTCAGATGAAATCTGGAAAGAAGCTTTCTGAAAAACTGCTTAGTGTTCTGTTAATTCATCTCACAGAGTTACATCTGTATTTCGTGGATATCTTTGCTAGCCTTATTTCTGCGGAATCTGAGAACAGATATTTCGGATCCCTTTGAAGACTATAGGGCCAAAGGAAATATCCTCCGATAACAAAGAGAAAGAAGCTTTCTGAGAAACTTCTTTGTGTTCTGTGAAATCATCTCCCAGAGTTACAGCTCTCCCCTCAAGAAGCCTTTCGCTAAGACAGTTCTTGTGGAATTGGCAAAGTGATATTTGGAAGCCCATAGAGGGCTATGGTGAAAAAGGAAATATCCTCAGATGAAATCTGGAAAGAAGCTTTCTGAGAAACTGCTTAGTGTTCTGTTAATTCATCTCACAGAGTTACATCGGTATTTCGTGGATCACTTTGCTAGGCTTATTTCTGTGGAATCTGAGAACAGGTATTTCAGATCCCTTTGAAGACTATAGGGACAAAGGAAATATCCTCCGATTACAAAGAGAAAGAAGCTTTCTTAGAAACTTCTTTGTGTTCTGTGAAATCATCTCACAGAGTTACAGCTTTCCCCTCAAGAAGCCTTTCGCTAAGACAGTTCTTGTGGAATTGGCAAAGTGATATCTGGAAGCCCATAGAGGGCTATGGTGAAAAAGGAAATATCCTCAGATGAAAATTGGAAAGAAGCTTTCTGAGAAACTGCTTAGTGTTCTGTTAATTCATCTCACAGAGTTACATCTGTATTTCGTGGATCTCTTTGCTAGCCTTATTTCTGTGGAATCTGAGAACAGATATTTCGGATCCCATTGAAGACTATAGGGCCAAAGGAAATATCTTCCGATAACAAAGAGAAAGAAGCTTTCTGAGAAACTTCTTTGTGTTCTGTGAAATCATCTCACAGAGTTACAGCTTTCCTCTCAAGAAGCCTTTCGCTAAGACAGTTCTTGTGGAACTGGCAAAGTGATATTTGGAAGCCCATAGAGGGCTATGGTGAAAAAGGAAATATCCTCAGATGAAATCTGGAAAGAATCTTTCTGAGAAACTGCTTAGTGTTCTGTTAATTCATCTCACAGAGTTACATCTGTATTTCGTGGATCTCTTTGCTAGGCTTATTTCTGTGGAATCTGAGAACAGGTATTTCAGATCCCTTTGAAGACTATAGGGACAAAGGAAATATCCTCCCATTACAAAGAGAAAGAAGCTTTCTTAGAAACTTCTTTGTGTTCTGTGAAATCATCTCACAGAGTTACAGCTTTCCCCTCAAGAAGCCTTTCGCTAAGACAGTTCTTGTGGAATTGGCAATGTGATATTTGGAAGCCCATAGAGGGCTATGGTGAAAAAGGAAATATCCTCAGATGAAAATTGGAAAGAAGCTTTCTGAGAAACTGCTTAGTGTTCTGTTAATTCATCTCACAGAGTTACATCTGTATTTCGTGGATCTCTTTGCTAGCCTTATTTCTGTGGAATCTGAGAACAGATATTTCGGATCCCTTTGAAGACTATAGGGCCAATGGAAATATCCTCCGATAACAAAGAGATAGAAGCTTTCTGAGAAACTTCTTTGTGTTCTGTGAAATCATCTCACCGAGTTACAGCTTTCCCCTCAAGAAGCCTTTCGCTAAGACAGTTCTTGTGGAATTGGCAAAGTGATATTTGGAAGCCCATAGAGGGCTATGGTGAAAAAGGAAATATCCTCAGATGAAATCTGGAAAGAAGCTTTCTGAGAAACTGCTTAGTGTTCTGTTAATTCATCTCCCAGAGTTACATCTGTATTTCGTGGATCTCTTTGCTACCCTTATTTCTGTGGAATCTGAGACAGATACTTCGGATCCCTTTGAAGACTATAGGGCCAAAGGAAATATCCTCCGATAACCAAGAGAAAGAAGCTTTCTGAGAAACTTCTTTGTGTTCTGTGAAATCATCTCACAGAGTTACAGCTTTCCCCTCAAGAAGCCTTTCGCTAAGACACTTCTTGTGGAATTGGCAAAGTGATATTTGGAAGCCCATAGAGGGCTATGGTGAAAAAGGAAATATCCTCAGATGAGATCTGGAAAGAAGCTTTCTGAGAAACTGCTTAGTGTTCTGTTAATTCATCTCACAGAGTTACATCTGTATTTCGTGGATATCTTTGCTAGCCTTATTTCTGTGGAATCTGAGGACAGATATTTCGAATCCCTTTGAAGACTATAGGGCCAAAGGAAATATCCTCCGGTAACAAAGAGAAAGAAGCTTTCTGAGAAACTTCTTTGTGTTCTGTGAAATCATCTCACAGAGTTACAGCTTTCCCCTCAAGAAGCCTTTCGCTAAGACACTTCTTGTGGAATTGGCAAAGTGATATTTGGAAGCCCATTGAGGACAATGGTGAAAAAGGAAATATCATCAGATGAAACCTGTAAAGAAGCTTTCTGAGAAACTGCTTAGTGTTCTGTTAATTCATCTCACAGAGTTACATCTGTATTTCGTGGATCTCTTTGCTAGCCTTATTTCTGTGGAATCTGAGAACAGATATTTCGGATCCCATTGAAGACTATAGGGCCAAAGGAAATATCTTAAGATAACACAGAGAAAGAAGCTTTCTGAGAAACTTCTTTGTGTTCTGTGAAATCATCTCACAGAGTTACAGCTTTCCCCTCAAGAAGCCTTTCGCTAAGACACTTCTTGAGAAATTGGCAAAGTGATATTTGGAAGCCCATAGAGGGCTGTGGTGAAAAAGGAAATATCCTCAGGTGAAATCTGGAAAGAAGCTTCCTGAGAAACTGCTTAGTGTTCTGTTAATTCATCTCACAGAGTTACATGTGTATTTCGTGGATCTCTTTGCTAGCCTTATTTCTGTGGAATCTGAGAACAGATATTTCGGATCCCTTTGAAGACTATAGGGCCAAAGGAAATATCCTCCGATAACAAAGAGAAAGAAGCTTTCTGAGAAACTTCTTTGTGTTCTGTGAAATCATCTCACAGAGTTACAGCTTTCCCTTCAAGAAGCCTTTCGCCAAGACTCTTCTTGAGGAATTGGCAAAGTGATATTTGGAAGCCCATAGAGGGCTATGGTGAAAAAGGAAATATCCTCAGATGAAATCTGGAATGAAGCTTTCTGAGAAACTGCTTAGTGTTCTGTTAATTCATCTCACAGAGTTACATCTGTATTTCGTGGATCTCTTTGCTAGCCTTATTTCTGTGGAATCTGAGAACAGATATTTCGGATCCCTTTGAAGACTATAGGGCCAAAGGAAATATCCTCCGATAACAAAGAGAAAGAAGCTTTCTGAGAAACTTCTTTGTGTTCTGTGAAATCATCTCACAGAGTTACAGCTTTCCCCTCAAGAAGCCTTTCGCTAAGACAGTTCTTGTGGAATTGGCAAAGTGATATTTGGAAGCCCATAGAGGGCTATGGTGAAAAAGGAAATATCCTCAGATGAAATCTGGAAAGAAGCTTTCTGAGAAACTGCTTAGTGTTCTGTTAATTCATCTCACAGAGTTACATCTGTATTTCGTGGATCTCTTTGCTAGCCTTATTTCTGTGGAATCTGAGAACAGATATTTCGGATCCCATTGAAGAGTATAGGGCCATAGGAAATATCTTCCGATAACAAAGAGAAAGAAGCTTTCTGAGAAACTTCTTTGTGTTCTGTGAAATCATCTCACAGAGATACAGCTCTCCCCTCAAGAAGCCTTTCGCTAAGACAGTTCTTGTGGAATTGGCAAAGTGATATTTGGAAGCCCATAGAGGGCTATGGTGAAAAAGGAAATATCCTCAGATGAAATCTGGAAAGAAGCTTTCTGAAAAACTGCTTAGTGTTCTGTTAATTCATCTCACAGAGTTACATCTGTATTTCGTGGATATCTTTGCTAGCCTTATTTCTGCGGAATCTGAGAACAGATATTTCGGATCCCTTTGAAGACTATAGGGCCAAAGGAAATATCCTCCGATAACAAAGAGAAAGAAGCTTTCTGAGAAACTTCTTTGTGTTCTGTGAAATCATCTCCCAGAGTTACAGCTCTCCCCTCAAGAAGCCTTTCGCTAAGACAGTTCTTGTGGAATTGGCAAAGTGATATTTGGAAGCCCATAGAGGGCTATGGTGAAAAAGGAAATATCCTCAGATGAAATCTGGAAAGAAGCTTTCTGAGAAACTGCTTAGTGTTCTGTTAATTCATCTCACAGAGTTACATCGGTATTTCGTGGATCACTTTGCTAGGCTTATTTCTGTGGAATCTGAGAACAGGTATTTCAGATCCCTTTGAAGACTATAGGGACAAAGGAAATATCCTCCGATTACAAAGAGAAAGAAGCTTTCTTAGAAACTTCTTTGTGTTCTGTGAAATCATCTCACAGAGTTACAGCTTTCCCCTCAAGAAGCCTTTCGCTAAGACAGTTCTTGTGGAATTGGCAAAGTGATATCTGGAAGCCCATAGAGGGCTATGGTGAAAAAGGAAATATCCTCAGATGAAAATTGGAAAGAAGCTTTCTGAGAAACTGCTTAGTGTTCTGTTAATTCATCTCACAGAGTTACATCTGTATTTCGTGGATCTCTTTGCTAGCCTTATTTCTGTGGAATCTGAGAACAGATATTTCGGATCCCATTGAAGACTATAGGGCCAAAGGAAATATCTTCCGATAACAAAGAGAAAGAAGCTTTCTGAGAAACTTCTTTGTGTTCTGTGAAATCATCTCACAGAGTTACAGCTTTCCTCTCAAGAAGCCTTTCGCTAAGACAGTTCTTGTGGAACTGGCAAAGTGATATTTGGAAGCCCATAGAGGGCTATGGTGAAAAAGGAAATATCCTCAGATGAAATCTGGAAAGAATCTTTCTGAGAAACTGCTTAGTGTTCTGTTAATTCATCTCACAGAGTTACATCTGTATTTCGTGGATCTCTTTGCTAGGCTTATTTCTGTGGAATCTGAGAACAGGTATTTCAGATCCCTTTGAAGACTATAGGGACAAAGGAAATATCCTCCCATTACAAAGAGAAAGAAGCTTTCTTAGAAACTTCTTTGTGTTCTGTGAAATCATCTCACAGAGTTACAGCTTTCCCCTCAAGAAGCCTTTCGCTAAGACAGTTCTTGTGGAATTGGCAAAGTGATATTTGGAAGCCCATAGAGGGCTATGGTGAAAAAGGAAATATCCTCAGATGAAAATTGGAAAGAAGCTTTCTGAGAAACTGCTTAGTGTTCTGTTAATTCATCTCACAGAGTTACATCTGTATTTCGTGGATCTCTTTGCTAGCCTTATTTCTGTGGAATCTGAGAACAGATATTTCGGATCCCTTTGAAGACTATAGGGCCAATGGAAATATCCTCCGATAACAAAGAGATAGAAGCTTTCTGAGAAACTTCTTTGTGTTCTGTGAAATCATCTCACCGAGTTACAGCTTTCCCCTCAAGAAGCCTTTCGCTAAGACAGTTCTTGTGGAATTGGCAAAGTGATATTTGGAAGCCCATAGAGGGCTATGGTGAAAAAGGAAATATCCTCAGATGAAATCTGGAAAGAAGCTTTCTGAGAAACTGCTTAGTGTTCTGTTAATTCATCTCCCAGAGTTACATCTGTATTTCGTGGATCTCTTTGCTACCCTTATTTCTGTGGAATCTGAGACAGATACTTCGGATCCCTTTGAAGACTATAGGGCCAAAGGAAATATCCTCCGATAACCAAGAGAAAGAAGCTTTCTGAGAAACTTCTTTGTGTTCTGTGAAATCATCTCACAGAGTTACAGCTTTCCCCTCAAGAAGCCTTTCGCTAAGACACTTCTTGTGGAATTGGCAAAGTGATATTTGGAAGCCCATAGAGGGCTATGGTGAAAAAGGAAATATCCTCAGATGAGATCTGGAAAGAAGCTTTCTGAGAAACTGCTTAGTGTTCTGTTAATTCATCTCACAGAGTTACATCTGTATTTCGTGGATATCTTTGCTAGCCTTATTTCTGTGGAATCTGAGGACAGATATTTCGAATCCCTTTGAAGACTATAGGGCCAAAGGAAATATCCTCCGGTAACAAAGAGAAAGAAGCTTTCTGAGAAACTTCTTTGTGTTCTGTGAAATCATCTCACAGAGTTACAGCTTTCCCCTCAAGAAGCCTTTCGCTAAGACACTTCTTGTGGAATTGGCAAAGTGATATTTGGAAGCCCATTGAGGACAATGGTGAAAAAGGAAATATCATCAGATGAAACCTGTAAAGAAGCTTTCTGAGAAACTGCTTAGTGTTCTGTTAATTCATCTCACAGAGTTACATCTGTATTTCGTGGATCTCTTTGCTAGCCTTATTTCTGTGGAATCTGAGAACAGATATTTCGGATCCCATTGAAGACTATAGGGCCAAAGGAAATATCTTAAGATAACACAGAGAAAGAAGCTTTCTGAGAAACTTCTTTGTGTTCTGTGAAATCATCTCACAGAGTTACAGCTTTCCCCTCAAGAAGCCTTTCGCTAAGACACTTCTTGAGAAATTGGCAAAGTGATATTTGGAAGCCCATAGAGGGCTGTGGTGAAAAAGGAAATATCCTCAGGTGAAATCTGGAAAGAAGCTTCCTGAGAAACTGCTTAGTGTTCTGTTAATTCATCTCACAGAGTTACATGTGTATTTCGTGGATCTCTTTGCTAGCCTTATTTCTGTGGAATCTGAGAACAGATATTTCGGATCCCTTTGAAGACTATAGGGCCAAAGGAAATATCCTCCGATAACAAAGAGAAAGAAGCTTTCTGAGAAACTTCTTTGTGTTCTGTGAAATCATCTCACAGAGTTACAGCTTTCCCTTCAAGAAGCCTTTCGCTAAGACTCTTCTTGAGGAATTGGCAAAGTGATATTTGGAAGCCCATAGAGGGCTATGGTGAAAAAGGAAATATCCTCAGATGAAATCTGGAATGAAGCTTTCTGAGAAACTGCTTAGTGTTCTGTTAATTCATCTCACAGAGTTACATCTGTATTTCGTGGATCTCTTTGCTAGCCTTATTTCTGTGGAATCTGAGAACAGATATTTCGGATCCCTTTGAAGACTATAGGGCCAAAGGAAATATCCTCCGATAACAAAGAGAAAGAAGCTTTCTGAGAAACTTCTTTGTGTTCTGTGAAATCATCTCACAGAGTTACAGCTTTCCCCTCAAGAAGCCTTTCGCTAAGACAGTTCTTGTGGAATTGGCAAAGTGATATTTGGAAGCCCATAGAGGGCTATGGTGAAAAAGGAAATATCCTCAGATGAAATCTGGAAAGAAGCTTTCTGAGAAACTGCTTAGTGTTCTGTTAATTCATCTCACAGAGTTACATCTGTATTTCGTGGATCTCTTTGCTAGCCTTATTTCTGTGGAATCTGAGAACAGGTATTTGAGATCCCTTTGAAGACTATAGGGACAAAGGAAATATCCTCCGATTACAAAGAGAAAGAATCTTTCTTAGAAACTTCTTTGTGTTCTGTGAAATCATCTCACAGAGTTACAGCTTTCCCCTCAAGAAGCCTTTCGCTGAGACAGTTCTTGTGGAATTGGCAAAGTGATATTTGGAAGCCCATAGAGGACAATGGTGAAAAAGGAAATATCATCAGATGAAATCTGTAAAGAAGCTTTCTGAGAAACTGCTTAGTGTTCTGTTAATTCATCTCACAGAGTTACATCTGTATTTCGTGGATCTCTTTCCTAGCCTTATTTCTGTGGAATCTGAGAACAGATATTTCGGATCCCATTGAAGAGTATAGGGCCATAGGAAATATCTTCCGATAACAAAGAGAAAGAAGCTTTCTGAGAAACTTCTTTGTGTTCTGTGAAATCATCTCACAGAGTTACAGCTTTCCCCTCAAGAAGCCTTTCGCTAAGACACTTCTTGAGAAATTGGCAAAGTGATATTTGGAAGCCCATAGAGGGCTGGGGTGAAAAAGGAAATATCCTCAGGTGAAATCTGGAAAGAAGCTTTCTGAGAAACTGCTTAGTGTTCTGTTAATTCATCTCACAGAGTTACATCTGTATTTCGTGGATATCTTTGCTAGCCTTATTTCTGTGGAATCTGAGAACAGACATTTCGGATCCCTTTGAAGACTATAGGGCCAAAGGAAATATCCTCCGATAACAAAGAGAAAGAAGCTTTCTGAGAAACTTCTTTGTGTTCTGTGAAATCATCTCACAGAGATACAGCTCTCCCCTCAAGAAGCCTTTCGCTAAGACAGTTCTTGTGGAATTGGCAAAGTGATATTTGGAAGCCCATAGAGGGCTATGGTGAAAAAGGAAATATCCTCAGATGAAATCTGGAAAGAAGCTTTCTGAAAAACTGCTTAGTGTTCTGTTAATTCATCTCACAGAGTTACATCTGTATTTCGTGGATATCTTTGCTAGCCTTATTTCTGCGGAATCTGAGAACAGATATTTCGGATCCCTTTGAATACTATAGGGCCAAAGGAAATATCCTCCGATAACAAAGAGAAAGAAGCTTTCTGAGAAACTTCTTTGTGTTCTGTGAAATCATCTCCCAGAGTTACAGCTCTCCCCTCAAGAAGCCTTTCGCTAAGACAGTTCTTGTGGAATTGGCAAAGTGATATTTGGAAGCCCATAGAGGGCTATGGTGAAAAAGGAAATATCCTCAGATGAAATCTGGAAAGAAGCTTTCTGAGAAACTGCTTAGTGTTCTGTTAATTCATCTCACAGAGTTATATCGGTATTTCGTGGATCACTTTGCTAGGCTTATTTCTGTGGAATCTGAGAACAGGTATTTCAGATCCCTTTGAAGACTATAGGGACAAAGGAAATATCCTCCGATTACAAAGAGAAAGAAGCTTTCTTAGAAACTTCTTTGTGTTCTGTGAAATCATCTCACAGAGTTACAGCTTTCCCCTCAAGAAGCCTTTCGCTAAGACAGTTCTTGTGGAATTGGCAAAGTGATATCTGGAAGCCCATAGAGGGCTATGGTGAAAAAGGAAATATCCTCAGATGAAAATTGGAAAGAAGCTTTCTGAGAAACTGCTTAGTGTTCTGTTAATTCATCTCACAGAGTTACATCTGTATTTCGTGGATCTCTTTGCTAGCCTTATTTCTGTGGAATCTGAGAACAGATATTTCGGATCCCATTGAAGACTATAGGGCCAAAGGAAATATCTTCCGATAACAAAGAGAAAGAAGCTTTCTGAGAAACTTCTTTGTGTTCTGTGAAATCATCTCACAGAGTTACAACTTTCCTCTCAAGAAGCCTTTCGCTAAGACAGTTCTTGTGGAACTGGCAAAGTGATATTTGGAAGCCCATAGAGGGCTATGGTGAAAAAGGAAATATCCTCAGATGAAATCTGGAAAGAATCTTTCTGAGAAACTGCTTAGTGTTCTGTTAATTCATCTCACAGAGTTACATCTGTATTTCGTGGATCTCTTTGCTAGGCTTATTTCTGTGGAATCTGAGAACAGGTATTTCAGATCCCTTTGAAGACTATAGGGACAAAGGAAATATCCTCCCATTACAAAGAGAAAGAAGCTTTCTTAGAAACTTCTTTGTGTTCTGTGAAATCATCTCACAGAGTTACAGCTTTCCCCTCAAGAAGCCTTTCGCTAAGACAGTTCTTGTGGAATTGGCAAAGTGATATTTGGAAGCCCATAGAGGGCTATGGTGAAAAAGGAAATATCCTCAGATGAAAATTGGAAAGAAGCTTTCTGAGAAACTGCTTAGTGTTCTGTTAATTCATCTCACAGAGTTACATCTGTATTTCGTGGATCTCTTTGCTAGCCTTATTTCTGTGGAATCTGAGAACAGATATTTCGGATCCCTTTGAAGACTATAGGGCCAATGGAAATATCCTCCGATAACAAAGAGATAGAAGCTTTCTGAGAAACTTCTTTGTGTTCTGTGAAATCATCTCACCGAGTTACAGCTTTCCCCTCAAGAAGCCTTTCGCTAAGACAGTTCTTGTGGAATTGGCAAAGTGATATTTGGAAGCCCATAGAGGGCTATGGTGAAAAAGGAAATATCCTCAGATGAAATCTGGAAAGAAGCTTTCTGAGAAACTGCTTAGTGTTCTGTTAATTCATCTCCCAGAGTTACATCTGTATTTCGTGGATCTCTTTGCTACCCTTATTTCTGTGGAATCTGAGACAGATACTTCGGATCCCTTTGAAGACTATAGGGCCAAAGGAAATATCCTCCGATAACCAAGAGAAAGAAGCTTTCTGAGAAACTTCTTTGTGTTCTGTGAAATCATCTCACAGAGTTACAGCTTTCCCCTCAAGAAGCCTTTCGCTAAGACACTTCTTGTGGAATTGGCAAAGTGATATTTGGAAGCCCATAGAGGGCTATGGTGAAAAAGGAAATATCCTCAGATGAGATCTGGAAAGAAGCTTTCTGAGAAACTGCTTAGTGTTCTGTTAATTCATCTCACAGAGTTACATCTGTATTTCGTGGATCTCTTTGCTAGCCTTATTTCTGTGGAATCTGAGGACAGATATTTCGAATCCCTTTGAAGACTATAGGGCCAAAGGAAATATCCTCCGGTAACAAAGAGAAAGAAGCTTTCTGAGAAACTTCTTTGTGTTCTGTGAAATCATCTCACAGAGTTACAGCTTTCCCCTCAAGAAGCCTTTCGCTAAGACACTTCTTGTGGAATTGGCAAAGTGATATTTGGAAGCCCATTGAGGACAATGGTGAAAAAGGAAATATCATCAGATGAAATCTGTAAAGAAGCTTTCTGAGAAACTGCTTAGTGTTCTGTTAATTCATCTCACAGAGTTACATCTGTATTTCGTGGATCTCTTTGCTAGCCTTATTTCTGTGGAATCTGAGAACAGATATTTCGGATCCCATTGAAGACTATAGGGCCAAAGGAAATATCTTAAGATAACACAGAGAAAGAAGCTTTCTGAGAAACTTCTTTGTGTTCTGTGAAATCATCTCACAGAGTTACAGCTTTCCCCTCAAGAAGCCTTTCGCTAAGACACTTCTTGAGAAATTGGCAAAGTGATATTTGGAAGCCCATAGAGGGCTGTGGTGAAAAAGGAAATATCCTCAGGTGAAATCTGGAAAGAAGCTTCCTGAGAAACTGCTTAGTGTTCTGTTAATTCATCTCACAGAGTTACATGTGTATTTCGTGGATCTCTTTGCTAGCCTTATTTCTGTGGAATCTGAGAACAGATATTTCGGATCCCTTTGAAGACTATAGGGCCAAAGGAAATATCCTCCGATAACAAAGAGAAAGAAGCTTTCTGAGAAACTTCTTTGTGTTCTGTGAAATCATCTCACAGAGTTACAGCTTTCCCTTCAAGAAGCCTTTCGCTAAGACTCTTCTTGAGGAATTGGCAAAGTGATATTTGGAAGCCCATAGAGGGCTATGGTGAAAAAGGAAATATCCTCAGATGAAATCTGGAATGAAGCTTTCTGAGAAACTGCTTAGTGTTCTGTTAATTCATCTCACAGAGTTACATCTGTATTTCGTGGATCTCTTTGCTAGCCTTATTTCTGTGGAATCTGAGAACAGATATTTCGGATCCCTTTGAAGACTATAGGGCCAAAGGAAATATCCTCCGATAACAAAGAGAAAGAAGCTTTCTGAGAAACTTCTTTGTGTTCTGTGAAATCATCTCACAGAGTTACAGCTTTCCCCTCAAGAAGCCTTTCGCTAAGACAGTTCTTGTGGAATTGGCAAAGTGATATTTGGAAGCCCATAGAGGGCTATGGTGAAAAAGGAAATATCCTCAGATGAAATCTGGAAAGAAGCTTTCTGAGAAACTGCTTAGTGTTCTGTTAATTCATCTCACAGAGTTACATCTGTATTTCGTGGATCTCTTTCCTAGCCTTATTTCTGTGGAATCTGAGAACAGGTATTTGAGATCCCTTTGAAGACTATAGGGACAAAGGAAATATCCTCCGATTACAAAGAGAAAGAATCTTTCTTAGAAACTTCTTTGTGTTCTGTGAAATCATCTCACAGAGTTACAGCTTTCCCCTCAAGAAGCCTTTCGCTAAGACAGTTCTTGTGGAATTGGCAAAGTGATATTTGGAAGCCCATAGAGGACAATGGTGAAAAAGGAAATATCATCAGATGAAATCTGTAAAGAAGCTTTCTGAGAAACTGCTTAGTGTTCTGTTAATTCATCTCACAGCGTTACATCTGTATTTCGTGGATCTCTTTGCTAGCCTTATTTCTGTGGAATCTGAGAACAGATATTTCGGATCCCATTGAAGAGTATAGGGCCATAGGAAATATCTTCCGATAACAAAGAGAAAGAAGCTTTCTGAGAAACTTCTTTGTGTTCTGTGAAATCATCTCACAGAGTTACAGCTTTCCCCTCAAGAAGCCTTTCGCTAAGACACTTCTTGAGAAATTGGCAAAGTGATATTTGGAAGCCCATAGAGGGCTGGGGTGAAAAAGGAAATATCCTCAGGTGAAATCTGGAAAGAAGCTTTCTGAGAAACTGCTTAGTGTTCTGTTAATTCATCTCACAGAGTTACATCTGTATTTCGTGGATATCTTTGCTAGCCTTATTTCTGTGGAATCTGAGAACACATATTTCGGATCCCTTTGAAGACTATAGGGCCAAAGGAAATATCCTCCGATAACAAAGAGAAAGAAGCTTTCTGAGAAACTTCTTTGTGTTCTGTGAAATCATCTCACAGAGATACAGCTCTCCCCTCAAGAAGCCTTTCGCTAAGACAGTTCTTGTGGAATTGGCAAAGTGATATTTGGAAGCCCATAGAGGGCTATGGTGAAAAAGGAAATATCCTCAGATGAAATCTGGAAAGAAGCTTTCTGAAAAACTGCTTAGTGTTCTGTTAATTCATCTCACAGAGTTACATCTGTATTTCGTGGATATCTTTGCTAGCCTTATTTCTGCGGAATCTGAGAACAGATATTTCGGATCCCTTTGAAGACTATAGGGCCAAAGGAAATATCCTCCGATAACAAAGAGAAAGAAGCTTTCTGAGAAACTTCTTTGTGTTCTGTGAAATCATCTCCCAGAGTTACAGCTCTCCCCTCAAGAAGCCTTTCGCTAAGACAGTTCTTGTGGAATTGGCAAAGTGATATTTGGAAGCCCATAGAGGGCTATGGTGAAAAAGGAAATATCCTCAGATGAAATCTGTAAAGAAGCTTTCTGAGAAACTGCTTAGTGTTCTGTTAATTCATCTCACAGAGTTACATCGGTATTTCGTGGATCACTTTGCTAGGCTTATTTCTGTGGAATCTGAGAACAGGTATTTCAGATCCCTTTGAAGACTATAGGGACAAAGGAAATATCCTCCGATTACAAAGAGAAAGAAGCTTTCTTAGAAACTTCTTTGTGTTCTGTGAAATCATCTCACAGAGTTACAGCTTTCCCCTCAAGAAGCCTTTCGCTAAGACAGTTCTTGTGGAATTGGCAAAGTGATATCTGGAAGCCCATAGAGGGCTATGGTGAAAAAGGAAATATCCTCAGATGAAAATTGGAAAGAAGCTTTCTGAGAAACTGCTTAGTGTTCTGTTAATTCATCTCACAGAGTTACATCTGTATTTCGTGGATCTCTTTGCTAGCCTTATTTCTGTGGAATCTGAGAACAGATATTTCGGATCCCATTGAAGACTATAGGGCCAAAGGAAATATCTTCCGATAACAAAGAGAAAGAAGCTTTCTGAGAAACTTCTTTGTGTTCTGTGAAATCATCTCACAGAGTTACAGCTTTCCCCTCAAGAAGCCTTTCGCTAAGACACTTCTTGAGAAATTGGCAAAGTGATATTTGGAAGCCCATAGAGGGCTATCGTGAAAAAGGAAATATCCTCAGATGAAATCTGGAAAGAAGCTTTCTGAGAAACTGCTTAGTGTTCTGTTAATTCATCTCACAGAGTTACATCTGTATTTCGTGGATATCTTTGCTAGCCTTATTTCTGCGGAATCTGAGAACAGATATTTCGGATCCCTTTGAAGACTATAGGGCCAAAGGAAATATCCTCCGATAACAAAGAGAAAGAAGCTTTCTGAGAAACTTCTTTCTGTTCTGTGAAATCTTCTCCCAGAGTTACAGCTTTCCCCTCAAGTAGCTTTTCGCTAAGACAGTTCTTGTGGAATTGGCAAAGTGATATTTGGAAGCCCATAGAGGGCAATGGTGAAAAAGGAAATATCCTAAGATGAAATCTGGAAAGAAGCTTTCTGAGAAACTGCTTAGTGTTCTGTTAATTCATCTCACAGAGTTACATCTGTATTTCGTGGATCTCTTTCCTAGCCTTATTTCTTTGGAATCTGAGAACAGATATTTCGGATCCCTTTGAAGTCTATAGGGCCAAAGGAAATGTCTTCCGATAACAAAGAGAAAGAAGCTTTCTGAGAAACTTCTTTGTGTTCTGTGAAATCATCTCCCAGAGTTACAGCTTTCCTCTCAAGAATCCTTTCGCTAAGACAGTTCTTGTGGAACAGGCAAAGTGATATTTGGAAGCCCATAGAGGGCTATGGTGAAAAAGGAAATATCCTCAGATGAAATCTGGAAAGAAGCTTTCTGAGAAACTGCTTAGTGTTCTGTTAATTCATCTCACAGAGTTACATCTGTATTTCGTGGATATCTTTGCTAGCCTTATTTCTGCGGAATCTGAGAACAGATATTTCGGATCCCTTTGAAGACTATTGGGCCAAAGGAAATATCCTCCGATAACAAAGAGAAAGAAGCTGTCTGAGAAACTTCTTTGTGATCTGTGAAATCATCTCCCAGAGTTACACCTTTCCCCTCAAGAAGCCTTTCGCTAAGACAGTTCTTGTGGAATTGGCAAAGTGATATTTGGAAGCCCATAGAGGGCTATGGTGAAAAAGGAAATATCCTAAGATGAAATCTGGAAAGAAGCTTTCTGAGAAAATGCTTAGTGTTCTGTTAATTCATCTCACAGAGTTACATCTGTATTTCGTGGATCTCTTTCCTAGCCTTATTTCTTTGGAATCTGAGAACAGATATTTCGGATCCCTTTGAAGTCTATAGGGCCAAAGGAAATATCTTCCGATAACAAAAAGAAAGAAGCTTTCTGAGAAACTTCTTTGTGTTCTGTGAAATCATCTCCCAGAGTTACAGCTTTCCTCTCAAGAAGCCTTTCGCTAAGACAGTTCTTGTGGAACTGGCAAACTGATATTTGGAAGCCCATAGAGGGCTATGGTGAAAAAGGAAATATCCTCAGGTGAAATCTGGAAAGAAGCTTTCTGAGAAACTGCTTAGTGTTCTGTTAATTCATCTCACAGAGTTACATCTGTATTTCGTGGATCTCTTTGCTAGCCTTATTTCTGTGGAATCTGAGAACAGATATTTCGGATCCCTTTGAAGACTATAGGGCCAAAGGAAATATCCTCCGATAACAAAGAGAAAGAAGCTTTCTGAGAAACTTCTTTGTGTTCTGTGAAATCATCTCACAGAGTTACAGCTTTCCCTTCAAGAAGCCTTTCGCTAAGACTCTTCTTGAGGAATTGGCAAAGTGATATTTGGAAGCCCGTAGAGGGCTATGGTGAAAAAGGAAATATCCTCAGATGAAATCTGGAATGAAGCTTTCTGAGAAACTGCTTAGTGTTCTGTTAATTCATCTCACAGAGTTACATCTGTATTTCGTGGATCTCTTTGCTAGCCTTATTTCTGTGGAATCTGAGGACAGATATTTCGGATCCCTTTGAAGACTATAGGGCCAAAGGAAATATCCTCCGATAACAAAGAGAAAGAAGCTTTCTGAGAAACTTCTTTGTGTTCTGTGAAATCATCTCACAGAGTTACAGCTTTCCCCTCAAGAAGCCTTTCGCTAAGACAGTTCTTGTGGAATTGGCAAAGTGATATTTGGAAGCCCATAGAGGGCTATGGTGAAAAAGGAAATATCCTCAGATGAAATCTGGAAAGAAGCTTTCTGAGAAACTGCTTAGTGTTCTGTTAATTCATCTCACAGAGTTACATCTGTATTTCGTGGATCTCTTTGCTAGCCTTATTTCTGTGGAATCTGAGAACAGGTATTTGAGATCCCTTTGAAGACTATAGGGACAAAGGAAATATCCTCCGATTACAAAGAGAAAGAATCTTTCTTAGAAACTTCTTTGTGTTCTGTGAAATCATCTCACAGAGTTACAGCTTTCCCCTCAAGAAGCCTTTCGCTAAGACAGTTCTTGTGGAATTGGCAAAGTGATATTTGGAAGCCCATAGAGGACAATGGTGAAAAAGGAAATATCATCAGATGAAATCTGGAAAGAAGCTTTCTGAGAAACTGCTTAGTGTTCTGTTAATTCATCTCACAGAGTTACATCTGTATTTCGTGGATCTCTTTCCTAGCCTTATTTCTTTGGAATCTGAGAACAGATATTTCGGATCCCTTTGAAGTCTATAGGGCCAAAGGAAATATCTTCCGATAACAAAGAGAAAGAAGCTTTCTGAGAAACTTCTTTGTGTTCTGTGAAATCATCTCCCAGAGTTACAGCTTTCCTCTCAAGAAGCCTTTCGCTAAGACAGTTCTTGTGGAACAGGCAAAGTGATATTTGGAAGCCCATAGAGGGCTATGGTGAAAAAGGAAATATCCTCAGATGAAATCTGGAAAGAAGCTTTCTGAGAAACTGCTTAGTGTTCTGTTAATTCATCTCACAGAGTTACATCTGTATTTCGTGGATATCTTTGCTAGCCTTATTTCTGCGGAATCTGAGAACAGATATTTCGGATCCCTTTGACGACTATAGGGCCAAAGGAAATATCCTCCGATAACAAAGAGAAAGAAGCTGTCTGAGAAACTTCTTTGTGATCTGTGAAATCATCTCCCAGAGTTACACCTTTCTCCTCAAGAAGCCTTTCGCTAAGACAGTTCTTGTGGAATTGGCAAAGTGATATTTGGAAGCCCATAGAGGGCTATGGTGAAAAAGGAAATATCCTAAGATGAAAATTGTAAAGAAGCATTCTGAGAAACTGCTTAGTGTTCTGTTAATTCATCTCACAGAGTTACATCTGTATTTCGTGGATCTCTTTGCTAGCCTTATTTCTGTGGAATCTGAGAACAGATATTTCGGATCCCATTGAAGACTATAGGGCCAAAGGAAATATCTTCCGATAACAAAGAGAAAGAAGCTTTCTGAGAAACTTCTTTGTGTTCTGTGAAATCATCTCACAGAGTTACTGCTTTCCCCTCAAGAAGCCTTTCGCTGAGACACTTCTTGTGGAATTGGCAAAGTGATATTTGGAAGCCCATAGAGGGCTAAGGTGAAAAAGGAAATATCCTCAGATGAAATCTGGAAAGAATCTTTCTGAGAAACTGCTTAGTGTTCTGTTAATTCATCTCACAGAGTTACATCTGTATTTCGTGGATCTCTTTGCTAGGCTTATTTCTGTGGAATCTGAGAACAGGTATTTCAGATCCCTTTGAAGACTATAGGGACAAAGGAAATATCCTCCGATTACAAAGAGAAAGAAGCTTTCTTAGAAACTTCTTTGTGTTCTGTGAAATCATCTCACAGAGTTACAGCTTTCCCCTCAAGAAGCCTTTCGCTAAGACAGTTCTTGTGGAATTGGCAAAGTGATATTTGGAAGCCCATAGAGGGCTATGGTGAAAAAGGAAATATCCTCAGATGAAAATTGGAAAGAAGCTTTCTGAGAAACTGCTTAGTGTTCTGTTAATTCATCTCACAGAGTTACATCTGTATTTCGTGGATCTCTTTGCTAGCCTTATTTCTGTGGAATCTGAGAACAGATATTTCGGATCCCATTGAAGACTATAGGGCCAAAGGAAATATCTTCCGATAACAAAGAGAAAGAAGCTTTCTGAGAAACTTCTTTGTGTTCTGTGAAATCATCTCACAGAGTTACAGCTTTCCCCTCAAGAAGCCTTTCGCTAAGACACTTCTTGAGAAATTGGCAAAGTGATATTTGGAAGCCCATAGAGGGCTATCGTGAAAAAGGAAATATCCTCAGATGAAATCTGGAAAGAAGCTTTCTGAGAAACTGCTTAGTGTTCTGTTAATTCATCTCACAGAGTTTCATCTGTATTTCGTGGATATCTTTGCTAGCCATATTTCTGTGGAATCTGAGAACAGATATTTCGGATCCCTTTGAAGACTATAGGGCCAAAGGAAATATCCTCCGATAACAAAGAGAAAGAAGCTTTCTGAGAAACTTCTTTGTGTTCTGTGAAATCATCTCACAGAGTTACTGCTTTCCCCTCAAGAAGCCTTTCGCTAAGACACTTTTTGTGGAATTGGCAAAGTGATATTTGGAAGCCCATAGAGGGCTAAGGTGAAAAAGGAAATATCCTCAGATGAAATCTGGAAAGAAGCTTTCTGAGAAACTGCTTAGTGTTCTGTTAATTCATCTCACAGAGTTACATCTGTATTTCGTGGATCTCTTTGCTAGGCTTATTTCTGTGGAATCTGAGAACAGGTAATTCAGATCCCTTTGAAGACTATAGGGACAAAGGAAATATCCTCCGATTACAAAGAGAAAGAAGCTTTCTTAGAAACTTCTTTGTGTTCTGTGAAATCATCTCACAGAGTTACAGCTTTCCCCTCAAGAATCCTTTCGCTAAGACAGTTCTTGTGGAATTGGCAAAGTGATATTTGGAAGCCCATAGAGGGCTATGGTGAAAAAGGAAATATCCTCAGATGAAAATTGGAAAGAAGCTTTCTGAGAAACTGCTTAGTGTTCTGTTAATTCATCTCACAGAGTTACATCTGTATTTCGTGGATCTCTTTCCTAGCCTTATTTCTGTGGAATCTGAGAACAGATATTTCGGATCCCATTGAAGACTATAGGGCCAAAGGAAATATCTTCCGATAACAAAGAGAAAGAAGCTTTCTGAGAAACTTCTTTGTGTTCTGTGAAATCATCTCACAGAGTTACAGCTTTCCCCTCAAGAAGCCTTTCGCTAAGACACTTCTTGAGAAATTGGCAAAGTGATATTTGGAAGCCCATAGAGGGCTATCGTGAAAAAGGAAATATCCTCAGATGAAATCTGGAAAGAAGCTTTCTGAGAAACTGCTTAGTGTTCTGTTAATTCATCTCACAGAGTTACATCTGTATTTCGTGGATATCTTTGCTAGCCTTATTTCTGTGGAATCTGAGAACAGATATTTCGGATCCCTTTGAAGACTATAGGGCCAAAGGAAATATCCTCCGATAACAAAGAGAAAGAAGCTTTCTGAGAAACTTCTTTGTGTTCTGTGAAATCATCTCACAGAGTTACAGCTTTCCCTTCAAGAAGTAAGACACTTCTTGTGGAATTGGCAAAGTGATATTTGGAAGCCCATAGAGGGCTATGGTGAACAAGGAAATATCCTCAGATGAAATCTGGAAAGAAGCTTTCTGAGAAACTGCTTAGTGTTCTGTTAATTCATCTCACAGAGTTACATCTGTATTTCGTGGATATCTTTGCTAGCCTTATTTCTGCGGAATCTGAGAAAAGATATTTCGGATCCCTTTGAAGACTATAGGGCCAAAGGAAATATCCTCCGATAACAAAGAGAAAGAAGCATTCTGAGAAACTTCTTTCTGTTCTGTGAAATCATCTCCCAGAGTTACAGCTTTCCCCTCAAGTAGCCTTTCGCTAAGACAGTTCTTGTGGAATTGGCAAAGAGATATTTGGAAGCCCATAGAGGGCAATGGTGAAAAAGGAAATATCCTAAGATGAAATCTGGAAAGAAGCTTTCTGAGAAACTGCTTAGTGTTCTGTTAATTCATCTCACAGAGTTACATCTGTATTTCGTGGATCTCTTTCCTAGCCTTATTTCTTTGGAATCTGAGAACAGATATTTCGGATCCCTTTGAAGTCTATAGGGCCAAAGGAAATATCTTCCGATAACAAAGAGAAAGAAGCTTTCTGAGAAACTTCTTTGTGTTCTGTGAAATCATCTCCCAGAGTTACAGCTTTCCCCTCAAGAAGCCTTTCGCTAAGACAGTTCTTGTGGAACAGGCAAAGTGATATTTGGAAGCCCATAGAGGGCTATGGTGAAAAAGGAAATATCCTCAGATGAAATCTGGAAAGAAGCTTTCTGAGAAACTGCTTAGTGTTCTGTTAATTCATCTCACAGAGTTACATCTGTATTTCGTGGATATCTTTGCTAGCCTTATTTCTGCGGAATCTGAGAACAGATATTTCGGATCCCTTTGAAGACTATAGGGCCAAAGGAAATATCCTCCGATAACAAAGAGAAAGAAGCTGTCTGAGAAACTTCTTTGTGATCTGTGAAATCATCTCTCAGAGTTACACCTTTCTCCTCATGAAGCCTTTCGCTAAGACAGTTCTTGTGGAATTGGCAAAGTGATATTTGGAAGCCCATAGAGGGCTATGGTGAAAAAGGAAATATCCTAAGATGAAAATTTTAAAGAAGCTTTCTGAGAAACTGCTTAGTGTTCTGTTAATTCATCTCACAGAGTTACATCTGTATTTCGTGGATCTCTTTGCTAGCCTTATTTCTGTGGAATCTGAGAACAGATATTTCGGATCCCATTGAAGACTACAGGGCCAAAGGAAATATCTTCCGATAACAAAGAGAAAGAAGCTTTCTGAGAAACTTCTTTGTGTTCTGTGAAATCATCTCACAGAGTTACAGCTTTCCCCTCAAGAAGCCTTTCGCTAAGACACTTCTTGGGAAATTGGCAAAGTGATATTTGGAAGCCCATAGAGGGCTATGTTGAAAAAGGAAATATCCTCAGATGAAATCTGGAAAGAAGCTTTCTGAGAAACTGCTTAGTGTTCTGTTAATTCATCTCACAGAGTTACATCTGTATTTCGTGGATATCTTTGCTAGCCTTATTTCTGTGGAATCTGAGAACAGATATTTCGGATCCCTTTGAAGACTATAGGGCCAAAGGAAATATCCTCCGATAACAAAGAGAAAGAAGCTTTCTGAGAAACTTCTTTGTGTTCTGTGAAATCATCTCACAGAGTTACAGCTTTCCCTTCAAGAAGTAAGACACTTCTTGTGGAATTGGCAAAGTGATATTTGTAAGCCCATAGAGGGCTATGGTGAAAAAGGAAATATCCTCAGATGAAATCTGGAAAGAAGCTTTCTGAGAAACTGCTTAGTGTTCTGTTAATTCATCTCACAGAGTTACATCTGTATTTCGTGGATATCTTTGCTAGCCCTATTTCTGCGGAATCTGAGAAAAGATATTTCGGATCCCTTTGAAGACTATAGGGCCAAAGGAAATATCCTCCGATAACAAAGAGAAAGAAGCTTTCTGAGAAACTTCTTTCTGTTCTGTGAAATCGTCTCCCAGAATTACAGCTTTCCCCTCAAGTAGCCTTTCTCTAAGACAGTTCTTGTGGAATTGGCAAAGTGATATTTGGAAGCCCATAGAGGGCAAAGGTGAAAAAGGAAATATCCTAAGATGAAATCTGGAAAGAAGCTTTCTGAGAAAATGCTTAGTGTTCTGTTAATTCATCTCACAGAGTTACATCTGTATTTCGTGGATCTCTTTCCTAGCCTTATTTCTTTGGAATCTGAGAACAGATATTTCGGATCCCATTGAAGTCTATAGGGCCAAAAGAAATATCTTCCGATAACAAAAAGAAAGAAGCTTTCTGAGAAACTTCTTTGTGTTCTGTGAAATCATCTCCCAGAGTTACAGCTTTCCTCTCAAGAAGCCCTTCGCTAAGACAGTTCTTGTGGAACTGGCAAAGTGATATTTGGAAGCCCATAGAGGGCTATGGTGAAAAAGGAAATATCCTCAGATGAAATCTGGAAAGAAGCTTTCTGAGAAACTGCTTAGTGTTCTGTTAATTCATCTCACAGAGTTACATCTGTATTTCGTGGATCTCTTTGCTAGCCTTATTTCTGTGGAATCTGAGAACAGGTATTTGAGATCCCTTTGAAGACTATAGGGACAAAGGAAATATCCTCCGATTACAAAGAGAAAGAATCTTTCTCAGAAACTTCTTTGTGTTCTGTGAAATCATCTCACAGAGTTACAGCTTTCCCCTCAAGAAGGCTTTCGCTAAGACAGTTCTTGTGGAATTGGCAAAGTGATATTTGGAAGCCCATAGAGGACAATGGTGAAAAAGGAAATATCATCAGATGAAATCTGGAAAGAAGCTTTCTGAGAAACTGCTTAGTGTTCCGTTAATTCATCTCACAGAGTTACATCTGTATTTCGTGGATCTCTTTGCTAGCCTTATTTCTGTGGAATCTGAGAACAGATATTTCGGATCCCATTGAAGAGTATAGGGCCATAGGAAATATCTTCCCATAACAAAGAGAAAGAAGCTTTCTGAGAAACTTCTTTGTGTTCTGTGAAATCATCTCACAGAGTTACAGCTCTCCCCTCAAGAAGCCTTTCGCTAAGACACTTCTTGAGAAATTGGCAAAGTGATATTTGGAAGCCCATAGAGGGCTGTGGTGAAAAAGGAAATATCCTCAGGTGAAATCTGGAAAGAAGCTTTCTGAGAAACTGCTTAGTGTTCTGTTAATTCATCTCACAGAGTTACATCTGTATTTCGTGGATATCTTTGCTAGCCTTATTTCTGTGGAATCTGAGAACACATATTTCGGATCCCTTTGAAGACTATAGGGCCAAAGGAAATATCCTCCGATAACAAAGAGAAAGAAGCTTTCTGAGAAACTTCTTTGTGTTCTGTGAAATCATCTCCCAGAGTTACAGCTCTCCCCTCAAGAAGCCTTTCGCTAAGACAGTTCTTGTGGAATTGGCAAAGTGATATTTGGAAGCCCATAGAGGGCTATGGTGAAAAAGGAAATATCCTCAGATGAAAATTGGAAAGAAGCTTTCTGAGAAACTGCTTAGTGTTCTGTTAATTCATCTCACAGAGTTACATCTGTATTTCGTGGATCTCTTTGCTAGCCTTATTTCTGTGGAATCTGAGAACAGATATTTCGGATCCCATTGAAGACTATAGGGCCAAAGGAAATATCTTCCGATAACAAAGAGAAAGAAGCTTTCTGAGAAACTTCTTTGTGTTCTGTGAAATCATCTCACAGAGTTACAGCTTTCCCCTCAAGAAGCCTTTCGCTAAGACACTTCTTGAGAAATTGGCAAAGTGATATTTGGAAGCCCATAGAGGGCTATCGTGAAAAAGGAAATATCCTCAGATGAAATCTGGAAAGAAGCTTTCTGAGAAACTGCTTAGTGTTCTGTTAATTCATCTCACAGAGTTACATCTGTATTTCGTGGATCTCTTTGCTAGTCTTATTTCTGTGAAATCTGAGAACAGATATTTCGGATCCCTTTGAAGACTATAGGGACAAAGGAAATATCCTCCGATAACAAAGAGAAAGAAGCTTTCTGAGAAACTTCTTTGTGTTCTGTGAAATCATCTCACAGAGTTACTGCTTTCCCCTCAAGAAGCCTTTCGCTAAGACACTTCTTGTGGAATTGGCAAAGTGATATTTGGAAGCCCATAGAGGGCTAAGGTGAAAAAGGAAATATCCTCAGATGAAATCTGGAAAGAAGCTTTCTGAGAAACTGCTTAGTGTTCTGTTAATTCATCTCACAGAGTTACATCTGTATTTCGTGGATCTCTTTGCTAGGCTTATTTCTGTGGAATCTGAGAACAGGTAATTCAGATCCCTTTGAAGACTATAGGGACAAAGGAAATATCCTCCGATTACAAAGAGAAAGAAGCTTTCTTAGAAACTTCTTTGTGTTCTGTGAAATCATCTCACAGAGTTACAGCTTTCCCTCAAGAAGTAAGACACTTCTTGTGGAACAGGCAAAGTGATATTTGGAAGCCCATAGAGGGCTATGGTGAAAAAGGAAATATCCTCAGATGAAATCTGGAAAGAAGCTTTCTGAGAAACTGCTTAGTGTTCTGTTAATTCATCTCACAGAGTTACATCTGTATTTCGTGGATATCTTTGCTAGCCTTATTTCTGCGGAATCTGAGAACAGATATTTCGGATCCCTTTGAAAACTATAGGGCTAAAGGAAATATCCTCCGATAACAAAGAGAAAGAAGCTGTCTGAGAAACTTCTTTGTGATCTGTGAAATCATCTCCCAGAGTTACACCTTTCTCCTCAAGAAGCCTTTCGCTAAGACAGTTCTTGTGGAATTGGCAAAGTGATATTTGGAAGCCCATAGAGGGCTATGGTGAAAAAGGAAATATTCTAAGATGAAATCTGGAAAGAAGCTTTCTGAGAAAATGCTTAGTGTTCTGTTAATTCATCTCACAGAGTTACATCTGTATTTCGTGGATCTCTTTCCTAGCCTTATTTCTTTGGAATCTGAGAACAGATATTTCGGATCCCATTGAAGTCTATAGGGCCAAAGGAAATATCTTCCGATAACAAAAAGAAAGAAGCTTTCTGAGAAACTTCTTTGTGTTCTGTGAAAACATCTCCCAGAGTTACAGCTTTCCTCTCAAGAAGCCTTTCGCTAAGACAGTTCTTGTGGAACTGGCAAAGTGATATTTGGAAGCCCATAGAGGGCTATGGTGAAAAAGGAAATATCCTCAGATGAAATCTGGAAAGAATCTTTCTGAGAAACTGCTTAGTGTTCTGTTAATTCATCTCACAGAGTTACATCTGTATTTCGTGGATCTCTTTGCTAGCCTTATTTCTGTGGAATCTGAGAACAGGTATTTGAGATCCCTTTGAAGACTATAGGGACAAAGGAAATATCCTCCGATTACAAAGAGAAAGAATCTTTCTCAGAAACTTCTTTGTGTTCTGTGAAATCATCTCACAGAGTTACAGCTTTCCCCTCAAGAAGGCTTTCGCTAAGACAGTTCTTGTGGAATTGGCAAAGTGATATTTGGAAGCCCATAGAGGACAATGGTGAAAAAGGAAATATCATCAGATGAAATCTGGAAAGAAGCTTTCTGAGAAACTGCTTAGTGTTCTGTTAATTCATCTCACAGAGTTACATCTGTATTTCGTGGATCTCTTTGCTAGCCTTATTTCTGTGGAATCTGAGAACAGATATTTCGGATCCCATTGAAGAGTATAGGGCCATAGGAAATATCTTCCGATAACAAAGAGAAAGAAGCTTTCTGAGAAACTTCTTTGTGTTCTGTGAAATCATCTCACAGAGTTACAGCTCTCCCCTCAAGAAGCCTTTCGCTAAGACACTTCTTGAGAAATTGGCAAAGTGATATTTGGAAGCCCATAGAGGGCTGTGGTGAAAAAGGAAATATCCTCAGGTGAAATCTGGAAAGAAGCTTTCTGAGAAACTGCTTAGTGTTCTGTTAATTCATCTCACAGAGTTACATCTGTATTTCGTGGATATCTTTGCTAGCCTTATTTCTGTGGAATCTGAGAACACATATTTCGGATCCCTTTGAAGACTATAGGGCCAAAGGAAATATCCTCCGATAACAAAGAGAAAGAAGCTTTCTGAGAAACTTCTTTGTGTTCTGTGAAATCATCTCCCAGAGTTACAGCTCTCCCCTCAAGAAGCCTTTCGCTAAGACAGTTCTTGTGGAATTGGCAAAGTGATATTTGGAAGCCCATAGAGGGCTATGTTGAAAAAGGAAATATCCTCAGATGAAAATTGGAAAGAAGCTTTCTGAGAAACTGCTTAGTGTTCTGTTAATTCATCTCACAGAGTTACATCTGTATTTCGTGGATCTCTTTGCTAGCCTTATTTCTGTGGAATCTGAGAACAGATATTTCGGATCCCATTGAAGACTATAGGGCCAAAGGAAATATCTTCCGATAACAAAGAGAAAGAAGCTTTCTGAGAAACTTCTTTGTGTTCTGTGAAATCATCTCACAGAGTTACAGCTTTCCCCTCAAGAAGCCTTTCGCTAAGACACTTCTTGAGAAATTGGCAAAGTGATATTTGGAAGCCCATAGAGGGCTATCGTGAAAAAGGAAATATCCTCAGATGAAATCTGGAAAGAAGCTTTCTGAGAAACTGCTTAGTGTTCTGTTAATTCATCTCACAGAGTTACATCTGTATTTCGTGGATCTCTTTGCTAGTCTTATTTCTGTGAAATCTGAGAACAGATATTTCGGATCCCTTTGAAGACTATAGGGCCAAAGGAAATATCCTCCGATAACAAAGAGAAAGAAGCTTTCTGAGAAACTTCTTTGTGTTCTGTGAAATCATCTCACAGAGTTACTGCTTTCCCCTCAAGAAGCCTTTCGCTAAGACACTTCTTGTGGAATTGGCAAAGTGATATTTGGAAGCCCTTAGAGGGCTAAGGTGAAAAAGGAAATATCCTCAGATGAAATCTGGAAAGAAGCTTTCTGAGAAACTGCTTAGTGTTCTGTTAATTCATCTCACAGAGTTACATCTGTATTTCGTGGATCTCTTTGCTAGGCTTATTTCTGTGGAATCTGAGAACAGGTAATTCAGATCCCTTTGAAGACTATAGGGACAAAGGAAATATCCTCCGATTACAAAGAGAAAGAAGCTTTCTTAGAAACTTCTTTGTGTTCTGTGAAATCATCTCACAGAGTTACAGCTTTCCCTCAAGAAGTAAGACACTTCTTGTGGAACAGGCAAAGTGATATTTGGAAGCCCATAGAGGGCTATGGTGAAAAAGGAAATATCCTCAGATGAAATCTGGAAAGAAGCTTTCTGAGAAACTGCTTAGTGTTCTGTTAATTCATCTCACAGAGTTACATCTGTATTTCGTGGATATCTTTGCTAGCCTTATTTCTGCGGAATCTGAGAACAGATATTTCGGATCCCTTTGAAAACTATAGGGCTAAAGGAAATATCCTCCGATAACAAAGAGAAAGAAGCTGTCTGAGAAACTTCTTTGTGATCTGTGAAATCATCTCCCAGAGTTACACCTTTCTCCTCAAGAAGCCTTTCGCTAAGACAGTTCTTGTGGAATTGGCAAAGTGATATTTGGAAGCCCATAGAGGGCTATGGTGAAAAAGGAAATATCCTAAGATGAAATCTGGAAAGAAGCTTTCTGAGAAAATGCTTAGTGTTCTGTTAATTCATCTCACAGAGTTACATCTGTATTTCGTGGATCTCTTTCCTAGCCTTATTTCTTTGGAATCTGAGAACAGATATTTCGGATCCCATTGAAGTCTATAGGGCCAAAGGAAATATCTTCCGATAACAAAAAGAAAGAAGCTTTCTGAGAAACTTCTTTGTGTTCTGTGAAAACATCTCCCAGAGTTACAGCTTTCCTCTCAAGAAGCCTTTCGCTAAGACAGTTCTTGTGGAACTGGCAAAGTGATATTTGGAAGCCCATAGAGGGCTATGGTGAAAAAGGAAATATCCTCAGATGAAATCTGGAAAGAATCTTTCTGAGAAACTGCTTAGTGTTCTGTTAATTCATCTCACAGAGTTACATCTGTATTTCGTGGATCTCTTTGCTAGGCTTATTTCTGTGGAATCTGAGAACAGGTATTTCAGATCCCTTTGAAGACTATAGGGACAAAGGAAATATCCTCCGATTATAAAGAGAAAGAATCTTTCTTAGAAACTTCTTTGTGTTCTGTGAAATCATCTCACAGAGTTACAGCTTTCCCCTCAAGAAGCCTTTCGCTAAGACAGTTCTTGTGGAATTGGCAAAGTGATATTTGGAAGCCCATAGAGGGCTATGGTGAAAAAGGAAATATCCTCAGATGAAAATTGGAAAGAAGCTTTCTGAGAAACTGCTTAGTGTTCTGTTAATTCATCTCACAGAGTTACATCTGTATTTCGTGGATCTCTTTGCTAGCCTTATTTCTGTGGAATCTAAGAACAGATATTTCGGATCCCATTGAAGACTATAGGGCCAAAGGAAATATCTTCCGATAACAAAGAGAAAGAAGCTTTCTGAGAAACTTCTTTGTGTTCTGTGAAATCATCTCACAGAGTTACAGCTTTCCCCTCAAGAAGCCTTTCGCTAAGACACTTCTTGAGAAATTGGCAAAGTGATATTTGGAAGCCCATAGAGGGCTATGGTGAAAAAGGAAATATCCTCAGATGAAATCTGGAAAGAAGCATTCTGAGAAACTGCTTAGTGTTCTGTTAATTCATCTCACAGAGTTACATCTGTATTTCGTGAATATCTTTGCTAGCCTTATTTCTGTGGAATCTGAGAACAGATATTTCGGATCCCTTTGAAGACTATAGGGCCAAAGGAAATATCCTCCGATAACAAAGAGAAAGAAGCTTTCTGAGAAACTTCTTTGTGTTCTGTGAAATCATCTCACAGAGTTACAGCTTTACCTTCAAGAAGTAAGACACTTCTTGTGGAATTGGCAAAGTGATATTTGGAAGCCCATAGAGGGCTATGGTGAAAAAGGAAATATCCCCAGATGAAATCTGGAAAGAAGCTTTCTGAGAAACTGCTTAGTGTTCTGTTAATTCATCTCACAGAGTTACATCTGTATTTCGTGGATATCTTTGCTAGCCTTATTTCTGCGGAATCTGAGAAAAGATATTTCGGATCCCTTTGAAGACTATAGGGCCAAAGGAAATATCCTCCGATAACAAAGAGAAAGAAGCTTTCTGAGAAACTTCTTTCTGTTCTGTGAAATCATCTCCCAGAGTTACAGCTTTCCCCTCAAGTAGCTTTTCGCTAAGACAGTTCTTGTGGAATTGGCAAAGTGATATTTGGAAGCCCATAGAGGGCAATGGTGAAAAAGGAAATATCCTAAGATGAAATCTGGAAAGAAGCTTTCTGAGAAACTGCTTAGTGTTCTGTTAATTCATCTCACAGAGTTACATCTGTATTTCGTGGATCTCTTTCCTAGCCTTATTTCTTTGGAATCTGAGAACAGATATTTCGGATCCCTTTGAAGTCTATAGGGCCAAAGGAAATATCTTCCGATAACAAAGAGAAAGAAGCTTTCTGAGAAACTTCTTTGTGTTCTGTGAAATCATCTCCCAGAGTTACAGCTTTCCTCTCAAGAAGCCTTTCGCTAAGACAGTTCTTGTGGAACAGGCAAAGTGATATTTGGAAGCCCATAGAGGGCTATGGTGAAAAAGGAAATATCCTCAGATGAAATCTGGAAAGAAGCTTTCTGAGAAACTGCTTAGTGTTCTGTTAATTCATCTCACAGAGTTACATCTGTATTTCGTGGATATCTTTGCTAGCCTTATTTCTGCGGAATCTGAGAACAGATATTTCGGATCCCTTTGAAGACTATAGGGCCAAAGGAAATATCCTCCGATAACAAAGAGAAAGAAGCTGTCTGAGAAACTTCTTTGTGATCTGTGAAATCATCTCCCAGAGTTACACCTTTCCCCTCAAGAAGCCTTTCGCTAAGACAGTTCTTGTGGAATTGGCAAAGTGATATTTGGAAGCCCATAGAGGGCTATGGTGAAAAAGGAAATATCCTAAGATGAAATCTGGAAAGAAGCTTTCTGAGAAAATGCTTAGTGTTCTGTTAATTCATCTCAGAGAGTTACATCTGTATTTCTTTCATCTCTTTCCTAGCCTTATTTCTTTGGAATCTGAGAACAGATATTTCGGATCCCATTGAAGTCTATAGGGCCAAAGGAAATACCTTCCGATAACAAAAAGAAAGAAGCTTTCTGAGAAACTTCTTTGTGTTCTGTGAAATCATCTCCCAGAGTTACAGCTTTCCTCTCAAGAAGCCTTTCGCTAAGACAGTTCTTGTGGAACTGGCAAAGTGATATTTGGAAGCCCATAGAGGGCTATGGTGAAAAAGGAAATATCCTCAGATGAAATCTGGAAGGAATCTTTCTGAGAAACTGCTTAGTGTTCTGTTAATTCATCTCACAGAGTTACATCTGTATTTCGTGGATCTCTTTGCTAGCCTTATTTCTGTGGAATCTGAGAACAGATATTTCGGATCCCTTTGAAGACTATAGGGCCAAAGGAAATATCCTCCGATAACAAAGAGAATGAAGCTTTCTGAGAAACTTCTTTGTGTTCTGTGAAATCATCTCCCAGAGTTACAGCTTTCCCCTCAAGAAGCATTTCGCTAAGACAGTTCTTGTGGAATTGGCAAAGTGATATTTGGAAGCCCATAGAGGACAATGGTGAAAAAGGAAATATCATCAGATGAAATCTGTAAAGAAGATTTCTGAGAAACTGCTTAGTGTTCTGTTAATTCATCTCACAGAGTTACATATGTATTTCGTGGATCTCTTTCCTAGCCTTATTTCTGTGGAATCTGAGAACAGATATTTTGGATCCCTTTGAAGACTATAGGGCCAAAGGAAATATCCTCCGATAACAAAGAGAAAGAAGCTTTCTGAGAAACTTCTTTGTGTTCTGTGAAATCATCTCACAGAGTTAGAGCTTTCCCTTCAAGAAGCCTTTCGCTAAGACACTTCTTGTGGAATTGGCAAAGTGATATTTGGAAGCCCATAGAGGGCTATGGTGAAAAAGGAAATATCCTCAGATGAAATCTGGAAAGAAGCTTTCTGGAAAAACTGCTTAGTGTTCTGTTAATTCATCTCACAGAGTTACATCTGTATTTCGTGGATCTCTTTGCTACCCTTATTTCTGTGGAATCTGAGACAGATACTTCGGATCCCTTTGAAGTCTATAGGGCCAAAGGAAATATCTTCCGATAACAAAGGGAAAGAAGCTTTCTGAGAAACTTCTTTGTGTTCTGTGAAATCATCTCCCAGAGTTACAGCTTTCCTCTCAAGACGCCTTTCGCTAAGACAGTTCTTGTGGAACTGGCAAAGTGATATTTGGAAGCCCATAGAGGGCTATGGTGAAGAAGGAAATATCCTCAGATGAAATCTGGAAAGAATCTTTCTGAGAAACTGCTTAGTGTTCTGTTAATTCATCTCACAGAGTTACATCTGTATTTCGTGGATCTCTTTGCTAGCCTTATTTCTGTGGAATCTGAGAACAGATATTTCAGATCCCATTAAAGACTATAGGGCCAAAGGAAATATCCTCCGATAACAAAGAGAAAAAAGCTTTCTGAGAAACTTCTTTGTGTTCTGTGAAATCATCTCACAGAGTTACAGCTTTCCCCTCAAGAAGCCTTTCGCTAAGACACTTCTTGTGGAATTGGCAAAGTGATATTTGTAAGCCCATAGAGGGCTATGGTGAAAAAGGAAATATCCTCAGATGAGATCTGGAAAGAAGCTTTCTGAGAAACTGCTTAGTGTTCTGTTAATTCATCTCACAGAGTTACATCTGTATTTCGTGGATTTCTTTGCTAGCCTTATTTCTGTGGAATCTGAGGACAGATATTTCGAATCCCTTTGAAGACTATAGGGCCAAAGGAAATATCCTCCGGTAACAAAGAGAAAGAAGCTTTCTGAGAAACTTCTTTGTGTTCTGTGAAATCATCTCACAGAGTTACAGCTTTCCCCTCAAGAAGCCTTTCGCTAAGACACTTCTTGTGGAATTGGCAAAGTGATATTTGGAAGCCCATTGAGGACAATGCTGAAAAAGGAAATATCATCAGATGAAATCTGTAAAGAAGCTTTCTGAGAAACTGCTTAGTGTTCTGTTAATTCATCTCACAGAGTTACATCTGTATTTCGTGGATCTCTTTGCTAGCCTTATTTCTGTGGAATCTGAGAACAGATATTTTGGATCCCTTTGAAGACTATAGGGCCAAAGGAAATATCTTCCGATAACACAGAGAAAGAAGGTTTCTGAGAAACTTCTTTGTGCTCTGTGAAATCATCTCACAGAGTTACAGCTTTCCCCTCAAGAAGCCTTTCGCTAAGACACTTCTTGAGAAATTGGCAAAGTGATATTTGGAAGCCCATAGAGGGCTGTGGTGAAAAAGGAAATATCCTCAGGTGAAATCTGGAAAGAAGCTTTCTGAGAAACTGCTTAGTGTTCTGTTAATTCATCTCACAGAGTTACATCTGTATTTCATGGATCTCTTTGCTAGCCTTATTTCTGTGGAATCTGAGAACAGATATTTCGGATCCCTTTGAAGACTATAGGGCCGAAGGAAATATCCTCCGATAACAAAGAGAAAGAAGCTTTCTGAGAAACTTCTTTGTGTTCTGTGAAATCATCTCACAGAGTTAGAGCTTTCCCTTCAAGAAGCCTTTCGCTAAGACACTTCTTGTGGAATTGGCAAAGTGATATTTGGAAGCCCATAGAGGGCTATGGTGAAAAAGGAAATATCCTCAGATGAAATCTGGAAAGAAGCTTTCTGGAAAAACTGCTTAGTGTTCTGTTAATTCATCTCACAGAGTTACATCTGTTTCGTGGATCTCTTTGCTAGCCTTATTTCTGTGGAATCTGAGAACAGATAGTTCGGGTCGCTTTGAAGACTATAGGGCCAAAGGAAATATCTTCCGATAACAAAGAGAAAGAAGCTTTCTGAGAAATTTCTTTGTGTTCTGTGAAATCTTCTCACAGAGTTACAGCTTTCCCCTCAAGAAGCCTTTTGCTAAGACACTTCTTGTGGAATTGGCAAAGTGATACTTGGAAGCCCATAGAGGGCTATGGTGAAAAAGGAAATATCCTCAGATGAAATCTGGAAAGAAGCTTTCTGAGAAACTGCTTAGTGTTCTGTTAATTCATCTCCCAGAGTTACATCTGTATTTCGTGGATCTCTTTGCTACCCTTATTTCTGTGGAATCTGAGACAGATACTTCGGATCCCTTTGAAGACTATAGGGCCAAAGGAAATATCCTCCGATAACAAAGAGAAAGAAGCTTTCTGAGAAACTTCTTTGTGTTCTGTGAAATCATCTCCCAGAGTTACAGCTTTCCCCTCAAGAAGCCTTTCGCTAAGACAGTTCTTGAGGAATTGGCAAAGTGATATTTGGAAGCCCATAGAGGGCTATGGTGAAAAAGGAAATATCCTCAGATGAAATCTGGAAGGAAACTTTCTGAGAAACTGCTTAGTGTTCTGTTAATTCATCTCACAGAGTTACATCTGTATTTCGTGGATCTCTTTCCTAGCCTTATTTCTGTGGAATCTGAGAACAGATATTTCGGATCCCATTGAAGTCTATAGGGCCAAAGGAAATATCTTCCGATAACAAAGGGAAAGAAGCTTTCTGAGAAACTTCTTTGTGTTCTGTGAAATCATCTCCCAGAGTTACAGCTTTCCTCTCAAGACGCCTTTCGCTAAGACAGTTCTTGTGGAACTGGCAAAGTGATATTTGGAAGCCCATAGAGGGCTATGGTGAAAAAGGAAATATCCTCAGATGAAATCTGGAAAGAATCTTTCTGAGAAACTGCTTAGTGTTCTGTTAATTCATCTCACAGAGTTACATCTGTATTTCGTGGATCTCTTTGCTAGCCTTATTTCTGTGGAATCTGAGAACAGATATTTCAGATCCCATTAAAGACTATAGGGCCAAAGGAAATATCCTCCGATAACCAAGAGAAAGAAGCTTTCTGAGAAACTTCTTTGTGTTCTGTGAAATCATCTCACAGAGTTACAGCTTTCCCCTCAAGAAGCCTTTCGCTAAGACACTTCTTGTGGAATTGGCAAAGTGATATTTGTAAGCCCATAGAGGGCTATGGTGAAAAAGGAAATATCCTCAGATGAGATCTGGAAAGAAGCTTTCTGAGAAACTGCTTAGTGTTCTGTTAATTCATCGCACAGAGTTACATCTGTATTTCGTGGATATCGTTGCTAGCCTTATTTCTGTGGAATCTGAGGACAGATATTTCGAATCCCTTTGAAGACTATAGGGCCAAAGGAAATATCCTCCGGTAACAAAGAGAAAGAAGCTTTCTGAGAAACTTCTTTGTGTTCTGTGAAATCATCTCACAGAGTTACAGCTTTCCCCTCAAGAAGCCTTTCGCTAAGACACTTCTTGTGGAATTGGCAAAGTGATATTTGGAAGCCCATTGAGGACAATGGTGAAAAAGGAAATATCATCAGATGAAATCTGTAAAGAAGCTTTCTGAGAAACTGCTTAGTGTTCTGTTAATTCATCTCACAGAGTTACATCTGTATTTCGTGGATCTCTTTGCTAGCCTTATTTCTGTGGAATCTGAGAACAGATATTTCGGATCCCATTGAAGACTATAGGGCCAAAGGAAATATCTTAAGATAACACAGAGAAAGAAGCTTTCTGAGAAACTTCTTTGTGTTCTGTGAAATCATCTCACAGAGTTACAGCTTTCCCCTCAAGAAGCCTTTCGCTAAGACACTTCTTGAGAAATTGGCAAAGTGATATTTGGAAGCCCATAGAGGGCTGTGGTGAAAAAGGAAATATCCTCAGGTGAAATCTGGAAAGAAGCTTTCTGAGAAACTGCTTAGTGTTCTGTTAATTCATCTCACAGAGTTACATCTGTATTTCGTGGATCTCTTTGCTAGCCTTATTTCTGTGGAATCTGAGAACAGATATTTCGGATCCTTTGAAGACTATAGGGCCAAAGGAAATATCCTCCGATAACAAAGAGAAAGAAGCTTTCTGAGAAACTTCTTTGTGTTCTGTGAAATCATCTCACAGAGTTACAGCTTTCCCTTCAAGAAGCCTTTCGCTAAGACTCTTCTTGAGGAATTGGCAAAGTGATATTTGGAAGCCCATAGAGGGCTATGGTGAAAAAGGAAATATCCTCAGATGAAATCTGGAATGAAGCTTTCTGAGAAACTGCTTAGTGTTCTGTTAATTCATCTCACAGAGTTACATCTGTATTTCGTGGATCTCTTTGCTAGCCTTATTTCTGTGGAATCTGAGAACAGATATTTCGGATCCCTTTGAAGACTATAGGGCCAAAGGAAATATCCTCCGATAACAAAGAGAAAGAAGCTTTCTGAGAAACTTCTTTGTGTTCTGTGAAATCATCTCACAGAGTTACAGCTTTCCCCTCAAGAAGCCTTTCGCTAAGACAGTTCTTGTGGAATTGGCAAAGTGATATTTGGAAGCCCATAGAGGGCTATGGTGAAAAAGGAAATATCCTCAGATGAAATCTGGAAAGAAGCTTTCTGAGAAACTGCTTAGTGTTCTGTTAATTCATCTCACAGAGTTACATCTGTATTTCGTGGATCTCTTTGCTAGCCTTATTTCTGTGGAATCTGAGAACAGGTATTTGAGATCCCTTTGAAGACTATAGGGACAAAGGAAATATCCTCCGATTACAAAGAGAAAGAATCTTTCTTAGAAACTTCTTTGTGTTCTGTGAAATCATCTCACAGAGTTACAGCTTTCCCCTCAAGAAGCCTTTCGCTAAGACAGTTCTTGTGGAATTGGCAAAGTGATATTTGGAAGCCCATAGAGGACAATGGTGAAAAAGGAAATATCATCAGATGAAATCTGTAAAGAAGCTTTCTGAGAAACTGCTTAGTGTTCTGTTAATTCATCTCACAGAGTTACATCTGTATTTCGTGGATCTCTTTGCTAGCCTTATTTCTGTGGAATCTGAGAACAGATATTTCGGATCCCTTTGAAGAGTATAGGGCCATAGGAAATATCTTCCGATAACAAAGAGAAAGAAGCTTTCTGAGAAACTTCTTTGTGTTCTGTGAAATCATCTCACAGAGTTACAGCTTTCCCCTCAAGAAGCCTTTCGCTAAGACACTTCTTGAGAAATTGGCAAAGTGATATTTGGAAGCCCATAGAGGGCTGGGGTGAAAAAGGAAATATCCTCAGGTGAAATCTGGAAAGAAGCTTTCTGAGAAACTGCTTAGTGTTCTGTTAATTCATCTCACAGAGTTACATCTGTATTTCGTGGATATCTTTGCTAGCCTTATTTCTGTGGAATCTGAGAACACATATTTCGGATCCCTTTGAAGACTATAGGGCCAAAGGAAATATCCTCCGATAACAAAGAGAAAGAAGCTTTCTGAGAAACTTCTTTGTGTTCTGTGAAATCATCTCACAGAGATACAGCTCTCCCCTCAAGAAGCCTTTCGCTAAGACAGTTCTTGTGGAATTGGCAAAGTGATATTTGGAAGCCCATAGAGGGCTATGGTGAAAAAGGAAATATCCTCAGATGAAATCTGGAAAGAAGCTTTCTGAAAAACTGCTTAGTGTTCTGTTAATTCATCTCACAGAGTTACATCTGTATTTCGTGGATATCTTTGCTAGCCTTATTTCTGCGGAATCTGAGAACAGATATTTCGGATCCCTTTGAAGACTATAGGGCCAAAGGAAATATCCTCCGATAACAAAGAGAAAGAAGCTTTCTGAGAAACTTCTTTGTGTTCTGTGAAATCATCTCCCAGAGTTACAGCTCTCCCCTCAAGAAGCCTTTCGCTAAGACAGTTCTTGTGGAATTGGCAAAGTGATATTTGGAAGCCCATAGAGGGCTATGGTGAAAAAGGAAATATCCTCAGATGAAATCTGGAAAGAAGCTTTCTGAGAAACTGCTTAGTGTTCTGTTAATTCATCTCACAGAGTTACATCGGTATTTCGTGGATCACTTTGCTAGGCTTATTTCTGTGGAATCTGAGAACAGGTATTTCAGATCCCTTTGAAGACTATAGGGACAAAGGAAATATCCTCCGATTACAAAGAGAAAGAAGCTTTCTTAGAAACTTCTTTGTGTTCTGTGAAATCATCTCACAGAGTTACAGCTTTCCCCTCAAGAAGCCTTTCGCTAAGACAGTTCTTGTGGAATTGGCAAAGTGATATCTGGAAGCCCATAGAGGGCTATGGTGAAAAAGGAAATATCCTCAGATGAAAATTGGAAAGAAGCTTTCTGAGAAACTGCTTAGTGTTCTGTTAATTCATCTCAGAGAGATACATCTGTATTTCGTGGATCTCTTTGCTAGCCTTATTTCTGTGGAATCTGAGAACAGATATTTCGGATCCCATTGAAGACTATAGGGCCAAAGGAAATATCCTCCGATAACAAAGAGAAAGGAGCTTTCTGAGAAACTTCTTTCTGTTCTGTGAAATCTTCTCCCAGAGTTACAGCTTTCCCCTCAAGTAGCTTTTCGCTAAGACAGTTCTTGTGGAATTGGCAAAGTGATATTTGGAAGCCCATAGAGGGCAATGGTGAAAAAGGAAATATCCTAAGATGAAATCTGGAAAGAAGCTTTCTGAGAAACTGCTTAGTGTTCTGTTAATTCATCTCACAGAGTTACATCTGTATTTCGTGGATCTCTTTCCTAGCCTTATTTCTTTGGAATCTGAGAACAGATATTTCGGATCCCTTTGAAGTCTATAGGGCCAAAGGAAATGTCTTCCGATAACAAAGAGAAAGAAGCTTTCTGAGAAACTTCTTTGTGTTCTGTGAAATCATCTCGCAGAGTTACAGCTTTCCTCTCAAGAAGCCTTTCGCTAAGACAGTTCTTGTGGAACAGGCAAAGTGATATTTGGAAGCCCATAGAGGGCTATGGTGAAAAAGGAAATATCCTCAGATGAAATCTGGAAAGAAGCTTTCTGAGAAACTGCTTAGTGTTCTGTTAATTCATCTCACAGAGTTACATCTGTATTTCGTGGATATCTTTGCTAGCCTTATTTCTGCGGAATCTGAGAACAGATATTTCGGATCCCTTTGAAGACTATAGGGCCAAAGGAAATATCCTCCGATAACAAAGAGAAAGAAGCTGTCTGAGAAACTTCTTTGTGATCTGTGAAATCATCTCCCAGAGTTACACCTTTCCCCTCAAGAAGCCTTTCGCTAAGACAGTTCTTGTGGAATTGGCAAAGTGATATTTGGAAGCCCATAGAGCGCTATGGTGAAAAAGGAAATATCCTAAGATGAAATCTGGAAAGAAGCTTTCTGAGAAAATGCTTAGTGTTCTGTTAATTCATCTCACAGAGTTACATGTGTATTTCGTGGATCTCTTTGCTAGCCTTATTTCTGTGGAATCTGAGAACAGATATTTCGGATCCCTTTGAAGACTATAGGGCCAAAGGAAATATCCTCCGATAACAAAGAGAAAGAAGCTTTCTGAGAAACTTCTTTGTGTTCTGTGAAATCATCTCACAGAGTTACAGCTTTCCCTTCAAGAAGCCTTTCGCTAAGACTCTTCTTGAGGAATTGGCAAAGTGATATTTGGAAGCCCATAGAGGGCTATGGTGAAAAAGGAAATATCCTCAGATGAAATCTGGAATGAAGCTTTCTGAGAAACTGCTTAGTGTTCTGTTAATTCATCTCACAGAGTTACATCTGTATTTCGTGGATCTCTTTGCTAGCCTTATTCCTGTGGAATCTGAGAACAGATATTTCGGATCCCTTTGAAGACTATAGGGCCAAAGGAAATATCCTCCGATAACAAAGAGAAAGAAGCTTTCTGAGAAACTTCTTTGTGTTCTGTGAAATCATCTCACAGAGTTACAGCTTTCCCCTCAAGAAGCCTTTCGCTAAGACAGTTCTTGTGGAATTGGCAAAGTGATATTTGGAAGCCCATAGAGGGCTATGGTGAAAAAGGAAATATCCTCAGATGAAATCTGGAAAGAAGCTTTCTGAGAAACTGCTTAGTGTTCTGTTAATTCATCTCACAGAGTTACATCTGTATTTCGTGGATCTCTTTGCTAGCCTTATTTCTGTGGAATCTGAGAACAGGTATTTGAGATCCCTTTGAAGACTATAGGGACAAAGGAAATATCCTCCGATTACAAAGAGAAAGAATCTTTCTTAGAAACTTCTTTGTGTTCTGTGAAATCATCTCACAGAGTTACAGCTTTCCCCTCAAGAAGCCTTTCGCTAAGACAGTTCTTGTGGAATTGGCAAAGTGATATTTGGAAGCCCATAGAGGACAATGGTGAAAAAGGAAATATCATCAGATGAAATCTGTAAAGAAGCTTTCTGAGAAACTGCTTAGTGTTCTGTTAATTCATCTCACAGAGTTACATCTGTATTTCGTGGATCTCTTTGCTAGCCTTATTTCTGTGGAATCTGAGAACAGATATTTCGGATCCCATTGAAGAGTATAGGGCCATAGGAAATATCTTCCGATAACAAAGAGAAAGAAGCTTTCTGAGAAACTTCTTTGTGTTCTGTGAAATCATCTCACAGAGTTACAGCTTTCCCCTCAAGAAGCCTTTCGCTAAGACACTTCTTGAGAAATTGGCAAAGTGATATTTGGAAGCCCATAGAGGGCTGGGGTGAAAAAGGAAATATCCTCAGGTGAAATCTGGAAAGAAGCTTTCTGAGAAACTGCTTAGTGTTCTGTTAATTCATCTCACAGAGTTACATCTGTATTTCGTGGATATCTTTGCTAGCCTTATTTCTGTGGAATCTGAGAACACATATTTCGGATCCCTTTGAAGACTATAGGGCCAAAGGAAATATCCTCCGATAACAAAGAGAAAGAAGCTTTCTGAGAAACTTCTTTGTGTTCTGTGAAATCATCTCACAGAGATACAGCTCTCCCCTCAAGAAGCCTTTCGCTAAGACAGTTCTTGTGGAATTGGCAAAGTGATATTTGGAAGCCCATAGAGGGCTATGGTGAAAAAGGAAATATCCTCAGATGAAATCTGGAAAGAAGCTTTCTGAAAAACTGCTTAGTGTTCTGTTAATTCATCTCACAGAGTTACATCTGTATTTCGTGGATATCTTTGCTAGCCTTATTTCTGCGGAATCTGAGAACAGATATTTCGGATCCCTTTGAAGACTATAGGGCCAAAGGAAATATCCTCCGATAACAAAGAGAAAGAAGCTTTCTGAGAAACTTCTTTGTGTTCTGTGAAATCATCTCCCAGAGTTACAGCTCTCCCCTCAAGAAGCCTTTCGCTAAGACAGTTCTTGTGGAATTGGCAAAGTGATATTTGGAAGCCCATAGAGGGCTATGGTGAAAAAGGAAATATCCTCAGATGAAATCTGGAAAGAAGCTTTCTGAGAAACTGCTTAGTGTTCTGTTAATTCATCTCACAGAGTTACATCGGTATTTCGTGGATCACTTTGCTAGGCTTATTTCTGTGGAATCTGAGAACAGGTATTTCAGATCCCTTTGAAGACTATAGGGACAAAGGAAATATCCTCCGATTACAAAGAGAAAGAAGCTTTCTTAGAAACTTCTTTGTGTTCTGTGAAATCATCTCACAGAGTTACAGCTTTCCCCTCAAGAAGCCTTTCGCTAAGACAGTTCTTGTGGAATTGGCAAAGTGATATCTGGAAGCCCATAGAGGGCTATGGTGAAAAAGGAAATATCCTCAGATGAAAATTGGAAAGAAGCTTTCTGAGAAACTGCTTAGTGTTCTGTTAATTCATCTCACAGAGTTACATCTGTATTTCGTGGATCTCTTTGCTAGCCTTATTTCTGTGGAATCTGAGAACAGATATTTCGGATCCCATTGAAGACTATAGGGCCAAAGGAATTATCTTCCGATAACAAAGAGAAAGAAGCTTTCTGAGAAACTTCTTTGTGTTCTGTGAAATCATCTCACAGAGTTACAGCTTTCCCCTCAAGAAGCCTTTCGCTAAGACACTTCTTGAGAAATTGGCAAAGTGATATTTGGAAGCCCATAGAGGGCTATCGTGAAAAAGGAAATATCCTCAGATGAAATCTGGAAAGAAGCTTTCTGAGAAACTGCTTAGTGTTCTGTTAATTCATCTCACAGAGTTACATCTGTATTTCGTGGATATCTTTGCTAGCCTTATTTCTGCGGAATCTGAGAAAAGATATTTCGGATCCCTTTGAAGACTATAGGGCCAAAGGAAATATCCTCCGATAACAAAGAGAAAGAAGCTTTCTGAGAAACTTCTTTCTGTTCTGTGAAATCTTCTCCCAGAGTTACAGCTTTCCCCTCAAGTAGCTTTTCGCTAAGACAGTTCTTGTGGAATTGGCAAAGTGATATTTGGAAGCCCATAGAGGGCAATGGTGAAAAAGGAAATATCCTAAGATGAAATCTGGAAAGAAGCTTTCTGAGAAACTGCTTAGTGTTCTGTTAATTCATCTCACAGAGTTACATCTGTATTTCGTGGATCTCTTTCCTAGCCTTATTTCTTTGGAATCTGAGAACAGATATTTCGGATCCCTTTGAAGTCTATAGGGCCAAAGGAAATGTCTTCCGATAACAAAGAGAAAGAAGCTTTCTGAGAAACTTCTTTGTGTTCTGTGAAATCATCTCCCAGAGTTACAGCTTTCCTCTCAAGAATCCTTTCGCTAAGACAGTTCTTGTGGAACAGGCAAAGTGATATTTGGAAGCCCATAGAGGGCTATGGTGAAAAAGGAAATATCCTCAGATGAAATCTGGAAAGAAGCTTTCTGAGAAACTGCTTAGTGTTCTGTTAATTCATCTCACAGAGTTACATCTGTATTTCGTGGATATCTTTGCTAGCCTTATTTCTGCGGAATCTGAGAACAGATATTTCGGATCCCTTTGAAGACTATTGGGCCAAAGGAAATATCCTCCGATAACAAAGAGAAAGAAGCAGTCTGAGAAACTTCTTTGTGATCTGTGAAATCATCTCCCAGAGTTACACCTTTCCCCTCAAGAAGCCTTTCGCTAAGACAGTTCTTGTGGAATTGGCAAAGTGATATTTGGAAGCCCATAGAGGGCTATGGTGAAAAAGGAAATATCCTAAGATGAAATCTGGAAAGAAGCTTTCTGAGAAAATGCTTAGTGTTCTGTTAATTCATCTCACAGAGTTACATCTGTATTTCGTGGATCTCTTTCCTAGCCTTATTTCTTTGGAATCTGAGAACAGATATTTCGGATCCCTTTGAAGTCTATAGGGCCAAAGGAAATATCTTCCGATAACAAAAAGAAAGAAGCTTTCTGAGAAACTTCTTTGTGTTCTGTGAAATCATCTCCCAGAGTTACAGCTTTCCCCTCAAGAAGCCTTTCGCTAAGACAGTTCTTGTGGAACTGGCAAACTGATATTTGGAAGCCCATAGAGGGCTATGGAGAAAAAGGAAATATCCTCAGGTGAAATCTGGAAAGAAGCTTCCTGAGAAACTGCTTAGTGTTCTGTTAATTCATCTCACAGAGTTACATCTGTATTTCGTGGATCTCTTTGCTAGCCTTATTTCTGTGGAATCTGAGAACAGATATTTCGGATCCCTTTGAAGACTATAGGGCCAAAGGAAATATCCTCCGATAACAAAGAGAAAGAAGCTTTCTGAGAAACTTCTTTGTGTTCTGTGAAATCATCTCACAGAGTTACAGCTTTCCCTTCAAGAAGCCTTTCGCTAAGACTCTTCTTGAGGAATTGGCAAAGTGATATTTGGAAGCCCATAGAGGGCTATGGTGAAAAAGGAAATATCCTCAGATGAAATCTGGAATGAAGCTTTCTGAGAAACTGCTTAGTGTTCTGTTAATTCATCTCACAGAGTTACATCTGTATTTCGTGGATCTCTTTGCTAGCCTTATTTCTGTGGAATCTGAGAACAGATATTTCGGATCCCTTTGAAGACTATAGGGCCAAAGGAAATATCCTCCGATAACAAAGAGAAAGAAGCTTTCTGAGAAACTTCTTTGTGTTCTGTGAAATCATCTCACAGAGTTACAGCTTTCCCCTCAAGAAGCCTTTTGCTAAGACAGTTCTTGTGGAATTGGCAAAGTGATATTTGGAAGCCCATAGAGGGCTATGGTGAAAAAGGAAATATCCTCAGATGAAATCTGGAAAGAAGCTTTCTGAGAAACTGCTTAGTGTTCTGTTAATTCATCTCACAGAGTTACATCTGTATTTCGTGGATCTCTTTGCTAGCCTTATTTCTGTGGAATCTGAGAACAGGTATTTGAGATCCCTTTGAAGACTATAGGGACAAAGGAAATATCCTCCGATTACAAAGAGAAAGAATCTTTCTTAGAAACTTCTTTGTGTTCTGTGAAATCATCTCACAGAGTTACAGCTTTCCCCTCAAGAAGCCTTTCGCTAAGACAGTTCTTGTGGAATTGGCAAAGTGATATTTGAAAGCCCATAGAGGACAATGGTGAAAAAGGAAATATCATCAGATGAAATCTGTAAAGAAGCTTTCTGAGAAACTGCTTAGTGTTCTGTTAATTCATCTCACAGAGTTACATCTGTATTTCGTGGATCTCTTTGCTAGCCTTATTTCTGTGGAATCTGAGAACAGATATTTCGGATCCCATTGAAGAGTATAGGGCCATAGGAAATATCTTCCGATAACAAAGAGAAAGAAGCTTTCTGAGAAACTTCTTTGTGTTCTGTGAAATCATCTCACAGAGTTACAGCTTTCCCCTCAAGAAGCCTTTCGCTAAGACACTTCTTGAGAAATTGGCAAAGTGATATTTGGAAGCCCATAGAGGGCTGGGGTGAAAAAGGAAATATCCTCAGGTGAAATCTGGAAAGAAGCTTTCTGAGAAACTGCTTAGTGTTCTGTTAATTCATCTCACAGAGTTACATCTGTATTTCGTGGATATCTTTGCTAGCCTTATTTCTGTGGAATCTGAGAACACATATTTCGGATCCCTTTGAAGACTATAGGGCCAAAGGAAACATCCTCCGATAACAAAGAGAAAGAAGCTTTCTGAGAAACTTCTTTGTGTTCTGTGAAATCATCTCACAGAGATACAGCTCTCCCCTCAAGAAGCCTTTCGCTAAGACAGTTCTTGTGGAATTGGCAAAGTGATATTTGGAAGCCCATAGAGGGCTATGGTGAAAAAGGAAATATCCTCAGATGAAATCTGGAAAGAAGCTTTCTGAAAAACTGCTTAGTGTTCTGTTAATTCATCTCACAGAGTTACATCTGTATTTCGTGGATATCTTTGCTAGCCTTATTTCTGCGGAATCTGAGAACAGATATTTCGGATCCCTTTGAAGACTATAGGGCCAAAGGAAATATCCTCCGATAACAAAGAGAAAGAAGCTTTCTGAGAAACTTCTTTGTGTTCTGTGAAATCATCTCCCAGAGTTACAGCTCTCCCCTCAAGAAGCCTTTCGCTAAGACAGTTCTTGTGGAATTGGCAAAGTGATATTTGGAAGCCCATAGAGGGCTATGGTGAAAAAGGAAATATCCTCAGATGAAATCTGGAAAGAAGCTTTCTGAGAAACTGCTTAGTGTTCTGTTAATTCATCTCACAGAGTTACATCGGTATTTCGTGGATCACTTTGCTAGGCTTATTTCTGTGGAATCTGAGAACAGGTATTTCAGATCCCTTTGAAGACTATAGGGACAAAGGAAATATCCTCCGATTACAAAGAGAAAGAAGCTTTCTTAGAAACTTCTTTGTGTTCTGTGAAATCATCTCACAGAGTTACAGCTTTCCCCTCAAGAAGCCTTTCGCTAAGACAGTTCTTGTGGAATTGGCAAAGTGATATCTGGAAGCCCATAGAGGGCTATGGTGAAAAAGGAAATATCCTCAGATGAAAATTGGAAAGAAGCTTTCTGAGAAACTGCTTAGTGTTCTGTTAATTCATCTCACAGAGTTACATCTTTATTTCGTGGATCTCTTCGCTAGCCTTATTTCTGTGGAATCTGAGAACAGATATTTCGGATCCCATTGAAGACTATAGGGCCAAAGGAAATATCTTCCGATAACAAAGAGAAAGAAGCTTTCTGAGAAACTTCTTTGTGTTCTGTGAAATCATCTCACAGAGTTACAGCTTTCCCCTCAAGAAGCCTTTCGCTAAGACACTTCTTGAGAAATTGGCAAAGTGATATTTGGAAGCCCATAGAGGGCTATCGTGAACAAGGAAATATCCTCAGATGAAATCTGGAAAGAATCTTTCTGAGAAACTGCTTAGTGTTCTGTTAATTCATCTCACAGAGTTACATCTGTATTTCGTGGATCTCTTTGCTAGGCTTATTTCTGTGGAATCTGAGAACAGGTATTTCAGATCCCTTTGAAGACTATAGGGACAAAGGAAATATCCTCCCATTACAAAGAGAAAGAAGCTTTCTTAGAAACTTCTTTGTGTTCTGTGAAATCATCTCACAGAGTTACAGCTTTCCCCTCAAGAAGCCTTTCGCTAAGACAGTTCTTGTGGAATTGGCAAAGTGATATTTGGAAGCCCATAGAGGGCTATGGTGAAAAAGGAAATATCCTCAGATGAAAATTGGAAAGAAGCTTTCTGAGAAACTGCTTAGTGTTCTGTTAATTCATCTCACAGAGTTACATCTGTATTTCGTGGATCTCTTTGCTAGCCTTATTTCTGTGGAATCTGAGAACAGATATTTCGGATCCCTTTGAAGACTATAGGGCCAATGGAAATATCCTCCGATAACAAAGAGATAGAAGCTTTCTGAGAAACTTCTTTGTGTTCTGTGAAATCATCTCACCGAGTTACAGCTTTCCCCTCAAGAAGCCTTTCGCTAAGACAGTTCTTGTGGAATTGGCAAAGTGATATTTGGAAGCCCATAGAGGGCTATGGTGAAAAAGGAAATATCCTCAGATGAAATCTGGAAAGAAGCTTTCTGAGAAACTGCTTAGTGTTCTGTTAATTCATCTCCCAGAGTTACATCTGTATTTCGTGGATCTCGTTGCTACCCTTATTTCTGTGGAATCTGAGACAGATACTTCAGATCCCTTTGAAGACTATAGGGCCAAAGGAAATATCCTCCGATAACCAAGAGAAAGAAGCTTTCTGAGAAACTTCTTTGTGTTCTGTGAAATCATCTCACAGAGTTACAGCTTTCCCCTCAAGAAGCCTTTCGCTAAGACACTTCTTGTGGAATTGGCAAAGTGATATTTGGAAGCCCATAGAGGGCTATGGTGAAAAAGGAAATATCCTCAGATGAGATCTGGAAAGAAGCTTTCTGAGAAACTGCTTAGTGTTCTGTTAATTCATCTCACAGAGTTACATCTGTATTTCGTGGATATCTTTGCTAGCCTTATTTCTGTGGAATCTGAGGACAGATATTTCGAATCCCTTTGAAGACTATAGGGCCAAAGGAAATATCCTCCGGTAACAAAGAGAAAGAAGCTTTCTGAGAAACTTCTTTGTGTTCTGTGAAATCATCTCACAGAGTTACAGCTTTCCCCTCAAGAAGCCTTTCGCTAAGACACTTCTTGTGGAATTGGCAAAGTGATATTTGGAAGCCCATTGAGGACAATGGTGAAAAAGGAAATATCATCAGATGAAATCTGTAAAGAAGCTTTCTGAGAAACTGCTTAGTGTTCTGTTAATTCATCTCACAGAGTTACATCTGTATTTCGTGGATCTCTTTGCTAGCCTTATTTCTGTGGAATCTGAGAACAGATATTTCGGATCCCATTGAAGACTATAGGGCCAAAGGAAATATCTTAAGATAACACAGAGAAAGAAGCTTTCTGAGAAACTTCTTTGTGTTCTGTGAAATCATCTCACAGAGTTACAGCTTTCCCCTCAAGAAGCCTTTCGCTAAGACACTTCTTGAGAAATTGGCAAAGTGATATTTGGAAGCCCATAGAGGGCTGTGGTGAAAAAGGAAATATCCTCAGGTGAAATCTGGAAAGAAGCTTCCTGAGAAACTGCTTAGTGTTCTGTTAATTCATCTCACAGAGTTACATGTGTATTTCGTGGATCTCTTTGCTAGCCTTATTTCTGTGGAATCTGAGAACAGATATTTCGGATCCCTTTGAAGACTATAGGGCCAAAGGAAATATCCTCCGATAACAAAGAGAAAGAAGCTTTCTGAGAAACTTCTTTGTGTTCTGTGAAATCATCTCACAGAGTTACAGCTTTCCCTTCAAGAAGCCTTTCGCCAAGACTCTTCTTGAGGAATTGGCAAAGTGATATTTGGAAGCCCATAGAGGGCTATGGTGAAAAAGGAAATATCCTCAGATGAAATCTGGAATGAAGCTTTCTGAGAAACTGCTTAGTGTTCTGTTAATTCATCTCACAGAGTTACATCTGTATTTCGTGGATCTCTTTGCTAGCCTTATTTCTGTGGAATCTGAGAACAGATATTTCGGATCCCTTTGAAGACTATAGGGCCAAAGGAAATATCCTCCGATAACAAAGAGAAAGAAGCTTTCTGAGAAACTTCTTTGTGTTCTGTGAAATCATCTCACAGAGTTACAGCTTTCCCCTCAAGAAGCCTTTCGCTAAGACAGTTCTTGTGGAATTGGCAAAGTGATATTTGGAAGCCCATAGAGGGCTATGGTGAAAAAGGAAATATCCTCAGATGAAATCTGGAAAGAAGCTTTCTGAGAAACTGCTTAGTGTTCTGTTAATTCATCTCACAGAGTTACATCTGTATTTCGTGGATCTCTTTGCTAGCCTTATTTCTGTGGAATCTGAGAACAGATATTTCGGATCCCATTGAAGAGTATAGGGCCATAGGAAATATCTTCCGATAACAAAGAGAAAGAAGCTTTCTGAGAAACTTCTTTGTGTTCTGTGAAATCATCTCACAGAGTTACAGCTTTCCCCTCAAGAAGCCTTTCGCTAAGACACTTCTTGAGAAATTGGCAAAGTGATATTTGGAAGCCCATAGAGGGCTGGGGTGAAAAAGGAAATATCCTCAGGTGAAATCTGGAAAGAAGCTTTCTGAGAAACTGCTTAGTGTTCTGTTAATTCATCTCACAGAGTTACATCTGTATTTCGTGGATATCTTTGCTAGCCTTATTTCTGTGGAATCTGAGAACACATATTTCGGATCCCTTTGAAGACTATAGGGCCAAAGGAAATATCCTCCGATAACAAAGAGAAAGAAGCTTTCTGAGAAACTTCTTTGTGTTCTGTGAAATCATCTCACAGAGATACAGCTCTCCCCTCAAGAAGCCTTTCGCTAAGACAGTTCTTGTGGAATTGGCAAAGTGATATTTGGAAGCCCATAGAGGGCTATGGTGAAAAAGGAAATATCCTCAGATGAAATCTGGAAAGAAGCTTTCTGAAAAACTGCTTAGTGTTCTGTTAATTCATCTCACAGAGTTACATCTGTATTTCGTGGATATCTTTGCTAGCCTTATTTCTGCGGAATCTGAGAACAGATATTTCGGATCCCTTTGAAGACTATAGGGCCAAAGGAAATATCCTCCGATAACAAAGAGAAAGAAGCTTTCTGAGAAACTTCTTTGTGTTCTGTGAAATCATCTCCCAGAGTTACAGCTCTCCCCTCAAGAAGCCTTTCGCTAAGACAGTTCTTGTGGAATTGGCAAAGTGATATTTGGAAGCCCATAGAGGGCTATGGTGAAAAAGGAAATATCCTCAGATGAAATCTGGAAAGAAGCTTTCTGAGAAACTGCTTAGTGTTCTGTTAATTCATCTCACAGAGTTACATCGGTATTTCGTGGATCACTTTGCTAGGCTTATTTCTGTGGAATCTGAGAACAGGTATTTCAGATCCCTTTGAAGACTATAGGGACAAAGGAAATATCCTCCGATTACAAAGAGAAAGAAGCTTTCTTAGAAACTTCTTTGTGTTCTGTGAAATCATCTCACAGAGTTACAGCTTTCCCCTCAAGAAGCCTTTCGCTAAGACAGTTCTTGTGGAATTGGCAAAGTGATATCTGGAAGCCCATAGAGGGCTATGGTGAAAAAGGAAATATCCTCAGATGAAAATTGGAAAGAAGCTTTCTGAGAAACTGCTTAGTGTTCTGTTAATTCATCTCACAGAGTTACATCTGTATTTCGTGGATCTCTTTGCTAGCCTTATTTCTGTGGAATCTGAGAACAGATATTTCGGATCCCATTGAAGACTATAGGGCCAAAGGAAATATCTTCCGATAACAAAGAGAAAGAAGCTTTCTGAGAAACTTCTTTGTGTTCTGTGAAATCATCTCACAGAGTTACAGCTTTCCTCTCAAGAAGCCTTTCGCTAAGACAGTTCTTGTGGAACTGGCAAAGTGATATTTGGAAGCCCATAGAGGGCTATGGTGAAAAAGGAAATATCCTCAGATGAAATCTGGAAAGAATCTTTCTGAGAAACTGCTTAGTGTTCTGTTAATTCATCTCACAGAGTTACATCTGTATTTCGTGGATCTCTTTGCTAGGCTTATTTCTGTGGAATCTGAGAACAGGTATTTCAGATCCCTTTGAAGACTATAGGGACAAAGGAAATATCCTCCCATTACAAAGAGAAAGAAGCTTTCTTAGAAACTTCTTTGTGTTCTGTGAAATCATCTCACAGAGTTACAGCTTTCCCCTCAAGAAGCCTTTCGCTAAGACAGTTCTTGTGGAATTGGCAAAGTGATATTTGGAAGCCCATAGAGGGCTATGGTGAAAAAGGAAATATCCTCAGATGAAAATTGGAAAGAAGCTTTCTGAGAAACTGCTTAGTGTTCTGTTAATTCATCTCACAGAGTTACATCTGTATTTCGTGGATCTCTTTGCTAGCCTTATTTCTGTGGAATCTGAGAACAGATATTTCGGATCCCTTTGAAGACTATAGGGCCAATGGAAATATCCTCCGATAACAAAGAGATAGAAGCTTTCTGAGAAACTTCTTTGTGTTCTGTGAAATCATCTCACCGAGTTACAGCTTTCCCCTCAAGAAGCCTTTCGCTAAGACAGTTCTTGTGGAATTGGCAAAGTGATATTTGGAAGCCCATAGAGGGCTATGGTGAAAAAGGAAATATCCTCAGATGAAATCTGGAAAGAAGCTTTCTGAGAAACTGCTTAGTGTTCTGTTAATTCATCTCCCAGAGTTACATCTGTATTTCGTGGATCTCTTTGCTACCCTTATTTCTGTGGAATCTGAGACAGATACTTCGGATCCCTTTGAAGACTATAGGGCCAAAGGAAATATCCTCCGATAACCAAGAGAAAGAAGCTTTCTGAGAAACTTCTTTGTGTTCTGTGAAATCATCTCACAGAGTTACAGCTTTCCCCTCAAGAAGCCTTTCGCTAAGACACTTCTTGTGGAATTGGCAAAGTGATATTTGGAAGCCCATAGAGGGCTATGGTGAAAAAGGAAATATCCTCAGATGAGATCTGGAAAGAAGCTTTCTGAGAAACTGCTTAGTGTTCTGTTAATTCATCTCACAGAGTTACATCTGTATTTCGTGGATATCTTTGCTAGCCTTATTTCTGTGGAATCTGAGGACAGATATTTCGAATCCCTTTGAAGACTATAGGGCCAAAGGAAATATCCTCCGGTAACAAAGAGAAAGAAGCTTTCTGAGAAACTTCTTTGTGTTCTGTGAAATCATCTCACAGAGTTACAGCTTTCCCCTCAAGAAGCCTTTCGCTAAGACACTTCTTGTGGAATTGGCAAAGTGATATTTGGAAGCCCATTGAGGACAATGGTGAAAAAGGAAATATCATCAGATGAAACCTGTAAAGAAGCTTTCTGAGAAACTGCTTAGTGTTCTGTTAATTCATCTCACAGAGTTACATCTGTATTTCGTGGATCTCTTTGCTAGCCTTATTTCTGTGGAATCTGAGAACAGATATTTCGGATCCCATTGAAGACTATAGGGCCAAAGGAAATATCTTAAGATAACACAGAGAAAGAAGCTTTCTGAGAAACTTCTTTGTGTTCTGTGAAATCATCTCACAGAGTTACAGCTTTCCCCTCAAGAAGCCTTTCGCTAAGACACTTCTTGAGAAATTGGCAAAGTGATATTTGGAAGCCCATAGAGGGCTGTGGTGAAAAAGGAAATATCCTCAGGTGAAATCTGGAAAGAAGCTTCCTGAGAAACTGCTTAGTGTTCTGTTAATTCATCTCACAGAGTTACATGTGTATTTCGTGGATCTCTTTGCTAGCCTTATTTCTGTGGAATCTGAGAACAGATATTTCGGATCCCTTTGAAGACTATAGGGCCAAAGGAAATATCCTCCGATAACAAAGAGAAAGAAGCTTTCTGAGAAACTTCTTTGTGTTCTGTGAAATCATCTCACAGAGTTACAGCTTTCCCTTCAAGAAGCCTTTCGCTAAGACTCTTCTTGAGGAATTGGCAAAGTGATATTTGGAAGCCCATAGAGGGCTATGGTGAAAAAGGAAATATCCTCAGATGAAATCTGGAATGAAGCTTTCTGAGAAACTGCTTAGTGTTCTGTTAATTCATCTCACAGAGTTACATCTGTATTTCGTGGATCTCTTTGCTAGCCTTATTTCTGTGGAATCTGAGAACAGATATTTCGGATCCCTTTGAAGACTATAGGGCCAAAGGAAATATCCTCCGATAACAAAGAGAAAGAAGCTTTCTGAGAAACTTCTTTGTGTTCTGTGAAATCATCTCACAGAGTTACAGCTTTCCCCTCAAGAAGCCTTTCGCTAAGACAGTTCTTGTGGAATTGGCAAAGTGATATTTGGAAGCCCATAGAGGGCTATGGTGAAAAAGGAAATATCCTCAGATGAAATCTGGAAAGAAGCTTTCTGAGAAACTGCTTAGTGTTCTGTTAATTCATCTCACAGAGTTACATCTGTATTTCGTGGATCTCTTTGCTAGCCTTATTTCTGTGGAATCTGAGAACAGGTATTTGAGATCCCTTTGAAGACTATAGGGACAAAGGAAATATCCTCCGATTACAAAGAGAAAGAATCTTTCTTAGAAACTTCTTTGTGTTCTGTGAAATCATCTCACAGAGTTACAGCTTTCCCCTCAAGAAGCCTTTCGCTGAGACAGTTCTTGTGGAATTGGCAAAGTGATATTTGGAAGCCCATAGAGGACAATGGTGAAAAAGGAAATATCATCAGATGAAATCTGTAAAGAAGCTTTCTGAGAAACTGCTTAGTGTTCTGTTAATTCATCTCACAGAGTTACATCTGTATTTCGTGGATCTCTTTGCTAGCCTTATTTCTGTGGAATCTGAGAACAGATATTTCGGATCCCATTGAAGAGTATAGGGCCATAGGAAATATCTTCCGATAACAAAGAGAAAGAAGCTTTCTGAGAAACTTCTTTGTGTTCTGTGAAATCATCTCACAGAGTTACAGCTTTCCCCTCAAGAAGCCTTTCGCTAAGACACTTCTTGAGAAATTGGCAAAGTGATATTTGGAAGCCCATAGAGGGCTGGGGTGAAAAAGGAAATATCCTCAGGTGAAATCTGGAAAGAAGCTTTCTGAGAAACTGCTTAGTGTTCTGTTAATTCATCTCACAGAGTTACATCTGTATTTCGTGGATATCTTTGCTAGCCTTATTTCTGTGGAATCTGAGAACAGACATTTCGGATCCCTTTGAAGACTATAGGGCCAAAGGAAATATCCTCCGATAACAAAGAGAAAGAAGCTTTCTGAGAAACTTCTTTGTGTTCTGTGAAATCATCTCACAGAGATACAGCTCTCCCCTCAAGAAGCCTTTCGCTAAGACAGTTCTTGTGGAATTGGCAAAGTGATATTTGGAAGCCCATAGAGGGCTATGGTGAAAAAGGAAATATCCTCAGATGAAATCTGGAAAGAAGCTTTCTGAAAAACTGCTTAGTGTTCTGTTAATTCATCTCACAGAGTTACATCTGTATTTCGTGGATATCTTTGCTAGCCTTATTTCTGCGGAATCTGAGAACAGATATTTCGGATCCCTTTGAATACTATAGGGCCAAAGGAAATATCCTCCGATAACAAAGAGAAAGAAGCTTTCTGAGAAACTTCTTTGTGTTCTGTGAAATCATCTCCCAGAGTTACAGCTCTCCCCTCAAGAAGCCTTTCGCTAAGACAGTTCTTGTGGAATTGGCAAAGTGATATTTGGAAGCCCATAGAGGGCTATGGTGAAAAAGGAAATATCCTCAGATGAAATCTGGAAAGAAGCTTTCTGAGAAACTGCTTAGTGTTCTGTTAATTCATCTCACAGAGTTATATCGGTATTTCGTGGATCACTTTGCTAGGCTTATTTCTGTGGAATCTGAGAACAGGTATTTCAGATCCCTTTGAAGACTATAGGGACAAAGGAAATATCCTCCGATTACAAAGAGAAAGAAGCTTTCTTAGAAACTTCTTTGTGTTCTGTGAAATCATCTCACAGAGTTACAGCTTTCCCCTCAAGAAGCCTTTCGCTAAGACAGTTCTTGTGGAATTGGCAAAGTGATATCTGGAAGCCCATAGAGGGCTATGGTGAAAAAGGAAATATCCTCAGATGAAAATTGGAAAGAAGCTTTCTGAGAAACTGCTTAGTGTTCTGTTAATTCATCTCACAGAGTTACATCTGTATTTCGTGGATCTCTTTGCTAGCCTTATTTCTGTGGAATCTGAGAACAGATATTTCGGATCCCATTGAAGACTATAGGGCCAAAGGAAATATCTTCCGATAACAAAGAGAAAGAAGCTTTCTGAGAAACTTCTTTGTGTTCTGTGAAATCATCTCACAGAGTTACAACTTTCCTCTCAAGAAGCCTTTCGCTAAGACAGTTCTTGTGGAACTGGCAAAGTGATATTTGGAAGCCCATAGAGGGCTATGGTGAAAAAGGAAATATCCTCAGATGAAATCTGGAAAGAATCTTTCTGAGAAACTGCTTAGTGTTCTGTTAATTCATCTCACAGAGTTACATCTGTATTTCGTGGATCTCTTTGCTAGGCTTATTTCTGTGGAATCTGAGAACAGGTATTTCAGATCCCTTTGAAGACTATAGGGACAAAGGAAATATCCTCCCATTACAAAGAGAAAGAAGCTTTCTTAGAAACTTCTTTGTGTTCTGTGAAATCATCTCACAGAGTTACAGCTTTCCCCTCAAGAAGCCTTTCGCTAAGACAGTTCTTGTGGAATTGGCAAAGTGATATTTGGAAGCCCATAGAGGGCTATGGTGAAAAAGGAAATATCCTCAGATGAAAATTGGAAAGAAGCTTTCTGAGAAACTGCTTAGTGTTCTGTTAATTCATCTCACAGAGTTACATCTGTATTTCGTGGATCTCTTTGCTAGCCTTATTTCTGTGGAATCTGAGAACAGATATTTCGGATCCCTTTGAAGACTATAGGGCCAATGGAAATATCCTCCGATAACAAAGAGATAGAAGCTTTCTGAGAAACTTCTTTGTGTTCTGTGAAATCATCTCACCGAGTTACAGCTTTCCCCTCAAGAAGCCTTTCGCTAAGACAGTTCTTGTGGAATTGGCAAAGTGATATTTGGAAGCCCATAGAGGGCTATGGTGAAAAAGGAAATATCCTCAGATGAAATCTGGAAAGAAGCTTTCTGAGAAACTGCTTAGTGTTCTGTTAATTCATCTCCCAGAGTTACATCTGTATTTCGTGGATCTCTTTGCTACCCTTATTTCTGTGGAATCTGAGACAGATACTTCGGATCCCTTTGAAGACTATAGGGCCAAAGGAAATATCCTCCGATAACCAAGAGAAAGAAGCTTTCTGAGAAACTTCTTTGTGTTCTGTGAAATCATCTCACAGAGTTACAGCTTTCCCCTCAAGAAGCCTTTCGCTAAGACACTTCTTGTGGAATTGGCAAAGTGATATTTGGAAGCCCATAGAGGGCTATGGTGAAAAAGGAAATATCCTCAGATGAGATCTGGAAAGAAGCTTTCTGAGAAACTGCTTAGTGTTCTGTTAATTCATCTCACAGAGTTACATCTGTATTTCGTGGATATCTTTGCTAGCCTTATTTCTGTGGAATCTGAGGACAGATATTTCGAATCCCTTTGAAGACTATAGGGCCAAAGGAAATATCCTCCGGTAACAAAGAGAAAGAAGCTTTCTGAGAAACTTCTTTGTGTTCTGTGAAATCATCTCACAGAGTTACAGCTTTCCCCTCAAGAAGCCTTTCGCTAAGACACTTCTTGTGGAATTGGCAAAGTGATATTTGGAAGCCCATTGAGGACAATGGTGAAAAAGGAAATATCATCAGATGAAATCTGTAAAGAAGCTTTCTGAGAAACTGCTTAGTGTTCTGTTAATTCATCTCACAGAGTTACATCTGTATTTCGTGGATCTCTTTGCTAGCCTTATTTCTGTGGAATCTGAGAACAGATATTTCGGATCCCATTGAAGACTATAGGGCCAAAGGAAATATCTTAAGATAACACAGAGAAAGAAGCTTTCTGAGAAACTTCTTTGTGTTCTGTGAAATCATCTCACAGAGTTACAGCTTTCCCCTCAAGAAGCCTTTCGCTAAGACACTTCTTGAGAAATTGGCAAAGTGATATTTGGAAGCCCATAGAGGGCTGTGGTGAAAAAGGAAATATCCTCAGGTGAAATCTGGAAAGAAGCTTCCTGAGAAACTGCTTAGTGTTCTGTTAATTCATCTCACAGAGTTACATGTGTATTTCGTGGATCTCTTTGCTAGCCTTATTTCTGTGGAATCTGAGAACAGATATTTCGGATCCCTTTGAAGACTATAGGGCCAAAGGAAATATCCTCCGATAACAAAGAGAAAGAAGCTTTCTGAGAAACTTCTTTGTGTTCTGTGAAATCATCTCACAGAGTTACAGCTTTCCCTTCAAGAAGCCTTTCGCTAAGACTCTTCTTGAGGAATTGGCAAAGTGATATTTGGAAGCCCATAGAGGGCTATGGTGAAAAAGGAAATATCCTCAGATGAAATCTGGAATGAAGCTTTCTGAGAAACTGCTTAGTGTTCTGTTAATTCATCTCACAGAGTTACATCTGTATTTCGTGGATCTCTTTGCTAGCCTTATTTCTGTGGAATCTGAGAACAGATATTTCGGATCCCTTTGAAGACTATAGGGCCAAAGGAAATATCCTCCGATAACAAAGAGAAAGAAGCTTTCTGAGAAACTTCTTTGTGTTCTGTGAAATCATCTCACAGAGTTACAGCTTTCCCCTCAAGAAGCCTTTCGCTAAGACAGTTCTTGTGGAATTGGCAAAGTGATATTTGGAAGCCCATAGAGGGCTATGGTGAAAAAGGAAATATCCTCAGATGAAATCTGGAAAGAAGCTTTCTGAGAAACTGCTTAGTGTTCTGTTAATTCATCTCACAGAGTTACATCTGTATTTCGTGGATCTCTTTGCTAGCCTTATTTCTGTGGAATCTGAGAACAGGTATTTGAGATCCCTTTGAAGACTATAGGGACAAAGGAAATATCCTCCGATTACAAAGAGAAAGAATCTTTCTTAGAAACTTCTTTGTGTTCTGTGAAATCATCTCACAGAGTTACAGCTTTCCCCTCAAGAAGCCTTTCGCTAAGACAGTTCTTGTGGAATTGGCAAAGTGATATTTGGAAGCCCATAGAGGACAATGGTGAAAAAGGAAATATCATCAGATGAAATCTGTAAAGAAGCTTTCTGAGAAACTGCTTAGTGTTCTGTTAATTCATCTCACAGAGTTACATCTGTATTTCGTGGATCTCTTTGCTAGCCTTATTTCTGTGGAATCTGAGAACAGATATTTCGGATCCCATTGAAGAGTATAGGGCCATAGGAAATATCTTCCGATAACAAAGAGAAAGAAGCTTTCTGAGAAACTTCTTTGTGTTCTGTGAAATCATCTCACAGAGTTACAGCTTTCCCCTCAAGAAGCCTTTCGCTAAGACACTTCTTGAGAAATTGGCAAAGTGATATTTGGAAGCCCATAGAGGGCTGGGGTGAAAAAGGAAATATCCTCAGGTGAAATCTGGAAAGAAGCTTTCTGAGAAACTGCTTAGTGTTCTGTTAATTCATCTCACAGAGTTACATCTGTATTTCGTGGATATCTTTGCTAGCCTTATTTCTGTGGAATCTGAGAACACATATTTCGGATCCCTTTGAAGACTATAGGGCCAAAGGAAATATCCTCCGATAACAAAGAGAAAGAAGCTTTCTGAGAAACTTCTTTGTGTTCTGTGAAATCATCTCACAGAGATACAGCTCTCCCCTCAAGAAGCCTTTCGCTAAGACAGTTCTTGTGGAATTGGCAAAGTGATATTTGGAAGCCCATAGAGGGCTATGGTGAAAAAGGAAATATCCTCAGATGAAATCTGGAAAGAAGCTTTCTGAAAAACTGCTTAGTGTTCTGTTAATTCATCTCACAGAGTTACATCTGTATTTCGTGGATATCTTTGCTAGCCTTATTTCTGCGGAATCTGAGAACAGATATTTCGGATCCCTTTGAAGACTATAGGGCCAAAGGAAATATCCTCCGATAACAAAGAGAAAGAAGCTTTCTGAGAAACTTCTTTGTGTTCTGTGAAATCATCTCCCAGAGTTACAGCTCTCCCCTCAAGAAGCCTTTCGCTAAGACAGTTCTTGTGGAATTGGCAAAGTGATATTTGGAAGCCCTTAGAGGGCTATGGTGAAAAAGGAAATATCCTCAGATGAAATCTGTAAAGAAGCTTTCTGAGAAACTGCTTAGTGTTCTGTTAATTCATCTCACAGAGTTACATCGGTATTTCGTGGATCACTTTGCTAGGCTTATTTCTGTGGAATCTGAGAACAGGTATTTCAGATCCCTTTGAAGACTATAGGGACAAAGGAAATATCCTCCGATTACAAAGAGAAAGAAGCTTTCTTAGAAACTTCTTTGTGTTCTGTGAAATCATCTCACAGAGTTACAGCTTTCCCCTCAAGAAGCCTTTCGCTAAGACAGTTCTTGTGGAATTGGCAAAGTGATATCTGGAAGCCCATAGAGGGCTATGGTGAAAAAGGAAATATCCTCAGATGAAAATTGGAAAGAAGCTTTCTGAGAAACTGCTTAGTGTTCTGTTAATTCATCTCACAGAGTTACATCTGTATTTCGTGGATCTCTTTGCTAGCCTTATTTCTGTGGAATCTGAGAACAGATATTTCGGATCCCATTGAAGACTATAGGGCCAAAGGAAATATCTTCCGATAACAAAGAGAAAGAAGCTTTCTGAGAAACTTCTTTGTGTTCTGTGAAATCATCTCACAGAGTTACAGCTTTCCCCTCAAGAAGCCTTTCGCTAAGACACTTCTTGAGAAATTGGCAAAGTGATATTTGGAAGCCCATAGAGGGCTATCGTGAAAAAGGAAATATCCTCAGATGAAATCTGGAAAGAAGCTTTCTGAGAAACTGCTTAGTGTTCTGTTAATTCATCTCACAGAGTTACATCTGTATTTCGTGGATATCTTTGCTAGCCTTATTTCTGCGGAATCTGAGAAAAGATATTTCGGATCCCTTTGAAGACTATAGGGCCAAAGGAAATATCCTCCGATAACAAAGAGAAAGAAGCTTTCTGAGAAACTTCTTTCTGTTCTGTGAAATCTTCTCCCAGAGTTACAGCTTTCCCCTCAAGTAGCTTTTCGCTAAGACAGTTCTTGTGGAATTGGCAAAGTGATATTTGGAAGCCCATAGAGGGCAATGGTGAAAAAGGAAATATCCTAAGATGAAATCTGGAAAGAAGCTTTCTGAGAAACTGCTTAGTGTTCTGTTAATTCATCTCACAGAGTTACATCTGTATTTCGTGGATCTCTTTCCTAGCCTTATTTCTTTGGAATCTGAGAACAGATATTTCGGATCCCTTTGAAGTCTATAGGGCCAAAGGAAATGTCTTCCGATAACAAAGAGAAAGAAGCTTTCTGAGAAACTTCTTTGTGTTCTGTGAAATCATCTCCCAGAGTTACAGCTTTCCTCTCAAGAATCCTTTCGCTAAGACAGTTCTTGTGGAACAGGCAAAGTGATATTTGGAAGCCCATAGAGGGCTATGGTGAAAAAGGAAATATCCTCAGATGAAATCTGGAAAGAAGCTTTCTGAGAAACTGCTTAGTGTTCTGTTAATTCATCTCACAGAGTTACATCTGTATTTCGTGGATATCTTTGCTAGCCTTATTTCTGCGGAATCTGAGAACAGATATTTCGGATCCCTTTGAAGACTATTGGGCCAAAGGAAATATCCTCCGATAACAAAGAGAAAGAAGCTGTCTGAGAAACTTCTTTGTGATCTGTGAAATCATCTCCCAGAGTTACACCTTTCCCCTCAAGAAGCCTTTCGCTAAGACAGTTCTTGTGGAATTGGCAAAGTGATATTTGGAAGCCCATAGAGGGCTATGGTGAAAAAGGAAATATCCTAAGATGAAATCTGGAAAGAAGCTTTCTGAGAAAATGCTTAGTGTTCTGTTAATTCATCTCACAGAGTTACATCTGTATTTCGTGGATCTCTTTCCTAGCCTTATTTCTTTGGAATCTGAGAACAGATATTTCGGATCCCTTTGAAGTCTATAGGGCCAAAGGAAATATCTTCCGATAACAAAAAGAAAGAAGCTTTCTGAGAAACTTCTTTGTGTTCTGTGAAATCATCTCCCAGAGTTACAGCTTTCCTCTCAAGAAGCCTTTCGCTAAGACAGTTCTTGTGGAACTGGCAAACTGATATTTGGAAGCCCATAGAGGGCTATGGTGAAAAAGGAAATATCCTCAGGTGAAATCTGGAAAGAAGCTTTCTGAGAAACTGCTTAGTGTTCTGTTAATTCATCTCACAGAGTTACATCTGTATTTCGTGGATCTCTTTGCTAGCCTTATTTCTGTGGAATCTGAGAACAGATATTTCGGATCCCTTTGAAGACTATAGGGCCAAAGGAAATATCCTCCGATAACAAAGAGAAAGAAGCTTTCTGAGAAACTTCTTTGTGTTCTGTGAAATCATCTCACAGAGTTACAGCTTTCCCTTCAAGAAGCCTTTCGCTAAGACTCTTCTTGAGGAATTGGCAAAGTGATATTTGGAAGCCCATAGAGGGCTATGGTGAAAAAGGAAATATCCTCAGATGAAATCTGGAATGAAGCTTTCTGAGAAACTGCTTAGTGTTCTGTTAATTCATCTCACAGAGTTACATCTGTATTTCGTGGATCTCTTTGCTAGCCTTATTTCTGTGGAATCTGAGAACAGATATTTCGGATCCCTTTGAAGACTATAGGGCCAAAGGAAATATCCTCCGATAACAAAGAGAAAGAAGCTTTCTGAGAAACTTCTTTGTGTTCTGTGAAATCATCTCACAGAGTTACAGCTTTCCCCTCAAGAAGCCTTTCGCTAAGACAGTTCTTGTGGAATTGGCAAAGTGATATTTGGAAGCCCATAGAGGGCTATGGTGAAAAAGGAAATATCCTCAGATGAAATCTGGAAAGAAGCTTTCTGAGAAACTGCTTAGTGTTCTGTTAATTCATCTCACAGAGTTACATCTGTATTTCGTGGATCTCTTTGCTAGCCTTATTTCGGTGGAATCTGAGAACAGGTATTTGAGATCCCTTTGAAGACTATAGGGACAAAGGAAATATCCTCCGATTACAAAGAGAAAGAATCTTTCTTAGAAACTTCTTTGTGTTCTGTGAAATCATCTCACAGAGTTACAGCTTTCCCCTCAAGAAGCCTTTCGCTAAGACAGTTCTTGTGGAATTGGCAAAGTGATATTTGAAAGCCCATAGAGGACAATGGTGAAAAAGGAAATATCATCAGATGAAATCTGTAAAGAAGCTTTCTGAGAAACTGCTTAGTGTTCTGTTAATTCATCTCACAGAGTTACATCTGTATTTCGTGGATCTCTTTGCTAGCCTTATTTCTGTGGAATCTGAGAACAGATATTTCGGATCCCATTGAAGAGTATAGGGCCATAGGAAATATCTTCCGATAACAAAGAGAAAGAAGCTTTCTGAGAAACTTCTTTGTGTTCTGTGAAATCATCTCACAGAGTTACAGCTTTCCCCTCAAGAAGCCTTTCGCTAAGACACTTCTTGAGAAATTGGCAAAGTGATATTTGGAAGCCCATAGAGGGCTGGGGTGAAAAAGGAAATATCCTCAGGTGAAATCTGGAAAGAAGCTTTCTGAGAAACTGCTTAGTGTTCTGTTAATTCATCTGACAGAGTTACATCTGTATTTCGTGGATCTCTTTGCTAGCCTTATTTCTGTGGAATCTGAGAACAGGTATTTGAGATCCCTTTGAAGACTATAGGGACAAAGGAAATATCCTCCGATTACAAAGAGAAAGAATCTTTCTTAGAAACTTCTTTGTGTTCTGTGAAATCATCTCACAGAGTTACAGCTTTCCCCTCAAGAAGCCTTTCGCTAAGACAGTTCTTGTGGAATTGGCAAAGTGATATTTGAAAGCCCATAGAGGACAATGGTGAAAAAGGAAATATCATCAGATGAAATCTGTAAAGAAGCTTTCTGAGAAACTGCTTAGTGTTCTGTTAATTCATCTCACAGAGTTACATCTGTATTTCGTGGATCTCTTTGCTAGCCTTATTTCTGTGGAATCTGAGAACAGATATTTCGGATCCCATTGAAAAGTATAGGGCCATAGGAAATATCTTCCGATAACAAAGAGAAAGAAGCTTTCTTAGAAACTTCTTTGTGTTCTGTGAAATCATCTCCCAGAGTTACAGCTTTCCTCTCAAGAATCCTTTCGCTAAGACAGTTCTTGTGGAACAGGCAAAGTGATATTTGGAAGCCCATAGAGGGCTATGGTGAAAAAGGAAATATCCTCAGATGAAATCTGGAAAGAAGCTTTCTGAGAAACTGCTTAGTGTTCTGTTAATTCATCTCACAGAGTTACATCTGTATTTCGTGGATATCTTTGCTAGCCTTATTTCTGCGGAATCTGAGAACAGATATTTCGGATCCCTTTGAAGACTATTGGGCCAAAGGAAATATCCTCCGATAACAAAGAGAAAGAAGCTGTCTGAGAAACTTCTTTGTGATCTGTGAAATCATCTCCCAGAGTTACACCTTTCCCCTCAAGAAGCCTTTCGCTAAGACAGTTCTTGTGGAATTGGCAAAGTGATATTTGGAAGCCCATAGAGGGCTATGGTGAAAAAGGAAATATCCTAAGATGAAATCTGGAAAGAAGCTTTCTGAGAAAATGCTTAGTGTTCTGTTAATTCATCTCACAGAGTTACATCTGTATTTCGTGGATCTCTTTCCTAGCCTTATTTCTTTGGAATCTGAGAACAGATATTTCGGATCCCTTTGAAGTCTATAGGGCCAAAGGAAATATCTTCCGATAACAAAAAGAAAGAAGCTTTCTGAGAAACTTCTTTGTGTTCTGTGAAATCATCTCCCAGAGTTACAGCTTTCCTCTCAAGAAGCCTTTCGCTAAGACAGTTCTTGTGGAACTGGCAAACTGATATTTGGAAGCCCATAGAGGGCTATGGTGAAAAAGGAAATATCCTCAGGTGAAATCTGGAAAGAAGCTTTCTGAGAAACTGCTTAGTGTTCTGTTAATTCATCTCACAGAGTTACATCTGTATTTCGTGGATCTCTTTGCTAGCCTTATTTCTGTGGAATCTGAGAACAGATATTTCGGATCCCTTTGAAGACTATAGGGCCAAAGGAAATATCCTCCGATAACAAAGAGAAAGAAGCTTTCTGAGAAACTTCTTTGTGTTCTGTGAAATCATCTCACAGAGTTACAGCTTTCCCTTCAAGAAGCCTTTCGCTAAGACTCTTCTTGAGGAATTGGCAAAGTGATATTTGGAAGCCCATAGAGGGCTATGGTGAAAAAGGAAATATCCTCAGATGAAATCTGGAATGAAGCTTTCTGAGAAACTGCTTAGTGTTCTGTTAATTCATCTCACAGAGTTACATCTGTATTTCGTGGATCTCTTTGCTAGCCTTATTTCTGTGGAATCTGAGAACAGATATTTCGGATCCCTTTGAAGACTATAGGGCCAAAGGAAATATCCTCCGATAACAAAGAGAAAGAAGCTTTCTGAGAAACTTCTTTGTGTTCTGTGAAATCATCTCACAGAGTTACAGCTTTCCCCTCAAGAAGCCTTTCGCTAAGACAGTTCTTGTGGAATTGGCAAAGTGATATTTGGAAGCCCATAGAGGGCTATGGTGAAAAAGGAAATATCCTCAGATGAAATCTGGAAAGAAGCTTTCTGAGAAACTGCTTAGTGTTCTGTTAATTCATCTCACAGAGTTACATCTGTATTTCGTGGATCTCTTTGCTAGCCTTATTTCTGTGGAATCTGAGAACAGGTATTTGAGATCCCTTTGAAGACTATAGGGACAAAGGAAATATCCTCCGATTACAAAGAGAAAGAATCTTTCTTAGAAACTTCTTTGTGTTCTGTGAAATCATCTCACAGAGTTACAGCTTTCCCCTCAAGAAGCCTTTCGCTAAGACAGTTCTTGTGGAATTGGCAAAGTGATATTTGAAAGCCCATAGAGGACAATGGTGAAAAAGGAAATATCATCAGATGAAATCTGTAAAGAAGCTTTCTGAGAAACTGCTTAGTGTTCTGTTAATTCATCTCACAGAGTTACATCTGTATTTCGTGGATCTCTTTGCTAGCCTTATTTCTGTGGAATCTGAGAACAGATATTTCGGATCCCATTGAAGAGTATAGGGCCATAGGAAATATCTTCTGATAACAAAGAGAAAGAAGCTTTCTGAGAAACTTCTTTGTGTTCTGTGAAATCATCTCACAGAGTTACAGCTTTCCCCTCAAGAAGCCTTTCGCTAAGACACTTCTTGAGAAATTGGCAAAGTGATATTTGGAAGCCCATAGAGGGCTGGGGTGAAAAAGGAAATATCCTCAGGTGAAATCTGGAAAGAAGCTTTCTGAGAAACTGCTTAGTGTTCTGTTAATTCATCTCACAGAGTTACATCTGTATTTCGTGGATATCTTTGCTAGCCTTATTTCTGTGGAATCTGAGAACACATATTTCGGATCCCTTTGAAGACTATAGGGCCAAAGGAAATATCCTCCGATAACAAAGAGAAAGAAGCTTTCTGAGAAACTTCTTTGTGTTCTGTGAAATCATCTCACAGAGATACAGCTCTCCCCTCAAGAAGCCTTTCGCTAAGACAGTTCTTGTGGAATTGGCAAAGTGATATTTGGAAGCCCATAGAGGGCTATGGTGAAAAAGGAAATATCCTCAGATGAAATCTGGAAAGAAGCTTTCTGAAAAACTGCTTAGTGTTCTGTTAATTCATCTCACAGAGTTACATCTGTATTTCGTGGATATCTTTGCTAGCCTTATTTCTGCGGAATCTGAGAACAGATATTTCGGATCCCTTTGAAGACTATAGGGCCAAAGGAAATATCCTCCGATAACAAAGAGAAAGAAGCTTTCTGAGAATCTTCTTTGTGTTCTGTGAAATCATCTCCCAGAGTTACAGCTCTCCCCTCAAGAAGCCTTTCGCTAAGACAGTTCTTGTGGAATTGGCAAAGTGATATTTGGAAGCCCATAGAGGGCTATGGTGAAAAAGGAAATATCCTCAGATGAAATCTGGAAAGAAGCTTTCTGAGAAACTGCTTAGTGTTCTGTTAATTCATCTCACAGAGTTACATCGGTATTTCGTGGATCACTTTGCTAGGCTTATTTCTGTGGAATCTGAGAACAGGTATTTCAGATCCCTTTGAAGACTATAGGGACAAAGGAAATATCCTCCGATTACAAAGAGAAAGAAGCTTTCTTAGAAACTTCTTTGTGTTCTGTGAAATCATCTCACAGAGTTACAGCTTTCCCCTCAAGAAGCCTTTCGCTAAGACAGTTCTTGTGGAATTGGCAAAGTGATATCTGGAAGCCCATAGAGGGCTATGGTGAAAAAGGAAATATCCTCAGATGAAAATTGGAAAGAAGCTTTCTGAGAAACTGCTTAGTGTTCTGTTAATTCATCTCACAGAGTTACATCTGTATTTCGTGGATCTCTTCGCTAGCCTTATTTCTGTGGAATCTGAGAACAGATATTTCGGATCCCATTGAAGACTATAGGGCCAAAGGAAATATCTTCCGATAACAAAGAGAAAGAAGCTTTCTGAGAAACTTCTTTGTGTTCTGTGAAATCATCTCACAGAGTTACAGCTTTCCCCTCAAGAAGCCTTTCGCTAAGACACTTCTTGAGAAATTGGCAAAGTGATATTTGGAAGCCCATAGAGGGCTATCGTGAAAAAGGAAATATCCTCAGATGAAATCTGGAAAGAAGCTTTCTGAGAAACTGCTTAGTGTTCTGTTAATTCATCTCACAGAGTTACATCTGTATTTCGTGGATATCTTTGCTAGCCTTATTTCTGCGGAATCTGAGAAAAGATATTTCGGATCCCTTTGAAGACTATAGGGCCAAAGGAAATATCCTCCGATAACAAAGAGAAAGAAGCTTTCTGAGAAACTTCTTTCTGTTCTGTGAAATCTTCTCCCAGAGTTACAGCTTTCCCCTCAAGTAGCTTTTCGCTAAGACAGTTCTTGTGGAATTGGCAAAGTGATATTTGGAAGCCCATAGAGGGCAATGGTGAAAAAGGAAATATCCTAAGATGAAATCTGGAAAGAAGCTTTCTGAGAAAATGCTTAGTGTTCTGTTAATTCATCTCACAGAGTTACATCTGTATTTCCTGGATCTCTTTCCTAGCCTTATTTCTTTGGAATCTGAGAACAGATATTTCGGATCCCTTTGAAGTCTATAGGGCCAAAGGAAATGTCTTCCGATAACAAAGAGAAAGAAGCTTTCTGAGAAACTTCTTTGTGTTCTGTGAAATCATCTCCCAGAGTTACAGCTTTCCTCTCAAGAAGCCTTTCGCTAAGACAGTTCTTGTGGAACAGGCAAAGTGATATTTGGAAGCCCATAGAGGGCTATGGTGAAAAAGGAAATATCCTCAGATGAAATCTGGAAAGAAGCTTTCTGAGAAACTGCTTAGTGTTCTGTTAATTCATCTCACAGAGTTACATCTGTATTTCGTGGATATCTTTGCTAGCCTTATTTCTGCGGAATCTGAGAACAGATATTTCGGATCCCTTTGAAGACTATAGGGCCAAAGGAAATATCCTCCGATAACAAAGAGAAAGAAGCTGTCTGAGAAACTTCTTTGTGATCTGTGAAATCATCTCCCAGAGTTACACCTTTCCCCTCAAGAAGCCTTTCGCTAAGACAGTTCTTGTGGAATTGGCAAAGTGATATTTGGAAGCCCATAGAGGGCTATGGTGAAAAAGGAAATATCCTAAGATGAAATCTGGAAAGAAGCTTTCTGAGAAAATGCTTAGTGTTCTGTTAATTCATCTCACAGAGTTACATCTGTATTTCCTGGATCTCTTTCCTAGCCTTATTTCTTTGGAATCTGAGAACAGATATTTCGGATCCCTTTGAAGTCTATAGGGCCAAAGGAAATATCTTCCGATAACAAAAAGAAAGAAGCTTTCTGAGAAACTTCTTTGTGTTCTGTGAAATCATCTCCCAGAGTTACAGCTTTCCTCTCAAGAAGCCTTTCGCTAAGACAGTTCTTGTGGAACTGGCAAAGTGATATTTGGAAGCCCATAGAGGGCTATGGTGAAAAAGGAAATATCCTCAGATGAAATCTGGAAAGAATCTTTCTGAGAAACTGCTTAGTGTTCTGTTAATTCATCTCACAGAGTTACATCTGTATTTCGTGGATCTCTTTGCTAGGCTTATTTCTGTGGAATCTGAGAACAGGTATTTCAGATCCCTTTGAAGACTATAGGGACAAAGGAAATATCCTCCGATTACAAAGAGAAAGAAGCTTTCTTAGAAACTTCTTTGTGTTCTGTGAAATCATCTCACAGAGTTACAGCTTTCCCCTCAAGAAGCCTTTCGCTAAGACAGTTCTTGTGGAATTGGCAAAGTGATATTTGGAAGCCCATAGAGGGCTATGGTGAAAAAGGAAATATCCTCAGATGAAAATTGGAAAGAAGCTTTCTGAGAAACTGCTTAGTGTTCTGTTAATTCATCTCACAGAGTTACATCTGTATTTCGTGGATCTCTTTGCTAGCCTTATTTCTGTGGAATCTGAGAACAGATATTTCGGATCCCTTTGAAGACTATAGGGCCAATGGAAATATCCTCCGATAACAAAGAGATAGAAGCTTTCTGAGAAACTTCTTTGTGTTCTGTGAAATCATCTCACCGAGTTACAGCTTTCCCCTCAAGAAGCCTTTCGCTAAGACAGTTCTTGTGGAATTGGCAAAGTGATATTTGGAAGCCCATAGAGGGCTATGGTGAAAAAGGAAATATCCTCAGATGAAATCTGGAAAGAAGCTTTCTGAGAAACTGCTTAGTGTTCTGTTAATTCATCTCCCAGAGTTACATCTGTATTTCGTGGATCTCTTTGCTACCTTTATTTCTGTGGAATCTGAGACAGATACTTCGGATCCCTTTGAAGACTATAGGGCCAAAGGAAATATCTTAAGATAACACAGAGAAAGAAGCTTTCTGAGAAACTTCTTTGTGTTCTGTGAAATCATCTCACAGAGTTACAGCTTTCCCCTCAAGAAGCCTTTCGCTAAGACACTTCTTGAGAAATTGGCAAAGTGATATTTGGAAGCCCATAGAGGGCTGTGGTGAAAAAGGAAATATCCTCAGGTGAAATCTGGAAAGAAGCTTTCTGAGAAACTGCTTAGTGTTCTGTTAATTCATCTCACAGAGTTACATCTGTATTTCGTGGATCTCTTTGCTAGCCTTATTTCTGTGGAATCTGAGAACAGATATTTCGGATCCCTTTGAAGACTATAGGGCCAAAGGAAATATCCTCCGATAACAAAGAGAAAGAAGCTTTCTGAGAAACTTCTTTGTGTTCTGTGAAATCATCTCACAGAGTTACAGCTTTCCCTTCAAGAAGCCTTTCGCTAAGACTCTTCTTGAGGAATTGGCAAAGTGATATTTGGAAGCCCATAGAGGGCTATGGTGAAAAAGGAAATATCCTCAGATGAAATCTGGAATGAAGCTTTCTGAGAAACTGCTTAGTGTTCTGTTAATTCATCTCACAGAGTTACATCTGTATTTCGTGGATCTCTTTGCTAGCCTTATTTCTGTGGAATCTGAGAACAGATATTTCGGATCCCTTTGAAGACTATAGGGCCAAAGGAAATATCCTCCGATAACAAAGAGAAAGAAGCTTTCTGAGAAACTTCTTTGTGTTCTGTGAAATCATCTCACAGAGTTACAGCTTTCCCCTCAAGAAGCCTTTCGCTAAGACAGTTCTTGTGGAACTGGCAAAGTGATATTTGGAAGCCCATAGAGGGCTATGGTGAAAAAGGAAATATCCTCAGATGAAATCTGGAAAGAATCTTTCTGAGAAACTGCTTAGTGTTCTGTTAATTCATCTCACAGAGTTACATCTGTATTTCGTGGATCTCTTCGCTAGCCTTATTTCTGTGGAATCTGAGAACAGATATTTCAGATCCCATTAAAGACTATAGGGCCAAAGGAAATATCCTCCGATAACCAAGAGAAAGAAGCTTTCTGAGAAACTTCTTTGTGTTCTGTGAAATCATCTCACAGAGTTACAGCTTTCCCCTCAAGAAGCCTTTCGCTAAGACACTTCTTGTGGAATTGGCAAAGTGATATTTGGAAGCCCATAGAGGGCTATGGTGAAAAAGGAAATATCCTCAGATGAGATCTGGAAAGAAGCTTTCTGAGAAACTGCTTAGTGTTCTGTTAATTCCTCTCACAGAGTTACATCTGTATTTCGTGGATATCTTTGCTAGCCTTATTTCTGTGGAATCTGAGGACAGATATTTCGAATCCCTTTGAAGACTATAGGGCCAAAGGAAATATCCTCCGGTAACAAAGAGAAAGAAGCTTTCTGAGAAACTTCTTTGTGTTCTGTGAAATCATCTCACAGAGTTACAGCTTTCCCCTCAAGAAGCCTTTCGCTAAGACACTTCTTGTGGAATTGGCAAAGTGATATTTGGAAGCCCATTGAGGACAATGGTGAAAAAGGAAATATCATCAGATGAAATCTGTAAAGAAGCTTTCTGAGAAACTGCTTAGTGTTCTGTTAATTCATCTCACAGAGTTACATCTGTATTTCGTGGATCTCTTTGCTAGCCTTATTTCTGTGGAATCTGAGAACAGATATTTCGGATCCCATTGAAGACTATAGGGCCAAAGGAAATATCTTAAGATAACACAGAGAAAGAAGCTTTCTGAGAAACTTCTTTGTGTTCTGTGAAATCATCTCACAGAGTTACAGCTTTCCCCTCAAGAAGCCTTTCGCTAAGACACTTCTTGAGAAATTGGCAAAGTGATATTTGGAAGCCCATAGAGGGCTGTGGTGAAAAAGGAAATATCCTCAGGTGAAATCTGGAAAGAAGCTTCCTGAGAAACTGCTTAGTGTTCTGTTAATTCATCTCACAGAGTTACATCTGTATTTCGTGGATCTCTTTGCTAGCCTTATTTCTGTGGAATCTGAGAACAGATATTTCGGATCCCTTTGAAGACTATAGGGCCAAAGGAAATATCCTCCGATAACAAAGAGAAAGAAGCTTTCTGAGAAACTTCTTTGTGTTCTGTGAAATCATCTCACAGAGTTACAGCTTTCCCTTCAAGAAGCCTTTCGCTAAGACTCTTCTTGAGGAATTGGCAAAGTGATATTTGGAAGCCCATAGAGGGCTATGGTGAAAAAGGAAATATCCTCAGATGAAATCTGGAATGAAGCTTTCTGAGAAACTGCTTAGTGTTCTGTTAATTCATCTCACAGAGTTACATCTGTATTTCGTGGATCTCTTTGCTAGCCTTATTTCTGTGGAATCTGAGAACAGATATTTCGGATCCCTTTGAAGACTATAGGGCCAAAGGAAATATCCTCCGATAACAAAGAGAAAGAAGCTTTCTGAGAAACTTCTTTGTGTTCTGTGAAATCATCTCACAGAGTTACAGCTTTCCCCTCAAGTAGCCTTTCGCTAAGACAGATCTTGTGGAATTGGCAAAGTGATATTTGGAAGCCCATAGAGGGCTATGGTGAAAAAGGAAATATCCTCAGATGAAATCTGGAAAGAAGCTTTCTGAGAAACTGCTTAGTGTTCTGTTAATTCATCTCACAGAGTTACATCTGTATTTCGTGGATCTCTTTGCTAGCCTTATTTCTGTGGAATCTGAGAACAGGTATTTGAGATCCCTTTGAAGACTATAGGGACAAAGGAAATATCCTCCGATTACAAAGAGAAAGAATCTTTCTTAGAAACTTCTTTGTGTTCTGTGAAATCATCTCACAGAGTTACAGCTTTCCCCTCAAGAAGCCTTTCGCTAAGACAGTTCTTGTGGAATTGGCAAAGTGATATTTGGAAGCCCATAGAGGACAATGGTGAAAAAGGAAATATCATCAGATGAAATCTGTAAAGAAGCTTTCTGAGAAACTGCTTAGTGTTCTGTTAATTCATCTCACAGAGTTACATCTGTATTTCGTGGATCTCTTTGCTAGCCTTATTTCTGTGGAATCTGAGAACAGATATTTCGGATCCCATTGAAGAGTATAGGGCCATAGGAAATATCTTCCGATAACAAAGAGAAAGAAGCTTTCTGAGAAACTTCTTTGTGTTCTGTGAAATCATCTCACAGAGTTACAGCTTTCCCCTCAAGAAGCCTTTCGCTAAGACACTTCTTGAGAAATTGGCAAAGTGATATTTGGAAGCCCATAGAGGGCTGGGGTGAAAAAGGAAATATCCTCAGGTGAAATCTGGAAAGAAGCTTTCTGAGAAACTGCTTAGTGTTCTGTTAATTCATCTCACAGAGTTACATCTGTATTTCGTGGATATCTTTGCTAGCCTTATTTCTGTGGAATCTGAGAACACATATTTCGGATCCCTTTGAAGACTATAGGGCCAAAGGAAATATCCTCCGATAACAAAGAGAAAGAAGCTTTCTGAGAAACTTCTTTGTGTTCTGTGAAATCATCTCACAGAGATACAGCTCTCCCCTCAAGAAGCCTTTCGCTAAGACAGTTCTTGTGGAATTGGCAAAGTGATATTTGGAAGCCCATAGAGGGCTATGGTGAAAAAGGAAATATCCTCAGATGAAATCTGGAAAGAAGCTTTCTGAAAAACTGCTTAGTGTTCTGTTAATTCATCTCACAGAGTTACATCTGTATTTCGTGGATATCTTTGCTAGCCTTATTTCTGCGGAATCTGAGAACAGATATTTCGGATCCCTTTGAAGACTATAGGGCCAACGGAAATATCCTCCGATAACAAAGAGAAAGAAGCTTTCTGAGAAACTTCTTTGTGTTCTGTGAAATCATCTCCCAGAGTTACAGCTCTCCCCTCAAGAAGCCTTTCGCTAAGACAGTTCTTGTGGAATTGGCAAAGTGATATTTGGAAGCCCATAGAGGGCTATGGTGAAAAAGGAAATATCCTCAGATGAAATCTGGAAAGAAGCTTTCTGAGAAACTGCTTAGTGTTCTGTTAATTCATCTCACAGAGTTACATCGGTATTTCGTGGATCACTTTGCTAGGCTTATTTCTGTGGAATCTGAGAACAGGTATTTCAGATCCCTTTGAAGACTATAGGGACAAAGGAAATATCCTCCGATTACAAAGAGAAAGAAGCTTTCTTAGAAACTTCTTTGTGTTCTGTGAAATCATCTCACAGAGTTACAGCTTTCCCCTCAAGAAGCCTTTCGCTAAGACAGTTCTTGTGGAATTGGCAAAGTGATATCTGGAAGCCCATAGAGGGCTATGGTGAAAAAGGAAATATCCTCAGATGAAAATTGGAAAGAAGCTTTCTGAGAAACTGCTTAGTGTTCTGTTAATTCATCTCACAGAGTTACATCTGTATTTCGTGGATCTCTTTGCTAGCCTTATTTCTGTGGAATCTGAGAACAGATATTTCGGATCCCATTGAAGACTATAGGGCCAAAGGAAATATCTTCCGATAACAAAGAGAAAGAAGCTTTCTGAGAAACTTCTTTGTGTTCTGTGAAATCATCTCACAGAGTTACAGCTTTCCCCTCAAGAAGCCTTTCGCTAAGACACTTCTTGAGAAATTGGCAAAGTGATATTTGGAAGCCCATAGAGGGCTATCGTGAAAAAGGAAATATCCTCAGATGAAATCTGGAAAGAAGCTTTCTGAGAAACTGCTTAGTGTTCTGTTAATTCATCTCACAGAGTTACATCTGTATTTCGTGGATATCTTTGCTAGCCTTATTTCTGCGGAATCTGAGAAAAGATATTTCGGATCCCTTTGAAGACTATAGGGCCAAAGGAAATATCCTCCGATAACAAAGAGAAAGAAGCTTTCTGAGAAACTTCTTTCTGTTCTGTGAAATCTTCTCCCAGAGTTACAGCTTTCCCCTCAAGTAGCTTTTCGCTAAGACAGTTCTTGTGGAATTGGCAAAGTGATATTTGGAAGCCCATAGAGGGCAATGGTGAAAAAGGAAATATCCTAAGATGAAATCTGGAAAGAAGCTTTCTGAGAAACTGCTTAGTGTTCTGTTAATTCATCTCACAGAGTTACATCTGTATTTCGTGGATCTCTTTCCTAGCCTTATTTCTTTGGAATCTGAGAACAGATATTTCGGATCCCTTTGAAGTCTATAGGGCCAAAGGAAATGTCTTCCGATAACAAAGAGAAAGAAGCTTTCTGAGAAACTTCTTTGTGTTCTGTGAAATCATCTCCCAGAGTTACAGCTTTCCTCTCAAGAAGCCTTTCGCTAAGACAGTTCTTGTGGAACAGGCAAAGTGATATTTGGAAGCCCATAGAGGGCTATGGTGAAAAAGGAAATATCCTCAGATGAAATCTGGAAAGAAGCTTTCTGAGAAACTGCTTAGTGTTCTGTTAATTCATCTCACAGAGTTACATCTGTATTTCGTGGATATCTTTGCTAGCCTTATTTCTGCGGAATCTGAGAACAGATATTTCGGATCCCTTTGAAGACTATAGGGCCAAAGGAAATATCCTCCGATAACAAAGAGAAAGAAGCTGTCTGAGAAACTTCTTTGTGATCTGTGAAATCTTCTCCCAGAGTTACAGCTTTCCTCTCAAGAAGCCTTTCGCTAAGACAGTTCTTGTGGAACTGGCAAAGTGATATTTGGAAGCCCATAGAGGGCTATGGTGAAAAAGGAAATATCCTCAGATGAAATCTGGAAAGAATCTTTCTGAGAAACTGCTTAGTGTTCTGTTAATTCATCTCACAGAGTTACATCTGTATTTCGTGGATCTCTTTGCTAGGCTTATTTCTGTGGAATCTGAGAACAGGTATTTCAGATCCCTTTGAAGACTATAGGGACAAAGGAAATATCCTCCGATTACAAAGAGAAAGAAGCTTTCTTAGAAACTTCTTTGTGTTCTGTGAAATCATCTCACAGAGTTACAGCTTTCCCCTCAAGAAGCCTTTCGCTAAGACAGTTCTTGTGGAATTGGCAAAGTGATATTTGGAAGCCCATAGAGGGCTATGGTGAAAAAGGAAATATCCTCAGATGAAAATTGGAAAGAAGCTTTCTGAGAAACTGCTTAGTGTTCTGTTAATTCATCTCACAGAGTTACATCTGTATTTCGTGGATCTCTTTGCTAGCCTTATTTCTGTGGAATCTGAGAACAGATATTTCGGATCCCTTTGAAGACTATAGGGCCAATGGAAATATCCTCCGATAACAAAGAGATAGAAGCTTTCTGAGAAACTTCTTTGTGTTCTGTGAAATCATCTCACCGAGTTACAGCTTTCCCCTCAAGAAGCCTTTCGCTAAGACAGTTCTTGTGGAATTGGCAAAGTGATATTTGGAAGCCCAAAGAGGGCTATGGTGAAAAAGGAAATATCCTCAGATGAAATCTGGAAAGAAGCTTTCTGAGAAACTGCTTAGTGTTCTGTTAATTCATCTCCCAGAGTTACATCTGTATTTCGTGGATCTCTTTGCTACCCTTATTTCTGTGGAATCTGAGACAGATACTTCGGATCCCTTTGAAGACTGTAGGGCCAAAGGAAATATCCTCCGATAACAAAGAGAAAGAAGCTTTCTGAGAAACTTCTTTGTGTTCTGTGAAATCATCTCCCAGAGTTACAGCTTTCCCCTCAAGAAGCCTTTCGCTAAGACAGTTCTTGAGGAATTGGCAAAGTGATATTTGGAAGCCCATAGAGGGCTATGGTGAAAAAGGAAATATCCTCAGATGAAATCTGGAAGGAAGCTTTCTGAGAAACTGCTTAGTGTTCTGTTAATTCATCTCACAGAGTTACATCTGTATTTCGTGGATCTCTTTCCTAGCCTTATTTCTGTGGAATCTGAGAACAGATATTTCGGATCCCATTGAAGTCTATAGGGCCAAAGGAAATATCTTCCGATAACAAAGGGAAAGAAGCTTTCTGAGAAACTTCTTTGTGTTCTGTGAAATCATCTCCCAGAGTTACAGCTTTCCTCTCAAGACGCCTTTCGCTAAGACAGTTCTTGTGGAACTGGCAAAGTGATATTTGGAAGCCCATAGAGGGCTATGGTGAAAAAGGAAATATCCTCAGATGAAATCTGGAAAGAATCTTTCTGAGAAACTGCTTAGTGTTCTGTTAATTCATCTCACAGAGTTACATCTGTATTTCGTGGATCTCTTTGCTAGCCTTATTTCTGTGGAATCTGAGAACAGATATTTCAGATCCCATTAAAGACTATAGGGCCAAAGGAAATATCCTCCGATAACCAAGAGAAAGAAGCTTTCTGAGAAACTTCTTTGTGTTCTGTGAAATCATCTCACAGAGTTACAGCTTTCCCCTCAAGAAGCCTTTCGCTAAGACACTTCTTGTGGAATTGGCAAAGTGATATTTGTAAGCCCATAGAGGGCTATGGTGAAAAAGGAAATATCCTCAGATGAGATCTGGAAAGAAGCTTTCTGAGAAACTGCTTAGTGTTCTGTTAATTCATCTCACAGAGTTACATCTGTATTTCGTGGATATCTTTGCTAGCCTTATTTCTGTGGAATCTGAGGACAGATATTTCGAATCCCTTTGAAGACTATAGGGCCAAAGGAAATATCCTCCGGTAACAAAGAGAAAGAAGCTTTCTGAGAAACTTCTTTGTGTTCTGTGAAATCATCTCACAGAGTTACAGCTTTCCCCTCAATAAGCCTTTCGCTAAGACACTTCTTGTGGAATTGGCAAAGTGATATTTGGAAGCCCATTGAGGACAATGGTGAAAAAGGAAATATCATCAGATGAAATCTGTAAAGAAGCTTTCTGAGAAACTGCTTAGTGTTCTGTTAATTCATCTCACAGAGTTACATCTGTATTTCGTGGGTCTCTTTGCTAGCCTTATTTCTGTGGAATCTGAGAACAGATATTTCGGATCCCATTGAAGACTATAGGGCCAAAGGAAATATCTTAAGATAACACAGAGAAAGAAGCTTTCTGAGAAACTTCTTTGTGTTCTGTGAAATCATCTCACAGAGTTACAGCTTTCCCCTCAAGAAGCCTTTCGCTAAGACACTTCTTGAGAAATTGGCAAAGTGATATTTGGAAGCCCATAGAGGGCTGTGGTGAAAAAGGAAATATCCTCAGGTGAAATCTGGAAAGAAGCTTTCTGAGAAACTGCTTAGTGTTCTGTTAATTCATCTCACAGAGTTACATCTGTATTTCGTGGATATCTTTGCTAGCCTTATTTCTGCGGAATCTGAGAAAAGATATTTCGGATCCCTTTGAAGACTATAGGGCCAAAGGAAATATCCTCCGATAACAAAGAGAAAGAAGCTTTCTGAGAAACTTCTTTCTGTTCTGTGAAATCTTCTCCCAGAGTTACAGCTTTCCCCTAAAGTAGCTTTTCGCTAAGACAGTTCTTGTGGAATTGGCAAAGTGATATTTGGAAGCCCATAGAGGGCAATGGTGAAAAAGGAAATATCCTAAGATGAAATCTGGAAAGAAGCTTTCTGAGAAACTGCTTAGTGTTCTGTTAATTCATCTCACAGAGTTACATCTGTATTTCGTGGATCTCTTTCCTAGCCTTATTTCTGTGGAATCTGAGAACAGATATTTCGGATCCCTTTGAAGTCTATAGGGCCAAAGGAAATGTCTTCCGATAACAAAGAGAAAGAAGCTTTCTGAGAAACTTCTTTGTGTTCTGTGAAATCATCTCCCAGAGTTACAGCTTTCCTCTCAAGAAGCCTTTCGCTAAGACAGTTCTTGTGGAACAGGCAAAGTGATATTTGGAAGCCCATAGAGGGCTATGGTGAAAAAGGAAATATCCTCAGATGAAATCTGGAAAGAAGCTTTCTGAGAAACTGCTTAGTGTTCTGTTAATTCATCTCACAGAGTTACATCTGTATTTCGTGGATATCTTTGCTAGCCTTATTTCTGCGGAATCTGAGAACAGATATTTCGGATCCCTTTGAAGACTATAGGGCCAAAGGAAATATCCTCCGATAACAAAGAGAAAGAAGCTGTCTGAGAAACTTCTTTGTGATCTGTGAAATCATCTCCCAGAGTTACACCTTTCCCCTCAAGAAGCCTTTCGCTAAGACAGTTCTTGTGGAATTGGCAAAGTGATATTTGGAAGCCCATAGAGGGCTATGGTGAAAAAGGAAATATCCTAAGATGAAATCTGGAAAGAAGCTTTCTGAGAAAATGCTTAGTGTTCTGTTAATTCATCTCACAGAGTTACATCTGTATTTCCTGGATCTCTTTCCTAGCCTTATTTCTTTGGAATCTGAGAACAGATATTTCGGATCCCTTTGAAGTCTATAGGGCCAAAGGAAATATCTTCCGATAACAAAAAGAAAGAAGCTTTCTGAGAAACTTCTTTGTGTTCTGTGAAATCATCTCCCAGAGTTACAGCTTTCCTCTCAAGAAGCCTTTCGCTAAGACAGTTCTTGTGGAACTGGCAAAGTGATATTTGGAAGCCCATAGAGGGCTATGGTGAAAAAGGAAATATCCTCAGATGAAATCTGGAAAGAATCTTTCTGAGAAACTGCTTAGTGTTCTGTTAATTCATCTCACAGAGTTACATCTGTATTTCGTGGATCTCTTTGCTAGGCTTATTTCTGTGGAATCTGAGAACAGGTATTTCAGATCCCTTTGAAGACTATAGGGACAAAGGAAATATCCTCCGATTACAAAGAGAAAGAAGCTTTCTTAGAAACTTCTTTGTGTTCTGTGAAATCATCTCACAGAGTTACAGCTTTCCCCTCAAGAAGCCTTTCGCTAAGACAGTTCTTGTGGAATTGGCAAAGTGATATTTGGAAGCCCATAGAGGGCTATGGTGAAAAAGGAAATATCCTCAGATGAAAATTGGAAAGAAGCTTTCTGAGAAACTGCTTAGTGTTCTGTTAATTCATCTCACAGAGTTACATCTGTATTTCGTGGATCTCTTTGCTAGCCTTATTTCTGTGGAATCTGAGAACAGATATTTCGGATCCCTTTGAAGACTATAGGGCCAATGGAAATATCCTCCGATAACAAAGAGATAGAAGCTTTCTGAGAAACTTCTTTGTGTTCTGTGAAATCATCTCACCGAGTTACAGCTTTCCCCTCAAGAAGCCTTTCGCTAAGACAGTTCTTGTGGAATTGGCAAAGTGATATTTGGAAGCCCATAGAGGGCTATGGTGAAAAAGGAAATATCCTCAGATGAAATCTGGAAAGAAGCTTTCTGAGAAACTGCTTAGTGTTCTGTTAATTCATCTCCCAGAGTTACATCTGTATTTCGTGGATCTCTTTGCTACCTTTATTTCTGTGGAATCTGAGACAGATACTTCGGATCCCTTTGAAGACTATAGGGCCAAAGGAAATATCCTCCGATAACAAAGAGAAAGAAGCTTTCTGAGAAACTTCTTTGTGTTCTGTGAAATCATCTCCCAGAGTTACAGCTTTCCCCTCAAGAAGCCTTTCGCTAAGACAGTTCTTGAGGAATTGGCAAAGTGATATTTGGAAGCCCATAGAGGGCTATGGTGAAAAAGGAAATATCCTCAGATGAAATCTGGAAGGAAGCTTTCTGAGAAACTGCTTAGTGTTCTGTTAATTCATCTCACAGAGTTACATCTGTATATCGTGGATCTCTTTCCTAGCCTTATTTCTGTGGAATCTGAGAACAGATATTTCGGATCCCATTGAAGTCTATAGGGCCAAAGGAAATATCTTCCGATAACAAAGGGAAAGAAGCTTTCTGAGAAACTTCTTTGTGTTCTGTGAAATCATCTCCCAGAGTTACAGCTTTCCTCTCAAGACGCCTTTCGCTAAGACAGTTCTTGTGGAACTGGCAAAGTGATATTTGGAAGCCCATAGAGGGCTATGGTGAAAAAGGAAATATCCTCAGATGAAATCTGGAAAGAATCTTTCTGAGAAACTGCTTAGTGTTCTGTTAATTCATCTCACAGAGTTACATCTGTATTTCGTGGATCTCTTTGCTAGCCTTATTTCTGTGGAATCTGAGAACAGATATTTCAGATCCCGTTAAAGACTATAGGGCCAAAGGAAATATCCTCCGATAACCAAGAGAAAGAAGCTTTCTGAGAAACTTCTTTGTGTTCTGTGAAATCATCTCACAGAGTTACAGCTTTCCCCTCAAGAAGCCTTTCGCTAAGACACTTCTTGTGGAATTGGCAAAGTGATATTTGTAAGCCCATAGAGGGCTATGGTGAAAAAGGAAATATCCTCAGATGAGATCTGGAAAGAAGCTTTCTGAGAAACTGCTTAGTGTTCTGTTAATTCATCTCACAGAGTTACATCTGTATTTCGTGGATCTCTTTGCTAGCCTTATTTCTGTGGAATCTGAGGACAGATATTTCGAATCCCTTTGAAGACTATAGGGCCAAAGGAAATATCCTCCGGTAACAAAGAGAAAGAAGCTTTCTGAGAAACTTCTTTGTGTTCTGTGAAATCATCTCACAGAGTTACAGCTTTCCCCTCAAGAAGCCTTTCGCTAAGACACTTCTTGTGGAATTGGCAAAGTGATATTTGGAAGCCCATTGAGGACAATGGTGAAAAAGGAAATATCATCAGATGAAATCTGTAAAGAAGCTTTCTGAGAAACTGCTTAGTGTTCTGTTAATTCATCTCACAGAGTTACATCTGTATTTCGTGGGTCTCTTTGCTAGCCTTATTTCTGTGGAATCTGAGAACAGATATTTCGGATCCCATTGAAGACTATAGGGCCAAAGGAAATATCTTAAGATAACACAGAGAAAGAAGCTTTCTGAGAAACTTCTTTGTGTTCTGTGAAATCATCTCACAGAGTTACAGCTTTCCCCTCAAGAAGCCTTTCGCTAAGACACTTCTTGAGAAATTGGCAAAGTGATATTTGGAAGCCCATAGAGGGCTGTGGTGAAAAAGGAAATATCCTCAGGTGAAATCTGGAAAGAAGCTTTCTGAGAAACTGCTTAGTGTTCTGTTAATTCATCTCACAGAGTTACATCTGTATTTCGTGGATCTCTTTGCTAGCCTTATTTCTGTGGAATCTGAGAACAGATATTTCGGATCCCTTTGAAGACTATAGGGCCAAAGGAAATATCCTCCGATAACAAAGAGAAAGAAGCTTTCTGAGAAACTTCTTTGTGTTCTGTGAAATCATCTCACAGAGTTACAGCTTTCCCTTCAAGAAGCCTTTCGCTAAGACTCTTCTTGAGGAATTGGCAAAGTGATATTTGGAAGCCCATAGAGGGCTATGGTGAAAAAGGAAATATCCTCAGATGAAATCTGGAATGAAGCTTTCTGAGAAACTGCTTAGTGTTCTGTTAATTCATCTCACAGAGTTACATCTGTATTTCGTGGATCTCTTTGCTAGCCTTATTTCTGTGGAATCTGAGAACAGATATTTCGGATCCCTTTGAAGACTATAGGGCCAAAGGAAATATCCTCCGATAACAAAGAGAAAGAAGCTTTCTGAGAAACTTCTTTGTGTTCTGTGAAATCATCTCACAGAGTTACAGCTTTCCCCTCAAGAAGCCTTTCGCTAAGACAGTTCTTGTGGAACTGGCAAAGTGATATTTGGAAGCCCATAGAGGGCTATGGTGAAAAAGGAAATATCCTCAGATGAAATCTGGAAAGAATCTTTCTGAGAAACTGCTTAGTGTTCTGTTAATTCATCTCACAGAGTTACATCTGTATTTCGTGGATCTCTTCGCTAGCCTTATTTCTGTGGAATCTGAGAACAGATATTTCAGATCCCATTAAAGACTATAGGGCCAAAGGAAATATCCTCCGATAACCAAGAGAAAGAAGCTTTCTGAGAAACTTCTTTGTGTTCTGTGAAATCATCTCACAGAGTTACAGCTTTCCCCTCAAGAAGCCTTTCGCTAAGACACTTCTTGTGGAATTGGCAAAGTGATATTTGGAAGCCCATAGAGGGCTATGGTGAAAAAGGAAATATCCTCAGATGAGATCTGGAAAGAAGCTTTCTGAGAAACTGCTTAGTGTTCTGTTAATTCCTCTCACAGAGTTACATCTGTATTTCGTGGATATCTTTGCTAGCCTTATTTCTGTGGAATCTGAGGACAGATATTTCGAATCCCTTTGAAGACTATAGGGCCAAAGGAAATATCCTCCGGTAACAAAGAGAAAGAAGCTTTCTGAGAAACTTCTTTGTGTTCTGTGAAATCATCTCACAGAGTTACAGCTTTCCCCTCAAGAAGCCTTTCGCTAAGACACTTCTTGTGGAATTGGCAAAGTGATATTTGGAAGCCCATTGAGGACAATGGTGAAAAAGGAAATATCATCAGATGAAATCTGTAAAGAAGCTTTCTGAGAAACTGCTTAGTGTTCTGTTAATTCATCTCACAGAGTTACATCTGTATTTCGTGGATCTCTTTGCTAGCCTTATTTCTGTGGAATCTGAGAACAGATATTTCGGATCCCATTGAAGACTATAGGGCCAAAGGAAATATCTTAAGATAACACAGAGAAAGAAGCTTTCTGAGAAACTTCTTTGTGTTCTGTGAAATCATCTCACAGAGTTACAGCTTTCCCCTCAAGAAGCCTTTCGCTAAGACACTTCTTGAGAAATTGGCAAAGTGATATTTGGAAGCCCATAGAGGGCTGTGGTGAAAAAGGAAATATCCTCAGGTGAAATCTGGAAAGAAGCTTCCTGAGAAACTGCTTAGTGTTCTGTTAATTCATCTCACAGAGTTACATCTGTATTTCGTGGATCTCTTTGCTAGCCTTATTTCTGTGGAATCTGAGAACAGATATTTCGGATCCCTTTGAAGACTATAGGGCCAAAGGAAATATCCTCCGATAACAAAGAGAAAGAAGCTTTCTGAGAAACTTCTTTGTGTTCTGTGAAATCATCTCACAGAGTTACAGCTTTCCCTTCAAGAAGCCTTTCGCTAAGACTCTTCTTGAGGAATTGGCAAAGTGATATTTGGAAGCCCATAGAGGGCTATGGTGAAAAAGGAAATATCCTCAGATGAAATCTGGAATGAAGCTTTCTGAGAAACTGCTTAGTGTTCTGTTAATTCATCTCACAGAGTTACATCTGTATTTCGTGGATCTCTTTGCTAGCCTTATTTCTGTGGAATCTGAGAACAGATATTTCGGATCCCTTTGAAGACTATAGGGCCAAAGGAAATATCCTCCGATAACAAAGAGAAAGAAGCTTTCTGAGAAACTTCTTTGTGTTCTGTGAAATCATCTCACAGAGTTACAGCTTTCCCCTCAAGTAGCCTTTCGCTAAGACAGATCTTGTGGAATTGGCAAAGTGATATTTGGAAGCCCATAGAGGGCTATGGTGAAAAAGGAAATATCCTCAGATGAAATCTGGAAAGAAGCTTTCTGAGAAACTGCTTAGTGTTCTGTTAATTCATCTCACAGAGTTACATCTGTATTTCGTGGATCTCTTTGCTAGCCTTATTTCTGTGGAATCTGAGAACAGGTATTTGAGATCCCTTTGAAGACTATAGGGACAAAGGAAATATCCTCCGATTACAAAGAGAAAGAATCTTTCTTAGAAACTTCTTTGTGTTCTGTGAAATCATCTCACAGAGTTACAGCTTTCCCCTCAAGAAGCCTTTCGCTAAGACAGTTCTTGTGGAATTGGCAAAGTGATATTTGGAAGCCCATAGAGGACAATGGTGAAAAAGGAAATATCATCAGATGAAATCTGTAAAGAAGCTTTCTGAGAAACTGCTTAGTGTTCTGTTAATTCATCTCACAGAGTTACATCTGTATTTCGTGGATCTCTTTGCTAGCCTTATTTCTGTGGAATCTGAGAACAGATATTTCGGATCCCATTGAAGAGTATAGGGCCATAGGAAATATCTTCCGATAACAAAGAGAAAGAAGCTTTCTGAGAAACTTCTTTGTGTTCTGTGAAATCATCTCACAGAGTTACAGCTTTCCCCTCAAGAAGCCTTTCGCTAAGACACTTCTTGAGAAATTGGCAAAGTGATATTTGGAAGCCCATAGAGGGCTGGGGTGAAAAAGGAAATATCCTCAGGTGAAATCTGGAAAGAAGCTTTCTGAGAAACTGCTTAGTGTTCTGTTAATTCATCTCACAGAGTTACATGTGTATTTCGTGGATCTCTTTGCTAGCCTTATTTCTGTGGAATCTGAGAACAGATATTTCGGATCCCTTTGAAGACTATAGGGCCAAAGGAAATATCCTCCGATAACAAAGAGAAAGAAGCTTTCTGAGAAACTTCTTTGTGTTCTGTGAAATCATCTCACAGAGATACAGCTCTCCCCTCAAGAAGCCTTTCGCTAAGACAGTTCTTGTGGAATTGGCAAAGTGATATTTGGAAGCCCATAGAGGGCTATGGTGAAAAAGGAAATATCCTCAGATGAAATCTGGAAAGAAGCTTTCTGAAAAACTGCTTAGTGTTCTGTTAATTCATCTCACAGAGTTACATCTGTATTTCGTGGATATCTTTGCTAGCCTTATTTCTGCGGAATCTGAGAACAGATATTTCGGATCCCTTTGAAGACTATAGGGCCAACGGAAATATCCTCCGATAACAAAGAGAAAGAAGCTTTCTGAGAAACTTCTTTGTGTTCTGTGAAATCATCTCCCAGAGTTACAGCTCTCCCCTCAAGAAGCCTTTCGCTAAGACAGTTCTTGTGGAATTGGCAAAGTGATATTTGGAAGCCCATAGAGGGCTATGGTGAAAAAGGAAATATCCTCAGATGAAATCTGGAAAGAAGCTTTCTGAGAAACTGCTTAGTGTTCTGTTAATTCATCTCACAGAGTTACATCGGTATTTCGTGGATCACTTTGCTAGGCTTATTTCTGTGGAATCTGAGAACAGGTATTTCAGATCCCTTTGAAGACTATAGGGACAAAGGAAATATCCTCCGATTACAAAGAGAAAGAAGCTTTCTTAGAAACTTCTTTGTGTTCTGTGAAATCATCTCACAGAGTTACAGCTTTCCCCTCAAGAAGCCTTTCGCTAAGACAGTTCTTGTGGAATTGGCAAAGTGATATCTGGAAGCCCATAGAGGGCTATGGTGAAAAAGGAAATATCCTCAGATGAAAATTGGAAAGAAGCTTTCTGAGAAACTGCTTAGTGTTCTGTTAATTCATCTCACAGAGTTACATCTGTATTTCGTGGATCTCTTTGCTAGCCTTATTTCTGTGGAATCTGAGAACAGATATTTCGGATCCCATTGAAGACTATAGGGCCAAAGGAAATATCTTCCGATAACAAAGAGAAAGAAGCTTTCTGAGAAACTTCTTTGTGTTCTGTGAAATCATCTCACAGAGTTACAGCTGTCCCCTCAAGAAGCCTTTCGCTAAGACACTTCTTGAGAAATTGGCAAAGTGATATTTGGAAGCCCATAGAGGGCTATCGTGAAAAAGGAAATATCCTCAGATGAACTCTGGAAAGAAGCTTTCTGAGAAACTGCTTAGTGTTCTGTTAATTCATCTCACAGAGTTACATCTGTATTTCGTGGATATCTTTGCTAGCCTTATTTCTGCGGAATCTGAGAAAAGATATTTCGGATCCCTTTGAAGACTATAGGGCCAAAGGAAATATCCTCCGATAACAAAGAGAAAGAAGCTTTCTGAGAAACTTCTTTCTGTTCTGTGAAATCTTCTCCCAGAGTTACAGCTTTCCCCTCAAGTAGCTTTTCGCTAAGACAGTTCTTGTGGAATTGGCAAAGTGATATTTGGAAGCCCATAGAGGGCAATGGTGAAAAAGGAAATATCCTAAGATGAAATCTGGAAAGAAGCTTTCTGAGAAACTGCTTAGTGTTCTGTTAATTCATCTCACAGAGTTACATCTGTATTTCGTGGATCTCTTTCCTAGCCTTATTTCTTTGGAATCTGAGAACAGAAATTTCGGATCCCTTTGAAGTCTATAGGGCCAAAGGAAATGTCTTCCGATAACAAAGAGAAAGAAGCTTTCTGAGAAACTTCTTTGTGTTCTGTGAAATCATCTCCCAGAGTTACAGCTTTCCTCTCAAGAAGCCTTTCGCTAAGACAGTTCTTGTGGAACAGGCAAAGTGATATTTGGAAGCCCATAGAGGGCTATGGTGAAAAAGGAAATATCCTCAGATGAAATCTGGAAAGAAGCTTTCTGAGAAACTGCTTAGTGTTCTGTTAATTCATCTCACAGAGTTACATCTGTATTTCGTGGATATCTTTGCTAGCCTTATTTCTGCGGAATCTGAGAACAGATATTTCGGATCCCTTTGAAGACTATAGGGCCAAAGGAAATATCCTCCGATAACAAAGAGAAAGAAGCTGTCTGAGAAACTTCTTTGTGATCTGTGAAATCTTCTCCCAGAGTTACAGCTTTCCTCTCAAGAAGCCTTTCGCTAAGACAGTTCTTGTGGAACTGGCAAAGTGATATTTGGAAGCCCATAGAGGGCTATGGTGAAAAAGGAAATATCCTCAGATGAAATCTGGAAAGAATCTTTCTGAGAAACTGCTTAGTGTTCTGTTAATTCATCTCACAGAGTTACATCTGTATTTCGTGGATCTCTTTGCTAGGCTTATTTCTGTGGAATCTGAGAACAGGTATTTCAGATCCCTTTGAAGACTATAGGGACAAAGGAAATATCCTCCGATTACAAAGAGAAAGAAGCTTTCTTAGAAACTTCTTTGTGTTCTGTGAAATCATCTCACAGAGTTACAGCTTTCCCCTCAAGAAGCCTTTCGCTAAGACAGTTCTTGTGGAATTGGCAAAGTGATATTTGGAAGCCCATAGAGGGCTATGGTGAAAAAGGAAATATCCTCAGATGAAAATTGGAAAGAAGCTTTCTGAGAAACTGCTTAGTGTTCTGTTAATTCATCTCACAGAGTTACATCTGTATTTCGTGGATCTCTTTGCTAGCCTTATTTCTGTGGAATCTGAGAACAGATATTTCGGATCCCTTTGAAGACTATAGGGCCAATGGAAATATCCTCCGATAACAAAGAGATAGAAGCTTTCTGAGAAACTTCTTTGTGTTCTGTGAAATCATCTCACCGAGTTACAGCTTTCCCCTCAAGAAGCCTTTCGCTAAGACAGTTCTTGTGGAATTGGCAAAGTGATATTTGGAAGCCCAAAGAGGGCTATGGTGAAAAAGGAAATATCCTCAGATGAAATCTGGAAAGAAGCTTTCTGAGAAACTGCTTAGTGTTCTGTTAATTCATCTCCCAGAGTTACATCTGTATTTCGTGGATCTCTTTGCTACCCTTATTTCTGTGGAATCTGAGACAGATACTTCGGATCCCTTTGAAGACTGTAGGGCCAAAGGAAATATCCTCCGATAACAAAGAGAAAGAAGCTTTCTGAGAAACTTCTTTGTGTTCTGTGAAATCATCTCCCAGAGTTACAGCTTTCCCCTCAAGAAGCCTTTCGCTAAGACAGTTCTTGAGGAATTGGCAAAGTGATATTTGGAAGCCCATAGAGGGCTATGGTGAAAAAGGAAATATCCTCAGATGAAATCTGGAAGGAAGCTTTCTGAGAAACTGCTTAGTGTTCTGTTAATTCATCTCACAGAGTTACATCTGTATTTCGTGGATCTCTTTCCTAGCCTTATTTCTGTGGAATCTGAGAACAGATATTTCGGATCCCATTGAAGTCTATAGGGCCAAAGGAAATATCTTCCGATAACAAAGGGAAAGAAGCTTTCTGAGAAACTTCTTTGTGTTCTGTGAAATCATCTCCCAGAGTTACAGCTTTCCTCTCAAGACGCCTTTCGCTAAGACAGTTCTTGTGGAACTGGCAAAGTGATATTTGGAAGCCCATAGAGGGCTATGGTGAAAAAGGAAATATCCTCAGATGAAATCTGGAAAGAATCTTTCTGAGAAACTGCTTAGTGTTCTGTTAATTCATCTCACAGAGTTACATCTGTATTTCGTGGATCTCTTTGCTAGCCTTATTTCTGTGGAATCTGAGAACAGATATTTCAGATCCCATTAAAGACTATAGGGCCAAAGGAAATATCCTCCGATAACCAAGAGAAAGAAGCTTTCTGAGAAACTTCTTTGTGTTCTGTGAAATCATCTCACAGAGTTACAGCTTTCCCCTCAAGAAGCCTTTCGCTAAGACACTTCTTGTGGAATTGGCAAAGTGATATTTGTAAGCCCATAGAGGGCTATGGTGAAAAAGGAAATATCCTCAGATGAGATCTGGAAAGAAGCTTTCTGAGAAACTGCTTAGTGTTCTGTTAATTCATCTCACAGAGTTACATCTGTATTTCGTGGATATCTTTGCTAGCCTTATTTCTGTGGAATCTGAGGACAGATATTTCGAATCCCTTTGAAGACTATAGGGCCAAAGGAAATATCCTCCGGTAACAAAGAGAAAGAAGCTTTCTGAGAAACTTCTTTGTGTTCTGTGAAATCATCTCACAGAGTTACAGCTTTCCCCTCAATAAGCCTTTCGCTAAGACACTTCTTGTGGAATTGGCAAAGTGATATTTGGAAGCCCATTGAGGACAATGGTGAAAAAGGAAATATCATCAGATGAAATCTGTAAAGAAGCTTTCTGAGAAACTGCTTAGTGTTCTGTTAATTCATCTCACAGAGTTACATCTGTATTTCGTGGGTCTCTTTGCTAGCCTTATTTCTGTGGAATCTGAGAACAGATATTTCGGATCCCATTGAAGACTATAGGGCCAAAGGAAATATCTTAAGATAACACAGAGAAAGAAGCTTTCTGAGAAACTTCTTTGTGTTCTGTGAAATCATCTCACAGAGTTACAGCTTTCCCCTCAAGAAGCCTTTCGCTAAGACACTTCTTGAGAAATTGGCAAAGTGATATTTGGAAGCCCATAGAGGGCTGTGGTGAAAAAGGAAATATCCTCAGGTGAAATCTGGAAAGAAGCTTTCTGAGAAACTGCTTAGTGTTCTGTTAATTCATCTCACAGAGTTACATCTGTATTTCGTGGATCTCTTTGCTAGCCTTATTTCTGTGGAATCTGAGAACAGATATTTCGGATCCCTTTGAAGACTATAGGGCCAAAGGAAATATCCTCCGATAACAAAGAGAAAGAAGCTTTCTGAGAAACTTCTTTGTGTTCTGTGAAATCATCTCACAGAGTTACAGCTTTCCCTTCAAGAAGCCTTTCGCTAAGACTCTTCTTGAGGAATTGGCAAAGTGATATTTGGAAGCCCATAGAGGGCTATGGTGAAAAAGGAAATATCCTCAGATGAAATCTGGAATGAAGCTTTCTGAGAAACTGCTTAGTGTTCTGTTAATTCATCTCACAGAGTTACATCTGTATTTCGTGGATCTCTTTGCTAGCCTTATTTCTGTGGAATCTGAGAACAGATATTTCGGATCCCTTTGAAGACTATAGGGCCAAAGGAAATATCCTCCGATAACAAAGAGAAAGAAGCTTTCTGAGAAACTTCTTTGTGTTCTGTGAAATCATCTCACAGAGTTACAGCTTTCCCCTCAAGAAGCCTTTCGCTAAGACAGTTCTTGTGGAATTGGCAAAGTGATATTTGGAAGCCCATAGAGGGCTATGGTGAAAAAGGAAATATCCTCAGATGAGATCTGGAAAGAAGCTTTCTGAGAAACTGCTTAGTGTTCTGTTAATTCATCTCACAGAGTTACATCTGTATTTCGTGGATCTCTTTGCTAGCCTTATTTCTGTGGAATCTGAGAACAGGTATTTGAGATCCCTTTGAAGACTATAGGGACAAAGGAAATATCCTCCGATTACAAAGAGAAAGAATCTTTCTTAGAAACTTCTTTGTGTTCTGTGAAATCATCTCACAGAGTTACAGCTTTCCCCTCAAGAAGCCTTTCGCTAAGACAGTTCTTGTGGAATTGGCAAAGTGATATTTGGAAGCCCATAGAGGACAATGGTGAAAAAGGAAATATCATCAGATGAAATCTGTAAAGAAGCTTTCTGAGAAACTGCTTAGTGTTCTGTTAATTCATCTCACAGAGTTACATCTGTATTTCGTGGATCTCTTTGCTAGCCTTATTTCTGTGGAATCTGAGAACAGATATTTCGGATCCCATTGAAGAGTATAGGGCCATAGGAAATATCTTCCGATAACAAAGAGAAAGAAGCTTTCTGAGAAACTTCTTTGTGTTCTGTGAAATCATCTCACAGAGATACTGCTTTGCCTTCAAGAAGCCTTTCGCTAAGACACTTCTTGTGGAATTGGCAAAGTGATATTTGGAAGCCCATAGAGGGCTATGGTGAAAAAGGAAATATCCTCAGATGAAATCTGGAAAGAAGCTTTCTGAAAAACTGCTTAGTGTTCTGTTAATTCATCTCACAGAGTTACATCTGTATTTCGTGGATATCTTTGCTAGCCTTATTTCTGCGGAATCTGAGAACAGATATTTCGGATCCCTTTGAAGACTATAGGGCCAAAGGAAATATCCTCCGATAAAAAAGAGAAAGAAGCTTTCTGAGAAACTTCTTTGTGTTCTGTGAAATCATCTCCCAGAGTTACAGCTTTCTTCTCAAGACGCCTTTCGCTAAGACAGTTCTTGTGGAATTGGCAAAGTGATATTTGGAAGCCCATAGAGGGCTATGGTGAAAAAGGAAATATCCTCAGATGAAATCTGGAAAGAAGCTTTCTGAGAAACTGCTTAGTGTTCTGTTAATTCATCTCACAGAGTTACATCGGTATTTCGTGGATCACTTTGCTAGGCTTATTTCTGTGGAATCTGAGAACAGGTATTTCAGATCCCTTTGAAGACTATAGGGACAAAGGAAATATCCTCCGATTACAAAGAGAAAGAAGCTTTCTTAGAAACTTCTTTGTGTTCTGTGAAATCATCTCACAGAGTTACAGCTTTCCCCTCAAGAAGCCTTTCGCTAAGACAGTTCTTGTGGAATTGGCAAAGTGATATCTGGAAGCCCATAGAGGGCTATGGTGAAAAAGGAAATATCCTCAGATGAAAATTGGAAAGAAGCTTTCTGAGAAACTGCTTAGTGTTCTGTTAATTCATCTCACAGAGTTACATCTGTATTTCGTGGATCTCTTTGCTAGCCTTATTTCTGTGGAATCTGAGAACAGATATTTCGGATCCCATTGAAGAGTATAGGGCCAAAGGAAATATCTTCCGATAACAAAGAGAAAGAAGCTTTCTGAGAAACTTCTTTGTGTTCTGTGAAATCATCTCACAGAGTTACAGCTTTCCCCTCAAGAAGCCTTTCGCTAAGACACTTCTTGAGAAATTGGCAATGTGATATTTGGAAGCCCATAGAGGGCTATCGTGAAAAAGGAAATATCCTCAGATGAAATCTGGAAAGAAGCTTTCTGAGAAACTGCTTAGTGTTCTGTTAATTCATCTCACAGAGTTACATCTGTATTTCGTGGATATCTTTGCTAGCCTTATTTCTGTGGAATCTGAGAACAGATATTTCGGATCCCTTTGAAGACTATAGGGCCAAAGGAAATATCCTCCGATAACAAAGAGAAAGAAGCTTTCTGAGAAACTTCTTTGTGTTCTGTGAAATCATCTCACAGAGTTACTGCTTTCCCCTCAAGAAGCCTTTCGCTAAGACACTTCTTGTGGAATTGGCAAAGTGATATTTGGAAGCCCATAGAGGGCTAAGGTGAAAAAGGAAATATCCTCAGATGAAATCTGGAAAGAAGCTTTCTGAGAAACTGCTTCGTGTTCTGTTAATTCATCTCACAGAGTTACATCTGTATTTCGTGGATCTCTTTGCTAGGCTTATTTCTGTGGAATCTGAGAACAGGTATTTCAGATCCCTTTGAAGACTATAGGGCCAAAGGAAATATCCTCCGATAACAAAGAGAAAGAAGCTGTCTGAGAAACTTCTTTGTGATCTGTGAAATCATCTCCCAGAGTTACACCTTTCCCCTCAAGAAGCCTTTCGCTAAGACAGTTCTTGTGGAATTGGCAAAGTGATATTTGGAAGCCCATAGAGGGCTATGGTGAAAAAGGAAATATCCTCAGATGAAATCTGGAAAGAAGCTTTCTGAGAAACTGCTTAGTGTTCTGTTAATTCATCTCACAGAGTTACATCTGTATTTCGTGGATCTCTTTCCTAGCCTTATTTCTGTGGAATCTGAGAACAGATATTTCGGATCCCATTGAAGTCTATAGGGCCAAAGGAAATATCTTCCGATAACAAAGGGAAAGAAGCTTTCTGAGAAACTTCTTTGTGGTCTGTGAAATCATCTCCCAGAGTTACAGCTTTCCTCTCAAGACGCCTTTCGTTAAGACAGTTCTTGTGGAACTGGCAAAGTGATATTTGGAAGCCCATAGAGGGCTATGGTGAAAAAGGAAATATCCTCAGATGAAATCTGGAAAGAATCTTTCTGAGAAACTGCTTAGTGTTCTGTTAATTCATCTCACAGAGTTACATCTGTATTTCGTGGATCTCTTTGCTAGCCTTATTTCTGTGGAATCTGAGAACAGATATTTCGGATCCCATTGAAGACTATAGGGCCAAAGGAAATATCCTCCGATAACAAAGAGAAGGAAGCTTTCTGAGAAACTTCTTTGTGTTCTGTGAAATCATCTCACAGAGTTACAGCTTTCCCCTCAAGAAGCCTTTCGCTAAGACACTTCTTGAGAAATTGGCAAAGTGATATTTGGAAGCCCATAGAGGGCTGGGGTGAAAAAGGAAATATCCTGAGGTGAAATCTGGAAAGAAGCTTTCTGAGAAACTGCTTAGTGTTCTGTTAATTCATCTCACAGAGTTACATCTGTATTTCGTGGATCTCTTTGCTAGCCTTATTTCTGTGGAATCTGAGAACAGATATTTCGGATCCCATTGAAGACTATAGGGCCAAAGGAAATATCCTCCGATAACAAAGAGAAAGAAGCTTTCTGAGAAACTTCTTTGTGTTCTGTGAAATCATCTCACAGAGTTACATCTTTCCCCTCAAGAAGCCTTTCGCTAAGACACTTCTTGTGGAATTGGCAAAGTGATATTTGTAAGCCCATAGAGGGCTATGGTGAAAAAGGAAATATCCTCTGATGAGATCTGGAAAGAAGCTTTCTGAGAAACTGCTTAGTGTTCTGTTAATTCATCTCACAGAGTTACATCTGTATTTCGTGGATCTCTTTGCTAGCCTTATTTCTGTGGAATCTGAGAACAGATATTTCGGATCCCTTTGAAGACTGTAGGGCCAAAGGAAATATCCTCCGATAACAAAGAGAAAGAAGCTTTCTGAGAAACTTCTTTGTGTTCTGTGAAATCATCTCACAGAGTTACAGCTTTCCCTTCAAGAAGCCTTTCGCTAAGACTCTTCTTGTGGAATTGGCAAAGTGATATTTGGAAGCCCATAGAGGGCTATGGTGAAAAAGGAAATATCCTCAGATGAAATCTGGAAAGAAGCTTTCTGAGAAACTGCTTAGTGTTCTGTTAATTCATCTCACAGAGTTACATCTGTATTTCGTGGATATCTTTGCTAGCCTTATTTCTGCGGAATCTGAGAACAGATATTTCGGATCCCTTTGAAGACTATAGGGCCAAAGGAAATATCCTCCGATAACAAAGAGAAAGAAGCTTTCTGAGAAACTTCTTTGTGTTCTGTGAAATCATCTCCCAGAGTTACAGCTTTCCCCTCAAGAAGCCTTTCGCTAAGACAGTTCTTGTGGAATTGGCAAAGTGATATTTGGAAGCCCATAGAGGGCTATGGTGAAAAAGGAAATATCCTCAGATGAAATCTGGAAAGAAGCTTTCTGAGAAACTGCTTAGTGTTCTGTTAATTCATCTCACAGAGTTACATCTGTATTTCGTGGATCTCTTTGCTAGCCTTATTTCTGTGGAATCTGAGAACAGGTATTTGAGATCCCTTTGAAGACTATAGGGACAAAGGAAATATCCTCCGATTACAAAGAGAAAGAATCTTTCTTAGAAACTTCTTTGTGTTCTGTGAAATCATCTCACAGAGTTACAGCTTTCCCCTCAAGAAGCCTTTCGCTAAGACAGTTCTTGTGGAATTGGCAAAGTGATATTTTGAAGCCCATAGAGGACAATGGTGAAAAAGGAAATATCATCAGATGAAATCTGTAAAGAAGCTTTCTGAGAAACTGCTTAGTGTTCTGTTAATTAATCTCACAGAGTTACATCTGTATTTCGTGGATCTCTTTGCTAGCCTTATTTCTGTGGAATGTGAGAACAGATATTTCGGATCCCATTGAAGAGTATAGGGCCATAGGAAATATCTTCCGATAACAAAGAGAAAGAAGCTTTCTGAGAAACTTCTTTGTGTTCTGTGAAATCATCTCACAGAGTTACAGCTTTCCCCTCAAGAAGCCTTTCGCTAAGACACTTCTTGAGAAATTGGCAAAGTGATATTTGGAAGCCCATAGAGGGCTGGGGTGAAAAAGGAAATATCCTGAGGTGAAATCTGGAAAGAAGCTTTCTGAGAAACTGCTTAGTGTTCTGTTAATTCATCTCACAGAGTTACATCTGTATTTCTTGGATATCTTTGCTAGCCTTATTTCTGTGGAATCTGAGAACACATATTTCGGATCCCTTTGAAGACTATAGGGCCAAAGGAAATATCCTCCGATAACAAAGAGAAAGAAGCTGTCTGAGAAACTTCTTTGTGTTCTGTGAAATCATCTCACAGAGATACAGCTTTGCCTTCAAGAAGCCTTTCGCTAAGACACTTCTTGTGGAATTGGCAAAGTGATATTTGGAAGCCCATAGAGGGCTATGGTGAAAAAGGAAATATCCTCAGATGAAATCTGGAAAGAAGTTTTCTGAAAAACTGCTTACTGTTCTGTTAATTCATCTCACAGAGTTACATCTGTATTTCGTGGATATCTTTGCTAGCCTTATTTCTGCGGAATCTGAGAACAGATATTTCGGATCCCTTTGAAGACTATAGGGCCAAAGGAAATATCCTCCGATAACAAAGAGAAAGAAGCTTTCTGAGAAACTTCTTTGTGTTCTGTGAAATCATCTCCCAGAGTTACAGCTTTCCCCTCAAGAAGCCTTTCGCTAAGACACTTCTTGTGGAATTGGCAAAGTGATATTTGGAAGCCCATAGAGGACAATGGTGAAAAAGGAAATATCATCAGATGAAATCTGTAAAGAAGCTTTCTGAGAAACTGCTTAGTGTTCTGTTAATTCATCTCACAGAGTTACATCTGTATTTCGTGGATCTCTTTGCTAGCCTTATTTCTGTGGAATCTGAGAACAGATATTTCGGATCCCATTGAAGACTATAGGGCCAAAGGAAATATCTTCCGATAACACAGAGAAAGAAGCTTTCTGAGAAACTTCTTTGTGTTCTGTGAAATCATCTCACAGAGTTACAGCTTTCCCCTCAAGAAGCCTTTCGCTAAGACACTTCTTGAGAAATTGGCAAAGTGATATTTGGAAGCCCATAGAGGGCTGTGGTGAAAAAGGAAATATCCTCAGGTGAAATCTGGAAAGAAGCTTTCTGAGAAACTGCTTAGTGTTCTGTTAATTCATCTCACAGAGTTACATCTGTATTTCGTGGATATCTTTGCTAGCCTTATTTCTGCGGAATCTGAGAACAGATATTTCGGATCCCTTTGAAGACTATAGGGCCAAAGGAAATATCCTCCGATAAAAAAGAGAAAGAAGCTTTCTGAGAAACTTCTTTGTGTTCTGTGAAATCATCTCCCATAGTTACAGCTCTCCCCTCAAGAAGCCTTTCGCTAAGACAGTTCTTGTGGAATTGGCAAAGTGATATTTGGAAGCCCATAGAGGGCTATGGTGAAAAAGGAAATATCCTCAGATGAAATCTGGAAAGAAGCTTTCTGAGAAACTGCTTAGTGTTCTGTTAATTCATCTCACAGAGTTACATCGGTATTTCGTGGATCACTTTGCTAGGCTTATTTCTGTGGAATCTGAGAACAGGTATTTCAGATCCCTTTGAAGACTATAGGGACAAAGGAAATATCCTCCGATTACAAAGAGAAAGAAGCTTTCTTAGAAACTTCTTTGTGTTCTGTGAAATCATCTCACAGAGTTACAGCTTTCCCCTCAAGAAGCCTTTCGCTAAGACAGTTCTTGTGGAATTGGCAAAGTGATATCTGGAAGCCCATAGAGGGCTATGGTGAAAAAGGAAATATCCTCAGATGAAAATTGGAAAGAAGCTTTCTGAGAAACTGCTTAGTGTTCTGTTAATTCATCTCACAGAGTTACATCTGTATTTCGTGGATCTCTTTGCTAGCCTTATTTCTGTGGAATCTGAGAACAGATATTTCGGATCCCATTGAAGACTATAGGGCCAAAGGAAATATCTTCCGATAACAAAGAGAAAGAAGCTTTCTGAGAAACTTCTTTGTGTTCTGTGAAATCATCTCACAGAGTTACAGCTTTCCCCTCAAGAAGCCTTTCGCTAAGACACTTCTTGAGAAATTGGCAATGTGATATTTGGAAGCCCATAGAGGGCTATCGTGAAAAAGGAAATATCCTCAGATGAAATCTGGAAAGAAGCTTTCTGAGAAACTGCTTAGTGTTCTGTTAATTCATCTCACAGAGTTACATCTGTATTTCGTGGATATCTTTGCTAGCCTTATTTCTGTGGAATCTGAGAACAGATATTTCGGATCCCTTTGAAGACTATAGGGCCAAAGGAAATATCCTCCGATAACAAAGAGAAAGAAGCTTTCTGAGAAACTTCTTTGTGTTCTGTGAAATCATCTCACAGAGTTACTGCTTTCCCCTCAAGAAGCCTTTCGCTAAGACACTTCTTGTGGAATTGGCAAAGTGATATTTGGAAGCCCATAGAGGGCTAAGGTGAAAAAGGAAATATCCTCAGATGAAATCTGGAAAGAAGCTTTCTGAGAAACTGCTTCGTGTTCTGTTAATTCATCTCACAGAGTTACATCTGTATTTCGTGGATCTCTTTGCTAGGCTTATTTCTGTGGAATCTGAGAACAGGTATTTCAGATCCCTTTGAAGACTATAGGGCCAAAGGAAATATCCTCCGATAACAAAGAGAAAGAAGCTGTCTGAGAAACTTCTTTGTGATCTGTGAAATCATCTCCCAGAGTTACACCTTTCCCCTCAAGAAGCCTTTCGCTAAGACAGTTCTTGTGGAATTGGCAAAGTGATATTTGGAAGCCCATAGAGGGCTATGGTGAAAAAGGAAATATCCTCAGATGAAATCTGGAAAGAAGCTTTCTGAGAAACTGCTTAGTGTTCTGTTAATTCATCTCACAGAGTTACATCTGTATTTCGTGGATCTCTTTCCTAGCCTTATTTCTGTGGAATCTGAGAACAGATATTTCGGATCCCATTGAAGTCTATAGGGCCAAAGGAAATATCTTCCGATAACAAAGGGAAAGAAGCTTTCTGAGAAACTTCTTTGTGGTCTGTGAAATCATCTCCCAGAGTTACAGCTTTCCTCTCAAGACGCCTTTCGTTAAGACAGTTCTTGTGGAACTGGCAAAGTGATATTTGGAAGCCCATAGAGGGCTATGGTGAAAAAGGAAATATCCTCAGATGAAATCTGGAAAGAATCTTTCTGAGAAACTGCTTAGTGTTCTGTTAATTCATCTCACAGAGTTACATCTGTATTTCGTGGATCTCTTTGCTAGCCTTATTTCTGTGGAATCTGAGAACAGATATTTCGGATCCCATTGAAGACTATAGGGCCAAAGGAAATATCCTCCGATAACAAAGAGAAGGAAGCTTTCTGAGAAACTTCTTTGTGTTCTGTGAAATCATCTCACAGAGTTACAGCTTTCCCCTCAAGAAGCCTTTCGCTAAGACACTTCTTGTGGAATTGGCAAAGTGATATTTTAAGCCCATAGAGGGCTATGGTGAAAAAGGAATTATCCTCACATGAGATCTGGAAAGAAGCTTTCTGAGAAACTGCTTAGTGTTCTGTTAATTCATCTCACAGAGTTACATCTGTATTTCGTGGATATCTTTGCTAGCCTTATTTCTGTGGAATCTGAGGACAGATATTTCGAATCCTTTTGAAGACTATAGGGCCAAAGGAAATATCCTCCGGTAACAAAGAGAAAGAAGCTTTCTGAGAAACTTCTTTGTGTTCTGTGAAATCATCTCACAGAGTTACAGCTTTCCCCTCAAGAAGCCTTTCGCTAAGACACTTCTTGTGGAATTGGCAAAGTGATATTTGGAAGCCCTTAGAGGACAATGGTGAAAAAGGAAATATCATCAGATGAAATCTGTAAAGAAGCTTTCTGAGAAACTGCTTAGTGTTCTGTTAATTCATCTCACAGAGTTACATCTGTATTTCGTGGATCTCTTTGCTAGCCTTATTTCTGTGGAATCTGAGAACAGATATTTCGGATCCCATTGAAGAGTATAGGGCCATAGGAAATATCTTCCGATAACAAAGAGAAAGAAGCTTTCTGAGAATCTTCTTTGTGTTCTGTGAAATCATCTCACAGAGTTACAGCTTTCCCCTCAAGAAGCCTTTCGCTAAGACACTTCTTGAGAAATTGGCAAAGTGATATGTGGAAGCCCATAGAGGGCTGGGGTGAAAAAGGAAATATCCTGAGGTGAAATCTGGAAAGAAGCTTTCTGAGAAACTGCTTAGTGTTCTGTTAATTCATCTCACAGAGTTACATCTGTATTTCGTGGATATCTTTGCTAGCCTTATTTCTGTGGAATCTGAGAACAGATATTTCGGATCCCATTGAAGACTATAGGGCCAAAGGAAATATCCTCCGATAACAAAGAGAAAGAAGCTTTCTGAGAAACTTCTTTGTGTTCTGTGAAATCATCTCACAGAGTTACATCTTTCCCCTCAAGAAGCCTTTCGCTAAGACACTTCTTGTGGAATTGGCAAAGTGATATTTGTAAGCCCATAGAGGGCTATGGTGAAAAAGGAAATATCCTCTGATGAGATCTGGAAAGAAGCTTTCTGAGAAACTGCTTAGTGTTCTGTTAATTCATCTCACAGAGTTACATCTGTATTTCGTGGATCTCTTTGCTAGCCTTATTTCTGTGGAATCTGAGAACAGATATTTCGGATCCCTTTGAAGACTGTAGGGCCAAAGGAAATATCCTCCGATAACAAAGAGAAAGAAGCTTTCTGAGAAACTTCTTTGTGTTCTGTGAAATCATCTCACAGAGTTACAGCTTTCCCTTCAAGAAGCCTTTCGCTAAGACTCTTCTTGTGGAATTGGCAAAGTGATATTTGGAAGCCCATAGAGGGCTATGGTGAAAAAGGAAATATCCTCAGATGAAATCTGGAAAGAAGCTTTCTGAGAAACTGCTTAGTGTTCTGTTAATTCATCTCACAGAGTTACATCTGTATTTCGTGGATATCTTTGCTAGCCTTATTTCTGCGGAATCTGAGAACAGATATTTCGGATCCCTTTGAAGACTATAGGGCCAAAGGAAATATCCTCCGATAACAAAGAGAAAGAAGCTTTCTGAGAAACTTCTTTGTGTTCTGTGAAATCATCTCCCAGAGTTACAGCTTTCCCCTCAAGAAGCCTTTCGCTAAGACAGTTCTTGTGGAATTGGCAAAGTGATATTTGGAAGCCCATAGAGGGCTATGGTGAAAAAGGAAATATCCTCAGATGAAATCTGGAAAGAAGCTTTCTGAGAAACTGCTTAGTGTTCTGTTAATTCATCTCACAGAGTTACATCTGTATTTCGTGGATCTCTTTGCTAGCCTTATTTCTGTGGAATCTGAGAACAGGTATTTGAGATCCCTTTGAAGACTATAGGGACAAAGGAAATATCCTCCGATTACAAAGAGAAAGAATCTTTCTTAGAAACTTCTTTGTGTTCTGTGAAATCATCTCACAGAGTTACAGCTTTCCCCTCAAGAAGCCTTTCGCTAAGACAGTTCTTGTGGAATTGGCAAAGTGATATTTTGAAGCCCATAGAGGACAATGGTGAAAAAGGAAATATCATCAGATGAAATCTGTAAAGAAGCTTTCTGAGAAACTGCTTAGTGTTCTGTTAATTAATCTCACAGAGTTACATCTGTATTTCGTGGATCTCTTTGCTAGCCTTATTTCTGTGGAATGTGAGAACAGATATTTCGGATCCCATTGAAGAGTATAGGGCCATAGGAAATATCTTCCGATAACAAAGAGAAAGAAGCTTTCTGAGAAACTTCTTTGTGTTCTGTGAAATCATCTCACAGAGTTACAGCTTTCCCCTCAAGAAGCCTTTCGCTAAGACACTTCTTGAGAAATTGGCAAAGTGATATTTGGAAGCCCATAGAGGGCTGGGGTGAAAAAGGAAATATCCTGAGGTGAAATCTGGAAAGAAGCTTTCTGAGAAACTGCTTAGTGTTCTGTTAATTCATCTCACAGAGTTACATCTGTATTTCGTGGATATCTTTGCTAGCCTTATTTCTGTGGAATCTGAGAACACATATTTCGGATCCCTTTGAAGACTATAGGGCCAAAGGAAATATCCTCCGATAACAAAGAGAAAGAAGCTTTCTGAGAAACTTCTTTGTGTTCTGTGAAATCATCTCACAGAGATACAGCTTTGCCTTCAAGAAGCCTTTCGCTAAGACACTTCTTGTGGAATTGGCAAAGTGATATTTGGAAGCCCATAGAGGGCTATGGTGAAAAAGGAAATATCCTCAGATGAAATCTGGAAAGAAGTTTTCTGAAAAACTGCTTACTGTTCTGTTAATTCATCTCACAGAGTTACATCTGTATTTCGTGGATATCTTTGCTAGCCTTATTTCTGCGGAATCTGAGAACAGATATTTCGGATCCCTTTGAAGACTATAGGGCCAAAGGAAATATCCTCCGATAACAAAGAGAAAGAAGCTTTCTGAGAAACTTCTTTGTGTTCTGTGAAATCATCTCCCAGAGTTACAGCTTTCCCCTCAAGAAGCCTTTCGCTAAGACACTTCTTGTGGAATTGGCAAAGTGATATTTGGAAGCCCATAGAGGACAATGGTGAAAAAGGAAATATCATCAGATGAAATCTGTAAAGAAGCTTTCTGAGAAACTGCTTAGTGTTCTGTTAATTCATCTCACAGAGTTACATCTGTATTTCGTGGATCTCTTTGCTAGCCTTATTTCTGTGGAATCTGAGAACAGATATTTCGGATCCCATTGAAGACTATAGGGCCAAAGGAAATATCTTCCGATAACACAGAGAAAGAAGCTTTCTGAGAAACTTCTTTGTGTTCTGTGAAATCATCTCACAGAGTTACAGCTTTCCCCTCAAGAAGCCTTTCGCTAAGACACTTCTTGAGAAATTGGCAAAGTGATATTTGGAAGCCCATAGAGGGCTGTGGTGAAAAAGGAAATATCCTCAGGTGAAATCTGGAAAGAAGCTTTCTGAGAAACTGCTTAGTGTTCTGTTAATTCATCTCACAGAGTTACATCTGTATTTCGTGGATCTCTTTGCTAGCCTTATTTCTGTGGAATCTGAGAACAGATATTTCGGATCCCTTTGAAGACTATAGGGCCAAAGGAAATATCCTCCGATAACAAAGAGAAAGAAGCTTTCTGAGAAACTTCTTTGTGTTCTGTGAAATCATCTCACAGAGTTACAGCTTTCCCTTCAAGAAGCCTTTCGCTAAGACTCTTCTTGTGGAATTGGCAAAGTGATATTTGGAAGCCCTTAGAGGGCTATGGTGAAAAAGGAAATATCCTCAGATGAAATCTGGAAAGAAGCTTTCTGAGAAACTGCTTAGTGTTCTGTTAATTCATCTCACAGAGTTACATCTGTATTTCGTGGATATCTTTGCTAGCCTTATTTCTGTGGAATCTGAGAACAGATATTTCGGATCCCTTTGAAGACTATAGGGCCAAAGGAAATATCTTCCGATAACAAAGAGAAAGAAGCTTTCTGAGAAACTTCTTTGTGTTCTGTGAAATCATCTCACAGAGTTACAGCTTTCCCCTCAAGAAGCCTTTCGCTAAGACACTTCTTGAGAAATTGGCAAAGTGATATTTGGAAGCCCATAGAGGGCTATCGTGAAAAAGGAAATATCCTCAGATGAAATCTGGAAAGAAGCTTTCTGAGAAACTGCTTAGTGTTCTGTTAATTCATCTCACAGAGTTACATCTGTATTTCGTGGATATCTTTGCTAGCCTTATTTCTGTGGAATCTGAGAACAGATATTTCGGATCCCATTGAAGTCTATAGGGCCAAAGGAAATATCTTCCGATAACAAAGGGAAAGAAGCTTTCTGAGAAACTCCTTTGTGTTCTGTGAAATCATCTCCCAGAGTTACACCTTTCTTCTCAAGACGGCTTTGGCTAAGACAGTTCTTGTGGAACTGGCAAAGTGATATTTGGAAGCCCATAGAGGGCTATGGTGAAAAAGGAAATATCCTCAGATGAAATCTGGAAAGAATCTTTCTGAGAAACTGCTTAGTGTTCTGTTAATTCATCTCACAGAGTTACATCTGTATTTCGTGGATCTCTTTGCTAGCCTTATTTCTGTGGAATCTGAGAACAGATATTTCGGATCCCATTGAAGACTATAGGGCCAAAGGAAATATCCTCCGATAACAAAGAGAAAGAAGCTTTCTGAGAAACTTCTTTGTGTTCTGTGAAATCATCTCACAGAGTTACAGCTTTCCCCTCAAGAAGCCTTTCGCTAAGACACTTCTTGCAGAATTGGCAAAGTGATATTTGTAAGCCCATAGAGGGCTATGGTGAAAAAGGAAATATCCTCAGATGAGATCTGGAAAGAAGCTTTCTGAGAAACTGCTTAGTGTTCTGTTAATTCTTCTCACAGAGTTACATCTGTATTTCATGGATATCTTTGCTATCCTTATTTCTGTGGAATCTGAGGACAGATATTTCGAATCCCTTTGAAGACTATAGGGCCAAAGGAAATATCCTCCGGTAACAAAGAGAAAGAAGCTTTCTGAGAAACTTCTTTGTGTTCTGTGAAATCATCTCACAGAGTTACAGCTTTCCCCTCAGGAAGCCTTTCGCTAAGACACTTCTTGTGGAATTGGCAAAGTGATATTTGTAAGCCCATAGAGGGCTATGGTGAAAAAGGAAATATCCTCAGATGAGATCTGGAAAGAAGCTTTCTGAGAAACTGCTTAGTGTTCTGTTAATTCATCTCACAGAGTTACATCTGTATTTCGTGGATATCTTTCCTAGCCTTATTTCTGCGGAATCTGAGAAAAGATATTTTGGATCCCTTTGAAGACTTTAGGGCCAAAGGAAATATCCTCCGATAACAAAGAGAAAGAAGCTTTCTGAGAAACTTCTTTCTGTTCTGTGAAATCATCTCCCAGAGTTACAGCTTTCCCCTCAAGTAGCCTTTCGCTAAGACAGTTCTTGTGGAATTGGCAAAGTGATATTTGGAAGCCCATAGAGGGCAATGGTGAAAAAGGAAATATCCTAAGATGAAATCTGGAAAGAAGCTTTCTGAGAAAATGCTTAGTGTTCTGTTAATTCATCTCACAGAGTTACATCTGTATTTCGTGGATCTCTTTCCTAGCCTTATTTCTTTGGAATCTGAGAACAGATATTTCGGATCCCTTTGAAGTCTATAGGGCCAAAGGAAATATCTTCCGATAACAAAGAGAAAGAAGCTTTCTGAGAAACTTCTTTGTGTTCTGTGAAATCATCTCCCAGAGTTACAGCTTTCCTCTCAAGAAGCCTTTCGCTAAGACAGTTCTTGTGGAACTGGCAAAGTGATATTTGGAAGCCCATAGAGGGCTATGGTGAAAAAGGAAATATCCTCAGATGAAATCTGGAAAGAAGCTTTCTGAGAAACTGCTTAGTGTTCTGTTAATTCATCTCACAGAGTTACATCTGTATTTCGTGGATATCTTTGCTAGCCTTATTTCTGCGGAATCTGAGAACAGATATTTCGGATCCCTTTGAAGACTATAGGGCCAAAGGAAATATCCTCCGATAACAAAGAGAAAGAAGCTGTCTGAGAAACTTCTTTGTGATCTGTGAAATCATCTCCCAGAGTTACACCTTTCCCCTCAAGAAGCCTTTCGCTAAGACACTTCTTGTGGAATTGGCAAAGTGATATTTGGAAGCCCATAGAGGGCTATGGTGAAAAAGGAAATATCCTCAGATGAAATCTGGAAAGAAGCTTTCTGAGAAACTGCTTAGTGTTCTGTTAATTCATCTCACAGAGATACATCTGTATTTCGTGGATCTCTTTCCTAGCCTTATTTCCGTGGAATCTGAGAACAGATATTTCGGATCCCATTGAAGTCTATAGGGCCAAAGGAAATGTCTTCCGATAACAAAGGGAAAGAAGCTTTCTGAGAAACTTCTTTGTGTTCTGTGAAATCATCTCCCAGAGTTACAGCTTTCTTCTCAAGACGGCTTTCGCTAAGACAGTTCTTGTGGAACTGGCAAAGTGATATTTGGAAGCCCATAGAGGGCTATGGTGAAAAAGGAAATATCCTCAGATGAAATCTGGAAAGAATCTTTCTGAGAAACTGCTTAGTGTTCTGTTAATTCATCTCACAGAGTTACATCTGTATTTCGTGGATCTCTTTGCTAGCCTTATTTCTGTGGAATCTGAGAACAGATATTTCGGATCCCATTGAAGACTATAGGGCCAAAGGAAATATCCTCCGATAACAAAGAGAAAGAAGCTTTCTGAGAAACTTCTTTGTGTTCTGTGAAATCATTTCACAGAGTTACAGCTTTCCCCTCAAGAAGCCTTTCGCTAAGACACTTCTTGTGGAATTGGCAAAGTGATATTTGTAAGCCCATAGAGGGCTATGGTGAAAAAGGAAATATCCTCTGATGAGATCTGGAAAGAAGCTTTCTGAGAAACTGCTTAGTGTTCTGTTAATTCATCTCACAGAGTTACATCTGTATTTCGTGGATCTCTTTGCTAGCCTTATTTCTGTGGAATCTGAGAACAGATATTTCAGATCCCTTTGAAGACTGTAGGGCCAAAGGAAATATCCTCCGATAACAAAGAGAAAGAAGCTTTCTGAGAAACTTCTTTGTGTTCTGTGAAATCATCTCACAGAGTTACAGCTTTCCCTTCAAGAAGCCTTTCGCTAAGACTCTTCTTGTGGAATTGGCAAAGTGATATTTGAAGCCCATAGAGGGCTATGGTGAAAAAGGAAATATCCTCAGATGAAATCTGGAAAGAAGCTTTCTGAGAAACTGCTTAGTGTTCTGTTAATTCATCTCACAGAGTTACATCTGTATTTCGTGGATATCTTTGCTAGCCTTATTTCTGCGGAATCTGAGAACAGATATTTCGGATCCCTTTGAAGACTATAGGGCCAAAGGAAATATCCTCCGATAACAAAGAGAAAGAAGCTGTCTGAGAAACTTCTTTGTGATCTGTGAAATCATCTCCCAGAGTTACACCTTTCCCCTCAAGAAGCCTTTCGCTAAGACAGTTCTTGTGGAATTGGCAAAGTGATATTTGGAAGCCCATAGAGGGCTATGGTGAAAAAGGAAATATCCTCAGATGAAATCTGGAAAGAAGTTTTCTGAAAAACTGCTTACTGTTCTGTTAATTCATCTCACAGAGTTACATCTGTATTTCGTGGATATCTTTGCTAGCCTTATTTCTGCGGAATCTGAGAACAGATATTTCGGATCCCTTTGAAGACTATAGGGCCAAAGGAAATATCCTCCGATAACAAAGAGAAAGAAGCTTTCTGAGAAACTTCTTTGTGTTCTGTGAAATCATCTCCCAGAGTTACAGCTTTCCCCTCAAGAAGCCTTTCGCTAAGACACTTCTTGTGGAATTGGCAAAGTGATATTTGGAAGCCCATAGAGGACAATGGTGAAAAAGGAAATATCATCAGATGAAATCTGTAAAGAAGCTTTCTGAGAAACTGCTTAGTGTTCTGTTAATTCATCTCACAGAGTTACATCTGTATTTCGTGGATCTCTTTGCTAGCCTTATTTCTGTGGAATCTGAGAACAGATATTTCGGATCCCATTGAAGACTATAGGGCCAAAGGAAATATCTTCCGATAACACAGAGAAAGAAGCTTTCTGAGAAACTTCTTTGTGTTCTGTGAAATCATCTCACAGAGTTACAGCTTTCCCCTCAAGAAGCCTTTCGCTAAGACACTTCTTGAGAAATTGGCAAAGTGATATTTGGAAGCCCATAGAGGGCTGTGGTGAAAAAGGAAATATCCTCAGGTGAAATCTGGAAAGAAGCTTTCTGAGAAACTGCTTAGTGTTCTGTTAATTCATCTCACAGAGTTACATCTGTATTTCGTGGATCTCTTTGCTAGCCTTATTTCTGTGGAATCTGAGAACAGATATTTCGGATCCCTTTGAAGACTATAGGGCCAAAGGAAATATCCTCCGATAACAAAGAGAAAGAAGCTTTCTGAGAAACTTCTTTGTGTTCTGTGAAATCATCTCACAGAGTTACAGCTTTCCCTTCAAGAAGCCTTTCGCTAAGACTCTTCTTGTGGAATTGGCAAAGTGATATTTGGAAGCCCTTAGAGGGCTATGGTGAAAAAGGAAATATCCTCAGATGAAATCTGGAAAGAAGCTTTCTGAGAAACTGCTTAGTGTTCTGTTAATTCATCTCACAGAGTTACATCTGTATTTCGTGGATATCTTTGCTAGCCTTATTTCTGTGGAATCTGAGAACAGATATTTCGGATCCCTTTGAAGACTATAGGGCCAAAGGAAATATCTTCCGATAACAAAGAGAAAGAAGCTTTCTGAGAAACTTCTTTGTGTTCTGTGAAATCATCTCACAGAGTTACAGCTTTCCCCTCAAGAAGCCTTTCGCTAAGACACTTCTTGAGAAATTGGCAAAGTGATATTTGGAAGCCCATAGAGGGCTATCGTGAAAAAGGAAATATCCTCAGATGAAATCTGGAAAGAAGCTTTCTGAGAAACTGCTTAGTGTTCTGTTAATTCATCTCACAGAGTTACATCTGTATTTCGTGGATATCTTTGCTAGCCTTATTTCTGTGGAATCTGAGAACAGATATTTCGGATCCCATTGAAGTCTATAGGGCCAAAGGAAATATCTTCCGATAACAAAGGGAAAGAAGCTTTCTGAGAAACTCCTTTGTGTTCTGTGAAATCATCTCCCAGAGTTACACCTTTCTTCTCAAGACGGCTTTGGCTAAGACAGTTCTTGTGGAACTGGCAAAGTGATATTTGGAAGCCCATAGAGGGCTATGGTGAAAAAGGAAATATCCTCAGATGAAATCTGGAAAGAATCTTTCTGAGAAACTGCTTAGTGTTCTGTTAATTCATCTCACAGAGTTACATCTGTATTTCGTGGATCTCTTTGCTAGCCTTATTTCTGTGGAATCTGAGAACAGATATTTCGGATCCCATTGAAGACTATAGGGCCAAAGGAAATATCCTCCGATAACAAAGAGAAAGAAGCTTTCTGAGAAACTTCTTTGTGTTCTGTGAAATCATCTCACAGAGTTACAGCTTTCCCCTCAAGAAGCCTTTCGCTAAGACACTTCTTGCAGAATTGGCAAAGTGATATTTGTAAGCCCATAGAGGGCTATGGTGAAAAAGGAAATATCCTCAGATGAGATCTGGAAAGAAGCTTTCTGAGAAACTGCTTAGTGTTCTGTTAATTCTTCTCACAGAGTTACATCTGTATTTCATGGATATCTTTGCTATCCTTATTTCTGTGGAATCTGAGGACAGATATTTCGAATCCCTTTGAAGACTATAGGGCCAAAGGAAATATCCTCCGGTAACAAAGAGAAAGAAGCTTTCTGAGAAACTTCTTTGTGTTCTGTGAAATCATCTCACAGAGTTACAGCTTTCCCCTCAGGAAGCCTTTCGCTAAGACACTTCTTGTGGAATTGGCAAAGTGATATTTGTAAGCCCATAGAGGGCTATGGTGAAAAAGGAAATATCCTCAGATGAGATCTGGAAAGAAGCTTTCTGAGAAACTGCTTAGTGTTCTGTTAATTCATCTCACAGAGTTACATCTGTATTTCGTGGATATCTTTCCTAGCCTTATTTCTGCGGAATCTGAGAAAAGATATTTTGGATCCCTTTGAAGACTATAGGGCCAAAGGAAATATCCTCCGATAACAAAGAGAAAGAAGCTTTCTGAGAAACTTCTTTCTGTTCTGTGAAATCATCTCCCAGAGTTACAGCTTTCCCCTCAAGTAGCCTTTCGCTAAGACAGTTCTTGTGGAATTGGCAAAGTGATATTTGGAAGCCCATAGAGGGCAATGGTGAAAAAGGAAATATCCTAAGATGAAATCTGGAAAGAAGCTTTCTGAGAAAATGCTTAGTGTTCTGTTAATTCATCTCACAGAGTTACATCTGTATTTCGTGGATCTCTTTCCTAGCCTTATTTCTTTGGAATCTGAGAACAGATATTTCGGATCCCTTTGAAGTCTATAGGGCCAAAGGAAATATCTTCCGATAACAAAGAGAAAGAAGCTTTCTGAGAAACTTCTTTGTGTTCTGTGAAATCATCTCCCAGAGTTACAGCTTTCCTCTCAAGAAGCCTTTCGCTAAGACAGTTCTTGTGGAACTGGCAAAGTGATATTTGGAAGCCCATAGAGGGCTATGGTGAAAAAGGAAATATCCTCAGATGAAATCTGGAAAGAAGCTTTCTGAGAAACTGCTTAGTGTTCTGTTAATTCATCTCACAGAGTTACATCTGTATTTCGTGGATATCTTTGCTAGCCTTATTTCTGCGGAATCTGAGAACAGATATTTCGGATCCCTTTGAAGACTATAGGGCCAAAGGAAATATCCTCCGATAACAAAGAGAAAGAAGCTGTCTGAGAAACTTCTTTGTGATCTGTGAAATCATCTCCCAGAGTTACACCTTTCCCCTCAAGAAGCCTTTCGCTAAGACACTTCTTGTGGAATTGGCAAAGTGATATTTGGAAGCCCATAGAGGGCTATGGTGAAAAAGGAAATATCCTCAGATGAAATCTGGAAAGAAGCTTTCTGAGAAACTGCTTAGTGTTCTGTTAATTCATCTCACAGAGATACATCTGTATTTCGTGGATCTCTTTCCTAGCCTTATTTCCGTGGAATCTGAGAACAGATATTTCGGATCCCATTGAAGTCTATAGGGCCAAAGGAAATGTCTTCCGATAACAAAGGGAAAGAAGCTTTCTGAGAAACTTCTTTGTGTTCTGTGAAATCATCTCCCAGAGTTACAGCTTTCTTCTCAAGACGGCTTTCGCTAAGACAGTTCTTGTGGAACTGGCAAAGTGATATTTGGAAGCCCATAGAGGGCTATGGTGAAAAAGGAAATATCCTCAGATGAAATCTGGAAAGAATCTTTCTGAGAAACTGCTTAGTGTTCTGTTAATTCATCTCACAGAGTTACATCTGTATTTCGTGGATCTCTTTGCTAGCCTTATTTCTGTGGAATCTGAGAACAGATATTTCGGATCCCATTGAAGACTATAGGGCCAAAGGAAATATCCTCCGATAACAAAGAGAAAGAAGCTTTCTGAGAAACTTCTTTGTGTTCTGTGAAATCATTTCACAGAGTTACAGCTTTCCCCTCAAGAAGCCTTTCGCTAAGACACTTCTTGTGGAATTGGCAAAGTGATATTTGTAAGCCCATAGAGGGCTATGGTGAAAAAGGAAATATCCTCTGATGAGATCTGGAAAGAAGCTTTCTGAGAAACTGCTTAGTGTTCTGTTAATTCATCTCACAGAGTTACATCTGTATTTCGTGGATCTCTTTGCTAGCCTTATTTCTGTGGAATCTGAGAACAGATATTTCAGATCCCTTTGAAGACTGTAGGGCCAAAGGAAATATCCTCCGATAACAAAGAGAAAGAAGCTTTCTGAGAAACTTCTTTGTGTTCTGTGAAATCATCTCACAGAGTTACAGCTTTCCCTTCAAGAAGCCTTTCGCTAAGACTCTTCTTGTGGAATTGGCAAAGTGATATTTGAAGCCCATAGAGGGCTATGGTGAAAAAGGAAATATCCTCAGATGAAATCTGGAAAGAAGCTTTCTGAGAAACTGCTTAGTGTTCTGTTAATTCATCTCACAGAGTTACATCTGTATTTCGTGGATATCTTTGCTAGCCTTATTTCTGCGGAATCTGAGAACAGATATTTCGGATCCCTTTGAAGACTATAGGGCCAAAGGAAATATCCTCCGATAACAAAGAGAAAGAAGCTTTCTGAGAAACTTCTTTGTGTTCTGTGAAATCATCTCCCAGAGTTACAGCTTTCCCCTCAAGAAGCCTTTCGCTAAGACAGTTCTTGTGGAATTGGCAAAGTGATATTTGGAAGCCCATAGAGGGCTATGGTGAAAAAGGAAATATCCTCAGATGAAATCTGGAAAGAAGCTTTCTGAGAAACTGCTTAGTGTTCTGTTAATTCATCTCACAGAGTTACATCTGTATTTCGTGGATCTCTTTGCTAGCCTTATTTCTGTGGAATCTGAGAACAGGTATTTGAGATCCCTTTGAAGACTATAGGGACAAAGGAAATATCCTCCGATTACAAAGAGAAAGAATCTTTCTTAGAGACTTCTTTGTGTTCTGTGAAATCATCTCACAGAGTTACAGCTTTCCCCTCAAGAAGCCTTTCGCTAAGACAGTTCTTGTGGAATTGGCAAAGTGATATTTGGAAGCCCATAGAGGACAATGGTGAAAAAGGAAATATCATCAGATGAAATCTGTAAAGAAGCTTTCTGAGAAACTGCTTAGTGTTCTGTTAATTCATCTCACAGAGTTACATCTGTATTTCGTGGATCTCTTTGCTAGCCTTATTTCTGTGGAATCTGAGAACAGATATTTCGGATCCCATTGAAGAGTATAGGGCCATAGGAAATATCTTCCGATAACAAAGAGAAAGAAGCTTTCTGAGAAACTTCTTTGTGTTCTGTGAAATCATCTCACAGAGTTACAGCTTTCCCCTCAAGAAGCCTTTCGCTAAGACACTTCTTGAGAAATTGGCAAAGTGATATTTGGAAGCCCATAGAGGGCTGGGGTGAAAAAGGAAATATCCTGAGGTGAAATCTGGAAAGAAGCTTTCTGAGAAACTGCTTAGTGTTCTGTTAATTCATCTCACAGAGTTACATCTGTATTTCGTGGATATCTTTGCTAGCCTTATTTCTGTGGAATCTGAGAACACATATTTCGGATCCCTTTGAAGACTATAGAACCAAAGGAAATATCCTCCGATAACAAAGAGAAAGAAGCTTTCTGAGAAACTTCTTTGTGTTCTGTGAAATCATCTCACAGAGATACAGCTTTGCCTTCAAGAAGCCTTTCGCTAAGACACTTCTTGTGGAATTGGCAAAGTGATATTTGGAAGCCCAAAGAGGGCTATGGTGAAAAAGGAAATATCCTCAGATGAAATCTGGAAAGAAGTTTTCTGAAAAACTGCTTACTGTTCTGTTAATTCATCTCACAGAGTTACATCTGTATTTCGTGGATATCTTTGCTAGCCTTAGTTCTGCGGAATCTGAGAACAGATATTTCGGATCCCTTTGAAGACTATAGGGCCAAAGGAAATATCCTCCGATAACAAAGAGAAAGAAGCTTTCTGAGAAACTTCTTTGTGTTCTGTGAAATCATCTCCCAGAGTTACAGCTCTCCCCTCAAGAAGCCTTTCGCTAAGACAGTTCTTGTGGAATTGGCAAAGTGATATTTGGAAGCCCATAGAGGGCTATGGTGAAAAAGGAAATATCCTCAGATGAAATCTGGAAAGAAGCTTTCTGAGAATCTGCTTAGTGTTCTGTTAATTCATCTCACAGAGTTACATCTGTATTTCGTGGATCACTTTGGTAGCCTTATTTCTGTGGAATCGAGAACAGATATTTCGGATCCCTTTGAAGACTATAGGGCCAAAGGGAATATCTTCTGATAACAAAGAGAAAGAAGCTTTCTTAGAAACTTCTTTGTGTTCTGTGAAATCATCTCACAGAGTTACAGCTTTCCCCTCAAGAAGCCTTTCGCTAAGACACTTCTTGTGGAATTGGCAAAGTGATATTTGGAAGCCCATAGAGGGCTAAGGTGAAAAAGGAAATATCCTCAGATGAAATCTGGAAAGAAGCTTTCTGAGAAACTGCTTAGTGTTCTGTTAATTCATCTCACAGAGTTACATCTGTATTTCGTGGATCTCTTTGCTAGGCTTATTTCTGTGGAATCTGAGAACAGGTATTTCAGATCCCTTTGAAGACTATAGGGACAAAGGAAATATCCTCCGATTACAAAGAGAAAGAAGCTTTCTTAGAAACTTCTTTGTGTTCTGTGAAATCATCTCACAGAGTTACAGCTTTCCCCTCAAGAAGCCTTTCGCTAAGACAGTTCTTGTGGAATTGGCAAAGTGATATCTGGAAGCCCATAGAGGGCTATGGTGAAAAAGGAAATATCCTCAGATGAAAATTGGAAAGAAGCTTTCTGAGAAACTGCTTAGTGTTCTGTTAATTCATCTCACAGAGTTACATCTGTATTTCGTGGATCTCTTTGCTAGCCTTATTTCTGTGGAATCTGAGAACAGATATTTCGGATCCCATTGAAGACCATAGGGCCAAAGGAAATATCTTCCGATAACAAAGAGAAAGAAGCTTTCTGAGAAACTTCTCTGTGTTCTGTGAAATCATCTCACAGAGTTACAGCTTTCCCCTCAAGAAGCCTTTCGCTAAGACACTTCTTGAGAAATTGGCAAAGTGATATTTGGAAGTCCATAGAGGGCTATCGTGAAAAAGGAAATATCCTCAGATGAAATCTGGAAAGAAGCTTTCTGAGAAACTGCTTAGTGTTCTGTTAATTCATCTCACAGAGTTACATCTGTATTTCGTGGATATCTTTGCTAGCCTTATTTCTGTGGAATCTGAGAACAGATATTTCGGATCCCATTGAAGTCTATAGGGCCAAAGGAAATATCTTCTGATAACAAAGGGAAAGAAGCTTTCTGAGAAACTTCTTTGTGTTCTGTGAAATCATCTCCCAGAGTTACACCTTTCTTCTCAAGACGGCTTTCGCTAAGACAGTTCTTGTGGAACTGGCCAAGTGATATTTGGAAGCCCATAGAGGGCTATGGTGAAAAAGGAAATATCCTCAGATGAGATCTGGAAAGAAGCTTTCTGAGAAACTGCTTAGTGTTCTGTTAATTCATCTCACAGAGTTACATCTGTATTTCGTGGATATCTTTGCTATCCTTATTTCTGTGGAATCTGAGGACAGATATTTCGAATCCCTTTGAAGACTATAGGGCCAAAGGAAATATCCTCCGGTAACAAAGAGAAAGAAGCTTTCTGAGAAACTTCTTTGTGTTCTGTGAAATCATCTCACAGAGTTACAGCTTTCCCCTCAAGAAGCCTTTCGCTAAGACACTTCTTGTGGAATTGGCAAAGTGATATTTGTAAGCCCATAGAGGGCTATGGTGAAAAAGGAAATATCCTCAGATGAGATCTGGAAAGAAGCTTTCTGAGAAACTGCTTAGTGTTCTGTTAATTCATCTCACAGAGTTACATCTGTATTTCGTGGATATCTTTCCTAGCCTTATTTCTGCGGAATCTGAGAAAAGATATTTCGGATCCCTTTGAAGACTATAGGGCCAAAGGAAATATCCTCCGATAACAAAGAGAAAGAAGCTTTCTGAGAAACTTCTTTCTGTTCTGTGAAATCATCTCCCAGAGTTACAGCTTTCCCCTCAAGTAGCCTTTCGCTAAGACAGTTCTTGTGGAATTGGCAAAGTGATATTTGGAAGCCCATAGAGGGCAATGGTGAAAAAGGAAATATCCTAAGATGAAATCTGGAAAGAAGCTTTCTGAGAAAATGCTTAGTGTTCTGTTAATTCATCTCACAGAGTTACATCTGTATTTCGTGGATCTCTTTCCTAGCCTTATTTCTTTGGAATCTGAGAACAGATATTTCGGATCCCTTTGAAGTCTATAGGGCCAAAGGAAATATCTTCCGATAACAAAGAGAAAGAAGCTTTCTGAGAAACTTCTTTGTGTTCTGTGAAATCATCTCCCAGAGTTACAGCTTTCCTCTCAAGAAGCCTTTCGCTAAGACACTTCTTGTGGAATTGGCAAAGTGATATTTGGAAGCCCATAGAGGGCTAAGGTGAAAAAGGAAATATCCTCAGATGAAATCTGGAAAGAAGCTTTCTGAGAAACTGCTTAGTGTTCTGTTAATTCATCTCACAGAGTTACATCTGTATTTCGTGGATCTCTTTGCTAGGCTTATTTCTGTGGAATCTGAGAACAGGTATTTCAGATCCCTTTGAAGACTATAGGGACAAAGGAAATATCCTCCGATTACAAAGAGAAAGAAGCTTTCTTAGAAACTTCTTTGTGTTCTGTGAAATCATCTCACAGAGTTACAGCTTTCCCCTCAAGAAGCCTTTCGCTAAGACAGTTCTTGTGGAATTGGCAAAGTGATATCTGGAAGCCCATAGAGGGCTATGGTGAAAAAGGAAATATCCTCAGATGAAAATTGGAAAGAAGCTTTCTGAGAAACTGCTTAGTGTTCTGTTAATTCATCTCACAGAGTTACATCTGTATTTCGTGGATCTCTTTGCTAGCCTTATTTCTGTGGAATCTGAGAACAGATATTTCGGATCCCATTGAAGACTATAGGGCCAAAGGAAATATCTTCCGATAACAAAGAGAAAGAAGCTTTCTGAGAAACTTCTTTGTGTTCTGTGAAATCATCTCACAGAGTTACAGCTTTCCCCTCAAGAAGCCTTTCGCTAAGACACTTCTTGAGAAATTGGCAAAGTGATATTTGGAAGTCCATAGAGGGCTATCGTGAAAAAGGAAATATCCTCAGATGAAATCTGGAAAGAAGCTTTCTGAGAAACTGCTTAGTGTTCTGTTAATTCATCTCACAGAGTTACATCTGTATTTCGTGGATATCTTTGCTATCCTTATTTCTGTGGAATCTGAGGACAGATATTTCGAATCCCATTGAAGACTATAGGGCCAAAGGAAATATCCTCCGGTAACAAAGAGAAAGAAGCTTTCTGAGAAACTTCTTTGTGTTCTGTGAAATCATCTCACAGAGGTACAGCTTTCCCCTCAAGAAGCCTTTCGCTAAGACACTTCTTGTGGAATTGGCAAAGTGATATTTGTAAGCCCATAGAGGGCTATGGTGAAAAAGGAAATATCCTCAGATGAGATCTGGAAAGAAGCTTTCTGAGAAACTGCTTAGTGTTCTGTTAATTCATCTCACAGAGTTACATCTGTATTTCGTGGATATCTTTCCTAGCCTTATTTCTGCGGAATCTGAGAAAAGATATTTCGGATCCCTTTGAAGACTATAGGGCCAAAGGAAATATCCTCCGATAACAAAGAGAAAGAAGCTTTCTGAGAAACTTCTTTCTGTTCTGTGAAATCATCTCCCAGAGTTACAGCTTTCCCCTCAAGTAGCCTTTCGCTAAGACAGTTCTTGTGGAATTGGCAAAGTGATATTTGGAAGCCCATAGAGGGCAATGGTGAAAAAGGAAATATCCTAAGATGAAATCTGGAAAGAAGCTTTCTGAGAAAATGCTTAGTGTTCTGTTAATTCATCTCACAGAGTTACATCTGTATTTCGTGGATCTCTTTCCTAGCCTTATTTCTTTGGAATCTGAGAACAGATATTTCGGATCCCTTTGAAGTCTATAGGGCCAAAGGAAATATCTTCCGATAACAAAGAGAAAGAAGCTTTCTGAGAAACTTCTTTGTGTTCTGTGAAATCATCTCCCAGAGTTACAGCTTTCCTCTCAAGAAGCCTTTCGCTAAGACAGTTCTTGTGGAACTGGCAAAGTGATATTTGGAAGCCCATAGAGGGCTATGGTGAAAAAGGAAATATCCTCAGATGAAATCTGGAAAGAAGCTTTCTGAGAAACTGCTTAGTGTTCTGTTAATTCATCTCACAGAGTTACATCTGTATTTCGTGGATATCTTTGCTAGCCTTATTTCTGCGGAATCTGAGAACAGATATTTCGGATCCCTTTGAAGACTATAGGGCCAAAGGAAATATCCTCCGATAACAAAGAGAAAGAAGCTGTCTGAGAAACTTCTTTGTGATCTGTGAAATCATCTCCCAGAGTTACACTTTCCCCTCAAGAAGCCTTTCCCTAAGACACTTCTTGTGGAATTGGCAAAGTGATATTTGGAAGCCCATAGAGGGCTATTGTGAAAAAGGAAATATCCTCAGATGAAATCTGGAAAGAAGCTTTCTGAGAAACTGCTTAGTGTTCTGTTAATTCATCTCACAGAGATACATCTGTATTTCGTGGATCTCTTTCCTAGCCTTATTTCCGTGGAATCTGAGAACAGATATTTCGGATCCCATTGAAGTCTATAGGGCCAAAGGAAATGTCTTCCGATAACAAAGGGAAAGAAGCTTTCTGAGAAACTTCTTTGTGTTCTGTGAAATCATCTCCCAGAGTTACAGCTTTCTTCTCAAGACGGCTTTCGCTAAGACAGTTCTTGTGGAACTGGCAAAGTGATATTTGGAAGCCCATAGAGGGCTATGGTGAAAAAGGAAATATCCTCAGATGAAATCTGGAAAGAATCTTTCTGAGAAACTGCTTAGTGTTCTGTTAATTCATCTCACAGAGTTACATCTGTATTTCGTGGATCTCTTTGCTAGCCTTATTTCTGTGGAATCTGAGAACAGATATTTCGGATCCCATTGAAGACTATAGGGCCAAAGGAAATATCCTCCGATAACAAAGAGAAAGAAGCTTTCTGAGAAACTTCTTTGTGTTCTGTGAAATCATCTCACAGAGTTACAGCTTTCCCCTCAAGAAGCCTTTCGCTAAGACACTTCTTGTGGAATTGGCAAAGTGATATTTGTAAGCCCATAGAGGGCTATGGTGAAAAAGGAAATATCCTCAGATGAGATCTGGAAAGAAGCTTTCTGAGAAACTGCTTAGTGTTCTGTTAATTCATCTCACAGAGTTACATCTGTATTTCGTGGATATCTTTGCTATCCTTATTTCTGTGGAATCTGAGGACAGATATTTCGAATCCCTTTGAAGACTATAGGGCCAAAGGAAATATCCTCCGGTAACAAAGAGAAAGAAGCTTTCTGAGAAACTTCTTTGTGTTCTGTGAAATCATCTCACAGAGTTACAGCTTTCCCCTCAAGAAGCCTTTCGCTAAGACACTTCTTGTGGAATTGGCAAAGTGATATTTGTAAGCCCATAGAGGGCTATGGTGAAAAAGGAAATATCCTCAGATGAGATCTGGAAAGAAGCTTTCTGAGAAACTGCTTAGTGTTCTGTTAATTCATCTCACAGAGTTACATCTGTATTTCGTGGATATCTTTCCTAGCCTTATTTCTGCGGAATCTGAGAAAAGATATTTCGGATCCCTTTGAAGACTATAGGGCCAAAGGAAATATCCTCCGATAACAAAGAGAAAGAAGCTTTCTGAGAAACTTCTTTCTGTTCTGTGAAATCATCTCCCAGAGTTACAGCTTTCCCCTCAAGTAGCCTTTCGCTAAGACAGTTCTTGTGGAATTGGCAAAGTGATATTTGGAAGCCCTTAGAGGGCAATGGTGAAAAAGGAAATATCCTAAGATGAAATCTGGAAAGAAGCTTTCTGAGAAACTGCTTAGTGTTCTGTTAATTCATCTCACAGAGTTACATCTGTATTTCGTGGATCTCTTTCCTAGCCTTATTTCTTTGGAATCTGAGAACAGATATTTCGGATCCCTTTGAAGTCTATAGGGCCAAAGGAAATATCTTCCGATAACAAAGAGAAAGAAGCTTTCTGAGAAACTTCTTTGTGTTCTGTGAAATCATCTCCCAGAGTTACAGCTTTCCTCTCATGAAGCCTTTCGCTAAGACAGTTCTTGTGGAACTGGCAAAGTGATATTTGGAAGCCCCTAGAGGGCTGTGGTGAAAAAGGAAATATCCTCAGATGAAATCTGGAAAGAAGCTTTCTGAGAAACTGCTTAGTGTTCTGTTAATTCATCTCACAGAGTTACATCTGTATTTCGTGGATATCTTTGCTAGCCTTATTTCTGTGGAATCTGAGAACAGATATTTCGGATCCCTTTGAAGACTATAGGGCCAAAGGAAATATCCTCCGATAACAAAGAGAAAGAAGCTGTCTGAGAAACTTCTTTGTGATCTGTGAAATCATCTCCCAGAGTTACACCTTTCCCCTCGAGAAGCCTTTCGCTAAGACAGTTCTTGTGGAATTGGCAAAGTGATATTTGGAAGCCCATAGAGGGCTATGGTGAAAAAGGAAATATCCTCAGATGAAATCTGGAAAGAAGCTTTCTGAGAAACTGCTTAGTGTTCTGTTAATTCATCTCACAGAGTTACATCTGTATTTCGTGGATCTCTTTCCTAGCCTTATTTCTGTGGAATCTGAGAACAGATATTTCGGATCCCATTGAAGTCTATAGGGCCAAAGGAAATATCTTCCGATAACAAAGGGAAAGAAGCTTTCTGAGAAACTTCTTTGTGTTCTGTGAAATCATCTCCCAGAGTTACAGCTTTCCTCTCAAGACGTCTTTCGCTAAGACAGTTCTTGTGGAACTGGCAAAGTGATATTTGGAAGCCCATAGAGGGCTATGGTGAAAAAGGAAATATCCTCAGATGAAATCTGGAAAGAATCTTTCTGAGAAACTGCTTAGTGTTCTGTTAATTCATCTCACAGAGTTACATCTGTATTTCGTGGATCTCTTTGCTAGCCTTATTTCTGTGGAATCTGAGAACAGATATTTCGGATCCCATTGAAGACTATAGGGCCAAAGGAAATATCCTCCGATAACAAAGAGAAAGAAGCTTTCTGAGAAACTTCTTTGTGTTCTGTGAAATCATCTCACAGAGTTACAGCTTTCCCCTCAAGAAGCCTTTCGCTAAGACACTTCTTGTGGAATTGGCAAAGTGATATTTTAAGCCCATAGAGGGCTATGGTGAAAAAGGAAATATCCTCAGATGAGATCTGGAAAGAAGCTTTCTGAGAAACTGCTTAGTGTTCTGTTAATTCATCTCACAGAGTTACATCTGTATTTCGTGGATATCGTTGCTAGCCTTATTTCTGTGGAATCTGAGGACAGATATTTCGAATCCCTTTGAAGACTATAGGGCCAAAGGAAATATCCTCCGGTAACAAAGAGAAAGAAGCTTTCTGAGAAACTTCTTTGTGTTCTGTGAAATCATCTCACAGAGTTACAGCTTTCCCCTCAAGAAGCCTTTCGCTAAGACACTTCTTGTGGAATTGGCAAAGTGATATTTGGAAGCCCATAGAGGACAATGGTGAAAAAGGAAATATCATCAGATGAAATCTGTAAAGAAGCTTTCTGAGAAACTGCTTAGTGTTCTGTTAATTCATCTCACAGAGTTACATCTGTATTTCGTGGATCTCTTTGCTAGCCTTATTTCTGTGGAATCTGAGAACAGATATTTCGGATCCCATTGAAGACTATAGGGCCAAAGGAAATATCTTCCAATAACACAGAGAGAGAAGCTTTCTGAGAAACTTCTTTGTGTTCTGTGAAATCATCTCACAGAGTTACAGCTTTCCCCTCAAGAAGCCTTTCGCTAAGACACTTCTTGAGAAATTGGCAAAGTGATATTTGGAAGCCTATAGAGGGCTGTGGTGAAAAAGGAAATATCCTCAGGTGAAATCTGGAAAGAAGCTTTCTGAGTAACTGCTTAGTGTTCTGTTAATTCATCTCACAGAGTTACATCTGTATTTCGTGGATCTCTTTGCTAGCCTTATTTCTGTGGAATCTGAGAACAGATATTTCGGATCCCTTTGAAGACTATAGGGCCAAAGGAAATATCCTCCGATAACAAAGAGAAAGAAGCTTTCTGAGAAACTTCTTTGTGTTCTGTGAAATCATCTCACAGAGTTACAGCTTTCCCTTCAAGAAGCCTTTCGCTAAGACTCTTCTTGTGGAATTGGCAAAGTGATATTTGGAAGCCCATAGAGGGCTATGGTGAAAAAGGAAATATCCTCAGATGAAATCTGGAAAGAAGCTTTCTGAGAAACTGCTTAGTGTTCTGTTAATTCATCTCACAGAGTTACATCTGTATTTCGTGGATATCTTTGCTAGCCTTATTTCTGCGGAATCTGAGAACAGATATTTCGGATCCCTTTGAAGACTATAGGGCCAAAGGAAATATCCTCCGATAACAAAGAGAAAGAAGCTTTCTGAGAAACTTCTTTGTGTTCTGTGAAATCATCTCACAGAGTTACAGCTTTCCCTTCAAGAAGTAAGACACTTCTTGTGGAATTGGCACAGTGATATTTGGAAGCCCATAGAGGGCTATGGTGAAAAAGGAAATATCCTCAGATGAAATCTGGAAAGAAGCTTTCTGAGAAACTGCTTAGTGTTCTGTTAATTCATCTCACAGAGTTACATCTCTATTTCGTGGATATGTTTGCTAGCCTTATTTCTGCGGAATCTGAGAAAAGATATTTCGGATCCCTTTGAAGACTATAGGGCCAAAGGAAATATCCTCCGATAACAAAGAGAAAGAAGCTTTCTGAGGAACTTCTTTCTGTTCTGTGAAATCATCTCCCAGAGTTACAGCTTTCCCCTCAAGTAGCTTTTCGCTAAGACAGTTCTTGTGGAATTGGCAAAGTGATATTTGGAAGCCCATAGAGGGCAATGGTGAAAATGGAAATATCCTAAGATGAAATCTGGAAAGAAGCTTTCTGAGAAACTGCTTAGTGTTCTGTTAATTCATCTCACAGAGTTACATCTGTATTTCGTGGATCTCTTTCCTAGCCTTATTTCTTTGGAATCTGAGAACAGATATTTCGGATCCCTTTGAAGTCTATAGGGCCAAAGGAAATATCTTCCGATAACAAAGAGAAAGAAGCTTTCTGAGAAACTTCTTTGTGTTCTGTGAAATCATCTCCCAGAGTTACAGCTTTCCTCTCAAGAAGCCTTTCGCTAAGACAGTTCTTGTGGAACAGGCAAAGTGATATTTGGAAGCCCATAGAGGGCTATGGGGAAAAAGGAAATATCCTCAGATGAAATCTGGAAAGAAGCTTTCTGAGAAACTGCTTAGTGTTCTGTTAATTCATCTCACAGAGTTACATCTGTATTTCGTGGATATCTTTGCTAGCCTTATTTCTGCGGAATCTGAGAACAGATATTTCGGATCCCTTTGAAGACTATAGGGCCAAAGGAAATATCCTCCGATAACAAAGAGAAAGAAGCTGTCTGAGAAACTTCTTTGTGATCTGTGAAATCATCTCCCAGAGTTACACCTTTCCCCTCAAGAAGCCTTTCGCTAAGACAGTTCTTGTGGAATTGGCAAAGTGACATTTGGAAGCCCATAGAGGGCTACGGTGAAAAAGGAAATATCCTAAGATGAAATCTGGAAAGAAGCTTTCTGAGAAAATGCTTAGTGTTCTGTTAATTCATCTCACAGAGTTACATCTGTATTTCGTGGATCTCTTTCCTAGCCTTATTTCTTTGGAATCTGAGAACAGATATTTCGGATCCCATTGAAGTCTATAGGGCCAAAGGAAATATCTTCCGATAACAAAAAGAAAGAAGCTTTCTGAGAAACTTCTTTGTGTTCTGTGAAATCATCTCCCAGAGTTACAGCTTTCCTCTCAAGAAGCCTTTCGCTAAGACAGTTCTTGTGGAACTGGCAAAGTGATATTTGGAAGCCCATAGAGGGCTACGGTGAAAAAGGAAATATCCTCAGATGAAATCTGGAAAGAATCTTTCTGAGAAACTGCTTAGTGTTCTGTTAATTCATCTCACAGAGTTACATCTGTATTTCGTGGATCTCTTTGCTAGGCTTATTTCTGTGGAATCTGAGAACAGGTATTTCAGATCCCTTTGAAGACTATAGGGACAAAGGAAATATCCTCCGATTACAAAGAGAAAGAAGCTTTCTTAGAAACTTCTTTGTGTTCTGTGAAATCATCTCACAGAGTTACAGCTTTCCCCTCAAGAAGCCTTTCGCTAAGACAGTTCTTGTGGAATTGGCAAAGTGATATTTGGAAGCCCATAGAGGGCTATGGTGAAAAAGGAAATATCCTCAGATGAAAATTGGAAAGAAGCTTTCTGAGAAACTGCTTAGTGTTCTGTTAATTCATCTCACAGAGTTACATCTGTATTTCGTGGATCTCTTTGCTAGCCTTATTTCTGTGGAATCTGAGAACAGATATTTCGGATCCCTTTGAAGACTATAGGGCCAAAGGAAATATCTTCCGATAACAAAGAGAAAGAAGCTTTCTGAGAAAGTTCTTTGTGTTCTGTGAAATCATCTCACAGAGTTACAGCTTTCCCCTCAAGAAGCCTTTCGCTAAGACACTTCTTGAGAAATTGGCAAAGTGATATTTGGAAGCCCATAGAGGGCTATGGTGAAAAAGGAAATATCCTCAGATGAAATCTGGAAAGAAGCTTTCTGAGAAACTGCTTAGTGTTCTGTTAATTCATCTCACAGAGTTACATCTGTATTTCGTGGATCTCTTTGCTAGCCTTATTTTTGTGGAATCTGAGAACAGATATTTCGGATTCCTTTGAAGACTATAGGGCCAAAGGAAATATCCTCCGATAACAAAGAGAAAGAAGCTTTCTTAGAAACTTCTTTGTGTTCTGTGAAATCATCTCCCAGAGTTACAGCTTTCCCCTCAAGAAGCATTTCGCTATGACAGTTCTTGTGGAATTGGCAAAGTGATATTTGGAAGCCCATAGAGGACAATGGTGAAAAAGGAAATATCATCAGATGAAATCTGTAAAGAAGCTTTCTGAGAAACTGCTTAGTGTTCTGTTAATTCATCTCACAGAGTTACATCTGTATTTCGTGGATCTCTTTGCTAGCCTTAATTCTGTGGAATCTGAGAACAGATATTTCGGATCCCATTGAAGACTATAGGGCCAAAGGAAATATCTTCCGATAACACAGAGAAAGAAGCTTTCTGAGAAACTTCTTTGTGTTCTGTGAAATCATCTCACAGAGTTAGAGCTTTCCCTTCAAGAAGCCTTTCGCTAAGACACTTCTTGTGGAATTGGCAAAGTGATATTTGGAAGCCCATAGAGGGCTATGGTGAAAAAGGAAATATCCTCAGATGAAATCTGGAAAGAAGCTTTCTGGAAAAACTGCTTAGTGTTCTGTTAATTCATCTCACAGAGTTACATCTTTATTTCGTGGATATCTTTGCTAGCCTTATTTCTGCGGAATCTGAGAACAGATATTTCGGATCCCTTTGAAGACTATAGGGCCAAAGGAAATATCCTCCGATAACAAAGAGAAAGAAGCTTTCTGAGAAACTTCGTTGTGTTTTGTGAAATCATCTCCCAGAGTTACAGCTTTCCTCTCAAGAAGCCTTTCGCTAAGACAGTTCTTGTGGAATTGGCAAAGTGATATTTGGAAGCCCATAGAGGGCTATGGTGAAAAAGGAATTATCCTCAGATGAAATCTGGAAAGAAGCTTTCTGAGAAACTGCTTAGTGTTCTGTTAATTCATCTCACAGAGTTACATCTGTATTTCGTGGATCTCTTTGCTAGCCTTATTTCTGTGGAATCTGAGAACAGATAGTTCGGGTCGCTTTGAAGACTATAGGGCCAAAGGAAATATCTTCCGATAACAAAGAGAAAGAAGCTTTCTGAGAAATTTCTTTGTGTTCTGTGAAATCATCTCACAGAGTTACAGCTTTCCGCTCAAGAAGCCTTTCGCTAAGACACTTCTTGTGGAATTGGCAAAGTGATACTTGGAAGCCCATAGAGGGCTATGGTGAAAAAGGAAATATACTCAGATGAAATCTGGAAAGAAGCTTTCTGAGAAACTGCTTACTGTTCTGTTAATTAATCTCACAGATTTAAATCTGTATTTCGTGGATATCTTTGCTAGCCTTATTTCTGTGGAATCTGAGAAAAGATATTTCGGATCCCTTTGAAGACTATAGGGCCAAAGGAAATATCCTCCGATAACAAAGAGAAAGAAGCTTTCTGAGAAACTTCTTTGTGTTCTGTGAAATCATCTCCAAGAGTTACAGCTTTCCCCTCAAGAAGCCTTTCGCTAAGACAGTTCTTGAGGAATTGGCAAAGTGATATTTGGAAGCCCATAGAGGGCTATGGTGAAAAAGGAAATATCCTCAGATGAAATCTGGAAGGAAGCTTTCTGAGAAACTGCTTAGTGTTCTGTTAATTCATCTCACAGAGTTACATCTGTATTTCGTGGATCTCTTTCCTAGCCTTATTTCTGTGGAATCTGAGAACAGATATTTCGGATCCCTTTGAAGTCTATAGGGCCAAAGGAAATATCTTCCGATAACAAAGGGAAAGAAGCTTTCTGAGAAACTTCTTTGTGTTCTGTGAAATCATCTCCCAGAGTTACAGCTTTCCTCTCAAGACGCCTTTCGCTAAGACAGTTCTTGTGGAACTGGCAAAGTGATATTTGGAAGCCCATAGAGGGCTATGGTGAAAAAGGAAATATCCTCAGATGAAATCTGGAAAGAATCTTTCTGAGAAACTGCTTAGTGTTCTGTTAATTCATCTCACAGATTTACATCTGTATTTCGTGGATCTCTTTGCTAGCCTTATTTCTGTGGAATCTGAGAACAGATATTTCAGATCCCATTAAAGACTATAGGGCCAAAGGAAATATCCTCCGATAACAAAGAGAAAGAAGCTTTCTGAGAAACTTCTTTGTGTTCTGTGAAATCATCTCAGAGAGTTACAGCTTTCCCCTCAAGAAGCCTTTCGCTAAGACACTTCTTGTGGAATTGGCAAAGTGATATTTGTAAGCCCATAGAGGGCTATATTGAAAAAGGAAATATCCTCAGATGAGATCTGGAAAGAAGCTTTCTGAGAAACTGCTTAGTGTTCTGTTAATTCATCTCACAGAGTTACATCTGTATTTCGTGGATCTCTTTGCTAGCCTTATTTTTGTGGAATCTGAGAACAGATATTTCGGATTCCTTTGAAGACTATAGGGCCAAAGGAAATATCCTCCGATAACAAAGAGAAAGAAGCTTTCTTAGAAACTTCTTTGTGTTCTGTGAAATCATCTCCCAGAGTTACAGCTTTCCCCTCAAGAAGCATTTCGCTATGACAGTTCTTGTGGAATTGGCAAAGTGATATTTGGAAGCCCATAGAGGACAATGGTGAAAAAGGAAATATCATCAGATGAAATCTGTAAAGAAGCTTTCTGAGAAACTGCTTAGTGTTCTGTTAATTCATCTCACAGAGTTACATCTGTATTTCGTGGATCTCTTTGCTAGCCTTAATTCTGTGGAATCTGAGAACAGATATTTCGGATCCCATTGAAGACTATAGGGCCAAAGGAAATATCTTCCGATAACACAGAGAAAGAAGCTTTCTGAGAAACTTCTTTGTGTTCTGTGAAATCATCTCACAGAGTTAGAGCTTTCCCTTCAAGAAGCCTTTCGCTAAGACACTTCTTGTGGAATTGGCAAAGTGATATTTGGAAGCCCATAGAGGGCTATGGTGAAAAAGGAAATATCCTCAGATGAAATCTGGAAAGAAGCTTTCTGGAAAAACTGCTTAGTGTTCTGTTAATTCATCTCACAGAGTTACATCTTTATTTCGTGGATATCTTTGCTAGCCTTATTTCTGCGGAATCTGAGAACAGATATTTCGGATCCCTTTGAAGACTATAGGGCCAAAGGAAATATCCTCCGATAACAAAGAGAAAGAAGCTTTCTGAGAAACTTCGTTGTGTTTTGTGAAATCATCTCCCAGAGTTACAGCTTTCCTCTCAAGAAGCCTTTCGCTAAGACAGTTCTTGTGGAATTGGCAAAGTGATATTTGGAAGCCCATAGAGGGCTATGGTGAAAAAGGAATTATCCTCAGATGAAATCTGGAAAGAAGCTTTCTGAGAAACTGCTTAGTGTTCTGTTAATTCATCTCACAGAGTTACATCTGTATTTCGTGGATCTCTTTGCTAGCCTTATTTCTGTGGAATCTGAGAACAGATAGTTCGGGTCGCTTTGAAGACTATAGGGCCAAAGGAAATATCTTCCGATAACAAAGAGAAAGAAGCTTTCTGAGAAATTTCTTTGTGTTCTGTGAAATCATCTCACAGAGTTACAGCTTTCCGCTCAAGAAGCCTTTCGCTAAGACACTTCTTGTGGAATTGGCAAAGTGATACTTGGAAGCCCATAGAGGGCTATGGTGAAAAAGGAAATATACTCAGATGAAATCTGGAAAGAAGCTTTCTGAGAAACTGCTTACTGTTCTGTTAATTAATCTCACAGATTTAAATCTGTATTTCGTGGATATCTTTGCTAGCCTTATTTCTGTGGAATCTGAGAAAAGATATTTCGGATCCCTTTGAAGACTATAGGGCCAAAGGAAATATCCTCCGATAACAAAGAGAAAGAAGCTTTCTGAGAAACTTCTTTGTGTTCTGTGAAATCATCTCCAAGAGTTACAGCTTTCCCCTCAAGAAGCCTTTCGCTAAGACAGTTCTTGAGGAATTGGCAAAGTGATATTTGGAAGCCCATAGAGGGCTATGGTGAAAAAGGAAATATCCTCAGATGAAATCTGGAAGGAAGCTTTCTGAGAAACTGCTTAGTGTTCTGTTAATTCATCTCACAGAGTTACATCTGTATTTCGTGGATCTCTTTCCTAGCCTTATTTCTGTGGAATCTGAGAACAGATATTTCGGATCCCTTTGAAGTCTATAGGGCCAAAGGAAATATCTTCCGATAACAAAGGGAAAGAAGCTTTCTGAGAAACTTCTTTGTGTTCTGTGAAATCATCTCCCAGAGTTACAGCTTTCCTCTCAAGACGCCTTTCGCTAAGACAGTTCTTGTGGAACTGGCAAAGTGATATTTGGAAGCCCATAGAGGGCTATGGTGAAAAAGGAAATATCCTCAGATGAAATCTGGAAAGAATCTTTCTGAGAAACTGCTTAGTGTTCTGTTAATTCATCTCACAGATTTACATCTGTATTTCGTGGATCTCTTTGCTAGCCTTATTTCTGTGGAATCTGAGAACAGATATTTCAGATCCCATTAAAGACTATAGGGCCAAAGGAAATATCCTCCGATAACAAAGAGAAAGAAGCTTTCTGAGAAACTTCTTTGTGTTCTGTGAAATCATCTCAGAGAGTTACAGCTTTCCCCTCAAGAAGCCTTTCGCTAAGACACTTCTTGTGGAATTGGCAAAGTGATATTTGTAAGCCCATAGAGGGCTATATTGAAAAAGGAAATATCCTCAGATGAGATCTGGAAAGAAGCTTTCTGAGAAACTGCTTAGTGTTCTGTTAATTCATCTCACAGAGTTACATCTGTATTTCGTGGATATCTTTGCTAGCCTTATTTCTGTGGAATCTGAGGACAGATATTTCGAATCCCTTTGAAGACTATAGGGCCAAAGGAAATATCCTCCGGTAACAAAGAGAAAGAAGCTTTCTGAGAAACTTCTTTGTGTTCTGTGAAATCATCTCACAGAGTTACAGCTTTCCCCTCAAGAACCCTTTCGCTAAGACACTTCTTGTGGAATCGGCAAAGTGATATTTGGAAGCCCATTGAGGACAATGGTGAAAAAGGAAATATCATCAGATGAAATCTGTAAAGAAGCTTTCTGAGAAACTGCTTAGTGTTCTGTTAATTCATCTCACAGAGTTACATCTGTATTTCGTGCATCTCTTTGCTAGCCTTATTTCTGTGGAATCTGAGAACAGATATTTCGGATCCCATTGAAGACTATAGGGACAAAGGAAATATCTTCCGATAACACAGAGAAAGAAGCTTTCTGAGAAACTTCTTTGTGTTCTGTGAAATCATCTCACAGAGTTACAGCTTTCCCCTCAAGAAGCCTTTCGCTAAGACACTTCTTGAGAAATTGGCAAAGTGATATTTGGAAGCCCATAGAGGGCTGTGGTGAAAAAGGAAATATCCTCAGGTGAAATCTGGAAAGAAGCTTTCTGAGAAACTGCTTAGTGTTCTGTTAATTCATCTCACAGAGTTACATCGGTATTTCGTGGATCTCTTTGCTAGCCTTATTTCTGTGGAATCTGAGAACAGATATTTCGGATCCCTTTGAAGACTATAGGGCCAAAGGAAATATCCTCCGATAACAAAGAGAAAGAAGCTTTCTGAGAAACTTCTTTGGTTCTGTGAAATCATCTCACAGAGTTACAGCTTTCCCTTCAAGAAGCCTTTCGCTAAGACTCTTCTTGAGGAATTGGCAAAGTGATATTTGGAAGCCCATAGAGGGCTATGGTGAAAAAGGAAATATCCTCAGATGAAATCTGGAATGAAGCTTTCTGAGAAACTGCTTAGTGTTCTGTTAATTCATCTCACAGAGTTACATCTGTATTTCGTGGATCTCTTTGCTAGCCTTATTTCTGTTTAATCTGAGAACAGATATTTCGGATCCCTTTGAAGACTATAGGGCCAAAGGAAATATCCTCCGATAACAAAGAGAAAGAAGCTTTCTGAGAAACTTCTTTGTGTTCTGTGAAATCATCTCACAGAGTTACAGCTTTCCCCTCAAGAAGCCTTTCGCTAAGACAGTTCTTGTGGAATTGGCAAAGTGATATTTGGAAGCCCATAGAGGGCTACGGTGAAAAAGGAAATATCCTCAGATGAAATCTGGAAAGAAGCTTTCTGAGAAACTGCTTAGTGTTCTGTTAATTCATCTCACAGAGTTACATCTGTATTTCGTGGATCTCTTTGCTAGCCTTATTTCTGTGGAATCTGAGAACAGGTATTTGAGATCCCTTTGAAGACTATAGGGACAAAGGAAATATCCTCCGATTACAAAGAGAAAGAATCTTTCTTAGAAACTTCTTTGTGTTCTGTGAAATCATCTCACAGAGTTACAGCTTTCCCCTCAAGAAGCCTTTCGCTAAGACAGTTCTTGTGGAATTGGCAAAGTGATATTTGGAAGCCCATAGAGGACAATGGTGAAAAAGGAAATATCATCAGATGAAATCTGTAAAGAAGCTTTCTGAGAAACTGCTTAGTGTTCTGTTAATTCATCTCACAGAGTTACATCTGTATTTCGTGGATCTCTTTGCTAGCCTTATTTCTGTGGAATCTGAGAACAGATATTTCGGATCCCATTGAAGACTATAGGGCCAAAGGAAATATCTTCCGATAACAAAGAGAAAGAAGCTTTCTGAGAAACTTCTTTGTGTTCTGTGAAATCATCTCACAGAGTTACAGCTTTCCCCTCAAGAAGCCTTTCGCTAAGACACTTCTTGAGAAATTGGCAAAGTGATATTTGGAAGCCCATAGAGGGCTATCGTGAAAAAGGAAATATCCTCAGATGAAATCTGGAAAGAAGCTTTCTGAGAAACTGCTTAGTGTTCTGTTAATTCATCTCACAGAGTTACATCTGTATTTCGTGGATATCTTTGCTAGCCTTATTTCTGTGGAATCTGAGAACAGATATTTCGGATCCCTTTGAAGACTATAGGGCCAAAGGAAATATCCTCCGATAACAAAGAGAAAGAAGCTTTCTGAGAAACTTCTTTCTGTTCTGTGAAATCATCTCCCAGAGTTACAGCTTTCCCCTCAAGTAGCCTTTCGCTAAGACAGTTCTTGTGGAATTGGCAAAGTGATATTTGGAAGCCCATAGAGGGCAATGGTGAAAAAGGAAATATCCTAAGATGAAATCTGGAAAGAAGCTTTCTGAGAAACTGCTTAGTGTTCTGTTAATTCATCTCACAGAGTTACATCTGTATTTCGTGGATCTCTTTGCTAGCCTTATTTCTGTGGAATCTGAGAACAGATATTTCGGATCCCATTGAAGACTATAGGGCCAAAGGAAATATCTTCCGATAACACAGAGAAAGAAGCTTTCTGAGAAACTTCTTTGTGTTCTGTGAAATCATCTCACAGAGTTACAGCTTTCCCCTCAAGAAGCCTTTCGCTAAGACACTTCTTGAGAAATTGGCAAAGTGATATTTGGAAGCCCATAGAGGGCTGGGGTGAAAAAGGAAATATCCTCAGGTGAAATCTGGAAAGAAGCTTTCTGAGAAACTGCTTAGTGTTCTGTTAATTCATCTCACAGAGTTACATCTGTATTTCGTGGATCTCTTTGCTAGCCCCATTTCTGTGGAATCTGAGAACAGATATTTCGGATCCCTTTGAAGACTATAGGGCCAAAGGAAATATCCTCCGATAACAAAGAGAAAGAAGCTTTCTGAGAAACTTCTTTGTGTTCTGTGAAAACATCTCCCAGAGTTACAGCTTTCCCCTCAAGAAGCCTTTCGCTAAGACAGTTCTTGTGGAATTGGCAAAGTGATATTTGGAAGCCCATAGAGGGCTAAGGTGAAAAAGGAAATATCCTCAGATGAGATCTGGAAAGAAGCTTTCTGAGAAACTGCTTAGTGTTCTGTTAATTCATCTCACAGAGTTACATCTGTATTTCGTGGATATCTTTCCTAGCCTTATTTCTGCGGAATCTGAGAAAAGATATTTCGGATCCCTTTGAAGACTATAGGGCCAAAGGAAATATCCTCCGATAACAAAGAGAAAGAAGCTTTCTGAGAAACTTCTTTCTGTTCTGTGAAATCATCTCCCAGAGTTACAGCTTTCCCCTCAAGTAGCCTTTCGCTAAGACAGTTCTTGTGGAATTGGCAAAGTGATATTTGGAAGCCCGTAGAGGGCAATGGTGAAAAAGGAAATATCCTAAGATGAAATCTGGAAAGAAGCTTTCTGAGATACTGCTTAGTGTTCTGTTAATTCATCTCACAGAGTTACATCTGTATTTCGTGGATCTCTTTCCTAGCCTTATTTCTTTGGAATCTGAGAACAGATATTTCGGATCCCTTTGAAGTCTATAGGGCCAAAGGAAATATCTTCCGATAACAAAGAGAAAGAAGCTTTCTGAGAAACTTCTTTGTGTTCTGTGAAATCATCTCCCAGAGTTACAGCTTTCCTCTCAAGAAGCCTTTCGCTAAGACAGTTCTTGTGGAACTGGCAAAGTGATATTTGGAAGCCCCTAGAGGGCTATGGTGAAAAAGGAAATATCCTCAAATGAAATCTGGAAAGAAGCTTTCTGAGAAACTGCTTAGTGTTCTGTTAATTCATCTCACAGAGTTACATCTGTATTTCGTGGATATCTTTGCTAGCCTTATTTCTGCGGAATCTGAGAACAGATATTTCGGATCCCTTTGAAGACTATAGGGCCAAAGGAAATATCCTCCGATAACAAAGAGAAAGAAGCTGTCTGAGAAACTTCTTTGTGATCTGTGAAATCATCTCCCAGAGTTACACCTTTCCCCTCAAGACGCCTTTCGCTAAGACAGTTCTTGTGGAATTGGCAAAGTGATATTTGGAAGCCCATAGAGGGCTATGGTGAAAAAGGAAATATCCTCAGATGAAATCTGGAAAGAAGCTTTCTGAGAAACTGCTTAGTGTTCTGTTAATTCATCTCACAGAGTTACATCTGTATTTCGTGGATATCTTTGCTAGCCTTATTTCTGCGGAATCTGAGAACAGATATTTCTGATCCCTTTGAAGACTATAGGGCCAAAGGAAATATCCTCCGATAACAAAGAGAAAGAAGCTTTCTGAGAAACTTCTTTGTGTTCTGTGAAATCATCTCCCAGAGTTACAGCTTTCCCCTCAAGAAGCCTTTCGCTAAGACAGTTCTTGTGGAATTGGCAAAGTGATATTTGGAAGCCCATAGAGGGCTATGGTGAAAAAGGAAATATCCTCAGATGAAATCTGGAAAGAAGCTTTCTGAGAAACTGCTTAGTGTTCTGTTAATTCATCTCACAGAGTTACATCTGTATTTCGTGGCTCTCTTTGCTAGGCTTATTTCTGTGGAATCTGAGAACAGGTATTTGAGATCCCTTTGAAGACTATAGGGACAAAGGAAATATCCTCCGATTACAAAGAGAAAGAATCTTTCTTAGAAACTTCTTTGTGTTCTGTGAAATCATCTCACAGAGTTACAGCTTTCCCCTCAAGAAGCCTTTCGCAGAGACACTTCTTGAGAAATTGGCAAAGTGATATTTGGAAGCCCATAGAGGGCTGTGGTGAAAAAGGAAATATCCTCAGGTGAAATCTGGAAAGAAGCTTTCTGAGAAACTGCTTAGTGTTCTGTTAATTCATCTCACAGAGTTACATCTGTATTTCGTGGATCTCTTTGCTAGCCTTATTTCTGTGGAATCTGAGAACAGATATTTCGGATCCCTTTGAAGACTATAGGGCCAAAGGAAATATCCTCCGATAACAAAGAGAAAGAAGCTTTCTGAGAAACTTCTTTGGTTCTGTGAAATCATCTCACAGAGTTACAGCTTTCCCTTCAAGAAGCCTTTCGCTAAGACTCTTCTTGAGGAATTGGCAAAGTGATATTTGGAAGCCCATAGAGGGCTATGGTGAAAAAGGAAATATCCTCAGATGAAATCTGGAATGAAGCTTTCTGAGAAACTGCTTAGTGTTCTGTTAATTCATCTCACAGAGTTACATCTGTATTTCGTGGATCTCTTTGCTAGCCTTATTTCTGTGGAATCTGAGAACAGATATTTCGGATCCCTTTGAAGACTATAGGGCCAAAGGAAATATCCTCCGATAACAAAGAGAAAGAAGCTTTCTGAGAAACTTCTTTGTGTTCTGTGAAATCATCTCCCAGAATTACAGCTTTCCCCTCAAGAAGCCTTTCGCTAAGACAGTTCTTGTGGAATTGGCAAAGTGATATTTTGAAGCCCATAGAGGGCTATGGTGAAAAAGGAAATATCCTCAGATGAAATCTGGAAAGAAGCTTTCTGAGAAACTGCTTAGTGTTCTGTTAATTCATCTCACAGAGTTACATCTGTATTTCGTGGATCTCTTTGCTAGCCTTATTTCTGTGGAATCTGAGAACAGGTATTTGAGATCCCTTTGAAGACAATAGGGACAAAGGAAATATCCTCCGATTACAAAGAGAAAGAATCTTTCTTAGAAACTTCTTTGTGTTCTGTGAAATCATCTCACAGAGTTACAGCTTTCCCCTCAAGAAGCCTTTCGCTAAGACAGTTCTTGTGGAATTGGCAAAGTGATATTTGGAAGCCCATAGAGGACAATGGTGAAAAAGGAAATATCATCAGATGAAATCTGGAAAGAAGCTTTCTGAGAAACTGCTTAGTGTTCTGTTAATTCATCTCACAGAGTTACATCTGTATTTCGTGGATCTCTTTGCTAGCCTTATTTCTGTGGAATCTGAGAACAGATATTTCGGATCCCATTGAAGAGTATAGGGCCATAGGAAATATCTTCCGATAACAAAGAGAAAGAAGCTTTCTGAGAAACTTCTTTGTGTTCTGTGAAATCATCTCACAGAGTTACAGCTTTCCCCTCAAGAAGCCTTTCGCTAAGACACTTCTTGAGAAATTGGCAAAGTGATATTTGGAAGCCCATAGAGGGCTGGGGTGAAAAAGGAAATATCCTCAGGTGAAATCTGGAAAGAAGCTTTCTGAGATACTGCTTAGTGTTCTGTTAATTCATCTCACAGAGTTACATCTGTATTTCGTGGATCTCTTTGCTAGCCTTATTTCTGTGGAATCTGAGAACAGATATTTCGGATCCCTTTGAAGACTATAGGGCCAAAGGAAATATCCTCCGATAACAAAGAGAAAGAAGCTTTCTGAGAAACTTCTTTGGTTCTGTGAAATCATCTCACAGAGTTACAGCTTTCCCTTCAAGAAGCCTTTCGCTAAGACTCTTCTTGAGGAATTGGCAAAGTGATATTTGGAAGCCCATAGAGGGCTATGGTGAAAAAGGAAATATCCTCAGATGAAATCTGGAATGAAGCTTTCTGAGAAACTGCTTAGTGTTCTGTTAATTCATCTCACAGAGTTACATCTGTATTTCGTGGATCTCTTTGCTAGCCTTATTTCTGTGGAATCTGAGAACAGATATTTCGGATCCCTTTGAAGACTATAGGGCCAAAGGAAATATCCTCCGATAACAAAGAGAAAGAAGCTTTCTGAGAAACTTCTTTGTGTTCTGTGAAATCATCTCACAGAGTTACAGCTTTCCCCTCAAGAAGCCTTTCGCTAAGACAGTTCTTGTGGAATTGGCAAAGTGATATTTGGAAGCCCATAGAGGGCTATGGTGAAAAAGGAAATATCCTCAGATGAAATCTGGAAAGAATCTTTCTGAGAAACTGCTTAGTGTTCTGTTAATTCATCTCACAGAGTTACATCTGTATTTCGTGGATCTCTTTGCTAGCCTTATTTCTGTGGAATCTGAGAACAGGTATTTGAGATCCCTTTGAAGACTATAGGGACAAAGGAAATATCCTCCGATTACAAAGAGAAAGAATCTTTCTTAGAAACTTCTTTGTGTTCTGTGAAATCATCTCACAGAGTTACAGCTTTCCCCTCAAGAAGCCTTTCGCTAAGACAGTTCTTGTGGAATTGGCAAAGTGATATTTGGAAGCCCATAGAGGACAATGGTGAAAAAGGAAATATCATCAGATGAAATCTGTAAAGAAGCTTTCTGAGAAACTGCTTAGTGTTCTGTTAATTCATCTCACAGAGTTACATCTGTATTTCGTGGATCTCTTTGCTAGCCTTTTTTCTGTGGAATCTGAGAACAGATATTTCGGATCCCATTGAAGAGTATAGGGCCATAGGAAATATCTTCCGATAACAAAGAGAAAGAAGCTTTCTGAGAAACTTCTTTGTGTTCTGTGAAATCATCTCACAGAGTTACAGCTTTCCCCTCAAGAAGCCTTTCGCTAAGACACTTCTTGAGAAATTGGCAAAGTGATATTTGGAAGCCCATAGAGGGCTGGGGTGAAAAAGGAAATATCCTCAGGTGAAATCTGGAAAGAAGCTTTCTGAGATACTGCTTAGTGTTCTGTTAATTCATCTCACAGAGTTACATCTGTATTTCGTGCATATCTTTGCTAGCCTTATTTCTGTGGAATCTGAGAACACATATTTCGGATCCCTTTGAAGACTATAGGGCCAAAGGAAATATCCTCCGATAACAAAGAGAAAGAAGCTTTCTGAGAAACTTCTTTGTGTTCTGTGAAATCATCTCACAGAGATACAGCTTTGCCTTCAAGAAGCCTTTCGCTAAGACACTTCTTGTGGAATTGGCAAAGTGATATTTGGAAGCCCATAGAGGGCTATGGTGAAAAAGGAAATATCCTCAGATGAAATCTGGAAAGAAGCTTTCTGAAAAACTGCTTAGTGTTCTGTTAATTCATCTCACAGAGTTACATCTGTATTTCGTGGATATCTTTGCTAGCCTTATTTCTGCGGAATCTGAGAACAGATATTTCGGATCCCTTTGAAGACTATAGGGCCAAAGGAAATATCCTCCGATAACAAAGAGAAAGAAGCTTTCTGAGAAACTTCTTTGTGTTCTGTGAAATCATCTCCCAGAGTTACAGCTCTCCCCTCAAGAAGCCTTTCGCTAAGACAGTTCTTGTGGAATTGGCAAAGTGATATTTGGAAGCCCATAGAGGGCTATGGTGAAAAAGGAAATATCCTCAGATGAAATCTGGAAAGAAGCTTTCTGAGAAACTGCTTAGTGTTCTGTTAATTCATCTCACAGAGTTACATCTGTATTTCGTGGATCTCTTTCCTAGCCTTATTTCTGTGGAATCTGAGAACAGATATTTCGGATCCCATTGAAGTCTATAGGGCCAAAGGAAATATCTTCCGATAACAAAGGGAAAGAAGCTTTCTGAGAAACTTCTTTGTGTTCTGTGAAATCATCTCCCAGAGTTACAGCTTTCCTCTCAAGACGCCTTTCGCTAAGACAGTTCTTGTGGAACTGGCAAAGTGATATTTGGAAGCCCATAGAGGGCTATGGTGAAAAAGGAAATATCCTCAGATGAAATCTGGAAAGAATCTTTCTGAGAAACTGCTTAGTGTTCTGTTAATTCATCTCACAGAGTTACATCTGTATTTCGTGGATCTCTTTGCTAGCCTTATTTCTGTGGAATCTGAGAACAGATATTTCGGATCCCATTGAAGACTATAGGGCCAAAGGAAATATCCTCCGATAACAAAGAGAAAGAAGCTTTCTGAGAAACTTCTTTGTGTTCTGTGAAATCATCTCACAGAGTTACAGCTTTCCCCTCAAGAAGCCTTTCGCTAAGACACTTCTTGTGGAATTGGCAAAGTGATATTTTAAGCCCATAGAGGGCTATGGTGAAAAAGGAAATATCCTCAGGTGAAATCTGGAAAGAAGCTTTCTGAGAAACTGCTTAGTGTTCTGTTAATTCATCTCACAGAGTTACATCTGTATTTCGTGGATCTCTTTGCTAGCCTTATTTCTGTGGAATCTGAGAACAGATATTTCGGATCCCTTTGAAGACTATAGGGCCAAAGGAAATATCCTCCGATAACAAAGAGAAAGAAGCTTTCTGAGAAACTTCTTTGGTTCTGTGAAATCATCTCACAGAGTTACAGCTTTCCCTTCAAGAAGCCTTTCGCTAAGACTCTTCTTGAGGAATTGGCAAAGTGATATTTGGAAGCCCATAGAGGGCTATGGTGAAAAAGGAAATATCCTCAGATGAAATCTGGAATGAAGCTTTCTGAGAAACTGCTTAGTGTTCTGTTAATTCATCTCACAGAGTTACATCTGTATTTCGTGGATCTCTTTGCTAGCCTTATTTCTGTGGAATCTGAGAACAGATATTTCGGATCCCTTTGAAGACTATAGGGCCAAAGGAAATATCCTCCGATAACAAAGAGAAAGAAGCTTTCTGAGAAACTTCTTTGTGTTCTGTGAAATCATCTCACAGAGTTACAGCTTTCCCCTCAAGAAGCCTTTCGCTAAGACAGTTCTTGTGGAATTGGCAAAGTGATATTTTGAAGCCCATAGAGGGCTATGGTGAAAAAGGAAATATCCTCAGATGAAATCTGGAAAGAAGCTTTCTGAGAAACTGCTTAATGTTCTGTTAATTCATCTCACAGAGTTACATCTGTATTTCGTGGATCTCTTTGCTAGCCTTATTTCTGTGGAATCTGAGAACAGGTATTTGAGATCCCTTTGAAGACTATAGGGACAAAGGAAATATCCTCCGATTACAAAGAGAAAGAATCTTTCTTAGAAACTTCTTTGTGTTCTGTGAAATCATCTCACAGAGTTACAGCTTTCCCCTCAAGAAGCCTTTCGCTAAGACAGTTCTTGTGGAATTGGCAAAGTGATATTTGGAAGCCCATAGAGGACAATGGTGAAAAAGGAAATATCATCAGATGAAATCTGGAAAGAAGCTTTCTGAGAAACTGCTTAGTGTTCTGTTAATTCATCTCACAGAGTTACATCTGTATTTCGTGGATCTCTTTGCTAGCCTTATTTCTGTGGAATCTGAGAACAGATATTTCGGATCCCATTGAAGAGTATAGGGCCATAGGAAATATCTTCCGATAACAAAGAGAAAGAAGCTTTCTGAGAAACTTCTTTGTGTTCTGTGAAATCATCTCACAGAGTTACAGCTTTCCCCTCAAGAAGCCTTTCGCTAAGACACTTCTTGAGAAATTGGCAAAGTGATATTTGGAAGCCCATAGAGGGCTGGGGTGAAAAAGGAAATATCCTCAGGTGAAATCTGGAAAGAAGCTTTCTGAGATACTGCTTAGTGTTCTGTTAATTCATCTCACAGAGTTACATCTGTATTTCGTGGATCTCTTTGCTAGCCTTATTTCTGTGGAATCTGAGAACAGATATTTCGGATCCCTTTGAAGACTATAGGGCCAAAGGAAATATCCTCCGATAACAAAGAGAAAGAAGCTTTCTGAGAAACTTCTTTGGTTCTGTGAAATCATCTCACAGAGTTACAGCTTTCCCTTCAAGAAGCCTTTCGCTAAGACTCTTCTTGAGGAATTGGCAAAGTGATATTTGGAAGCCCATAGAGGGCTATGGTGAAAAAGGAAATATCCTCAGATGAAATCTGGAATGAAGCTTTCTGAGAAACTGCTTAGTGTTCTGTTAATTCATCTCACAGAGTTACATCTGTATTTCGTGGATCTCTTTGCTAGCCTTATTTCTGTGGAATCTGAGAACAGATATTTCGGATCCCTTTGAAGACTATAGGGCCAAAGGAAATATCCTCCGATAACAAAGAGAAAGAAGCTTTCTGAGAAACTTCTTTGTGTTCTGTGAAATCATCTCACAGAGTTACAGCTTTCCCCTCAAGAAGCCTTTCGCTAAGACAGTTCTTGTGGAATTGGCAAAGTCATATTTGGAAGCCCATAGAGGGCTATGGTGAAAAAGGAAATATCCTCAGATGAAATCTGGAAAGAATCTTTCTGAGAAACTGCTTAGTGTTCTGTTAATTCATCTCACAGAGTTACATCTGTATTTCGTGGATCTCTTTGCTAGCCTTATTTCTGTGGAATCTGAGAACAGGTATTTGAGATCCCTTTGAAGACTATAGGGACAAAGGAAATATCCTCCGATTACAAAGAGAAAGAATCTTTCTTAGAAACTTCTTTGTGTTCTGTGAAATCATCTCACAGAGTTACAGCTTTCCCCTCAAGAAGCCTTTCGCTAAGACAGTTCTTGTGGAATTGGCAAAGTGATATTTGGAAGCCCATAGAGGACAATGGTGAAAAAGGAAATATCATCAGATGAAATCTGTAAAGAAGCTTTCTGAGAAACTGCTTAGTGTTCTGTTAATTCATCTCACAGAGTTACATCTGTATTTCGTGGATCTCTTTGCTAGCCTTATTTCTGTGGAATCTGAGAACAGATATTTCGGATCCCATTGAAGAGTATAGGGCCATAGGAAATATCTTCCGATAACAAAGAGAAAGAAGCTTTCTGAGAAACTTCTTTGTGTTCTGTGAAATCATCTCACAGAGTTACAGCTTTCCCCTCAAGAAGCCTTTCGCTAAGACACTTCTTGAGAAATTGGCAAAGTGATATTTGGAAGCCCATAGAGGGCTGGGGTGAAAAAGGAAATATCCTCAGGTGAAATCTGGAAAGAAGCTTTCTGAGATACTGCTTAGTGTTCTGTTAATTCATCTCACAGAGTTACATCTGTATTTCGTGGATCTCTTTGCTAGCCTTATTTCTGTGGAATCTGAGAACACATATTTCGGATCCCTTTGAAGACTATACGGCCAAAGGAAATATCCTCCGATAACAAAGAGAAAGAAGCTTTCTGAGAAACTTCTTTGTGTTCTGTGAAATCATCTCACAGAGTTACTGCTTTCCCCTCAAGAAGCCTTTCGCTAAGACACTTCTTGTGGAATTGGCAAAGTGATATTTGGAAGCCCATAGAGGGCTAAGGTGAAAAAGGAAATATCCTCAGATGAAATCTAGAAAGAAGCTTTCTGAGAAACTGCTTCGTGTTCTGTTAATTCATCTCACAGAGTTACATCTGTATTTCGTGGATCTCTTTGCTAGGCTTATTTCTGTGGAATCTGAGAACAGGTATTTCAGATCCCTTTGAAGACTATAGGGACAAAGGAAATATCCTCTGATTACAAAGAGAAAAAAGCTTTCTTAGAAACTTCTTTGTGTTCTGTGAAATCATCTCACAGAGTTACAGCTTTCCCCTCAAGAAGCCTTTCGCTAAGACAGTTCTTGTGGAATTGGCAAAGTGATATTTGGAAGCCCATAGAGGGCTATGGTGAAAAAGGAAATATCCTCAGATGAAATCTGGAAAGAAGCTTTCTGAGAAACTGCTTAATGTTCTGTTAATTCATCTCACAGAGTTACATCTGTATTTCGTGGATATCTTTGCTAGCCTTATTTCTGCGGAATCTGAGAAAAGATATTTCGGATCCCTTTGAAGACTAGAGGGCCAAAGGAAATTTCCTCCGATAACAAAGAGAAAGAAGCTTTCTGAGAAACTTCTTTGTGTTCTGTGAAATCATCTCACAGAGTTACAGCTTTCCCCTCAAGAAGCCTTTTGCTAAGACACTTCTTGAGAAATTGGCAAAGTGATATTTGGAAGCCCATAGAGGGCTGGGGTGAAAAAGGAAATATCCTAAGATGAAATCTGGAAAGAAGCTTTCTGAGAAACTGCTTAGTGTTCTGTTAATTCATCTCACAGAGTTACATCTGTATTTCGTGGATCTCTTTGCTAGCCTTATTTCTGTGGAATCTGAGAACAGATATTTCGGATCCCATTGAAGACTATAGGGCCAAAGGAAATATCTTCCGATAACACAGAGAAAGAAGCTTTCTGAGAAACTTCTTTGTGTTCTGTGAAATCATCTCACAGAGTTACAGCTTTCCCCTCAAGAAGCCTTTTGCTAAGACACTTCTTGAGAAATTGGCAAAGTGATATTTGGAAGCCCATAGAGGGCTGGGGTGAAAAAGGAAATATCCTCAGGTGAAATCTGGAAAGAAGCTTTCTGAGAAACTGCTTAGTGTTCTGTTAATTCATCTCACAGAGTTACATCTGTATTTCGTGGATCTCTTTGCTAGCCTTATTTCTGTGGAATCTGAGAACAGATATTTCGGATCCCTTTGAAGACTATAGGGCCAAAGGAAATATCCTCCGATAACAAAGAGAAAGAAGCTTTCTGAGAAACTTCTTTGTGTTCTGTGAAATCATCTCACAGAGTTACAGCTTTCCCTTCAAGAAGCCTTTCGCTAAGACTCTTCTTGAGGAATTGGCAAAGTGATATTTGGAAGCCCATAGAGGGCTATGGTGAAAAAGGAAATATCCTCAGATGAAATCTGGAATGAAGCTTTCTGAGAAACTGCTTAGTGTTCTGTTAATTCATCTCACAGAGTTACATCTGTATTTCGTGGATCTCTTTGCTAGCCTTATTTCTGTGGAATCTGAGAACAGATATTTCGGATCCCTTTGAATACTATAGGGCCAAAGGAAATATCCTCCGATAACAAAGAGAAAGAAGCTTTCTGAGAAACTTCTTTGTGTTCTGTGAAAACATCTCCCAGAGTTACAGCTTTCCCCTCAAGAAGCCTTTCGCTAAGACAGTTCTTGTGGAATTGGCAAAGTGATATTTGGAAGCCCATAGAGGGCTATGGTGAAAAAGGAAATATCCTCAGATGAGATCTGGAAAGAAGCTTTCTGAGAAACTGCTTAGTGTTCTGTTAATTCATCTCACAGAGTTACATCTGTATTTCGTGGATATCTTTCCTAGCCTTATTTCTGCGGAATCTGAGAAAAGATATTTCGGATCCCTTTGAAGGCTAGAGGGCCAAAGGAAATATCCTCCGGTAACAAAGAGAAAGAAGCTTTCTGAGAAACTTCTTTGTGTTCTGTGAAATCATCTCACAGAGTTACAGCTTTCCCCTCAAGAAGCCTTTCGCTAAGACACTTCTTGTGGAATTGGCAAAGTGATATTTGGAAGCCCATAGAGGGCTATGGTGAAAAAGGAAATATCCTCAGATGAAATCTGGAAAGAAGCTTTCTGAGAAACTGCTTAGTGTTCTGTTAATTCATCTCACAGAGTTACATCTGTATTTCGTGGATCTCTTTGCTAGCCTTATTTCTGTGGAATCTGAGAACAGATATTTCGGATCCCTTTGAAGACTATAGGGCCAAAGGAAATATCCTCCGATATCAAAGAGAAAGAAGCTTTCTGAGAAACTTCTTTGTGTTCTGTGAAAACATCTCCTAGAGTTACAGCTTTCCCTTCAAGAAGCCTTTCGCTAAGACTCTTCTTGAGGAATTGGCAAAGTGATATTTGGAAGCCCATAGAGGGCTATGGTGAAAAAGGAAATATCCTCAGATGAAATCTGGAAAGAAGCTTTCTGAGAAACTGCTTAGTGTTCTGTTAATTCATCTCACAGAGTTACATCTGCATTTCGTGGATCTCTTTGCTAGCCTTATTTCTGTGGAATCTGAGAACAGATATTTCGGATCCCTTTGAAGACTATAGGGCCAAAGGAAATATCCTCCGATAACAAAGAGAAAGAAGCTTTCTGAGAAACTTCTTTGTGTTCTGTGAAAACATCTCCCAGAGTTACAGCTTTCCCCTCAGGAAGCCTTTCGCTAAGACAGTTCTTGTGGAATTGGCAAAGTGATATTTGGAAGCCCATAGAGGGCTATGGTGAAAAAGGAAATATCCTCAGATGAGATCTGGAAAGAAGCTTTCTGAGAAACTGCTTAGTGTTCTGTTAATTCATCTCACAGAGTTACATCTGTATTTCGTGGATATCTTTCCTAGCCTTATTTCTGCGGAATCTGAGAAAAGATATTTCGGATCCCTTTGAAGACTATAGGGCCAAAGGAAATATCCTCCGATAACAAAGAGAAAGAAGCTTTCTGAGAAACTTCTTTCTGTTCTGTGAAATCATCTCCCAGAGTTACAGCTTTCCCCTCAAGTAGCCTTTCGCTAAGACAGTTCTTGTGGAATTGGCAAAGTGATATTTGGAAGCCCATAGAGGGCAATGGTGAAAAAGGAAATATCCTAAGATGAAATCTGGAAAGAAGCTTTCTGAGAAACTGCTTAGTGTTCTGTTAATTCATCTCACAGAGTTACATCTGTATTTCGTGGATCTCTTTCCTAGCCTTATTTCTTTGGAATCTGAGAACAGATATTTCGGATCCCTTTGAAGTCTATAGGGCCAAAGGAAGTATCTTCCGATAACAAAGAGAAAGAAGCTTTCTGAGAAACTTCTTTGTGTTCTGTGAAATCATCTCCCAGAGTTACAGCTTTCCTCTCAAGAAGCCTTTCGCTAAGACAGTTCTTGTGGAACTGGCAAAGTGATATTTGGAAGCCCCTAGAGGGCTATGGTGAAAAAGGAAATATCCTCAGATGAAATCTGGAAAGAAGCTTTCTGAGAAACTGCTTAGTGTTCTGTTAATTCATCTCACAGAGTTACATCTGTATTTCGTGGATCTCTTTGCTAGCCTTATTTCTGTGGAATCTGAGAACAGATATTTCGGATCCCATTGAAGACTATAGGGCCAAAGGAAATATCCTCCGATAACAAAGAGAAAGAAGCTTTCTGAGAAACTTCCTTGTGTTCTGTGAAATCATCTCACAGAGTTACAGCTTTCCCCTCAAGAAGCCTTTCGCTAAGACACTTCTTGTGGAATTGGCAAAGTGATATTTTAAGCCCATAGAGGGCTATGGTGAAAAAGGAAATATCCTCAGATGAGATCTGGAAAGAATCTTTCTGAGAAACTGCTTAGTGTTCTGTTAATTCATCTCACAGAGTTACATCTGTATTTCGTGGATATCTTTGCTAGCCTTATTTCTGTGGAATCTGAGGACAGATATTTCGAATCCCTTTGAAGACTATAGGGCCAAAGGAAATATCCTCCGGTAACAAAGAGAAAGAAGCTTTCTGAGAAACTTCTTTGTGTTCTGTGAAATCATCTCACAGAGTTACAGCTTTCCCCTCAAGAAGCCTTTCGCTAAGACACTTCTTGTGGAATTGGCAAAGTGATATTTGGAAGCCCATAGAGGACAATGGTGAAAAAGGAAATATCATCAGATGAAATCTGTAAAGAAGCTTTCTGAGAAACTGCTTAGTGTTCTGTTAATTCATCTCACAGAGTTACATCTGTATTTCGTGGATCTCTTTGCTAGCCTTATTTCTGTGGAATCTGAGAACAGATATTTCGGATCCCATTGAAGACTATAGGGCCAAAGGAAATATCTTCCGATAACACAGAGAAAGAAGCTTTCTGAGAAACTTCTTTGTGTTCTGTGAAATCATCTCACAGAGTTACAGCTTTCCCCTCAAGAAGCCTTTCGCTAAGACACTTCTTGAGAAATTGGCAAAGTGATATTTGGAAGCCCATAGAGGGCTGTGGTGAAAAAGGAAATATCCTCAGGTGAAATCTGGAAAGAAGCTTTCTGAGAAACTGCTTAGTGTTCTGTTAATTCATCTCACAGAGTTACATCTGTATTTCGTGGATCTCTTTGCTAGCCTTATTTCTGTGGAATCTGAGAACAGATATTTCGGATCCCTTTGAAGACTATAGGGCCAAAGGAAATATCCTCCGATAACAAAGAGAAAGAAGCTTTCTGAGAAACTTCTTTGTGTTCTGTGAAATCATCTCACAGAGTTACAGCTTTCCCTTCAAGAAGCCTTTCGCTAAGACTCTTCTTGTGGAATTGGCAAAGTGATATTTGGAAGCCCTTAGAGGGCTATGGTGAAAAAGGAAATATCCTCAGATGAAATCTGGAAAGAAGCTTTCTGAGAAACTGCTTAGTGTTCTGTTAATTCATCTCACAGAGTTACATCTGTATTTCGTGGATATCTTTGCTAGCCTTATTTCTGCGGAATCTGAGAACAGATATTTCTGATCCCTTTGAAGACTATAGGGCCAAAGGAAATATCCTCCGATAACAAAGAGAAAGAAGCTTTCTGAGAAACTTCTTTGTGTTCTGTGAAATCATCTCCCAGAGTTACAGCTTTCCCCTCAAGAAGCCTTTCGCTAAGACAGTTCTTGTGGAATTGGCAAAGTGATATTTGGAAGCCCATAGAGGGCTATGGTGAAAAAGGAAATATCCTCAGATGAAATCTGGAAAGAAGCTTTCTGAGAAACTGCTTAGTGTTCTGTTAATTCATCTCACAGAGTTACATCTGTATTTCGTGGATATCTTTGCTAGCCTTATTTCTGTGGAATCTGAGAACAGGTATTTGAGATCCCTTTGAAGACTATAGGGACAAAGGAAATATCCTCCGATTACAAAGAGAAAGAATCTTTCTTAGAAACTTCTTTGTGTTCTGTGAAATCATCTCACAGAGTTACAGCTTTCCCCTCAAGAAGCCTTTCGCTAAGACAGTTCTTGTGGAATTGGCAAAGTGATATTTGGAAGCCCATGGAGGACAATGGTGAAAAACGAAATATCATCAGATGAAATCTGTAAAGAAGCTTTCTGAGAAACTGCTTAGTGTTCTGTTAATTCATCTCACAGAGTTACATCTGTATTTCGTGGATCTCTTTGCTAGCCTTATTTCTGTGGAATCTGAGAACAGATATTTCGGATCCCTTTGAAGAGTATAGGGCCATAGGAAATATCTTCCGATAACAAAGAGAAAGAAGCTTTCTGAGAAACTTCTTTGTGTTCTGTGAAATCATCTCACAGAGTTACAGCTTTCCCCTCAAGAAGCCTTTCGCTAAGACACTTCTTGAGAAATTGGCAAAGTGATATTTGGAAGCCCATAGAGGGCTGGGGTGAAAAAGGAAATATCCTCAGGTGAAATCTGGAAAGAAGCTTTCTGAGAAACTGCTTAGTGTTCTGTTAATTCATCTCACAGAGTTACATCTGTATTTCGTGGATATCTTTGCTAGCCTTATTTCTGTGGAATCTGAGAACACATATTTCGGATCCCTTTGAAGACTATAGGGCCAAAGGAAATATCCTCCGATAACAAACAGAAAGAAGCTTTCTGAGAAACTTCTTTGTGTTCTGTGAAATCATCTCACAGAGATACAGCTTTGCCTTCAAGAAGCCTTTCGCTAAGACACTTCTTGTGGAATTGGCAAAGTGATATTTGGAAGCCCATAGAGGGCTATGGTGAAAAAGGAAATATCCTCAGATGAAATCTGGAAAGAAGTTTTCTGAAAAACTGCTTAGTGTTCTGTAAATTCATCTCACAGAGTTACATCTGTATTTCGTGGATATCTTTGCTAGCCTTATTTCTGTGGAATCTGAGAACAGATATTTCGGATCCCTTTGAAGACTATAGGGCCAAAGGAAATATCCTCCGATAACAAAGAGAAAGAAGCTTTCTGAGAAACTTCTTTGTGTTCTGTGAAATCATCTCCCAGAGTTACAGCTCTCCCCTCAAGAAGCCTTTCGCTAAGACAGTTCTTGTGGAATTGGCAAAGTGATATTTGGAAGCCCATAGAGGGCTATGGTGAAAAAGGAAATATCCTCAGATGAAATCTGGAAAGAAGCTTTCTGAGAAACTGCTAAGTGTTCTGTTAATTCATCTCACAGAGTTACATCTGTATTTCGTGGATCACTTTGCTAGCCTTATTTCTGTGGAATCGAGAACAGATATTTCGGATCCCTTTGAAGACTATAGGGCCAAAGGAAATATCTTCTGATAACAAAGAGAAAGAAGCTTTCTGAGAAACTTCTTTGTGTTCTGTGAAATCATCTCACAGAGTTACTGCTTTCCCCTCAAGAAGCCTTTCGCTAAGACACTTCTTGTGGAATTGGCAAAGTGATATTTGGAAGCCCATAGAGGGCTAAGGTGAAAAAGGAAATATCCTCAGATGAAATCTGGAAAGAAGCTTTCTGAGAAACTGCTTAGTGTTCTGTTAATTCATCTCACAGAGTTACATCTGTATTTCGTGGATCTCTTTGCTAGGCTTATTTCTGTGGAATCTGAGAACAGGTATTTCAGATCCCTTTGAAGACTATAGGGACAAAGGAAATATCCTCCGATTACAAAGAGAAAGAAGCTTTCTGAGAAACTTCTTTGTGTTCTGTGAAATCATCTCCCAGAGTTACAGCTTTCCTCTCAAGAAGCCTTTCGCTAAGACAGTTCTTGTGGAACTGGCAAAGTGATATTTGGAAGCCCATAGAGGGCTATGGTGAAAAAGGAAATATCCTCAGATGAAATCTGGAAAGAAGCTTTCTGAGAAACTGCTTAGTGTTCTGTTAATTCATCTCACAGAGTTACATCTGTATTTCGTGGATCTCTTTGCTAGCCTTATTTCTGCGGAATCTGAGAACAGATATTTCGGATCCCTTTGAAGACTATAGGGCCAAAGGAAATATCCTCCGATAACAAAGAGAAAGAAGCTGTCTGAGAAACTTCTTTGTGATCTGTGAAATCATCTCCCAGAGTTACACCTTTCCCCTCAAGAAGCCTTTCGCTAAGACAGTTCTTGTGGAATTGGCAAAGTCATATTTGGAAGCCCATAGAGGGCTATGGGGAAAAAGGAAATATCCTCAGATGAAATCTGGAAAGAAGCTTTCTGAGAAACTGCTTAGTGTTCTGTTAATTCATCTCACAGAGTTACATCTGTATTTCGTGGATCTCTTTCCTAGCCTTATTTCTGTGGAATCTGAGTACAGATATTTCGGATCCCATTGAAGTCTATAGGGCCAAAGGAAATATCTTCCGATAACAAAGGGAAAGAAGCTTTCTGAGAAACTTCTTTGTGTTCTGTGAAATCATCTCCCAGAGTTACAGCTTTCCTCTCAAGACGCCTTTCGCTAAGACAGTTCTTGTGGAACTGGCAAAGTGATATTTGGAAGCCCATAGAGGGCTATGGTGAAAAAGGAAATATCCTCAGATGAAATCTGGAAAGAATCTTTCTGAGAAACTGCTTAGTGTTCTGTTAATTCATCTCACAGAGTTACATCTGTATTTCGTGGATCTCTTTGCTAGCCTTATTTCTGTGGAATCTGAGAACAGATATTTCGGATCCCATTGAAGACTATAGGGCCAAAGGAAATATCCTCCGATAAAAAAGAGAAAGAAGCTTTCTGAGAAACTTCTTTGTGTTCTGTGAAATCATCTCACAGAGTTACAGCTTTCCCCTCAAGAAGCCTTTCGCTAAGACACTTCTTGTGGAATTGGCAAAGTGATATTTTAAGCCCATAGAGGGCTATGGTGAAAAAGGAAATATCCTCAGATGAGATCTGGAAAGAAGCTTTCTGAGAAACTGCTTAGTGTTCTGTTAATTCATCTCACAGAGTTACATCTGTATTTCGTGGATATCTTTGCTAGCCTTATTTCTGTGGAATCTGAGGACAGATATTTCGAATCCCTTTGAAGACTATAGGGCCAAAGGAAATATCCTCCGGTAACAAAGAGAAAGAAGCTTTCTGAGAAACTTCTTTGTGTTCTGTGAAATCATCTCACAGAGTTACAGCTTTCCCCTCAAGAAGCCTTTCGCTAAGACACTTCTTGTGGAATTGGCAAAGTGATATTTGGAAGCCCTTAGAGGACAATGGTGAAAAAGGAAATATCATTAGATGAAATCTGTAAAGAAGCTTTCTGAGAAACTGCTTAGTGTTCTGTTAATTCATCTCACAGAGTTACATCTGTATTTCGTGGATCTCTTTGCTAGCCTTATTTCTGTGGAATCTGAGAACAGATATTTCGGATCCCATTGAAGACTATAGGGCCAAAGGAAATATCTTCCGATAACACAGAGAAAGAAGCTTTCTGAGAAACTTCTTTGTGTTCTGTGAAATCATCTCACAGAGTTACAGCTTTCCCCTCAAGAAGCCTTTCGCTAAGACACTTCTTGAGAAATTGGCAAAGTGATATTTGGAAGCCCATAGAGGGCTGTGGTGAAAAAGGAAATATCCTCAGGTGAAATCTGGAAAGAAGCTTTCTGAGAAACTGCTTAGTGTTCTGTTAATTCATCTCACAGAGTTACATCTGTATTTCGTGGATCTCTTTGCTAGCCTTATTTCTGTGGAATCTGAGAACAGATATTTCGGATCCCTTTGAAGACTATAGGGCCAAAGGAAATATCCTCCGATAACAAAGAGAAAGAAGCTTTCTGAGAAACTTCTTTGTGTTCTGTGAAATCATCTCACAGAGTTACAGCTTTCCCTTCAAGAAGCCTTTCGCTAAGACTCTTCTTGTGGAATTGGCAAAGTGATATTTGGAAGCCCTTAGAGGGCTATGGTGAAAAAGGAAATATCCTCAGATGAAATCTGGAAAGAAGCTTTCTGAGAAACTGCTTAGTGTTCTGTTAATTCATCTCACAGAGTTACATCTGTATTTCGTGGATATCTTTGCTAGCCTTATTTCTGCGGAATCTGAGAACAGATATTTCTGATCCCTTTGAAGACTATAGGGCCAAAGGAAATATCCTCCGATAACAAAGAGAAAGAAGCTTTCTGAGAAACTTCTTTGTGTTCTGTGAAATCATCTCCCAGAGTTACAGCTTTCCCCTCAAGAAGCCTTTCGCTAAGACAGTTCTTGTGGAATTGGCAAAGTGATATTTGGAAGCCCATAGAGGGCTATGGTGAAAAAGGAAATATCCTCAGATGAAATCTGGAAAGAAGCTTTCTGAGAAACTGCTTAGTGTTCTGTTAATTCATCTCACAGAGTTACATCTGTATTTCGTGGATATCTTTGCTAGCCTTATTTCTGTGGAATCTGAGAACAGGTATTTGAGATCCCTTTGAAGACTATAGGGACAAAGGAAATATCCTCCGATTACAAAGAGAAAGAATCTTTCTTAGAAACTTCTTTGTGTTCTGTGAAATCATCTCACAGAGTTACAGCTTTCCCCTCAAGAAGCCTTTCGCTAAGACAGTTCTTGTGGAATTGGCAAAGTGATATTTGGAAGCCCATAGAGGACAATGGTGAAAAACGAAATATCATCAGATGAAATCTGTAAAGAAGCTTTCTGAGAAACTGCTTAGTGTTCTGTTAATTCATCTCACAGAGTTACATCTGTATTTCGTGGATCTCTTTGCTAGCCTTATTTCTGTGGAATCTGAGAACAGATATTTCGGATCCCTTTGAAGAGTATAGGGCCATAGGAAATATCTTCCGATAACAAAGAGAAAGAAGCTTTCTGAGAAACTTCTTTGTGTTCTGTGAAATCATCTCACAGAGTTACAGCTTTCCCCTCAAGAAGCCTTTCGCTAAGACACTTCTTGAGAAATTGGCAAAGTGATATTTGGAAGCCCATAGAGGGCTGGGGTGAAAAAGGAAATATCCTCAGGTGAAATCTGGAAAGAAGCTTTCTGAGAAACTGCTTAGTGTTCTGTTAATTCATCTCACAGAGTTACATCTGTATTTCGTGGATATCTTTGCTAGCCTTATTTCTGTGGAATCTGAGAACACATATTTCGGATCCCTTTGAAGACTATAGGGCCAAAGGAAATATCCTCCGATAACAAACAGAAAGAAGCTTTCTGAGAAACTTCTTTGTGTTCTGTGAAATCATCTCACAGAGATACAGCTTTGCCTTCAAGAAGCCTTTCGCTAAGACACTTCTTGTGGAATTGGCAAAGTGATATTTGGAAGCCCATAGAGGGCTATGGTGAAAAAGGAAATATCCTCAGATGAAATCTGGAAAGAAGCTTTCTGAGAAACTGCTAAGTGTTCTGTTAATTCATCTCACAGAGTTACATCTGTATTTCGTGGATCACTTTGCTAGCCTTATTTCTGTGGAATCGAGAACAGATATTTCGGATCCCTTTGAAGACTATAGGGCCAAAGGAAATATCTTCTGATAACAAAGAGAAAGAAGCTTTCTGAGAAACTTCTTTGTGTTCTGTGAAATCATCTCACAGAGTTACTGCTTTCCCCTCAAGAAGCCTTTCGCTAAGACACTTCTTGTGGAATTGGCAAAGTGATATTTGGAAGCCCATAGAGGGCTAAGGTGAAAAAGGAAATATCCTCAGATGAAATCTGGAAAGAAGCTTTCTGAGAAACTGCTTAGTGTTCTGTTAATTCATCTCACAGAGTTACATCTGTATTTCGTGGATCTCTTTGCTAGGCTTATTTCTGTGGAATCTGAGAACAGGTATTTCAGATCCCTTTGAAGACTATAGGGACAAAGGAAATATCCTCCGATTACAAAGAGAAAGAAGCTTTCTGAGAAACTTCTTTGTGTTCTGTGAAATCATCTCCCAGAGTTACAGCTTTCCTCTCAAGAAGCCTTTCGCTAAGACAGTTCTTGTGGAACTGGCAAAGTGATATTTGGAAGCCCATAGAGGGCTATGGTGAAAAAGGAAATATCCTCAGATGAAATCTGGAAAGAAGCTTTCTGAGAAACTGCTTAGTGTTCTGTTAATTCATCTCACAGAGTTACATCTGTATTTCGTGGATCTCTTTGCTAGCCTTATTTCTGCGGAATCTGAGAACAGATATTTCGGATCCCTTTGAAGACTATAGGGCCAAAGGAAATATCCTCCGATAACAAAGAGAAAGAAGCTGTCTGAGAAACTTCTTTGTGATCTGTGAAATCATCTCCCAGAGTTACACCTTTCCCCTCAAGAAGCCTTTCGCTAAGACAGTTCTTGTGGAATTGGCAAAGTCATATTTGGAAGCCCATAGAGGGCTATGGGGAAAAAGGAAATATCCTCAGATGAAATCTGGAAAGAAGCTTTCTGAGAAACTGCTTAGTGTTCTGTTAATTCATCTCACAGAGTTACATCTGTATTTCGTGGATCTCTTTCCTAGCCTTATTTCTGTGGAATCTGAGTACAGATATTTCGGATCCCATTGAAGTCTATAGGGCCAAAGGAAATATCTTCCGATAACAAAGGGAAAGAAGCTTTCTGAGAAACTTCTTTGTGTTCTGTGAAATCATCTCCCAGAGTTACAGCTTTCCTCTCAAGACGCCTTTCGCTAAGACAGTTCTTGTGGAACTGGCAAAGTGATATTTGGAAGCCCATAGAGGGCTATGGTGAAAAAGGAAATATCCTCAGATGAAATCTGGAAAGAATCTTTCTGAGAAACTGCTTAGTGTTCTGTTAATTCATCTCACAGAGTTACATCTGTATTTCGTGGATCTCTTTGCTAGCCTTATTTCTGTGGAATCTGAGAACAGATATTTCGGATCCCATTGAAGACTATAGGGCCAAAGGAAATATCCTCCGATAAAAAAGAGAAAGAAGCTTTCTGAGAAACTTCTTTGTGTTCTGTGAAATCATCTCACAGAGTTACAGCTTTCCCCTCAAGAAGCCTTTCGCTAAGACACTTCTTGTGGAATTGGCAAAGTGATATTTTAAGCCCATAGAGGGCTATGGTGAAAAAGGAAATATCCTCAGATGAGATCTGGAAAGAAGCTTTCTGAGAAACTGCTTAGTGTTCTGTTAATTCATCTCACAGAGTTACATCTGTATTTCGTGGATATCTTTGCTAGCCTTATTTCTGTGGAATCTGAGGACAGATATTTCGAATCCCTTTGAAGACTATAGGGCCAAAGGAAATATCCTCCGGTAACAAAGAGAAAGAAGCTTTCTGAGAAACTTCTTTGTGTTCTGTGAAATCATCTCACAGAGTTACAGCTTTCCCCTCAAGAAGCCTTTCGCTAAGACACTTCTTGTGGAATTGGCAAAGTGATATTTGGAAGCCCATAGAGGACAATGGTGAAAAAGGAAATATCATTAGATGAAATCTGTAAAGAAGCTTTCTGAGAAACTGCTTAGTGTTCTGTTAATTCATCTCACAGAGTTACATCTGTATTTCGTGGATCTCTTTGCTAGCCTTATTTCTGTGGAATCTGAGAACAGATATTTCGGATCCCATTGAAGACTATAGGGCCAAAGGAAATATCTTCCGATAACACAGAGAAAGAAGCTTTCTGAGAAACTTCTTTGTGTTCTGTGAAATCATCTCACAGAGTTACAGCTTTCCCCTCAAGAAGCCTTTCGCTAAGACACTTCTTGAGAAATTGGCAAAGTGATATTTGGAAGCCCATAGAGGGCTGTGGTGAAAAAGGAAATATCCTCAGGTGAAATCTGGAAAGAAGCTTTCTGAGAAACTGCTTAGTGTTCTGTTAATTCATCTCACAGAGTTACATCTGTATTTCGTGGATCTCTTTGCTAGCCTTATTTCTGTGGAATCTGAGAACAGATATTTCGGATCCCTTTGAAGACTATAGGGCCAAAGGAAATATCCTCCGATAACAAAGAGAAAGAAGCTTTCTGAGAAACTTCTTTGTGTTCTGTGAAATCATCTCACAGAGTTACAGCTTTCCCTTCAAGAAGCCTTTCGCTAAGACTCTTCTTGTGGAATTGGCAAAGTGATATTTGGAAGCCCTTAGAGGGCTATGGTGAAAAAGGAAATATCCTCAGATGAAATCTGGAAAGAAGCTTTCTGAGAAACTGCTTAGTGTTCTGTTAATTCATCTCACAGAGTTACATCTGTATTTCGTGGATATCTTTGCTAGCCTTATTTCTGCGGAATCTGAGAACAGATATTTCTGATCCCTTTGAAGACTATAGGGCCAAAGGAAATATCCTCCGATAACAAAGAGAAAGAAGCTTTCTGAGAAACTTCTTTGTGTTCTGTGAAATCATCTCCCAGAGTTACAGCTTTCCCCTCAAGAAGCCTTTCGCTAAGACAGTTCTTGTGGAATTGGCAAAGTGATATTTGGAAGCCCATAGAGGGCTATGGTGAAAAAGGAAATATCCTCAGATGAAATCTGGAAAGAAGCTTTCTGAGAAACTGCTTAGTGTTCTGTTAATTCATCTCACAGAGTTACATCTGTATTTCGTGGATATCTTTGCTAGCCTTATTTCTGTGGAATCTGAGAACAGGTATTTGAGATCCCTTTGAAGACTATAGGGACAAAGGAAATATCCTCCGATTACAAAGAGAAAGAATCTTTCTTAGAAACTTCTTTGTGTTCTGTGAAATCATCTCACAGAGTTACAGCTTTCCCCTCAAGAAGCCTTTCGCTAAGACAGTTCTTGTGGAATTGGCAAAGTGATATTTGGAAGCCCATAGAGGACAATGGTGAAAAACGAAATATCATCAGATGAAATCTGTAAAGAAGCTTTCTGAGAAACTGCTTAGTGTTCTGTTAATTCATCTCACAGAGTTACATCTGTATTTCGTGGATCTCTTTGCTAGCCTTATTTCTGTGGAATCTGAGAACAGATATTTCGGATCCCTTTGAAGAGTATAGGGCCATAGGAAATATCTTCCGATAACAAAGAGAAAGAAGCTTTCTGAGAAACTTCTTTGTGTTCTGTGAAATCATCTCACAGAGTTACAGCTTTCCCCTCAAGAAGCCTTTCGCTAAGACACTTCTTGAGAAATTGGCAAAGTGATATTTGGAAGCCCATAGAGGGCTGGGGTGAAAAAGGAAATATCCTCAGGTGAAATCTGGAAAGAAGCTTTCTGAGAAACTGCTTAGTGTTCTGTTAATTCATCTCACAGAGTTACATCTGTATTTCGTGGATATCTTTGCTAGCCTTATTTCTGTGGAATCTGAGAACACATATTTCGGATCCCTTTGAAGACTATAGGGCCAAAGGAAATATCCTCCGATAACAAACAGAAAGAAGCTTTCTGAGAAACTTCTTTGTGTTCTGTGAAATCATCTCACAGAGATACAGCTTTGCCTTCAAGAAGCCTTTCGCTAAGACACTTCTTGTGGAATTGGCAAAGTGATATTTGGAAGCCCATAGAGGGCTATGGTGAAAAAGGAAATATCCTCAGATGAAATCTGGAAAGAAGTTTTCTGAAAAACTGCTTAGAGTTCTGTAAATTCATCTCACAGAGTTACATCTGTATTTCGTGGATATCTTTGCTAGCCTTATTTCTGTGGAATCTGAGAACAGATATTTCGGATCCCTTTGAAGACTATAGGGCCAAAGGAAATATCCTCCGATAACAAAGAGAAAGAAGCTTTCTGAGAAACTTCTTTGTGTTCTGTGAAATCATCTCCCAGAGTTACAGCTCTCCCCTCAAGAAGCCTTTCGCTAAGACAGTTCTTGTGGAATTGGCAAAGTGATATTTGGAAGCCCATAGAGGGCTATGGTGAAAAAGGAAATATCCTCAGATGAAATCTGGAAAGAAGCTTTCTGAGAAACTGCTAAGTGTTCTGTTAATTCATCTCACAGAGTTACATCTGTATTTCGTGGATCACTTTGCTAGCCTTATTTCTGTGGAATCGAGAACAGATATTTCGGATCCCTTTGAAGACTATACGGCCAAAGGAAATATCTTCTGATAACAAAGAGAAAGAAGCTTTCTGAGAAACTTCTTTGTGTTCTGTGAAATCATCTCACAGAGTTACTGCTTTCCCCTCAAGAAGCCTTTCGCTAAGACACTTCTTGTGGAATTGGCAAAGTGATATTTGGAAGCCCATAGAGGGCTAAGGTGAAAAAGGAAATATCCTCAGATGAAATCTGGAAAGAAGCTTTCTGAGAAACTGCTTAGTGTTCTGTTAATTCATCTCACAGAGTTACATCTGTATTTCGTGGATCTCTTTGCTAGGCTTATTTCTGTGGAATCTGAGAACAGGTATTTCAGATCCCTTTGAAGACTATAGGGACAAAGGAAATATCCTCCGATTACAAAGAGAAAGAAGCTTTCTGAGAAACTTCTTTGTGTTCTGTGAAATCATCTCCCAGAGTTACAGCTTTCCTCTCAAGAAGCCTTTCGCTAAGACAGTTCTTGTGGAACTGGCAAAGTGATATTTGGAAGCCCATAGAGGGCTATGGTGAAAAAGGAAATATCCTCAGATGAAATCTGGAAAGAAGCTTTCTGAGAAACTTCTTTGTGTTCTGTGAAATCATCTCACAGAGTTACAGCTTTCCCCTCAAGAAGCCTTTCGCTAAGACACTTCTTGAGAAATTGGCAAAGTGATATTTGGAAGCCCATAGAGGGCTGGGGTGAAAAAGGAAATATCCTCAGGTGAAATCTGGAAAGAAGCTTTCTGAGAAACTGCTTAGTGTTCTGTTAATTCATCTCACAGAGTTACATCTGTATTTCGTGGATATCTTTGCTAGCCTTATTTCTGTGGAATCTGAGAACACATATTTCGGATCCCTTTGAAGACTATAGGGCCAAAGGAAATATCCTCCGATAACAAACAGAAAGAAGCTTTCTGAGAAACTTCTTTGTGTTCTGTGAAATCATCTCACAGAGATACAGCTTTGCCTTCAAGAAGCCTTTCGCTAAGACACTTCTTGTGGAATTGGCAAAGTGATATTTGGAAGCCCATAGAGGGCTATGGTGAAAAAGGAAATATCCTCAGATGAAATCTGGAAAGAAGTTTTCTGAAAAACTGCTTAGAGTTCTGTAAATTCATCTCACAGAGTTACATCTGTATTTCGTGGATATCTTTGCTAGCCTTATTTCTGTGGAATCTGAGAACAGATATTTCGGATCCCTTTGAAGACTATAGGGCCAAAGGAAATATCCTCCGATAACAAAGAGAAAGAAGCTTTCTGAGAAACTTCTTTGTGTTCTGTGAAATCATCTCCCAGAGTTACAGCTCTCCCCTCAAGAAGCCTTTCGCTAAGACAGTTCTTGTGGAATTGGCAAAGTGATATTTGGAAGCCCATAGAGGGCTATGGTGAAAAAGGAAATATCCTCAGATGAAATCTGGAAAGAAGCTTTCTGAGAAACTGCTAAGTGTTCTGTTAATTCATCTCACAGAGTTACATCTGTATTTCGTGGATCACTTTGCTAGCCTTATTTCTGTGGAATCGAGAACAGATATTTCGGATCCCTTTGAAGACTATACGGCCAAAGGAAATATCTTCTGATAACAAAGAGAAAGAAGCTTTCTGAGAAACTTCTTTGTGTTCTGTGAAATCATCTCACAGAGTTACTGCTTTCCCCTCAAGAAGCCTTTCGCTAAGACACTTCTTGTGGAATTGGCAAAGTGATATTTGGAAGCCCATAGAGGGCTAAGGTGAAAAAGGAAATATCCTCAGATGAAATCTGGAAAGAAGCTTTCTGAGAAACTGCTTAGTGTTCTGTTAATTCATCTCACAGAGTTACATCTGTATTTCGTGGATCTCTTTGCTAGGCTTATTTCTGTGGAATCTGAGAACAGGTATTTCAGATCCCTTTGAAGACTATAGGGACAAAGGAAATATCCTCCGATTACAAAGAGAAAGAAGCTTTCTGAGAAACTTCTTTGTGTTCTGTGAAATCATCTCCCAGAGTTACAGCTTTCCTCTCAAGAAGCCTTTCGCTAAGACAGTTCTTGTGGAACTGGCAAAGTGATATTTGGAAGCCCATAGAGGGCTATGGTGAAAAAGGAAATATCCTCAGATGAAATCTGGAAAGAAGCTTTCTGAGAAACTGCTTAGTGTTCTGTTAATTCATCTCACAGAGTTACTTCTGTATTTCGTGGATCTCTTTGCTAGCCTTATTTCTGCGGAATCTGAGAACAGATATTTCGGATCCCTTTGAAGACTATAGGGCCAAAGGAAATATCCTCCGATAACAAAGAGAAAGAAGCTGTCTGAGAAACTTCTTTGTGATCTGTGAAATCATCTCCCAGAGTTACACCTTTCCCCTCAAGAAGCCTTTCGCTAAGACAGTTCTTGTGGAATTGGCAAAGTCATATTTGGAAGCCCATAGAGGGCTATGGGGAAAAAGGAAATATCCTCAGATGAAATCTGGAAAGAAGCTTTCTTAGAAACTGCTTAGTGTTCTGTTAATTCATCTCACAGAGTTACATCTGTATTTCGTGGATCTCTTTCCTAGCCTTATTTCTGTGGAATCTGAGTACAGATATTTCGGATCCCATTGAAGTCTATAGGGCCAAAGGAAATATCTTCCGATAACAAAGGGAAAGAAGCTTTCTGAGAAACTTCTTTGTGTTCTGTGAAATCATCTCCCAGAGTTACAGCTTTCCTCTCAAGACGCCTTTCGCTAAGACAGTTCTTGTGGAACTGGCAAAGTGATATTTGGAAGCCCATAGAGGGCTATGGTGAAAAAGGAAATATCCTCAGATGAAATCTGGAAAGAATCTTTCTGAGAAACTGCTTAGTGTTCTGTTAATTCATCTCACAGAGTTACATCTGTATTTCGTGGATCTCTTTGCTAGCCTTATTTCTGTGGAATCTGAGAACAGATATTTCGGATCCCATTGAAGACTATAGGGCCAAAGGAAATATCCTCCGATAAAAAAGAGAAAGAAGCTTTCTGAGAAACTTCTTTGTGTTCTGTGAAATCATCTCACAGAGTTACAGCTTTCCCCTCAAGAAGCCTTTCGCTAAGACACTTCTTGTGGAATTGGCAAAGTGATATTTTAAGCCCATAGAGGGCTATGGTGAAAAAGGAAATATCCTCAGATGAGATCTGGAAAGAAGCTTTCTGAGAAACTGCTTAGTGTTCTGTTAATTCATCTCACAGAGTTACATCTGTATTTCGTGGATATCTTTGCTAGCCTTATTTCTGTGGAATCTGAGGACAGATATTTCGAATCCCTTTGAAGACTATAGGGCCAAAGGAAATATCCTCCGGTAACAAAGAGAAAGAAGCTTTCTGAGAAACTTCTTTGTGTTCTGTGAAATCATCTCACAGAGTTACAGCTTTCCCCTCAAGAAGCCTTTCGCTAAGACACTTCTTGTGGAATTGGCAAAGTGATATTTGGAAGCCCATAGAGGACAATGGTGAAAAAGGAAATATCATTAGATGAAATCTGTAAAGAAGCTTTCTGAGAAACTGCTTAGTGTTCTGTTAATTCATCTCACAGAGTTACATCTGTATTTCGTGGATCTCTTTGCTAGCCTTATTTCTGTGGAATCTGAGAACAGATATTTCGGATCCCATTGAAGACTATAGGGCCAAAGGAAATATCTTCCGATAACACAGAGAAAGAAGCTTTCTGAGAAACTTCTTTGTGTTCTGTGAAATCATCTCACAGAGTTACAGCTTTCCCCTCAAGAAGCCTTTCGCTAAGACACTTCTTGAGAAATTGGCAAAGTGATATTTGGAAGCCCATAGAGGGCTGGGGTGAAAAAGGAAATATCCTCAGGTGAAATCTGGAAAGAAGCTTTCTGAGAAACTGCTTAGTGTTCTGTTAATTCATCTCACAGAGTTACATCTGTATTTCGTGGATATCTTTGCTAGCCTTATTTCTGTGGAATCTGAGAACACATATTTCGGATCCCTTTGAAGACTATAGGGCCAAAGGAAATATCCTCCGATAACAAACAGAAAGAAGCTTTCTGAGAAACTTCTTTGTGTTCTGTGAAATCATCTCACAGAGATACAGCTTTGCCTTCAAGAAGCCTTTCGCTAAGACACTTCTTGTGGAATTGGCAAAGTGATATTTGGAAGCCCATAGAGGGCTATGGTGAAAAAGGAAATATCCTCAGATGAAATCTGGAAAGAAGTTTTCTGAAAAACTGCTTAGAGTTCTGTAAATTCATCTCACAGAGTTACATCTGTATTTCGTGGATATCTTTGCTAGCCTTATTTCTGTGGAATCTGAGAACAGATATTTCGGATCCCTTTGAAGACTATAGGGCCAAAGGAAATATCCTCCGATAACAAAGAGAAAGAAGCTTTCTGAGAAACTTCTTTGTGTTCTGTGAAATCATCTCCCAGAGTTACAGCTCTCCCCTCAAGAAGCCTTTCGCTAAGACAGTTCTTGTGGAATTGGCAAAGTGATATTTGGAAGCCCATAGAGGGCTATGGTGAAAAAGGAAATATCCTCAGATGAAATCTGGAAAGAAGCTTTCTGAGAAACTGCTAAGTGTTCTGTTAATTCATCTCACAGAGTTACATCTGTATTTCGTGGATCACTTTGCTAGCCTTATTTCTGTGGAATCGAGAACAGATATTTCGGATCCCTTTGAAGACTATACGGCCAAAGGAAATATCTTCTGATAACAAAGAGAAAGAAGCTTTCTGAGAAACTTCTTTGTGTTCTGTGAAATCATCTCACAGAGTTACTGCTTTCCCCTCAAGAAGCCTTTCGCTAAGACACTTCTTGTGGAATTGGCAAAGTGATATTTGGAAGCCCATAGAGGGCTAAGGTGAAAAAGGAAATATCCTCAGATGAAATCTGGAAAGAAGCTTTCTGAGAAACTGCTTAGTGTTCTGTTAATTCATCTCACAGAGTTACATCTGTATTTCGTGGATCTCTTTGCTAGGCTTATTTCTGTGGAATCTGAGAACAGGTATTTCAGATCCCTTTGAAGACTATAGGGACAAAGGAAATATCCTCCGATTACAAAGAGAAAGAAGCTTTCTGAGAAACTTCTTTGTGTTCTGTGAAATCATCTCCCAGAGTTACAGCTTTCCTCTCAAGAAGCCTTTCGCTAAGACAGTTCTTGTGGAACTGGCAAAGTGATATTTGGAAGCCCATAGAGGGCTATGGTGAAAAAGGAAATATCCTCAGATGAAATCTGGAAAGAAGCTTTCTGAGAAACTGCTTAGTGTTCTGTTAATTCATCTCACAGAGTTACTTCTGTATTTCGTGGATCTCTTTGCTAGCCTTATTTCTGCGGAATCTGAGAACAGATATTTCGGATCCCTTTGAAGACTATAGGGCCAAAGGAAATATCCTCCGATAACAAAGAGAAAGAAGCTGTCTGAGAAACTTCTTTGTGATCTGTGAAATCATCTCCCAGAGTTACACCTTTCCCCTCAAGAAGCCTTTCGCTAAGACAGTTCTTGTGGAATTGGCAAAGTCATATTTGGAAGCCCATAGAGGGCTATGGGGAAAAAGGAAATATCCTCAGATGAAATCTGGAAAGAAGCTTTCTTAGAAACTGCTTAGTGTTCTGTTAATTCATCTCACAGAGTTACATCTGTATTTCGTGGATCTCTTTCCTAGCCTTATTTCTGTGGAATCTGAGTACAGATATTTCGGATCCCATTGAAGTCTATAGGGCCAAAGGAAATATCTTCCGATAACAAAGGGAAAGAAGCTTTCTGAGAAACTTCTTTGTGTTCTGTGAAATCATCTCCCAGAGTTACAGCTTTCCTCTCAAGACGCCTTTCGCTAAGACAGTTCTTGTGGAACTGGCAAAGTGATATTTGGAAGCCCATAGAGGGCTATGGTGAAAAAGGAAATATCCTCAGATGAAATCTGGAAAGAATCTTTCTGAGAAACTGCTTAGTGTTCTGTTAATTCATCTCACAGAGTTACATCTGTATTTCGTGGATCTCTTTGCTAGCCTTATTTCTGTGGAATCTGAGAACAGATATTTCGGATCCCATTGAAGACTATAGGGCCAAAGGAAATATCCTCCGATAAAAAAGAGAAAGAAGCTTTCTGAGAAACTTCTTTGTGTTCTGTGAAATCATCTCACAGAGTTACAGCTTTCCCCTCAAGAAGCCTTTCGCTAAGACACTTCTTGTGGAATTGGCAAAGTGATATTTTAAGCCCATAGAGGGCTATGGTGAAAAAGGAAATATCCTCAGATGAGATCTGGAAAGAAGCTTTCTGAGAAACTGCTTAGTGTTCTGTTAATTCATCTCACAGAGTTACATCTGTATTTCGTGGATATCTTTGCTAGCCTTATTTCTGTGGAATCTGAGGACAGATATTTCGAATCCCTTTGAAGACTATAGGGCCAAAGGAAATATCCTCCGGTAACAAAGAGAAAGAAGCTTTCTGAGAAACTTCTTTGTGTTCTGTGAAATCATCTCACAGAGTTACAGCTTTCCCCTCAAGAAGCCTTTCGCTAAGACACTTCTTGTGGAATTGGCAAAGTGATATTTGGAAGCCCATAGAGGACAATGGTGAAAAAGGAAATATCATTAGATGAAATCTGTAAAGAAGCTTTCTGAGAAACTGCTTAGTGTTCTGTTAATTCATCTCACAGAGTTACATCTGTATTTCGTGGATCTCTTTGCTAGCCTTATTTCTGTGGAATCTGAGAACAGATATTTCGGATCCCATTGAAGACTATAGGGCCAAAGGAAATATCTTCCGATAACACAGAGAAAGAAGCTTTCTGAGAAACTTCTTTGTGTTCTGTGAAATCATCTCACAGAGTTACAGCTTTCCCCTCAAGAAGCCTTTCGCTAAGACACTTCTTGAGAAATTGGCAAAGTGATATTTGGAAGCCCATAGAGGGCTGTGGTGAAAAAGGAAATATCCTCAGGTGAAATCTGGAAAGAAGCTTTCTGAGAAACTGCTTAGTGTTCTGTTAATTCATCTCACAGAGTTACATCTGTATTTCGTGGATCTCTTTGCTAGCCTTATTTCTGTGGAATCTGAGAACAGATATTTCGGATCCCTTTGAAGACTATAGGGCCAAAGGAAATATCCTCCGATAACAAAGAGAAAGAAGCTTTCTGAGAAACTTCTTTGTGTTCTGTGAAATCATCTCACAGAGTTACAGCTTTCCCTTCAAGAAGCCTTTCGCTAAGACTCTTCTTGTGGAATTGGCAAAGTGATATTTGGAAGCCCTTAGAGGGCTATGGTGAAAAAGGAAATATCCTCAGATGAAATCTGGAAAGAAGCTTTCTGAGAAACTGCTTAGTGTTCTGTTAATTCATCTCACAGAGTTACATCTGTATTTCGTGGATATCTTTGCTAGCCTTATTTCTGCGGAATCTGAGAACAGATATTTCTGATCCCTTTGAAGACTATAGGGCCAAAGGAAATATCCTCCGATAACAAAGAGAAAGAAGCTTTCTGAGAAACTTCTTTGTGTTCTGTGAAATCATCTCCCAGAGTTACAGCTTTCCCCTCAAGAAGCCTTTCGCTAAGACAGTTCTTGTGGAATTGGCAAAGTGATATTTGGAAGCCCATAGAGGGCTATGGTGAAAAAGGAAATATCCTCAGATGAAATCTGGAAAGAAGCTTTCTGAGAAACTGCTTAGTGTTCTGTTAATTCATCTCACAGAGTTACATCTGTATTTCGTGGATATCTTTGCTAGCCTTATTTCTGTGGAATCTGAGAACAGGTATTTGAGATCCCTTTGAAGACTATAGGGACAAAGGAAATATCCTCCGATTACAAAGAGAAAGAATCTTTCTTAGAAACTTCTTTGTGTTCTGTGAAATCATCTCACAGAGTTACAGCTTTCCCCTCAAGAAGCCTTTCGCTAAGACAGTTCTTGTGGAATTGGCAAAGTGATATTTGGAAGCCCATAGAGGACAATGGTGAAAAACGAAATATCATCAGATGAAATCTGTAAAGAAGCTTTCTGAGAAACTGCTTAGTGTTCTGTTAATTCATCTCACAGAGTTACATCTGTATTTCGTGGATCTCTTTGCTAGCCTTATTTCTGTGGAATCTGAGAACAGATATTTCGGATCCCTTTGAAGAGTATAGGGCCATAGGAAATATCTTCCGATAACAAAGAGAAAGAAGCTTTCTGAGAAACTTCTTTGTGTTCTGTGAAATCATCTCACAGAGTTACAGCTTTCCCCTCAAGAAGCCTTTCGCTAAGACACTTCTTGAGAAATTGGCAAAGTGATATTTGGAAGCCCATAGAGGGCTGGGGTGAAAAAGGAAATATCCTCAGGTGAAATCTGGAAAGAAGCTTTCTGAGAAACTGCTTAGTGTTCTGTTAATTCATCTCACAGAGTTACATCTGTATTTCGTGGATATCTTTGCTAGCCTTATTTCTGTGGAATCTGAGAACACATATTTCGGATCCCTTTGAAGACTATAGGGCCAAAGGAAATATCCTCCGATAACAAACAGAAAGAAGCTTTCTGAGAAACTTCTTTGTGTTCTGTGAAATCATCTCACAGAGATACAGCTTTGCCTTCAAGAAGCCTTTCGCTAAGACACTTCTTGTGGAATTGGCAAAGTGATATTTGGAAGCCCATAGAGGGCTATGGTGAAAAAGGAAATATCCTCAGATGAAATCTGGAAAGAAGTTTTCTGAAAAACTGCTTAGTGTTCTGTAAATTCATCTCACAGAGTTACATCTGTATTTCGTGGATATCTTTGCTAGCCTTATTTCTGTGGAATCTGAGAACAGATATTTCGGATCCCTTTGAAGACTATAGGGCCAAAGGAAATATCCTCCGATAACAAAGAGAAAGAAGCTTTCTGAGAAACTTCTTTGTGTTCTGTGAAATCATCTCCCAGAGTTACAGCTCTCCCCTCAAGAAGCCTTTCGCTAAGACAGTTCTTGTGGAATTGGCAAAGTGATATTTGGAAGCCCATAGAGGGCTATGGTGAAAAAGGAAATATCCTCAGATGAAATCTGGAAAGAAGCTTTCTGAGAAACTGCTAAGTGTTCTGTTAATTCATCTCACAGAGTTACATCTGTATTTCGTGGATCACTTTGCTAGCCTTATTTCTGTGGAATCGAGAACAGATATTTCGGATCCCTTTGAAGACTATAGGGCCAAAGGAAATATCTTCTGATAACAAAGAGAAAGAAGCTTTCTGAGAAACTTCTTTGTGTTCTGTGAAATCATCTCACAGAGTTACTGCTTTCCCCTCCAGAAGCCTTTCGCTAAGACACTTCTTGTGGAATTGGCAAAGTGATATTTGGAAGCCCATAGAGGGCTAAGGTGAAAAAGGAAATATCCTCAGATGAAATCTGGAAAGAAGCTTTCTGAGAAACTGCTTAGTGTTCTGTTAATTCATCTCACAGAGTTACATCTGTATTTCGTGGATCTCTTTGCTAGGCTTATTTCTGTGGAATCTGAGAACAGGTATTTCAGATCCCTTTGAAGACTATAGGGACAAAGGAAATATCCTCCGATTACAAAGAGAAAGAAGCTTTCTGAGAAACTTCTTTGTGTTCTGTGAAATCATCTCCCAGAGTTACAGCTTTCCTCTCAAGAAGCCTTTCGCTAAGACAGTTCTTGTGGAACTGGCAAAGTGATATTTGGAAGCCCATAGAGGGCTATGGTGAAAAAGGAAATATCCTCAGATGAAATCTGGAAAGAAGCTTTCTGAGAAACTGCTTAGTGTTCTGTTAATTCATCTCACAGAGTTACATCTGTATTTCGTGGATCTCTTTGCTAGCCTTATTTCTGCGGAATCTGAGAACAGATATTTCGGATCCCTTTGAAGACTATAGGGCCAAAGGAAATATCCTCCGATAACAAAGAGAAAGAAGCTGTCTGAGAAACTTCTTTGTGATCTGTGAAATCATCTCCCAGAGTTACACCTTTCCCCTCAAGAAGCCTTTCGCTAAGACAGTTCTTGTGGAATTGGCAAAGTCATATTTGGAAGCCCATAGAGGGCTATGGGGAAAAAGGAAATATCCTCAGATGAAATCTGGAAAGAAGCTTTCTGAGAAACTGCTTAGTGTTCTGTTAATTCATCTCACAGAGTTACATCTGTATTTCGTGGATCTCTTTCCTAGCCTTATTTCTGTGGAATCTGAGTACAGATATTTCGGATCCCATTGAAGTCTATAGGGCCAAAGGAAATATCTTCCGATAACAAAGGGAAAGAAGCTTTCTGAGAAACTTCTTTGTGTTCTGTGAAATCATCTCCCAGAGTTACAGCTTTCCTCTCAAGACGCCTTTCGCTAAGACAGTTCTTGTGGAACTGGCAAAGTGATATTTGGAAGCCCATAGAGGGCTATGGTGAAAAAGGAAATATCCTCAGATGAAATCTGGAAAGAATCTTTCTGAGAAACTGCTTAGTGTTCTGTTAATTCATCTCACAGAGTTACATCTGTATTTCGTGGATCTCTTTGCTAGCCTTATTTCTGTGGAATCTGAGAACAGATATTTCGGATCCCATTGAAGACTATAGGGCCAAAGGAAATATCCTCCGATAAAAAAGAGAAAGAAGCTTTCTGAGAAACTTCTTTGTGTTCTGTGAAATCATCTCACAGAGTTACAGCTTTCCCCTCAAGAAGCCTTTCGCTAAGACACTTCTTGTGGAATTGGCAAAGTGATATTTTAAGCCCATAGAGGGCTATGGTGAAAAAGGAAATATCCTCAGATGAGATCTGGAAAGAAGCTTTCTGAGAAACTGCTTAGTGTTCTGTTAATTCATCTCACAGAGTTACATCTGTATTTCGTGGATATCTTTGCTAGCCTTATTTCTGTGGAATCTGAGGACAGATATTTCGAATCCCTTTGAAGACTATAGGGCCAAAGGAAATATCCTCCGGTAACAAAGAGAAAGAAGCTTTCTGAGAAACTTCTTTGTGTTCTGTGAAATCATCTCACAGAGTTACAGCTTTCCCCTCAAGAAGCCTTTCGCTAAGACACTTCTTGTGGAATTGGCAAAGTGATATTTGGAAGCCCATAGAGGACAATGGTGAAAAAGGAAATATCATTAGATGAAATCTGTAAAGAAGCTTTCTGAGAAACTGCTTAGTGTTCTGTTAATTCATCTCACAGAGTTACATCTGTATTTCGTGGATCTCTTTGCTAGCCTTATTTCTGTGGAATCTGAGAACAGATATTTCGGATCCCATTGAAGACTATAGGGCCAAAGGAAATATCTTCCGATAACACAGAGAAAGAAGCTTTCTGAGAAACTTCTTTGTGTTCTGTGAAATCATCTCACAGAGTTACAGCTTTCCCCTCAAGAAGCCTTTCGCTAAGACACTTCTTGAGAAATTGGCAAAGTGATATTTGGAAGCCCATAGAGGGCTGTGGTGAAAAAGGAAATATCCTCAGGTGAAATCTGGAAAGAAGCTTTCTGAGAAACTGCTTAGTGTTCTGTTAATTCATCTCACAGAGTTACATCTGTATTTCGTGGATCTCTTTGCTAGCCTTATTTCTGTGGAATCTGAGAACAGATATTTCGGATCCCTTTGAAGACTATAGGGCCAAAGGAAATATCCTCCGATAACAAAGAGAAAGAAGCTTTCTGAGAAACTTCTTTGTGTTCTGTGAAATCATCTCACAGAGTTACAGCTTTCCCTTCAAGAAGCCTTTCGCTAAGACTCTTCTTGTGGAATTGGCAAAGTGATATTTGGAAGCCCTTAGAGGGCTATGGTGAAAAAGGAAATATCCTCAGATGAAATCTGGAAAGAAGCTTTCTGAGAAACTGCTTAGTGTTCTGTTAATTCATCTCACAGAGTTACATCTGTATTTCGTGGATATCTTTGCTAGCCTTATTTCTGCGGAATCTGAGAACAGATATTTCTGATCCCTTTGAAGACTATAGGGCCAAAGGAAATATCCTCCGATAACAAAGAGAAAGAAGCTTTCTGAGAAACTTCTTTGTGTTCTGTGAAATCATCTCCCAGAGTTACAGCTTTCCCCTCAAGAAGCCTTTCGCTAAGACAGTTCTTGTGGAATTGGCAAAGTGATATTTGGAAGCCCATAGAGGGCTATGGTGAAAAAGGAAATATCCTCAGATGAAATCTGGAAAGAAGCTTTCTGAGAAACTGCTTAGTGTTCTGTTAATTCATCTCACAGAGTTACATCTGTATTTCGTGGATATCTTTGCTAGCCTTATTTCTGTGGAATCTGAGAACAGGTATTTGAGATCCCTTTGAAGACTATAGGGACAAAGGAAATATCCTCCGATTACAAAGAGAAAGAATCTTTCTTAGAAACTTCTTTGTGTTCTGTGAAATCATCTCACAGAGTTACAGCTTTCCCCTCAAGAAGCCTTTCGCTAAGACAGTTCTTGTGGAATTGGCAAAGTGATATTTGGAAGCCCATAGAGGACAATGGTGAAAAACGAAATATCATCAGATGAAATCTGTAAAGAAGCTTTCTGAGAAACTGCTTAGTGTTCTGTTAATTCATCTCACAGAGTTACATCTGTATTTCGTGGATCTCTTTGCTAGCCTTATTTCTGTGGAATCTGAGAACAGATATTTCGGATCCCTTTGAAGAGTATAGGGCCATAGGAAATATCTTCCGATAACAAAGAGAAAGAAGCTTTCTGAGAAACTTCTTTGTGTTCTGTGAAATCATCTCACAGAGTTACAGCTTTCCCCTCAAGAAGCCTTTCGCTAAGACACTTCTTGAGAAATTGGCAAAGTGATATTTGGAAGCCCATAGAGGGCTGGGGTGAAAAAGGAAATATCCTCAGGTGAAATCTGGAAAGAAGCTTTCTGAGAAACTGCTTAGTGTTCTGTTAATTCATCTCACAGAGTTACATCTGTATTTCGTGGATATCTTTGCTAGCCTTATTTCTGTGGAATCTGAGAACACATATTTCGGATCCCTTTGAAGACTATAGAGCCAAAGGAAATATCCTCCGATAACAAACAGAAAGAAGCTTTCTGAGAAACTTCTTTGTGTTCTGTGAAATCATCTCACAGAGATACAGCTTTGCCTTCAAGAAGCCTTTCGCTAAGACACTTCTTGTGGAATTGGCAAAGTGATATTTGGAAGCCCATAGAGGGCTATGGTGAAAAAGGAAATATCCTCAGATGAAATCTGGAAAGAAGTTTTCTGAAAAACTGCTTAGTGTTCTGTAAATTCATCTCACAGAGTTACATCTGTATTTCGTGGATATCTTTGCTAGCCTTATTTCTGTGGAATCTGAGAACAGATATTTCGGATCCCTTTGAAGACTATAGGGCCAAAGGAAATATCCTCCGATAACAAAGAGAAAGAAGCTTTCTGAGAAACTTCTTTGTGTTCTGTGAAATCATCTCCCAGAGTTACAGCTCTCCCCTCAAGAAGCCTTTCGCTAAGACAGTTCTTGTGGAATTGGCAAAGTGATATTTGGAAGCCCATAGAGGGCTATGGTGAAAAAGGAAATATCCTCAGATGAAATCTGGAAAGAAGCTTTCTGAGAAACTGCTAAGTGTTCTGTTAATTCATCTCACAGAGTTACATCTGTATTTCGTGGATCACTTTGCTAGCCTTATTTCTGTGGAATCGAGAACAGATATTTCGGATCCCTTTGAAGACTATAGGGCCAAAGGAAATATCTTCTGATAACAAAGAGAAAGAAGCTTTCTGAGAAACTTCTTTGTGTTCTGTGAAATCATCTCACAGAGTTACTGCTTTCCCCTCAAGAAGCCTTTCGCTAAGACACTTCTTGTGGAATTGGCAAAGAGATATTTGGAAGCCCTTAGAGGGCTATGGTGAAAAAGGAAATATCCTCAGATGAAATCTGGAAAGAAGCTTTCTGAGAAACTGCTTAGTGTTCTGTTAATTCATCTCACAGAGTTACATCTGTATTTCGTGGATATCTTTGCTAGCCTTATTTCTGCGGAATCTGAGAACAGATATTTCTGATCGCTTTGAAGACTATAGGGCCAAAGGAAATATCCTCCGACAACAAAGAGAAAGAAGCTTTCTGAGAAACTTCTTTGTGTTCTGTGAAATCGTCTCACAGAGTTACAGCTTTCCCTTCAAGAAGTGAGACACTTCTTGTGGAATTGGCAAAGTAATATTTGGAAGCCCATAGAGGGCTATGGTGAAAAAGGAAATATCCTCAGGTGAAATCTGGAAAGAAGCTTTCTGAGAAACTGCTTAGTGTTCTGTTAATTCATCTCACAGAGTTACATCTGTATTTCGTGGATCTCTTTCCTAGCCTTATTTCTTTGGAATCTGAGAACAGATATTTCGGATCCCTTTGAAGTCTATAGGGCCAAAGGAAATATCTTCCGATAACAAAGAGAAAGAAGCTTTCTGAGAAACTTCTTTGTGTTCTGTGAAATCATCTCCCAGAGTTACAGCTTTCCTCTCAAGAAGCCTTTCGCTAAGACAGTTCTTGTGGAACAGGCAAAGTGATATTTGGAAGCCCATAGAGGGCTATGGTGAAAAAGAAAATATCCTCAGATGAAATCTGGAAAGAAGCTTTCTGAGAAACTGCTTAGTGTTCTGTTAATTCATCTCACAGAGTTACATCTGTATTTCGTGGATATCTTTGCTAGCCTTATTTCTGCGGAATCTGAGAACAGATATTTCGGATCCCTTTGAAGACTATAGGGCCAAAGGAAATATCCTCCGATAACAAAGAGAAAGAAGCTGTCTGAGAAACTTCTTTGTGATCTGTGAAATCATCTCCCAGAGTTACACCTTTCCCCTCAAGAAGCCTTTCGCTAAGACAGTTCTTGTGGAATTGGCAAAGTGATATTTGGAAGCCCATAGAGGGCTATGGTGAAAAAGGAAATATCCTAAGATGAAATCTGGAAAGAAGCTTTCTGAAAAAATGCTTAGTGTTCTGTTAATTCGTCTCACAGAGTTACATCTGTATTTCGTGGATCTCTTTCCTAGCCTTATTTCTTTGGAATCTGAGAACAGATATTTCGGATCCCATTGAAGTCTATAGGGCCAAAGGAAATATCTTCCGATAACAAAAAGAAAGAAGCTTTCTGAGAAACTTCTTTGTGTTCGGTGAAATCATCTCCCAGAGTTACAGCTTTCCTCTCAAGAAGCCTTTCGCTAAGACAGTTCTTGTGGAACTGGCAAAGTGATATTTGGAAGCCCATAGAGGGCTATGGTGAAAAAGGAAATATCCTCAGATGAAATCTGGAAAGAATCTTTCTGAGAAACTGCTTAGTGTTCTGATAATTCATCTCACAGAGTTACATCTGTATTTCGTGGATCTCTTTGCTAGCCTTATTTCTGTGGAATCTGAGAACAGATATTTCGGATCCCTTTGAAGACTATAGGGCCAAAGGAAATATCCTCCGATAACAAAGAGAAAGAAGCTTTCTTAGAAACTTCTTTGTGTTCTGTGAAATCATCTCCCAGAGTTACAGCTTTCCCCTCAAGAAGCATTTCGCTAAGACAGTTCTTGTGGAATTGGCAAAGTGATATTTGGAAGCCCATAGAGGACAATGGTGAAAAAGGAAATATCATCAGATGAAATCTGTAAAGAAGCTTTCTGAGAAACTGCTTAGTGTTCTGTTAATTCATCTCACAGAGTTACATCTGTATTTCGTGGATCTCTTTGCTAGCCTTATTTCTGTGGAATCTGAGAACAGATATTTCGGATCCCTTTGAAGACTATAGGGCCAAAGGAAATATCCTCCGATAACAAAGAGAAAGAAGCTTTCTGAGAAACTTCTTTGTGTTCTGTGAAATCATCTCACAGAGTTAGAGCTTTCCCTTCAAGAAGCCTTTCGCTAAGACACTTCTTGTGGAATTGGCAAAGTGATATGTGGAAGCCCATAGAGGGCTATGGTGAAAAAGGAAATATCCTCAGATGAAATCTGGAAAGAAGCTTTCTGGAAAAACTGCTTAGTGTTCTGTTAATTCATCTCACAGAGTTACATCTGTATTTCGTGGATATCTTTGCTAGCCTTATTTCTGCGGAAACTGAGAACAGATATTTCGGATCCCTTTGAAGACTATAGGGCCAAAGGATATATCCTCCGATAACAAAGAGAAAGAAGCTTTCTGAGAAACTTCGTTGTGTTCTGTGAAATCATCTCACAGAGTTACAGCTTTCCCCTCCAGAAGCCTTTCGCTAAGACACTTCTTGAGAAATTGGCAAAGTGATATTTGGAAGCCCATAGAGGGCTGGGGTGAAAAAGGAAATATCCTCAGGTGAAATCTGGAAAGAAGCTTTCTGAGAAACTGCTTAGTGTTCTGTTAATTCATCTCACAGAGTTACATCTGTATTTCGTGGATATCTTTGCTAGCCTTATTTCTGTGGAATCTGAGAACACATATTTCGGATCCCTTTGAAGACTATAGGGCCAAAGGAAATATCCTCCGATAACAAAGAGAAAGAAGCTTTCTGAGAAACTTCTTTGTGTTCTGTGAAATCATCTCACAGAGATACAGCTTTGCCTTCAAGAAGCCTTTCGCTAAGACACTTCTTGTGGAATTGGCAAAGTGATATTTGGAAGCCCCTAGAGGGCTATGGTGAAAAAGGAAATATCCTCAGATGAAATCTGGAAAGAAGCTTTCTGAGAAACTGCTTAGTGTTCTGTTAATTCATCTCACAGAGTTACATCTGTATTTCGTGGATCTCTTTGCTAGCCTTATTTCTGTGGAATCTGAGAACAGATATTTCGGATCCCATTGAAGACTATAGGGCCAAAGGAAATATCCTCCGATAACAAAGAGAAAGAAGCTTTCTGAGAAACTTCTTTGTGTTCTGTGAAATCATCTCACAGAGTTACAGCTTTCCCCTCAAGAAGCCTTTCGCTAAGACACTTCTTGTGGAATTGGCAAAGTGATATTTTAAGCCCATAGAGGGCTATGGTGAAAAAGGAAATATCCTCAGATGAGATCTGGAAAGAAGCTTTCTGAGAAACTGCTTAGTGTTCTGTTAATTCATCTCACAGAGTTACATCTGTATTTCGTGGATATCTTTGCTAGCCTTATTTCTGTGGAATCTGAGGACAGATATTTCGAATCCCTTTGAAGACTATAGGGCCAAAGGAAATATCCTCCGGTAACAAAGAGAAAGAAGCTTTCTGAGAAACTTCTTTGTGTTCTGTGAAATCATCTCACAGAGTTACAGCTTTCCCCTCAAGAAGCCTTTCGCTAAGACACTTCTTGTGGAATTGGCAAAGTGATATTTGGAAGCCCATAGAGGACACTGGTGAAAAAGGAAATATCATGAGATGAAATCTGTAAAGAAGCTTTCTGAGAAACTGCTTAGTGTTCTGTTAATTCATCTCACAGAGTTACATCTGTATTTCGTGGATCTCTTTGCTAGCCTTATTTCTGTGGAATCTGAGAACAGATATTTCGGATCCCATTGAAGACTATAGGGCCAAAGGAAATATCTTCCGATAACACAGAGAAAGAAGCTTTCTGAGAAACTTCTTTGTGTTCTGTGAAATCATCTCACAGAGTTACAGCTTTCCCCTCAAGAAGCCTTTCGCTAAGACACTTCTTGAGAAATTGGCAAAGTGATATTTGGAAGCCCATAGAGGGCTGTGGTGAAAAAGGAAATATCCTCAGGTGAAATCTGGAAAGAAGCTTTCTGAGAAACTGCTTAGTGTTCTGTTAATTCATCTCACAGAGTTACATCTGTATTTCATGGATATCTTTGCTAGCCTTATTTCTGCGGAATCTGAGAACAGATATTTCGGATCCCTTTGAAGACTATAGGGCCAAAGGAAATATCCTCCGATAACAAAGAGAAAGAAGCTTTCTGAGAAACTTCTTTGTGTTCTGTGAAATCATCTCCCAGAGTTACAGCTTTCCCCTCAAGAAGCCTTTCGCTAAGACACTTCTTGTGGAATTGGCAAAGTGATATTTGGAAGCCCATAGAGGGCTATGGTGAAAAAGGAAATATCCTCAGATGAAATCTGGAAAGAAGCTTTCTGAGAAACTGCCTAGTATTCTGTTAATTCATCTCACAGAGTTACATCTGTATTTCGTGGATCTCTTTCCTAGCCTTATTTCTGTGGAATCTGAGAACAGATATTTCGGATCCCATTGAAGTCTATAGGGCCAAAGGAAATATCTTCCGATAACAAAGAGAAAGAAGCTTTCTGAGAAACTTCTTTGTGGTCTGTGAAATCATCTCCCAGAGTTACAGCTTTCATTTCAAGAAGCCTTTCGCTAAGACAGTTCTTGTGGAACTGGCAAAGTGATATTTGGAAGCCCATAGAGGGCTATGGTGAAAAAGGAAATATCCTCAGATGAAATCTGGAAAGAATCTTTCTGAGAAACTGCTTAGTGTTCTGTTAATTCATCTCACAGAGTTACATTTGTATTTCGTGGATCTCTTTGCTAGCCTTATTTCTGTGGAATCTGAGAACAGATATTTCGGATCCCTTTGAAGACTATAGGGCCAAAGGAAATATCCTCCGATAACAAAGAGAAAGAAGCTTTCTGAGAAACTTCTTTGTGTTCTGTGAAATCATCTCCCAGAGTTACAGGTTTCCCCTCAAGAAGCCTTTCGCTAAGACACTTCTTGTGGAATTGGCAAAGTGATATTTGGAAGCCCATAGAGGGCTAAGGTGAAAAAGGAAATATCCTCAGATGAAATCTGGAAAGAAGCTTTCTGAGAAACTGCTTAGTGTTCTGTTAATTCATCTCACAGAGTTACATCTGTATTTCGTGGATCTCTTTGCTAGGCTTATTTCTGTGGAATCTGAGAACAGGTAATTCAGATCCCTTTGAAGACTATAGGGACAAAGGAAATATCCTCCGATTACAAAGAGAAAGAAGCTTTCTTAGAAACTTCTTTGTGTTCTGTGAAATCATCTCACAGAGTTACAGCTTTCCCCTCAAGAAGCCTTTCGCTAAGACAGTTCTTGTGGAATTGGCAAAGTGATATTTGGAAGCCCATAGAGGGCTATGGTGAAAAAGGAAATATCCTCAGATGAAAATTGGAAAGAAGCTTTCTGAGAAACTGCTTACTGTTCTGTTAATTCATCTCACAGAGTTACATCTGTATTTCGTGGATCTCTTTGCTAGCCTTATTTCTGTGGAATCTGAGAACAGATATTTTGGATCCCATTGAAGACTATAGGGTCAAAGGAAACATCTTTCGATAACAAAGAGAAAGAAGCTTTCTGAGAAACTTCTTTGTGTTCTGTGAAATCATCTCACAGAGTTACAGCTTTCCCCTCAAGAAGCCTTTCGCTAAGACACTTCTTGAGAAATTGGCAAAGTGATATTTGGAAGCCCATAGAGGGCTATCGTGAAAAAGGAAGTATCCTCAGATGAAATCTGGAAAGAAGCTTTCTGAGAAACTGCTTAGTGTTCTGTTAATTCATCTCACAGAGTTACATCTGTATTTCGTGGATATCTTTGCTAGCCTTATTTCTGTGGAATCTGAGAACAGATATTTCGGATCCCTTTGAAGACTATAGGGCCAAAGGAAATATCCTCCGATAACAAAGAGAAAGAAGCTTTCTGAGAAACTTCTTTGTGTTCTGTGAAATCATCTCACAGAGTTACAGCTTTCCCTTCAAGAAGTGAGACACTTCTTGTGGAATTGGCAAAGTGATATTTGGAAGCCCATAGAGGGCTATGGTGAAAAAGGAAATATCCTCAGATGAAATCTGGAAAGAAGCTTTCTGAGAAACTGCTTAGTGTTCTGTTAATTCATCTCACAGAGTTACATCTGTATTTCGTGGATATCTTTGCTAGCCTTATTTCTGCGGAATCTGAGAACAGATATTTCGGATCCCTTTGAAGACTATAGGGCCAAAGGAAATATCCTCCGATAACAAAGAGAAAGAAGCTGTCTGAGAAACTTCTTTGTGATCTGTGAAATCATCTCCCAGAGTTACACCTTTCCCCTCAAGAAGCCTTTCGCTAAGACAGTTCTTGTGGAATTGGCAAAGTGATATTTGGAAGCCCATAGAGGGGTATGGTGAAAAAGGAAATATCCTAAGATGAAATCTGGAAAGAAGCTTTCTGAGAAAATGCTTAGTGTTCTGTTAATTCATCTCACAGAGTTACATCTGTATTTCGTGGATCTCTTTGCTAGCCTTATTTCTTTGGAATCTGAGAACAGATATTTCGGATCCCATTGAAGTCTATAGGGCCAAAGGAAATATCTTCCGATAACAAAAAGAAAGAAGCTTTCTGAGAAACTTCTTTGTGTTCTGTGAAATCATCTCCCAGAGTTACAGCTTTCCTCTCAAGAAGCCTTTCGCTAAGACAGTTCTTGTGGAACTGGCAAAGTGATATTTGGAAGCCCATAGAGGGCTATGGTGAAAAAGGAAATATCCTCAGATGAAATCTGGAAAGAATCTTTCTGAGAAACTGCTTAGTGTTCTGTTAATTCATCTCACAGAGTTACATCTGTATTTCGTGGATCTCTTTGCTAGCCTTATTTCTGTGGAATCTGAGAACAGATATTTCGGATCCCTTTGAAGACTATAGGGCCAAAGGAAATATCCTCCGATAACAAAGAGAAAGAAGCTTTCTTAGAAACTTCTTTGTGTTCTGTGAAATCATCTCCCAGAGTTACAGCTTTCCCCTCAAGAAGCATTTCGCTAAGACAGTTCTTGTGGAATTGGCAAAGTGATATTTGGAAGCCCATAGAGGACAATGGTGAAAAAGGAAATATCATCAGATGAAATCTGTAAAGAAGCTTTCTGAGAAACTGCTTAGTGTTCTGTTAATTCATCTCACAGAGTTACATCTGTATTTCGTGGATCTCTTTGCTAGCCTTATTTCTGTGGAATCTGAGAACAGATATTTCGGATCCCTTTGAAGACTATAGGGCCAAAGGAAATATCCTCCGATAACAAAGAGAAAGAAGCTTTCTGAGAAACTTCTTTTTGTTCTGTGAAATCATTTCACAGAGTTAGAGCTTTCCCTTCAAGAAGCCTTTCGCTAAGACACTTCTTGTGGAATTGGCAAAGTGATATTTGGAAGCCCTTAGAGGGCTATGGTGAAAAAGGAAATATCCTCAGATGAAATCTGGAAAGAAGCTTTCTGGAAAAACTGCTTAGTGTTCTGTTAATTCATCTCACAGAGTTACATCTGTATTTCGTGGATCTCTTTCCTAGCCTTATTTCTGCGGAATCTGAGAACAGATATTTCGGATCCCTTTGAAGACTATAGGGCCAAAGGATATATCCTCCGATAACAAAGAGAAAGAAGCTTTCTGAGAAACTTCGTTGTGTTCTGTGAAATCATCTCACAGAGTTACAGCTTTCCCCTCCAGAAGCCTTTCGCTAAGACACTTCTTGAGAAATTGGCAAAGTGATATTTGGAAGCCCATAGAGGGCTGTGGTGAAAAAGGAAATATCCTCAGGTGAAATCTGGAAAGAAGCTTTCTGAGAAACTGCTTAGTGTTCTGTTAATTCATCTCACAGAGTTACATCTGTATTTCGTGGATATCTTTGCTAGCCTTATTTCTGTGGAATCTGAGAACACATATTTCGGATCCCTTTGAAGACTATAGGGCCAAAGGAAATATCCTCCGATAACAAACAGAAAGAAGCTTTCTGAGAAACTTCTTTGTGTTCTGTGAAATCATCTCACAGAGATACAGCTTTGCCTTCAAGAAGCCTTTCGCTAAGACAGTTCTTGTGGAATTGGCAAAGTGATATTTGGAAGCCCATAGAGGGCTATGGTGAAAAAGGAAATATCCTCAGATGAAATCTGGAAAGAAGCTTTCTGAGAAACTGCTTAGTGTTCTGTTAATTCATCTCACAGAGTTACATCTGTATTTTGTGGATCACTTTGCTAGCCTTATTTCTGTGGAATCGAGAACAGATATTTCGGATCCCATTGAAGACTATAGGGCCAAAGGAAATATCTTCTGATAACAAAGAGAAAGAAGCTTTCTGAGAAACTTCTTTGTGTTCTGTGAAATCATCTCCCAGAGTTACAGCTTTCCTCTCAAGAAGCCTTTCGCTAAGACAGTTCTTGTGGAACTGGCAAAGTGATATTTGGAAGCCCATAGAGGGCTATGGTGAAAAAGGAAATATCCTCAGATGAAATCTGGAAAGAATCTTTCTGAGAAACTGCTTAGTGTTCTGTTAATTCATCTCACAGAGTTACATCTGTATTTCGTGGATCTCTTTGCTAGCCTTATTTCTGTGGAATCTGAGAACAGATATTTCGGATCCCTTTGAAGACTATAGGGCCAAAGGAAATATCCTCCGATAACAAAGAGAAAGAAGCTTTCTTAGAAACTTCTTTGTGTTCTGTGAAATCATCTCCCAGAGTTACAGCTTTCCCCTCAAGAAGCATTTCGCTAAGACAGTTCTTGTGGAATTGGCAAAGTGATATTTGGAAGCCCATAGAGGACAATGGTGAAAAAGGAAATATCATCAGATGAAATCTGTAAAGAAGCTTTCTGAGAAACTGCTTAGTGTTCTGTTAATTCATCTCACAGAGTTACATCTGTATTTCGTGGATCTCTTTGCTAGCCTTATTTCTGTGGAATCTGAGAACAGATATTTCGGATCCCTTTGAAGACTATAGGGCCAAAGGAAATATCCTCCGATAACAAAGAGAAAGAAGCTTTCTGAGAAACTTCTTTTTGTTCTGTGAAATCATTTCACAGAGTTAGAGCTTTCCCTTCAAGAAGCCTTTCGCTAAGACACTTCTTGTGGAATTGGCAAAGTGATATTTGGAAGCCCTTAGAGGGCTATGGTGAAAAAGGAAATATCCTCAGATGAAATCTGGAAAGAAGCTTTCTGGAAAAACTGCTTAGTGTTCTGTTAATTCATCTCACAGAGTTACATCTGTATTTCGTGGATCTCTTTCCTAGCCTTATTTCTGCGGAATCTGAGAACAGATATTTCGGATCCCTTTGAAGACTATAGGGCCAAAGGATATATCCTCCGATAACAAAGAGAAAGAAGCTTTCTGAGAAACTTCGTTGTGTTCTGTGAAATCATCTCCCAGAGTTACAGCTTTCCCCTCAAGAAGCCTTTCGCTAAGACAGTTCTTGTGGAATTGGCAAAGTGATATTTGGAAGCCCATAGAGGGCTATGGTGAAAGAGGTAATATCCTCAGATGAAATCTGGAAAGAATATTTCTGAGAAACTGCTTAGTGTTCTGTTAATTCATCTCACAGAGTTACATCTGTATTTCGTGGATCTCTTTGCTAGCCTTATTTCTGTGGAATCTGAGAACAGATATTTCGGATCCCTTTGAAGACTATAGGGCCCATGGAAATATCCTCCGATAACAAAGAGAAAGAAGCTTTCTGAGAAACTTCTTTGTGTTCTGTGAAATCATCTCCCAGAGTTACAGGTTTCCCCTCAAGAAGCCTTTCGCTAAGACACTTCTTGTGGAATTGGCAAAGTGATATTTGTAAGCCCATAGAGGGCTATGGTGAAAAAGGAAATATCCTCAGATGAAATCTGGAAAGAAGCTTTCTGAGAAACTGCTTAGTGTTCTGTTAATTCATCTCACAGAGTTACATCTGTATTTCGTGGATCTCTTTGCTAGCCTTATTTCTGTGGAATCTGAGAACAGATATTTCGGATCCCTTTGAAGACTATAGGGCCAAAGGAAATATCCTCCGATAACAAAGAGAAAGAAGCTTTCTTAGAAACTTCTTTGTGTTCTGTGAAATCATCTCCCAGAGTTACAGCTTTCCCCTCAAGAAGCATTTCGCTAAGACAGTTCTTGTGGAATTGGCAAAGTGATATTTGGAAGCCCATAGAGGACAATGGTGAAAAAGGAAATATCATCAGATGAAATCTGTAAAGAAGCTTTCTGAGAAACTGCTTAGTGTTCTGTTAATTCATCTCACAGAGTTACATCTGTATTTCGTGGATCTCTTTGCTAGCCTTATTTCTGTGGAATCTGAGAACAGATATTTCGGATCCCTTTGAAGACTATAGGGCCAAAGGAAATATCCTCCGATAACAAAGAGAAAGAAGCTTTCTGAGAAACTTCTTTTTGTTCTGTGAAATCATTTCACAGAGTTAGAGCTTTCCCTTCAAGAAGCCTTTCGCTAAGACACTTCTTGTGGAATTGGCAAAGTGATATTTGGAAGCCCTTAGAGGGCTATGGTGAAAAAGGAAATATCCTCAGATGAAATCTGGAAAGAAGCTTTCTGGAAAAACTGCTTAGTGTTCTGTTAATTCATCTCACAGAGTTACATCTGTATTTCGTGGATCTCTTTCCTAGCCTTATTTCTGCGGAATCTGAGAACAGATATTTCGGATCCCTTTGAAGACTATAGGGCCAAAGGATATATCCTCCGATAACAAAGAGAAAGAAGCTTTCTGAGAAACTTCGTTGTGTTCTGTGAAATCATCTCACAGAGTTACAGCTTTCCCCTCCAGAAGCCTTTCGCTAAGACACTTCTTGAGAAATTGGCAAAGTGATATTTGGAAGCCCATAGAGGGCTGTGGTGAAAAAGGAAATATCCTCAGGTGAAATCTGGAAAGAAGCTTTCTGAGAAACTGCTTAGTGTTCTGTTAATTCATCTCACAGAGTTACATCTGTATTTCGTGGATATCTTTGCTAGCCTTATTTCTGTGGAATCTGAGAACACATATTTCGGATCCCTTTGAAGACTATAGGGCCAAAGGAAATATCCTCCGATAACAAACAGAAAGAAGCTTTCTGAGAAACTTCTTTGTGTTCTGTGAAATCATCTCACAGAGATACAGCTTTGCCTTCAAGAAGCCTTTCGCTAAGACAGTTCTTGTGGAATTGGCAAAGTGATATTTGGAAGCCCATAGAGGGCTGTGGTGAAAAAGGAAATATCCTCAGATGAAATCTGGAAAGAAGCTTTCTGAGAAACTGCTTAGTGTTCTGTTAATTCATCTCACAGAGTTACATCTGTATTTTGTGGATCACTTTGCTAGCCTTATTTCTGTGGAATCGAGAACAGATATTTCGGATCCCATTGAAGACTATAGGGCCAAAGGAAATATCTTCTGATAACAAAGAGAAAGAAGCTTTCTGAGAAACTTCTTTGTGTTCTGTGAAATCATCTCCCAGAGTTACAGCTTTCCTCTCAAGAAGCCTTTCGCTAAGACAGTTCTTGTGGAACTGGCAAAGTGATATTTGGAAGCCCATAGAGGGCTATGGTGAAAAAGGAAATATCCTCAGATGAAATCTGGAAAGAATCTTTCTGAGAAACTGCTTAGTGTTCTGTTAATTCATCTCACAGAGTTACATCTGTATTTCGTGGATCTCTTTGCTAGCCTTATTTCTGTGGAATCTGAGAACAGATATTTCGGATCCCTTTGAAGACTATAGGGCCAAAGGAAATATCCTCCGATAACAAAGAGAAAGAAGCTTTCTTAGAAACTTCTTTGTGTTCTGTGAAATCATCTCCCAGAGTTACAGCTTTCCCCTCAAGAAGCATTTCGCTAAGACAGTTCTTGTGGAATTGGCAAAGTGATATTTGGAAGCCCATAGAGGACAATGGTGAAAAAGGAAATATCATCAGATGAAATCTGTAAAGAAGCTTTCTGAGAAACTGCTTAGTGTTCTGTTAATTCATCTCACAGAGTTACATCTGTATTTCGTGGATCTCTTTGCTAGCCTTATTTCTGTGGAATCTGAGAACAGATATTTCGGATCCCTTTGAAGACTATAGGGCCAAAGGAAATATCCTCCGATAACAAAGAGAAAGAAGCTTTCTGAGAAACTTCTTTTTGTTCTGTGAAATCATTTCACAGAGTTAGAGCTTTCCCTTCAAGAAGCCTTTCGCTAAGACACTTCTTGTGGAATTGGCAAAGTGATATTTGGAAGCCCTTAGAGGGCTATGGTGAAAAAGGAAATATCCTCAGATGAAATCTGGAAAGAAGCTTTCTGGAAAAACTGCTTAGTGTTCTGTTAATTCATCTCACAGAGTTACATCTGTATTTCGTGGATCTCTTTCCTAGCCTTATTTCTGCGGAATCTGAGAACAGATATTTCGGATCCCTTTGAAGACTATAGGGCCAAAGGATATATCCTCCGATAACAAAGAGAAAGAAGCTTTCTGAGAAACTTCGTTGTGTTCTGTGAAATCATCTCCCAGAGTTACAGCTTTCCCCTCAAGAAGCCTTTCGCTAAGACAGTTCTTGTGGAATTGGCAAAGTGATATTTGGAAGCCCATAGAGGGCTATGGTGAAAGAGGTAATATCCTCAGATGAAATCTGGAAAGAATATTTCTGAGAAACTGCTTAGTGTTCTGTTAATTCATCTCACAGAGTTACATCTGTATTTCGTGGATCTCTTTGCTAGCCTTATTTCTGTGGAATCTGAGAACAGATATTTCGGATCCCTTTGAAGACTATAGGGCCCATGGAAATATCCTCCGATAACAAAGAGAAAGAAGCTTTCTGAGAAACTTCTTTGTGTTCTGTGAAATCATCTCCCAGAGTTACAGGTTTCCCCTCAAGAAGCCTTTCGCTAAGACACTTCTTGTGGAATTGGCAAAGTGATATTTGTAAGCCCATAGAGGGCTATGGTGAAAAAGGAAATATCCTCAGATGAAATCTGGAAAGAAGCTTTCTGAGAAACTGCTTAGTGTTCTGTTAATTCATCTCACAGAGTTACATCTGTATTTCGTGGATCTCTTTGCTAGCCTTATTTCTGTGGAATCTGAGAACAGATATTTCGGATCCCTTTGAAGACTATAGGGCCAAAGGAAATATCCTCCGATAACAAAGAGAAAGAAGCTTTCTGAGAAACTTCTTTGTGTTCTGTGAAATCATCTCACAGAGTTACAGCTTTCCCCTCAAGAAGCCTTTCGCTAAGACAGTTCTTGTGGAATTGGCAAAGTGATATTTGGAAGCCCATAGAGGGCTATGGTGAAAAAGGAAATATCCTCAGATGAAATCTGGAAAGAAGCTTTCTGAGAAACTGCTTAGTGTTCTGTTAATTCATCTCACAGAGTTACATCTGTATTTCGTCGATCTCTTTGCTAGCCTTATTTCTGTGGAATCTGAGAACAGGTATTTGAGATCCCTTTGAAGACTATAGGGACAAAGGAAATATCCTCCGATTACAAAGAGAAAGAATCATTCTTAGAAACTTCTTTGTGTTCTGTGAAATCATCTCACAGAGTTACAGCTTTCCCCTCAAGAAGGCTTTCGCTAAGACAGTTCTTGTGGAATTGGCAAAGTGATATTTGGAAGCCCATAGAGGACAATGGTGAAAAAGGAAATATCATCAGATGAAATCTGTAAAGAAGCTTTCTGAGAAACTGCTTAGTGTTCTGTTAATTCATCTCACAGAGTTACATCTGTATTTCGTGGATCTCTTTACTAGCCTTATTTCTGTGGAATCTGAGAACAGATATTTCGGATCCCATTGAAGAGTATAGGGCCATAGGAAGTATCTTCCGATAACAAAGAGAAAGAAGCTTTCTGAGAAACTTCTTTGTGTTCTGTGAAATCATCTCACAGAGTTACAGCTTTCCCCTCCAGAAGCCTTTCGCTAAGACACTTCTTGAGAAATTGGCAAAGTGATATTTGGAAGCCCATAGAGGGCTGTGGTGAAAAAGGAAATATCCTCAGGTGAAATCTGGAAAGAAGCTTTCTGAGAAACTGCTTAGTGTTCTGTTAATTCATCTCACAGAGTTACATCTGTATTTCGTGGATATCTTTGCTAGCCTTATTTCTGTGGAATCTGAGAACACATATTTCGGATCCCTTTGAAGACTATAGGGCCAAAGGAAATATCCTCCGATAACAAAGAGAAAGAAGCTTTCTGAGAAACTTCTTTGTGTTCTGTGAAATCATCTCACAGAGATACAGCTTTGCCTTCAAGAAGCCTTTCGCTAAGACAGTTCTTGTGGAATTGGCAAAGTGATATTTGGAAGCCCATAGAGGGCTATGGTGAAAAAGGAAATATCCTCAGATGAAATCTGGAAAGAAGCATTCTGAGAAACTGCTTAGTGTTCTGTTAATTCATCTCACAGAGTTACATCTGTATTTCGTGGATCTCTTTGCTAGCCTTATTTCTGTGGAATCTGAGACAGATACTTCGGATCCCTTTGAAGACTATAGGGCCAAAGGAAATATCCTCCGATAACAAAGAGAAAGAAGCTTTCTGAGAAACTTCTTTGTGTTCTGTGAAATCATCTCCCAGAGTTACAGCTTTCCCCTCAAGAAGCCTTTCGCTAAGACAGTTCTTGAGGAATTGGCAAAGTGATATTTGGAAGCCCATAGAGGGCTATGGTGAAAAAGGAAATATCCTCAAATGAAATCTGGAAGGAAGCTTTCTGAGAAACTGCTTAGTGTTCTGTTAATTCATCTCACAGAGTTACATCTGTATTTCGTGGATCTCTTTCCTAGCCTTATTTCTGTGGAATCTGAGAACAGATATTTCGGATCCCATTGAAGTCTATAGGGCCAAAGGAAATATCTTCCGATAACAAAGGGAAAGAAGCTATCTGAGAAACTTCTTTGTGTTCTGTGAAATCATCTCCCAGAGTTACAGCTTTCCTCTCAAGACGTCTTTCGCTAAGACAGTTCTTGTGGAACTGGCAAAGTGATATTTGGAAGCCCATAGAGGGCTATGGTGAAAAAGGAAATATCCTCAGATGAAATCTGGAAAGAATCTTTCTGAGAAACTGCTTAGTCTTCTGTTAATTCATCTCACAGAGTTACATCTGTATTTCGTGGATCTCTTTGCTAGCCTTATTTCTGTGGAATCAGAGAACAGATATTTCAGATTCCATTAAAGACTATAGGGCCAAAGGAAATATCCTCCGATAACAAAGAGAAAGAAGCTTTCTGAGAAACTTCTTTGTGTTCTGTGAAATCATCTCACAGAGTTACAGCTTTCCCCTCAAGAAGCCTTTCGCTAAGACACTTCTTGTGGAATTGGCAAAGTGATATTTGTAAGCCCATAAAGGGCTATGGTGAAAAAGGAAATATCCTCAGATGAGATCTGGAAAGAAGCTTTCTGAGAAACTGCTTAGTGTTCTGTTAATTCATCTCACAGAGTTACATCTGTATTTCGTGGATATCTTTGCTAGCCTTATTTCTGTGGAATCTGAGGACAGATATTTCGAATCCCTTTGAAGACTATAGGGCCAAAGGAAATATCCTCCGGTAACAAAGAGAAAGAAGCTTTCTGAGAAACTTCTTTGTGTTCTGTGAAATCATCTCACAGAGTTACAGCTTTCCCCTCAAGAAGCCTTTCGCTAAGACACTTCTTGTGGAATTGGCAAAGTGATACTTGGAAGCCCATAGAGGACAATGGTGAAAAAGGAAATATCATCAGATGAAATCTGTAAAGAAGCTTTCTGAGAAACTGCTTAGTGTTCTGTTAATTCATCTCACAGAGTTACATCTGTATTTCGTGGATCTCTTTGCTAGCCTTATTTCTGTGGAATCTGAGAACAGATATTTCGGATCCCTTTGAAGACTATAGGGCCAAAGGAAATATCCTCCGATAACAAAGAGAAAGAAGCTTTCTGAGAAACTTCTTTGTGTTCTGTGAAATCGTCTCACAGAGTTACAGCTTTCCCTTCAAGAAGTGAGACACTTCTTGTGGAATTGGCAAAGTAATATTTGGAAGCCCATAGAGGGCTATGGTGAAAAAGGAAATATCCTCAGATGAAATCTGGAAAGAAGCTTTCTGAGAAACTGCTTAGTGTTCTGTTAATTCATCTCACAGAGTTACATCTGTATTTCGTGGATCTCTTTCCTAGCCTTATTTCTTTGGAATCTGAGAACAGATATTTCGGATCCCTTTGAAGTCTATAGGGCCAAAGGAAATATCTTCCGATAACAAAGAGAAAGAAGCTTTCTGAGAAACTTCTTTGTGTTCTGTGAAATCATCTCCCAGAGTTACAGCTTTCCTCTCAAGAAGCCTTTCGCTAAGACAGTTCTTGTGGAACAGGCAAAGTGATATTTGGAAGCCCATAGAGGGCTATGGTGAAAAAGGAAATATCCTCAGATGAAATCAGGAAAGAAGCTTTCTGAGAAACTGCTTAGTGTTCTGTTAATTCATCTCACAGTGTTACATCTGTATTTCGTGGATATCTTTGCTAGCCTTATTTCTGCGGAATCTGAGAACAGATATTTCGGATCCCTTTGAAGACTATAGGGCCAAAGGAAATATCCTCCGATAACAAAGAGAAAGAAGCTGTCTGAGAAACTTCTTTGTGATCTGTGAAATCATCTCCCAGAGTTACACCTTTCCCCTCAAGAAGCCTTTCGCTAAGACAGTTCTTGTGGAATTGGCAAAGTGATATTTGGAAGCCCATAGAGGGCTATGGTGAAAAAGGAAATATCCTAAGATGAAATCTGGAAAGAAGCTTTCTGAGAAAATGCTTAGTGTTCTGTTAATTCGTCTCACAGAGTTACATCTGTATTTCGTGGATCTCTTTCCTAGCCTTATTTCTTTGGAATCTGAGAACAGATATTTCGGATCCCTTTGAAGTCTATAGGGCCAAAGGAAATATCTTCCGATAACAAAAAGAAAGAAGCTTTCTGAGAAACTTCTTTGTGTTCGGTGAAATCATCTCCCAGAGTTACAGCTTTCCTCTCAAGAAGCCTTTCGCTAAGACAGTTCTTGTGGAACTGGCAAAGTGATATTTGGAAGCCCATAGAGGGCTATGGTGAAAAAGGAAATATCCTCAGATGAAATCTGGAAAGAATCTTTCTGAGAAACTGCTTAGTGTTCTGATAATTCATCTCACAGAGTTACATCTGTATTTCGTGGATCTCTTTGCTAGCCTTATTTCTGTGGAATCTGAGATCAGATATTTCGGATCCCTTTGAAGACTATAGGGCCAAAGGAAATATCCTCCGATAACAAAGAGAAAGAAGCTTTCTTAGAAACTTCTTTGTGTTCTGTGAAATCATCTCCCAGAGTTACAGCTTTCCCCTCAAGAAGCATTTCGCTAAGACAGTTCTTGTGGAATTGGCAAAGTGATATTTGGAAGCCCATAGAGGACAATGGTGAAAAAGGAAATATCATCAGATGAAATCTGTAAAGAAGCTTTCTGAGAAACTGCTTAGTGTTCTGTTAATTCATCTCACAGAGTTACATCTGTATTTCGTGGATCTCTTTGCTAGCCTTATTTCTGTGGAATCTGAGAACAGATATTTCGGATCCCTTTGAAGACTATAGGGCCAAAGGAAATATCCTCCGATAACAAAGAGAAAGAAGCTTTCTGAGAAACTTCTTTGTGTTCTGTGAAATCATCTCACAGAGTTAGAGCTTTCCCTTCAAGAAGCCTTTCGCTAAGACACTTCTTGTGGAATTGGCAAAGTGATATTTGGAAGCCCATAGAGGGCTATGGTGAAAAAGGAAATATCCTCAGATGAAATCTGGAAAGAAGCTTTCTGGAAAAACTGCTTAGTGTTCTGTTAATTCATCTCACAGAGTTACATCTGTATTTCGTGGATATCTTTGCTAGCCTTATTTCTGCGGAAACTGAGAACAGATATTTCGGATCCATTTGAAGACTATAGGGCCAAAGGATATATCCTCCGATAACAAAGAGAAAGAAGCTTTCTGAGAAACTTCGTTGTGTTCTGTGAAATCATCTCCCAGAGTTACAGCTTTCCCCTTAAGAAGCCTTTCGCTAAGACACTTCTTGAGAAATTGGCAAAGTGATATTTGGAAGCCCATAGAGGGCTGGGGTGAAAAAGGAAATATCCTCAGGTGAAATCTGGAAAGAAGCTTTCTGAGAAACTGCTTAGTGTTCTGTTAATTCATCTCACAGAGTTACATCTGTATTTCGTGGATATCTTTGCTAGCCTTATTTCTGTGGAATCTGAGAACACATATTTCGGATCCCTTTGAAGACTATAGGGCCAAAGGAAATATCCTCCGATAACAAAGAGAAAGAAGCTTTCTGAGAAACTTCTTTGTGTTCTGTGAAATCATCTCACAGAGATACAGCTTTGCCTTCAAGAAGCCTTTCGCTAAGACACTTCTTGTGGAATTGGCAAAGTGATATTTGGAAGCCCCTAGAGGGCTATGGTGAAAAAGGAAATATCCTCAGATGAAATCTGGAAAGAAGCTTTCTGAGAAACTGCTAAGTGTTCTGTTAATTCATCTCACAGAGTTACATCTGTATTTCGTGGATCTCTTTGCTAGACTTATTTCTGTGGAATCTGAGAACAGATATTTCGGATCCCATTGAAGACTATAGGGCCAAAGGAAATATCCTCCGATAACAAAGAGAAAGAAGCTTTCTGAGAAACTTCTTTGTGTTCTGTGAAATCATCTCACAGAGTTACAGCTTTCCCCTCAAGAAGCCTTTCGCTAAGACACTTCTTGTGGAATTGGCAAAGTGATATTTTAAGCCCATAGAGGGCTATGGTGAAAAAGGAAATATCCTCAGATGAGATCTGGAAAGAAGCTTTCTGAGAAACTGCTTAGTGTTCTGTTAATTCATCTCACAGAGTTACATCTGTATTTCGTGGATATCTTTGCTAGCCTTATTTCTGTGGAATCTGAGGACAGATATTTCGAATCCCTTTGAAGACTATAGGGCCAAAGGAAATATCCTCCGGTAACAAAGAGAAAGAAGCTTTCTGAGAAACTTCTTTGTGTTCTGTGAAATCATCTCACAGAGTTACAGCTTTCCCCTCAAGAAGCCTTTCGCTAAGACACTTCTTGTGGAATTGGCAAAGTGATACTTGGAAGCCCATAGAGGACAATGGTGAAAAAGGAAATATCATCAGATGAAATCTGTAAAGAAGCTTTCTGAGAAACTGCTTAGTGTTCTGTTAATTCATCTCACAGAGTTACATCTGTATTTCGTGGATCTCTTTGCTAGCCTTATTTCTGTGGAATCTGAGAACAGATATTTCGGATCCCTTTGAAGACTATAGGGCCAAAGGAAATATCCTCCGATAACAAAGAGAAAGAAGCTTTCTGAGAAACTTCTTTGTGTTCTGTGAAATCGTCTCACAGAGTTACAGCTTTCCCTTCAAGAAGTGAGACACTTCTTGTGGAATTGGCAAAGTAATATTTGGAAGCCCATAGAGGGCTATGGTGAAAAAGGAAATATCCTCAGATGAAATCTGGAAAGAAGCTTTCTGAGAAACTGCTTAGTGTTCTGTTAATTCATCTCACAGAGTTACATCTGTATTTCGTGGATCTCTTTCCTAGCCTTATTTCTTTGGAATCTGAGAACAGATATTTCGGATCCCTTTGAAGTCTATAGGGCCAAAGGAAATATCTTCCGATAACAAAGAGAAAGAAGCTTTCTGAGAAACTTCTTTGTGTTCTGTGAAATCATCTCCCAGAGTTACAGCTTTCCTCTCAAGAAGCCTTTCGCTAAGACAGTTCTTGTGGAACAGGCAAAGTGATATTTGGAAGCCCATAGAGGGCTATGGTGAAAAAGGAAATATCCTCAGATGAAATCTGTAAAGAAGCTTTCTGAGAAACTGCTTAGTGTTCTGTTAATTCATCTCACAGAGTTACATCTGTATTTCGTGGATCTCTTTGCTAGCCTTATTTCTGTGGAATCTGAGAACAGATATTTCGGATCCCTTTGAAGACTATAGGGCCAAAGGAAATATCCTCCGATAACAAAGAGAAAGAAGCTTTCTGAGAAACTTCTTTGTGTTCTGTGAAATCATCTCACAGAGTTAGAGCTTTCCCTTCAAGAAGCCTTTCGCTAAGACACTTCTTGTGGAATTGGCAAAGTGATATTTGGAAGCCCATAGAGGGCTATGGTGAAAAAGGAAATATCCTCAGATGAAATCTGGAAAGAAGCTTTCTGGAAAAACTGCTTAGTGTTCTGTTAATTCATCTCACAGAGTTACATCTGTATTTCGTGGATATCTTTGCTAGCCTTATTTCTGCGGAAACTGAGAACAGATATTTCGGATCCCTTTGAAGACTATAGGGCCAAAGGATATATCCTCCGATAACAAAGAGAAAGAAGCTTTCTGAGAAACTTCGTTGTGTTCTGTGAAATCATCTCCCAGAGTTACAGCTTTCCCCTCAAGAAGCCTTTCGCTAAGACACTTCTTGAGAAATTGGCAAAGTGATATTTGGAAGCCCATAGAGGGCTGGGGTGAAAAAGGAAATATCCTCAGGTGAAATCTGGAAAGAAGCTTTCTGAGAAACTGCTTAGTGTTCTGTTAATTCATCTCACAGAGTTACATCTGTATTTCGTGGATATCTTTGCTAGCCTTATTTCTGTGGAATCTGAGAACACATAATTCGGATCCCTTTGAAGACTATAGGGCCAAAGGAAATATCCTCCGATAACAAAGAGAAAGAAGCTTTCTGAGAAACTTCTTTGTGTTCTGTGAAATCATCTCACAGAGATACAGCTTTGCCTTCAAGAAGCCTTTCGCTAAGACACTTCTTGTGGAATTGGCAAAGTGATATTTGGAAGCCCCTAGAGGGCTATGGTGAAAAAGGAAATATCCTCAGATGAAATCTGGAAAGAAGCTTTCTGAGAAACTGCTAAGTGTTCTGTTAATTCATCTCACAGAGTTACATCTGTATTTCGTGGATCTCTTTGCTAGCCTTATTTCTGTGGAATCTGAGAACAGATATTTCGGATCCCATTGAAGACTATAGGGCCAAAGGAAATATCCTCCGATAACAAAGAGAAAGAAGCTTTCTGAGAAACTTCTTTGTGTTCTGTGAAATCATCTCACAGAGTTACAGCTTTCCCCTCAAGAAGCCTTTCGCTAAGACACTTCTTGTGGAATTGGCAAAGTGATATTTTAAGCCCATAGAGGGCTATGGTGAAAAAGGAAATATCCTCAGATGAGATCTGGAAAGAAGCTTTCTGAGAAACTGCTTAGTGTTCTGTTAATTCATCTCACAGAGTTACATCTGTATTTCGTGGATCTCTTTGCTAGCCTTATTTCTGTGGAATCTGAGAACAGATATTTCGGATCCCTTTGAAGACTATAGGGCCAAAGGAAATATCCTCCGATAACAAAGAGAAAGAAGCTTTCTGAGAAACTTCTTTGTGTTCTGTGAAATCATCTCACAGAGTTAGAGCTTTCCCTTCAAGAAGCCTTTCGCTAAGACACTTCTTGTGGAATTGGCAAAGTGATATTTGGAAGCCCATAGAGGGCTATGGTGAAAAAGGAAATATCCTCAGATGAAATCTGGAAAGAAGCTTTCTGGAAAAACTGCTTAGTGTTCTGTTAATTCATCTCACAGAGTTACATCTGTATTTCGTGGATATCTTTGCTAGCCTTATTTCTGCGGAAACTGAGAACAGATATTTCGGATCCATTTGAAGACTATAGGGCCAAAGGATATATCCTCCGATAACAAAGAGAAAGAAGCTTTCTGAGAAACTTCGTTGTGTTCTGTGAAATCATCTCCCAGAGTTACAGCTTTCCCCTTAAGAAGCCTTTCGCTAAGACACTTCTTGAGAAATTGGCAAAGTGATATTTGGAAGCCCATAGAGGGCTGGGGTGAAAAAGGAAATATCCTCAGGTGAAATCTGGAAAGAAGCTTTCTGAGAAACTGCTTAGTGTTCTGTTAATTCATCTCACAGAGTTACATCTGTATTTCGTGGATATCTTTGCTAGCCTTATTTCTGTGGAATCTGAGAACACATATTTCGGATCCCTTTGAAGACTATAGGGCCAAAGGAAATATCCTCCGATAACAAAGAGAAAGAAGCTTTCTGAGAAACTTCTTTGTGTTCTGTGAAATCATCTCACAGAGATACAGCTTTGCCTTCAAGAAGCCTTTCGCTAAGACACTTCTTGTGGAATTGGCAAAGTGATATTTGGAAGCCCCTAGAGGGCTATGGTGAAAAAGGAAATATCCTCAGATGAAATCTGGAAAGAAGCTTTCTGAGAAACTGCTAAGTGTTCTGTTAATTCATCTCACAGAGTTACATCTGTATTTCGTGGATCTCTTTGCTAGACTTATTTCTGTGGAATCTGAGAACAGATATTTCGGATCCCATTGAAGACTATAGGGCCAAAGGAAATATCCTCCGATAACAAAGAGAAAGAAGCTTTCTGAGAAACTTCTTTGTGTTCTGTGAAATCATCTCACAGAGTTACAGCTTTCCCCTCAAGAAGCCTTTCGCTAAGACACTTCTTGTGGAATTGGCAAAGTGATATTTTAAGCCCATAGAGGGCTATGGTGAAAAAGGAAATATCCTCAGATGAGATCTGGAAAGAAGCTTTCTGAGAAACTGCTTAGTGTTCTGTTAATTCATCTCACAGAGTTACATCTGTATTTCGTGGATATCTTTGCTAGCCTTATTTCTGTGGAATCTGAGGACAGATATTTCGAATCCCTTTGAAGACTATAGGGCCAAAGGAAATATCCTCCGGTAACAAAGAGAAAGAAGCTTTCTGAGAAACTTCTTTGTGTTCTGTGAAATCATCTCACAGAGTTACAGCTTTCCCCTCAAGAAGCCTTTCGCTAAGACACTTCTTGTGGAATTGGCAAAGTGATACTTGGAAGCCCATAGAGGACAATGGTGAAAAAGGAAATATCATCAGATGAAATCTGTAAAGAAGCTTTCTGAGAAACTGCTTAGTGTTCTGTTAATTCATCTCACAGAGTTACATCTGTATTTCGTGGATCTCTTTGCTAGCCTTATTTCTGTGGAATCTGAGAACAGATATTTCGGATCCCTTTGAAGACTATAGGGCCAAAGGAAATATCCTCCGATAACAAAGAGAAAGAAGCTTTCTGAGAAACTTCTTTGTGTTCTGTGAAATCGTCTCACAGAGTTACAGCTTTCCCTTCAAGAAGTGAGACACTTCTTGTGGAATTGGCAAAGTAATATTTGGAAGCCCATAGAGGGCTATGGTGAAAAAGGAAATATCCTCAGATGAAATCTGGAAAGAAGCTTTCTGAGAAACTGCTTAGTGTTCTGTTAATTCATCTCACAGAGTTACATCTGTATTTCGTGGATCTCTTTCCTAGCCTTATTTCTTTGGAATCTGAGAACAGATATTTCGGATCCCTTTGAAGTCTATAGGGCCAAAGGAAATATCTTCCGATAACAAAGAGAAAGAAGCTTTCTGAGAAACTTCTTTGTGTTCTGTGAAATCATCTCCCAGAGTTACAGCTTTCCTCTCAAGAAGCCTTTCGCTAAGACAGTTCTTGTGGAACAGGCAAAGTGATATTTGGAAGCCCATAGAGGGCTATGGTGAAAAAGGAAATATCCTCAGATGAAATCTGTAAAGAAGCTTTCTGAGAAACTGCTTAGTGTTCTGTTAATTCATCTCACAGAGTTACATCTGTATTTCGTGGATCTCTTTGCTAGCCTTATTTCTGTGGAATCTGAGAACAGATATTTCGGATCCCTTTGAAGACTATAGGGCCAAAGGAAATATCCTCCGATAACAAAGAGAAAGAAGCTTTCTGAGAAACTTCTTTGTGTTCTGTGAAATCATCTCACAGAGTTAGAGCTTTCCCTTCAAGAAGCCTTTCGCTAAGACACTTCTTGTGGAATTGGCAAAGTGATATTTGGAAGCCCATAGAGGGCTATGGTGAAAAAGGAAATATCCTCAGATGAAATCTGGAAAGAAGCTTTCTGGAAAAACTGCTTAGTGTTCTGTTAATTCATCTCACAGAGTTACATCTGTATTTCGTGGATATCTTTGCTAGCCTTATTTCTGCGGAAACTGAGAACAGATATTTCGGATCCCTTTGAAGACTATAGGGCCAAAGGATATATCCTCCGATAACAAAGAGAAAGAAGCTTTCTGAGAAACTTCGTTGTGTTCTGTGAAATCATCTCCCAGAGTTACAGCTTTCCCCTCAAGAAGCCTTTCGCTAAGACACTTCTTGAGAAATTGGCAAAGTGATATTTGGAAGCCCATAGAGGGCTGGGGTGAAAAAGGAAATATCCTCAGGTGAAATCTGGAAAGAAGCTTTCTGAGAAACTGCTTAGTGTTCTGTTAATTCATCTCACAGAGTTACATCTGTATTTCGTGGATATCTTTGCTAGCCTTATTTCTGTGGAATCTGAGAACACATAATTCGGATCCCTTTGAAGACTATAGGGCCAAAGGAAATATCCTCCGATAACAAAGAGAAAGAAGCTTTCTGAGAAACTTCTTTGTGTTCTGTGAAATCATCTCACAGAGATACAGCTTTGCCTTCAAGAAGCCTTTCGCTAAGACACTTCTTGTGGAATTGGCAAAGTGATATTTGGAAGCCCCTAGAGGGCTATGGTGAAAAAGGAAATATCCTCAGATGAAATCTGGAAAGAAGCTTTCTGAGAAACTGCTAAGTGTTCTGTTAATTCATCTCACAGAGTTACATCTGTATTTCGTGGATCTCTTTGCTAGCCTTATTTCTGTGGAATCTGAGAACAGATATTTCGGATCCCATTGAAGACTATAGGGCCAAAGGAAATATCCTCCGATAACAAAGAGAAAGAAGCTTTCTGAGAAACTTCTTTGTGTTCTGTGAAATCATCTCACAGAGTTACAGCTTTCCCCTCAAGAAGCCTTTCGCTAAGACACTTCTTGTGGAATTGGCAAAGTGATATTTTAAGCCCATAGAGGGCTATGGTGAAAAAGGAAATATCCTCAGATGAGATCTGGAAAGAAGCTTTCTGAGAAACTGCTTAGTGTTCTGTTAATTCATCTCACAGAGTTACATCTGTATTTCGTGGATATCTTTGCTAGCCTTATTTCTGTGGAATCTGAGGACAGATATTTCGAATCCCTTTGAAGACTATAGGGCCAAAGGAAATATCCTCCGGTAACAAAGAGAAAGAAGCTTTCTGAGAAACTTCTTTGTGTTCTGTGAAATCATCTCACAGAGTTACAGCTTTCCCCTCAAGAAGCCTTTCGCTAAGACACTTCTTGTGGAATTGGCAAAGTGATACTTGGAAGCCCATAGAGGACAATGGTGAAAAAGGAAATATCATCAGATGAAATCTGTAAAGAAGCTTTCTGAGAAACTGCTTAGTGTTCTGTTAATTCATCTCACAGAGTTACATCTGTATTTCGTGGATCTCTTTGCTAGCCTTATTTCTGTGGAATCTGAGAACAGATATTTCGGATCCCTTTGAAGACTATAGGGCCAAAGGAAATATCCTCCGATAACAAAGAGAAAGAAGCTTTCTGAGAAACTTCTTTGTGTTCTGTGAAATCGTCTCACAGAGTTACAGCTTTCCCTTCAAGAAGTGAGACACTTCTTGTGGAATTGGCAAAGTAATATTTGGAAGCCCATAGAGGGCTATGGTGAAAAAGGAAATATCCTCAGATGAAATCTGGAAAGAAGCTTTCTGAGAAACTGCTTAGTGTTCTGTTAATTCATCTCACAGAGTTACATCTGTATTTCGTGGATCTCTTTCCTAGCCTTATTTCTTTGGAATCTGAGAACAGATATTTCGGATCCCTTTGAAGTCTATAGGGCCAAAGGAAATATCTTCCGATAACAAAGAGAAAGAAGCTTTCTGAGAAACTTCTTTGTGTTCTGTGAAATCATCTCCCAGAGTTACAGCTTTCCTCTCAAGAAGCCTTTCGCTAAGACAGTTCTTGTGGAACAGGCAAAGTGATATTTGGAAGCCCATAGAGGGCTATGGTGAAAAAGGAAATATCCTCAGGTGAAATCTGGAAAGAAGCTTTCTGAGAAACTGCTTAGTGTTCTGTTAATTCATCTCACAGTGTTACATCTGTATTTCGTGGATATCTTTGCTAGCCTTATTTCTGCGGAATCTGAGAACAGATATTTCGGATCCCTTTGAAGACTATAGGGCCAAAGGAAATATCCTCCGATAACAAAGAGAAAGAAGCTGTCTGAGAAACTTCTTTGTGATCTGTGAAATCATCTCCCAGAGTTACACCTTTCCCCTCAAGAAGCCTTTCGCTAAGACAGTTCTTGTGGAATTGGCAAAGTGATATTTGGAAGCCCATAGAGGGCTATGGTGAAAAAGGAAATATCCTAAGATGAAATCTGGAAAGAAGCTTTCTGAGAAAATGCTTAGTGTTCTGTTAATTCGTCTCACAGAGTTACATCTGTATTTCGTGGATCTCTTTCCTAGCCTTATTTCTTTGGAATCTGAGAACAGATATTTCGGATCCCTTTGAAGTCTATAGGGCCAAAGGAAATATCTTCCGATAACAAAAAGAAAGAAGCTTTCTGAGAAACTTCTTTGTGTTCGGTGAAATCATCTCCCAGAGTTACAGCTTTCCTCTCAAGAAGCCTTTCGCTAAGACAGTTCTTGTGGAACTGGCAAAGTGATATTTGGAAGCCCATAGAGGGCTATGGTGAAAAAGGAAATATCCTCAGATGAAATCTGGAAAGAATCTTTCTGAGAAACTGCTTAGTGTTCTGATAATTCATCTCACAGAGTTACATCTGTATTTCGTGGATCTCTTTGCTAGCCTTATTTCTGTGGAATCTGAGATCAGATATTTCGGATCCCTTTGAAGACTATAGGGCCAAAGGAAATATCCTCCGATAACAAAGAGAAAGAAGCTTTCTTAGAAACTTCTTTGTGTTCTGTGAAATCATCTCCCAGAGTTACAGCTTTCCCCTCAAGAAGCATTTCGCTAAGACAGTTCTTGTGGAATTGGCAAAGTGATATTTGGAAGCCCATAGAGGACAATGGTGAAAAAGGAAATATCATCAGATGAAATCTGTAAAGAAGCTTTCTGAGAAACTGCTTAGTGTTCTGTTAATTCATCTCACAGAGTTACATCTGTATTTCGTGGATCTCTTTGCTAGCCTTATTTCTGTGGAATCTGAGAACAGATATTTCGGATCCCTTTGAAGACTATAGGGCCAAAGGAAATATCCTCCGATAACAAAGAGAAAGAAGCTTTCTGAGAAACTTCTTTGTGTTCTGTGAAATCATCTCACAGAGTTAGAGCTTTCCCTTCAAGAAGCCTTTCGCTAAGACACTTCTTGTGGAATTGGCAAAGTGATATTTGGAAGCCCATAGAGGGCTATGGTGAAAAAGGAAATATCCTCAGATGAAATCTGGAAAGAAGCTTTCTGGAAAAACTGCTTAGTGTTCTGTTAATTCATCTCACAGAGTTACATCTGTATTTCGTGGATATCTTTGCTAGCCTTATTTCTGCGGAAACTGAGAACAGATATTTCGGATCCCTTTGAAGACTATAGGGCCAAAGGATATATCCTCCGATAACAAAGAGAAAGAAGCTTTCTGAGAAACTTCGTTGTGTTCTGTGAAATCATCTCCCAGAGTTACAGCTTTCCCCTCAAGAAGCCTTTCGCTAAGACACTTCTTGAGAAATTGGCAAAGTGATATTTGGAAGCCCATAGAGGGCTGGGGTGAAAAAGGAAATATCCTCAGGTGAAATCTGGAAAGAAGCTTTCTGAGAAACTGCTTAGTGTTCTGTTAATTCATCTCACAGAGTTACATCTGTATTTCGTGGATATCTTTGCTAGCCTTATTTCTGTGGAATCTGAGAACACATATTTCGGATCCCTTTGAAGACTATAGGGCCAAAGGAAATATCCTCCGATAACAAAGAGAAAGAAGCTTTCTGAGAAACTTCTTTGTGTTCTGTGAAATCATCTCACAGAGATACAGCTTTGCCTTCAAGAAGCCTTTCGCTAAGACACTTCTTGTGGAATTGGCAAAGTGATATTTGGAAGCCCCTAGAGGGCTATGGTGAAAAAGGAAATATCCTCAGATGAAATCTGGAAAGAAGCTTTCTGAGAAACTGCTAAGTGTTCTGTTAATTCATCTCACAGAGTTACATCTGTATTTCGTGGATCTCTTTGCTAGCCTTATTTCTGTGGAATCTGAGAACAGATATTTCGGATCCCATTGAAGACTATAGGGCCAAAGGAAATATCCTCCGATAACAAAGAGAAAGAAGCTTTCTGAGAAACTTCTTTGTGTTCTGTGAAATCATCTCACAGAGTTACAGCTTTCCCCTCAAGAAGCCTTTCGCTAAGACACTTCTTGTGGAATTGGCAAAGTGATATTTTAAGCCCATAGAGGGCTATGGTGAAAAAGGAAATATCCTCAGATGAGATCTGGAAAGAAGCTTTCTGAGAAACTGCTTAGTGTTCTGTTAATTCATCTCACAGAGTTACATCTGTATTTCGTGGATATCTTTGCTAGCCTTATTTCTGTGGAATCTGAGGACAGATATTTCGAATCCCTTTGAAGACTATAGGGCCAAAGGAAATATCCTCCGGTAACAAAGAGAAAGAAGCTTTCTGAGAAACTTCTTTGTGTTCTGTGAAATCATCTCACAGAGTTACAGCTTTCCACTCAAGAAGCCTTTCGCTAAGACAGTTCTTGTGGAATTGGCAAAGTGATATTTGGAAGCCCATAGAGGACAATGGTGAAAAAGGAAATATCATCAGATGAAATCTGTAAAGAAGCTTTCTGAGAAACTGCTTAGTGTTCTGTTAATTCATCTCACAGAGTTACATCTGTATTTCGTGGATCTCTTTGCTAGCCTTATTTCTGTGGAATCTGAGAACAGATATTTCGGATCCCATTGAAGACTATAGGGCCAAAGGAAATATCTTCCGATAACACAGAGAAAGAAGCTTTCTGAGAAACTTCTTTGAGTTCTGTGAAATCATCTCACAGAGTTACAGCTTTCCCCTCAAGAAGCCTTTCGCTAAGACACTTCTTGAGAAATTGGCAAAGTGATATTTGGAAGCCCATAGAGGGCTGTGGTGAAAAAGGAAATATCCTGAGGTGAAATCTGGAAAGAAGCTTTCTGAGAAACTGCTTAGTGTTCTGTTAATTCATCTCACAGAGTTACATCTGTATTTCGTGGATCTCTTTGCTAGCCTTATTTCTGTGGAATCTGAGAACAGATATATCGGATCCCTTTGAAGACTATAGGGCCAAAGGAAATATCCTCCGATAACAAAGAGAAAGAAGCTTTCTGAGAAACTTCTTTGTGTTCTGTGAAATCATCTCACAGAGTTACAGCTTTCCCTTCAAGAAGCCTTTCGCTAAGACTCTTCTTGTGGAATTGGCAAAGTGATATTTGGAAGCCCATAGAGGGCTATGGTGAAAAAGGAAATATCCTCAGATGAAATCTGGAAAGAAGCTTTCTGAGAAACTGCTTAGTGTTCTGTTAATTCATCTCACAAAGTTACATCTGTATTTCGTGGATATCTTTGCTAGCCTTATTTCTGCGGAATCTGAGAACAGATATTTCGGATCCCTTTGAAGACTATAGGGCCAAAGGAAATATCCTCCGATAACAAAGAGAAAGAAGCTTTCTGAGAAACTTCTTTGTGTTCTGTGAAATCATCTCCCAGAGTTACAGCTTTCCCCTCAAGAAGCCTTTCGCTAAGACACTTCTTGTGGAATTGGCAAAGTGATATTTGGAAGCCCATAGAGGGCTATGGTGAAAAAGGAAATATCCTCAGATGAAATCTGGAAAGAAGCTTTCTGAGAAACTGCCTAGTATTCTGTTAATTCATCTCACAGAGTTACATCTGTATTTCGTGGATCTCTTTAGTAGCCTTATTTCTGTGGAATCTGAGAACAGATATTTCGGATCCCTTTGAAGTCTATAGGGCCAAAGGAAATATCTTCCGATAACAAAGAGAAAGAAGCTTTCTGAGAAACTTCTTTGTGTTCTGTGAAATCATCTCCCAGAGTTACAGCTTTCATTTCAAGAAGCCTTTCGCTAAGACAGTTCTTGTGGAACTGGCAAAGTGATATTTGGAAGCCCATAGAGGGCTATGGTGAAAAAGGAAATATCCTCAGATGAAATCTGGAAAGAATCTTTCTGAGAAACTGCTTAGTGTTCTGTTAATTCATCTCACAGAGTTACATCTGTATTTCGTGGATCTCTTTGCTAGCCTTATTTCTGTGGAATCTGAGAACAGATATTTCGGATCCCTTTGAAGACTATAGGGCCAAAGGAAATATCCTCCGATAACAAAGAGAAAGAAGCTTTCTGAGAAACTTCTTTGTGTTCTGTGAAATCATCTCCCAGAGTTACAGGTTTCCCCTCAAGAAGCCTTTCGCTAAGACACTTCTTGTGGAATTGGCAAAGTGATATTTGAAAGCCCATAGAGGGCTAAGGTGAAAAAGGAAATATCCTCAGATGAAATCTGGAAAGAAGCTCTCTGAGAAACTGCTTAGTGTTCTGTTAATTCATCTCACAGAGTTACATCTGTATTTCGTGGATCTCTTTGCTAGGCTTATTTCTGTGGAATCTGAGAACAGGTAATTCAGATCCCTTTGAAGACTATAGGGACAAAGGAAATATCCTCCGATTACAAAGAGAAAGAAGCTTTCTTAGAAACTGCTTTGTGTTCTGTGAAATCATCTCACAGAGTTACAGCTTTCCCCTCAAGAAGCCTTTCGCTAAGACAGTTCTTGTGGAATTGGCAAAGTGATATTTGGAAGCCCATAGAGGGCTATGGTGAAAAAGGAAATATCCTCAGATGAAAATTGGAAAGAAGCTTTCTGAGAAACTGCTTAGTGTTCTGTTAATTCATCTCACAGAGTTACATCTGTATTTCGTGGATCTCTTTGCTAGCCTTATTTCTGTGGAATCTGAGAACAGATATTTTGGATCCCATTGAAGACTATAGGGCCAAAGGAAACATCTTCCGATAACAAAGAGAAAGAAGCTTTCTGAGAAACTTCTTTGTGTTCTGTGAAATCATCTCACAGAGTTACAGCTTTCCCTTCAAGAAGTGAGACACTTCTTGTGGAATTGGCAAAGTGATATTTGGAAGCCCATAGAGGGCTATGGTGAAAAAGGAAATATCCTCAGATGAAATCTGGAAAGAAGCTTTCTGAGAAACTGCTTAGTGTTCTGTTAATTCATCTCACAGAGTTACATCTGTATTTCGTGGATATCTTTGCTAGCCTTATTTCTGCGGAATCTGAGAACAGATATTTCGGATCCCTTTGAAGACTATAGGGCCAAAGGAAATATCCTCCGATAACAAAGAGAAAGAAGTTGTCTGAGAAACTTCTTTGTGATCTGTGAAATCATCTCCCAGAGTTACACCTTTCCCCTCAAGAAGCCTTTCGCTAAGACAGTTCTTGTGGAATTGGCAAAGTGATATTTGGAAGCCCATAGAGGGCTATGGTGAAAAAGGAAATATCCTAAGATGAAATCTGGAAAGAAGCTTTCTGAGAAAATGCTTAGTGTTCTGTTAATTCATCTCACAGAGTTACATCTGTATTTCGTGGATCTCTTTCCTAGCCTTATTTCTTTGGAATCTGAGAACAGATATTTCGGATCCCATTGAAGTCTATAGGGCCAAAGGAAATATCTTCCGATAACAAAAAGAAAGAAGCTTTCTGAGAAACTTCTTTGTGTTCTGTGAAATCATCTCCCAGAGTTACAGCTTTCCTCTCAAGAAGCCTTTCGCTAAGACAGTTCTTGTGGAACTGGCAAAGTGATATTTGGAAGCCCATAGAGGGCTATGGTGAAAAAGGAAATATCCTCAGATGAAATCTGGAAAGAATCTTTCTGAGAAACTGCTTAGTGTTCTGTTAATTCATCTCACAGAGTTACATCTGTATTTCGTGGATCTCTTTGCTAGCCTTATTTCTGTGGAATCTGAGAACAGATATTTCGGATCCCTTTGAAGACTATAGGGCCAAAGGAAATATCCTCCGATAACAAAGAGAAAGAAGCTTTCTGAGAAACTTCTTTGTGTTCTGTGAAATCATCTCCCAGAGTTACAGGTTTCCCCTCAAGAAGCCTTTCGCTAAGACACTTCTTGTGGAATTGGCAAAGTGATATTTGAAAGCCCATAGAGGGCTAAGGTGAAAAAGGAAATATCCTCAGATGAAATCTGGAAAGAAGCTCTCTGAGAAACTGCTTAGTGTTCTGTTAATTCATCTCACAGAGTTACATCTGTATTTCGTGGATCTCTTTGCTAGGCTTATTTCTGTGGAATCTGAGAACAGGTAATTCAGATCCCTTTGAAGACTATAGGGACAAAGGAAATATCCTCCGATTACAAAGAGAAAGAAGCTTTCTTAGAAACTGCTTTGTGTTCTGTGAAATCATCTCACAGAGTTACAGCTTTCCCCTCAAGAAGCCTTTCGCTAAGACAGTTCTTGTGGAATTGGCAAAGTGATATTTGGAAGCCCATAGAGGGCTATGGTGAAAAAGGAAATATCCTCAGATGAAAATTGGAAAGAAGCTTTCTGAGAAACTGCTTAGTGTTCTGTTAATTCATCTCACAGAGTTACATCTGTATTTCGTGGATCTCTTTGCTAGCCTTATTTCTGTGGAATCTGAGAACAGATATTTTGGATCCCATTGAAGACTATAGGGCCAAAGGAAACATCTTCCGATAACAAAGAGAAAGAAGCTTTCTGAGAAACTTCTTTGTGTTCTGTGAAATCATCTCACAGAGTTACAGCTTTCCCTTCAAGAAGTGAGACACTTCTTGTGGAATTGGCAAAGTGATATTTGGAAGCCCATAGAGGGCTATGGTGAAAAAGGAAATATCCTCAGATGAAATCTGGAAAGAAGCTTTCTGAGAAACTGCTTAGTGTTCTGTTAATTCATCTCACAGAGTTACATCTGTATTTCGTGGATATCTTTGCTAGCCTTATTTCTGCGGAATCTGAGAACAGATATTTCGGATCCCTTTGAAGACTATAGGGCCAAAGGAAATATCCTCCGATAACAAAGAGAAAGAAGTTGTCTGAGAAACTTCTTTGTGATCTGTGAAATCATCTCCCAGAGTTACACCTTTCCCCTCAAGAAGCCTTTCGCTAAGACAGTTCTTGTGGAATTGGCAAAGTGATATTTGGAAGCCCATAGAGGGCTATGGTGAAAAAGGAAATATCCTAAGATGAAATCTGGAAAGAAGCTTTCTGAGAAAATGCTTAGTGTTCTGTTAATTCATCTCACAGAGTTACATCTGTATTTCGTGGATCTCTTTCCTAGCCTTATTTCTTTGGAATCTGAGAACAGATATTTCGGATCCCATTGAAGTCTATAGGGCCAAAGGAAATATCTTCCGATAACAAAAAGAAAGAAGCTTTCTGAGAAACTTCTTTGTGTTCTGTGAAATCATCTCCCAGAGTTACAGCTTTCCTCTCAAGAAGCCTTTCGCTAAGACAGTTCTTGTGGAACTGGCAAAGTGATATTTGGAAGCCCATAGAGGGCTATGGTGAAAAAGGAAATATCCTCAGATGAAATCTGGAAAGAATCTTTCTGAGAAACTGCTTAGTGTTCTGTTAATTCATCTCACAGAGTTACATCTGTATTTCGTGGATCTCTTTGCTAGCCTTATTTCTGTGGAATCTGAGAACAGATATTTCGGATCCCTTTGAAGACTATAGGGCCAAAGGAAATATCCTCCGATAACAAAGAGAAAGAAGCTTTCTTAGAAACTTCTTTGTGTTCTGTGAAATCATCTCCCAGAGTTACAGCTTTCCCCTCAAGAAGCATTTCGCTAAGACAGTTCTTGTGGAATTGGCAAAGTGATACTTGGAAGCCCATAGAGGACAATGGTGAAAAAGGAAATATCATCAGATGAAATCTGTAAAGAAGCTTTCTGAGAAACTGCTTAGTGTTCTGTTAATTCATCTCACAGAGTTACATCTGTATTTCGTGGATCTCTTTGCTAGCCTTATTTCTGTGGAATCTGAGAACAGATATTTCGGATCCCTTTGAAGACTATAGGGCCAAAGGAAATATCCTCCGATAACAAAGAGAAAGAAGCTTTCTGAGAAACTTCTTTGTGTTCTGTGAAATCATCTCACAGAGTTAGAGCTTTCCCTTCAAGAAGCCTTTCGCTAAGACACTTCTTGTGGAATTGGCAAAGTGATATTTGGAAGCCCTTAGAGGGCTATGGTGAAAAAGGAAATATCCTCAGATGAAATCTGGAAAGAAGCTTTCTGGAAAAACTGCTTAGTGTTCTGTTAATTCATCTCACAGAGTTACATCTGTATTTCCTGGATCTCTTTCCTAGCCTTATTTCTGCGGAATCTGAGAACAGATATTTCGGATCCCTTTGAAGACTATAGGGCCAAAGGATATATCCTCCGATAACAAAGAGAAAGAAGCTTTCTGAGAAACTTCGTTGTGTTCTGTGAAATCATCTCCCAGAGTTACAGCTTTCCCCTCAAGAAGCCTTTCGCTAAGACAGTTCTTGTGGAATTGGCAAAGTGATATTTGGAAGCCCATAGAGGGCTATGGTGAAAGAGGTAATATCCTCAGATGAAATCTGGAAAGAATATTTCTGAGAAACTGCTTAGTGTTCTGTTAATTCATCTCACAGAGTTACATCTGTATTTCGTGGATCTCTTTGCTAGCCTTATTTCTGTGGAATCTGAGAACAGATATTTCGGATCCCTTTGAAGACTATAGGGCCAAAGGAAATATCCTCCGATAACAAAGAGAAAGAAGCTTTCTGAGAAACTTCTTTGTGTTCTGTGAAATCATCTCCCAGAGTTACAGGTTTCCCCTCAAGAAGCCTTTCGCTAAGACACTTCTTGTGGAATTGGCAAAGTGATATTTGTAAGCCCATAGAGGGCTATGGTGAAAAAGGAAATATCCTCAGATGAAATCTGGAAAGAAGCTTTCTGAGAAACTGCTTAGTGTTCTGTTAATTCATCTCACAGAGTTACATCTGTATTTCGTGGATCTCTTTGCTAGCCTTATTTCTGTGGAATCTGAGAACAGATATTTCGGATCCCTTTGAAGACTATAGGGCCAAAGGAAATATCCTCCGATAACAAAGAGAAAGAAGCTTTCTGAGAAACTTCTTTGTGTTCTGTGAAATCATCTCACAGAGTTACAGCTTTCCCCTCAAGAAGCCTTTCGCTAAGACAGTTCTTGTGGAATTGGCAAAGTGATATTTGGAAGCCCATAGAGGGCTATGGTGAAAAAGGAAATATCCTCAGATGAAATCTGGAAAGAAGCTTTCTGAGAAACTGCTTAGTGTTCTGTTAATTCATCTCACAGAGTTACATCTGTATTTCGTGGATCTCTTTGCTAGCCTTATTTCTGTGGAATCTGAGAACAGGTATTTGAGATCCCTTTGAAGACTATAGGGACAAAGGAAATATCCTCCGATTACAAAGAGAAAGAATCATTCTTAGAAACTTCTTTGTGTTCTGTGAAATCATCTCACAGAGTTACAGCTTTCCCCTCAAGAAGGCTTTCGCTAAGACAGTTCTTGTGGAATTGGCAAAGTGATATTTGGAAGCCCATAGAGGACAATGGTGAAAAAGGAAATATCATCAGATGAAATCTGTAAAGAAGCTTTCTGAGAAACTGCTTAGTGTTCTGTTAATTCATCTCACAGAATTACATCTGTATTTCGTGGATCTCTTTACTAGCCTTATTTCTGTGGAATCTGAGAACAGATATTTCGGATCCCATTGAAGAGTATAGGGCCATAGGAAGTATCTTCCGATAACAAAGAGAAAGAAGCTTTCTGAGAAACTTCTTTGTGTTCTGTGAAATCATCTCACAGAGTTACAGCTTTCCCCTCCAGAAGCCTTTCGCTAAGACACTTCTTGAGAAATTGGCAAAGTGATATTTGGAAGCCCATAGATGGCTGTGGTGAAAAAGGAAATATCCTCAGGTGAAATCTGGAAAGAAGCTTTCTGAGAAACTGCTTAGTGTTCTGTTAATTCATCTCACAGAGTTACATCTGTATTTCGTGGATATCTTTGCTAGCCTTATTTCTGTGGAATCTGAGAACACATATTTCGGATCCCTTTGAAGACTATAGGGCCAAAGGAAATATCCTCCGATAACAAAGAGAAAGAAGCTTTCTGAGAAACTTCTTTGTGTTCTGTGAAATCATCTCACAGAGATACAGCTTTGCCTTCAAGAAGCCTTTCGCTAAGACAGTTCTTGTGGAATTGGCAAAGTGATATTTGGAAGCCCATAGAGGGCTATGGTGAAAAAGGAAATATCCTCAGATGAAATCTGTAAAGAAGCTTTCTGAGAAACTGCTTAGTGTTCTGTTAATTCATCTCACAGAGTTACATCTGTATTTCGTGGATCACTTTGCTAGCCTTATTTCTGTGGAATCGAGAACAGATATTTCGGATCCCATTGAAGACTATAGGGCCAAAGGAAATATCTTCTGATAACAAAGAGAAAGAAGCTTTCTGAGAAACTTCTTTGTGTTCTGTGAAATCATCTCACAGAGTTACTGCTTTCCCCTCAAGAAGCCTTTCGCTAAGACAGTTCTTGTGGAATTGCAAAGTGATATTTGGAAGCCCATAGAGGGCTATGGTGAAAAAGGAAATATACTCAGATGAAATCTGGAAAGAAGCTTTCTGAGAAACTGCTTACTGTTCTGTTAATTAATCTCACAGATTTAAATCTGTATTTCGTGGATATCTTTGCTAGCCTTATTTCTGTGGAATCTGAGAAAAGATATTTCGGATCCCTTTGAAGACTATAGGGCCAATGGAAATATCCTCCGATAACAAAGAGATAGAAGCTTTCTGAGAAACTTCTTTGTGTTCTGTGAAATCATCTCACCGAGTTACAGCTTTCCCCTCAAGAAGCCTTTCGCTAAGACAGTTCTTGTGGAATTGGCAAAGTGATATTTGGAAGCCCATAGAGGGCTATGGTGAAAAAGGAAATATCCTCAGATGAAATCTGGAAAGAAGCATTCTGAGAAACTGCTTAGTGTTCTGTTAATTCATCTCCCAGAGTTACATCTGTATTTCGTGGATATCTTTGCTAGCCTTATTTCTGCGGAATCTGAGAACAGATATTTCGGATCCCTTTGAAGACTATAGGGCCAAAGGAAATATCCTCCGATAACAAAGAGAAAGAAGCTTTCTGAGAAACTTCTTTGTGTTCTGTGAAATCATCTCCCAGAGTTACAGCTTTCCCCTCAAGAAGCCTTTCGCTAAGACACTTCTTGTGGAATTGGCAAAGTGATATTTGGAAGCCCATAGAGGGCTATGGTGAAAAAGGAAATATCCTCAGATGAAATCTGGAAAGAAGCTTTCTGAGAAACTGCCTAGTATTCTGTTAATTCATCTCACAGAGTTACATCTGTATTTCGTGGATCTCTTTAGTAGCCTTATTTCTGTGGAATCTGAGAACAGATATTTCGGATCCCATTGAAGTCTATAGGGCCAAAGGAAATATCTTCCGATAACAAAGAGAAAGAAGCTTTCTGAGAAACTTCTTTGTGTTCTGTGAAATCATCTCCCAGAGTTACAGCTTTCATTTCAAGAAGCCTTTCGCTAAGACAGTTCTTGTGGAACTGGCAAAGTGATATTTGGAAGCCCATAGAGGGCTATGGTGAAAAAGGAAATATCCTCAGATGAAATCTGGAAAGAATCTTTCTGAGAAACTGCTTAGTGTTCTGTTAATTCATCTCACAGAGTTACATCTGTATTTCGTGGATCTCTTTGCTAGCCTTATTTCTGTGGAATCTGAGAACAGATATTTCGGATCCCTTTGAAGACTATAGGGCCAAAGGAAATATCCTCCGATAACAAAGAGAAAGAAGCTTTCTGAGAAACTTCTTTGTGTTCGGTGAAATCATCTCCCAGAGTTACAGCTTTCCCCTCAAGAAGCCTTTCGCTAAGACAGTTCTTGTGGAATTGGCAAAGTGATATTTGGAAGCCCATAGAGGGCTATGGTGAAAAAGGAAATATCCTCAGATGAAAATTGGAAAGAAGCTTTCTGAGAAACTGCTTAGTGTTCTGTTAATTCATCTCACAGAGTTACATCTGTATTTCGTGGATCTCTTTGCTAGCCTTATTACTGTGGAATCTGAGAACAGATATTTTGGATCCCATTGAAGACTATAGGGCCAAAGGAAACATCTTCCGATAACAAAGAGAAAGAAGCTTTCTGAGAAACTTCTTTGTGTTCTGTGAAATCATCTCACAGAGTTACAGCTTTCCCTTCAAGAAGTGAGACACTTCTTGTGGAATTGGCAAAGTGATATTTGGAAGCCCATAGAGGGCTATGGTGAAAAAGGAAATATCCTCAGATGAAATCTGGAAAGAAGCTTTCTGAGAAACTGCTTAGTGTTCTGTTAATTCATCTCACAGAGTTACATCTGTATTTCGTGGATATCTTTGCTAGCCTTATTTCTGCGGAATCTGAGAACAGATATTTCGGATCCCTTTGAAGACTATAGGGCCAAAGGAAATATCCTCCGATAACAAAGAGAAAGAAGTTGTCTGAGAAACTTCTTTGTGATCTGTGAAATCATCTCCCAGAGTTACACCTTTCCCCTCAAGAAGCCTTTCGCTAAGACAGTTCTTGTGGAATTGGCAAAGTGATATTTGGAAGCCCATAGAGGGCTATGGTGAAAAAGGAAATATCCTAAGATGAAATCTGGAAAGAAGCTTTCTGAGAAAATGCTTAGTGTTCTGTTAATTCATCTCACAGAGTTACATCTGTATTTCGTGGATCTCTTTCCTAGCCTTATTTCTTTGGAATCTGAGAACAGATATTTCGGATCCCATTGAAGTCTATAGGGCCAAAGGAAATATCTTCCGATAACAAAAAGAAAGAAGCTTTCTGAGAAACTTCTTTGTGTTCTGTGAAATCATCTCCCAGAGTTACAGCTTTCCTCTCAAGAAGCCTTTCGCTAAGACAGTTCTTGTGGAACTGGCAAAGTGATATTTGGAAGCCCATAGAGGGCTATGGTGAAAAAGGAAATATCCTCAGATGAAATCTGGAAAGAATCTTTCTGAGAAACTGCTTAGTGTTCTGTTAATTCATCTCACAGAGTTACATCTGTATTTCGTGGATCTCTTTGCTAGCCTTATTTCTGTGGAATCTGAGAACAGATATTTCGGATCCCTTTGAAGACTATAGGGCCAAAGGAAATATCCTCCGATAACAAAGAGAAAGAAGCTTTCTTAGAAACTTCTTTGTGTTCTGTGAAATCATCTCCCAGAGTTACAGCTTTCCCCTCAAGAAGCATTTCGCTAAGACAGTTCTTGTGGAATTGGCAAAGTGATACTTGGAAGCCCATAGAGGACAATGGTGAAAAAGGAAATATCATCAGATGAAATCTGTAAAGAAGCTTTCTGAGAAACTGCTTAGTGTTCTGTTAATTCATCTCACAGAGTTACATCTGTATTTCGTGGATCTCTTTGCTAGCCTTATTTCTGTGGAATCTGAGAACAGATATTTCGGATCCCTTTGAAGACTATAGGGCCAAAGGAAATATCCTCCGATAACAAAGAGAAAGAAGCTTTCTGAGAAACTTCTTTGTGTTCTGTGAAATCATCTCACAGAGTTAGAGCTTTCCCTTCAAGAAGCCTTTCGCTAAGACACTTCTTGTGGAATTGGCAAAGTGATATTTGGAAGCCCTTAGAGGGCTATGGTGAAAAAGGAAATATCCTCAGATGAAATCTGGAAAGAAGCTTTCTGGAAAAACTGCTTAGTGTTCTGTTAATTCATCTCACAGAGTTACATCTGTATTTCGTGGATCTCTTTGCTAGCCTTATTTCTGCGGAATCTGAGAACAGATATTTCGGATCCCTTTGAAGACTATAGGGCCAAAGGATATATCCTCCGATAACAAAGAGAAAGAAGCTTTCTGAGAAACTTCGTTGTGTTCTGTGAAATCATCTCCCAGAGTTACAGGTTTCCCCTCAAGAAGCCTTTCGCTAAGACAGTTCTTGTGGAATTGGCAAAGTGATATTTGGAAGCCCATAGAGGGCTATGGTGAAAGAGGTAATATCCTCAGATGAAATCTGGAAAGAATATTTCTGAGAAACTGCTTAGTGTTCTGTTAATTCATCTCACAGAGTTACATCTGTATTTCGTGGATCTCTTTGCTAGCCTTATTTCTGTGGAATCTGAGAACAGATATTTCGGATCCCTTTGAAGACTATAGGGCCAAAGGAAATATCCTCCGATAACAAAGAGAAAGAAGCTTTCTGAGAAACTTCTTTGTGTTCTGTGAAATCATCTCCCAGAGTTACAGGTTTCCCCTCAAGAAGCCTTTCGCTAAGACACTTCTTGTGGAATTGGCAAAGTGATATTTGTAAGCCCATAGAGGGCTATGGTGAAAAAGGAAATATCCTCAGATGAAATCTGGAAAGAAGCTTTCTGAGAAACTGCTTAGTGTTCTGTTAATTCATCTCACAGAGTTACATCTGTATTTCGTGGATCTCTTTGCTAGCCTTATTTCTGTGGAATCTGAGAACAGATATTTCGGATCCCTTTGAAGACTATAGGGCCAAAGGAAATATCCTCCGATAACAAAGAGAAAGAAGCTTTCTGAGAAACTTCTTTGTGTTCTGTGAAATCATCTCACAGAGTTACAGCTTTCCCCTCAAGAAGCCTTTCGCTAAGACAGTTCTTGTGGAATTGGCAAAGTGATATTTGGAAGCCCATAGAGGGCTATGGTGAAAAAGGAAATATCCTCAGATGAAATCTGGAAAGAAGCTTTCTGAGAAACTGCTTAGTGTTCTGTTAATTCATCTCACAGAGTTACATCTGTATTTCGTGGATCTCTTTGCTAGCCTTATTTCTGTGGAATCTGAGAACAGGTATTTGAGATCCCTTTGAAGACTATAGGGACAAAGGAAATATCCTCCGATTACAAAGAGAAAGAATCATTCTTAGAAACTTCTTTGTGTTCTGTGAAATCATCTCACAGAGTTACAGCTTTCCCCTCAAGAAGCCTTTCGCTAAGACAGTTCTTGTGGAATTGGCAAAGTGATATTTGGAAGCCCATAGAGGACAATGGTGAAAAAGGAAATATCATCAGATGAAATCTGTAAAGAAGCTTTCTGAGAAACTGCTTAGTGTTCTGTTAATTCATCTCACAGAATTACATCTGTATTTCGTGTATCTCTTTACTAGCCTTATTTCTGTGGAATCTGAGAACAGATATTTCGGATCCCATTGAAGAGTATAGGGCCATAGGAAGTATCTTCCGATAACAAAGAGAAAGAAGCTTTCTGAGAAACTTCTTTGTGTTCTGTGAAATCATCTCACAGAGTTACAGCTTTCCCCTCCAGAAGCCTTTCGCTAAGACACTTCTTGAGAAATTGGCAAAGTGATATTTGGAAGCCCATAGATGGCTGTGGTGAAAAAGGAAATATCCTCAGGTGAAATCTGGAAAGAAGCTTTCTGAGAAACTGCTTAGTGTTCTGTTAATTCATCTCACAGAGTTACATCTGTATTTCGTGGATATCTTTGCTAGCCTTATTTCTGTGGAATCTGAGAACACATATTTCGGATCCCTTTGAAGACTATAGGGCCAAAGGAAATATCCTCCGATAACAAAGAGAAAGAAGCTTTCTGAGAAACTTCTTTGTGTTCTGTGAAATCATCTCACAGAGATACAGCTTTGCCTTCAAGAAGCCTTTCGCTAAGACAGTTCTTGTGGAATTGGCAAAGTGATATTTGGAAGCCCATAGAGGGCTATGGTGAAAAAGGAAATATCCTCAGATGAAATCTGTAAAGAAGCTTTCTGAGAAACTGCTTAGTGTTCTGTTAATTCATCTCACAGAGTTACATCTGTATTTCGTGGATCACTTTGCTAGCCTTATTTCTGTGGAATCGAGAACAGATATTTCGGATCCCATTGAAGACTATAGGGCCAAAGGAATTATCTTCTGATAACAAAGAGAAAGAAGCTTTCTGAGAAACTTCTTTGTGTTCTGTGAAATCATCTCACAGAGTTACTGCTTTCCCCTCAAGAAGCCTTTCGCTAAGACAGTTCTTGTGGAATTGGCAAAGTGATATTTGGAAGCCCATAGAGGGCTATGGTGAAAAAGGAAATATACTCAGATGAAATCTGGAAAGAAGCTTTCTGAGAAACTGCTTACTGTTCTGTTAATTAATCTCACAGATTTAAATCTGTATTTCGTGGATATCTTTGCTAGCCTTATTTCTGTGGAATCTGAGAAAAGATATTTCGGATCCCTTTGAAGACTATAGGGCCAATGGAAATATCCTCCGATAACAAAGAGATAGAAGCTTTCTGAGAAACTTCTTTGTGTTCTGTGAAATCATCTCACCGAGTTACAGCTTTCCCCTCAAGAAGCCTTTCGCTAAGACAGTTCTTGTGGAATTGGCAAAGTGATATTTGGAAGCCCATAGAGGGCTATGGTGAAAAAGGAAATATCCTCAGATGAAATCTGGAAAGAAGCATTCTGAGAAACTGCTTAGTGTTCTGTTAATTCATCTCCCAGAGTTACATCTGTATTTCGTGGATCTCTTTGCTAGCCTTATTTCTGTGGAATCTGAGACAGATACTTCGGATCCCTTTGAAGACTATAGGGCCAAAGGAAATATCCTCCGATAACAAAGAGAAAGAAGCTTTCTGAGAAACTTCTTTGTGTTCTGTGAAATCATCTCCCAGAGTTACAGCTTTCCCCACAAGAAGCCTTTCGCTAAGACAGTTCTTGAGGAATTGGCAAAGTGATATTTGGAAGCCCATAGAGGGCTATGGTGAAAAAGGAAATATCCTCAAATGAAATCTGGAAGGAAGCTTTCTGAGAAACTGCTTAGTGTTCTGTTAATTCATCTCACAGAGTTACATCTGTATTTCGTGGATCTCTTTGCTAGCCTTATTTCTGTGGAATCTGAGAACAGATATTTCGGATCCCATTGAAGTCTATAGGGCCAAAGGAAATATCTTCTGATAACAAAGGGAAAGAAGCTTTCTGAGAAACTTCTTTGTGTTCTGTGAAATCATCTCCCAGAGTTACAGCTTTCCCCTCAAGAAGCCTTTCGCTAAGACACTTCTTGTGGAATTGGCAAAGTGATATTTGTAAGCCCATAGAGGGCTATGGTGAAAAAGGAAATATCCTCAGATGAGATCTGGAAAGAAGCTTTCTGAGAAACTGCTTAGTGTTCTGTTAATTCATCTCACAGAGTTACATCTGTATTTCGTGGATATCTTTGCTAGCCTTATTTCTGTGGAATCTGAGGACAGATATTTCGGATCCCTTTGAAGACTATAGGGCCAAAGGAAATATCCTCCGGTAACAAAGAGAAAGAAGCTTTCTGAGAAACTTCTTTGTGTTCTGTGAAATCATCTCACAGAGTTACAGCTTTCCCCTCAAGAAGCCTTTCGCTAAGACTCTTCTTGTGGAATTGGCAAAGTGATATTTGGAAGCCCATAGAGGGCTATGGTGAAAAAGGAAATATCCTCAGATGAAATCTGGAGAGAATCTTTATGAGAAACTGCTTAGTGTTGTGTTAATTCATCTCACAGAGTTACATCTGTATTTCGTGGATCTCTTTGCTAGCCTTATTTCTGTGGAATCTGAGAACAGATATTTCGGATCCCTTTGAAGACTATAGGGCCAAAGGAAATATCCTCCGATAACAAAGAGAAAGAAGCTTTCTGAGAAACTTCTTTGTGTTCTGTGAAATCATCTCCCAGAGTTACAGATTTCCCCTCAAGAAGCCTTTCGCTAAGACACTTCTTGTGGAATTGGCAAAGTGATATTTGGAAGCCCATAGAGGCTATGGTGAAAAAGGAAATATCCTCAGATGAAATCTGGAAAGAAGCTTTCTGAGAAACTGCTTAGTGTTCTGTTAATTCATCTCACAGAGTTACATCTGTATTTCGTGGATCTCTTTGCTAGCCTTATTTCTGTGGAATCTGAGAACAGGTATTTGAGATCCCTTTGAAGACTATAGGGACAAAGGAAATATCCTCCGATTACAAAGAGAAAGAATCTTTCTTAGAAACTTCTTTGTGTTCTGTGAAATCATCTCACAGAGTTACAGCTTTCCCCTCAAGAAGGCTTTCGCTAAGACAGTTCTTGTGGAATTGGCAAAGTGATATTTGGAAGCCCATAGAGGACAATGGTTAAAAAGGAAATATCATCAGATGAAATCTGTAAAGAAGCTTTCTGAGAAACTGCTTAGTGTTCTGTTAATTCTTCTCACAGAGTTACATCTGTATTTCGTGGATCTCTTTACTAGCCTTATTTCTGTGGAATCTGAGAACAGATATTTCGGATCCCATTGAAGAGTATAGGGCCATAGGAAATATCCTCCGATAACAAAGAGAAAGAAGCTTTCTGAGAAACTTCTTTGTGTTCTGTGAAATCATCTCCCAGAGTTACAGCTCTCCCCTCAAGAAGCCTTTCGCTAAGACAGTTCTTGTGGAATTGGCAAAGTGATATTTGGAAGCCCATAGAGGGCTATGGTGAAAAAGGAAATATCCTCAGATGAAATCTGTAAAGAAGCTTTCTGAGAAACTGCTTAGTGTTCTGTTAATTCATCTCACAGAGTTACATCTGTATTTCGTGGACCACTTTGCTAGCCTTATTTCTGTGGAATCGAGAACAGATATTTCGGATCCCATTGAAGACTATAGGGCCAAAGGAAATATCTTCTGATAACAAAGAGAAAGAAGTTTTCTGAGAAACTTCTTTGTGTTCTGTGAAATCATCTCACAGAGTTACTGCTTTCCCCTCAAGAAGCCTTTCGCTAAGACACTTCTTGTGGAATTGGCAAAGTGATATTTGGAAGCCCATAGAGGGCTAAGGTGAAAAAGGAAATATCCTCAGATGAAATCTGGAAAGAAGCTTTCTGAGAAACTGCTTAGTGTTCTGTTAATTCATCTCACAGAGTTACATCTGTATTTCGTGGATCTCTTTCCTAGCCTTATTTCTTTGGATACTGAGAACAGATATTTCGGATCCCTTTGAAGTCTATAGGGCCAAAGGAAATATCTTCCGATAACAAAGAGAGAGAAGCTTTCTGAGAAACTTCTTTGTGTTCTGTGAAATCCTCTTCCAGAGTTACAGCTTTCCTCTCAAGAAGCCTTTCGCTAAGACAGTTCTTGTGGAACAGGCAAAGTGATATTTGGAAGCCCATAGAGGGCTATGGTGAAAAAGGAAATATCCTCAGATGAAATCTGGAAAGAAGCTTTCTGAGAAACTGCTTAGTGTTCTGTTAATTCATCTCACAGAGTTACATCTGTATTTCGTGGATATCTTTGCTAGCCTTATTTCTGCGGAATCTGAGAACAGATATTTCGGATCCCTTTGAAGACTAAAGGGCCAAAGGAAATATCCTCCGATAACAAAGAGAAAGAAGCTGTCTGAGAAACTTCTTTGTGATCTGTGAAATCATGTCCCAGAGTTACACCTTTCCCCTCAAGAAGCCTTTCGCTAAGACAGTTCTTGTGGAATTGGCAAAGTGATATTTGGAAGCCCATAGAGGGCTATGGTGAAAAAGGAAATATCCTCAGATGAAATCTGGAAAGAAGCTTTCTGAGAAACTGCTTAGCATTCTGTTAATTCATCTCACAGAGTTACATCTGTATTTCGTGGATCTCTTTCCTAGCCTTATTTCTGTGGAATCTGAGAACAGATATTTCGGATCCCATTGAAGTCTATAGGGCCAAAGGAAATATCTTCCGATAACAAAGAGAAAGAAGCTTTCTGAGAAACTTCTTTGTGTTCTGTGAAATCATCTCCCAGAGTTACAGCTTTCATCTCAAGAAGCCTTTCGCTAAGACAGTTCTTGTGGAACTGGCAAAGTGATATTTGGAAGCCCATAGAGGGCTATGGTGAAAAAGGAAATATCCTCAGATGAAATCTGGAGAGAATCTTTCTGAGAAACTGCTTAGTGTTCTGTTAATTCATCTCACAGAGTTACATCTGTATTTCGTGGATCTCTTTGCTAGCCTTATTTCTGTGGAATCTGAGAACAGATATTTCGGATCCCTTTGAAGACTATAGGGCCAAAGGAAATATCCTCCGATAACAAAGAGAAAGAAGCTTTCTGAGAAACTTCTTTGTGTTCTGTGAAATCATCTCCCAGAGTTACAGGTTTCCCCTCAAGAAGCCTTTCGCTAAGACACTTCTTGTGGAATTGGCAAAGTGATATTTGGAAGCCCATAGAGGCTATGGTGAAAAAGGAAATATCCTCAGATGAAATCTGGAAAGAAGCTTTCTGAGAAACTGCTTAGTGTTCTGTTAATTCATCTCACAGAGTTACATCTGTATTTCGTGGATCTCTTTGCTAGCCTTATTTCTGTGGAATCTGAGAACAGGTATTTGAGATCCCTTTGAAGACTATAGGGACAAAGGAAATATCCTCCGATTACAAAGAGAAAGAATCTTTCTTAGAAACTTCTTTGTGTTCTGTGAAATCATCTCACAGAGTTACAGCTTTCCCCTCAAGAAGGCTTTCGCTAAGACAGTTCTTGTGGAATTGGCAAAGTGATATTTGGAAGCCCATAGAGGACAATGGTGAAAAAGGAAATATCATCAGATGAAATCTGTAAAGAAGCTTTCTGAGAAACTGCTTAGTGTTCTGTTAATTCTTCTCACAGAGTTACATCTGTATTTCGTGGATCTCTTTACTAGCCTTATTTCTGTGGAATCTGAGAACAGATATTTCGGATCCCATTGAAGAGTATAGGGCCATAGGAAATATCCTCCGATAACAAAGAGAAAGAAGCTTTCTGAGAAACTTCTTTGTGTTCTGTGAAATCATCTCCCAGAGTTACAGCTCTCCCCTCAAGAAGCCTTTCGCTAAGACAGTTCTTGTGGAATTGGCAAAGTGATATTTGGAAGCCCATAGAGGGCTATGGTGAAAAAGGAAATATCCTCAGATGAAATCTGTAAAGAAGCTTTCTGAGAAACTGCTTAGTGTTCTGTTAATTCATCTCACAGAGTTACATCTGTATTTCGTGGATCACTTTGCTAGCCTTATTTCTGTGGAATCGAGAAGAGATATTTCGGATCCCATTGAAGACTATAGGGCCAAAGGAAATATCTTCTGATAACAAAGAGAAAGAAGTTTTCTGAGAAACTTCTTTGTGTTCTGTGAAATCATCTCACAGAGTTACTGCTTTCCCCTCAAGAAGCCTTTCGCTAAGACACTTCTTGTGGAATTGGCAAAGTGATATTTGGAAGCCCATAGAGGGCTAAGGTGAAAAAGGAAATATCCTCAGATGAAATCTGGAAAGAAGCTTTCTGAGAAACTGCTTAGTGTTCTGTTAATTCATCTCACAGAGTTACATCTGTATTTCGTGGATCTCTTTGCTAGGCTTATTTCTGTGGAATCTGAGAACAGGTATTTCAGATCCCTTTGAAGACTATAGGGACAAAGGAAATATCCTCCGATTACAAAGAGAAAGAAGCTTTCTTAGAAACTTCTTTGTGTTCTGTGAAATCATCTCACAGAGTTACAGCTTTCCCCTCAAGAAGCCTTTCGCTAAGACAGATCTTGTGGAATTGGCAAAGTGATATTTGGAAGCCCATAGAGGGCTATGGTGAAAAAGGAAATATCCTCAGATGAAAATTGGAAAGAAGCTTTCTGAGAAACTGCTTAGTGTTCTGTTAATTCATCTCACAGAGTTACATCTGTATTTCGTGGATCTCTTTGCTAGCATTATTTCTGTGGAATCTGAGAACAGATATTTTGGATCCCATTGAAGACTATAGGGCCAAAGGAAATATCTTCCGATAACGAAGAGAAAGAAGCTTTCTGAGAAACTTCTTTGTGTTCTCTGAAATCATCTCACAGAGTTACAGCTTTCCCCTCAAGAAGCCTTTCGCTAAGACACTTCTTGAGAAAATGGCAAAGTGATATTTGGAAGCCCAAAGAGGGCTATCGTGAAAAAGGAAATATCCTCAGATGAAATCTGGAAAGAAGCTTTCTGAGAAACTGCTTAGTGTTCTGTTAATTCATCTCACAGAGTTACATCTGTATTTCGTGGATATCTTTGCTAGCCTTATTTCAGTGGAATCTGAGAACAGATATTTCGGATCCCTTTGAAGACTATAGGGCCAAAGGAAATATCCTCCGATAACAAAGAGAAAGAAGCTTTCTGAGAAACTTCTTTGTGTTCTGTGAAATCATCTCACAGAGTTACAGCTTTCCCTTCAAGAAGCCTTTCGCTAAGACACTTCTTGTGGAATTGGCAAAGTGATATTTGGAAGCCCATAGAGGGCTATGGTGAAAAAGGAAATATCCTGAGATGAAATCTGGAAAGAAGCTTTCTGAGAAACTGCTTAGTGTTCTGTTAATTCATCTCACAGAGTTACATCTGTATTTCGTGGATATCTTTGCTAGCCTTATTTCTGCGGAATCTGAGAAAAGATATTTCGGATCCCTTTGAAGACTATAGGGCCAAAGGAAATATCCTCCGATAACAAAGAGAAAGAAGCTTTCTGAGAAACTTCTTTCTATTCTGTGAAATCATCTCCCAGAGTTACAGCTTTCCCCTCAAGTAGCCTTTCGCTAGGACAGTTCTTGTGGAATTGGCAAAGTGATATTTGGAAGCCCATAGAGGGCAATGGTGAAAAAGGAAATATCCTAAGATGAAATCTGGAAAGAAGCTTTCGGAGAAACTGCTTAGTGTTCTGTTAATTCATCTCACAGAGTTACATCTGTGTTTCGTGGATCTCTTTCCTAGCCTTATTTCTTTGGATACTGAGAACAGATATTTCGGATCCCTTTGAAGTCTATAGGGCCAAAGGAAATATCTTCCGATAACAAAGAGAGAGAAGCTTTCTGAGAAACTTCTTTGTGTTCTGTGAAATCATCTTCCAGAGTTACAGCTTTCCTCTCAAGAAGCCTTTCGCTAAGACAGTTCTTGTGGAACAGGCAAAGTGATATTTGGAAGCCCATAGAGGGCTATGGTGAAAAAGGAAATATCCTCAGATGAAATCTGGAAAGAAGCTTTCTGAGAAACTGCTTAGTGTTCTGTTAATTCATCTCACAGAGTTACATCTGTATTTCGTGGATATCTTTGCTAGCCTTATTTCTGCGGAATCTGAGAACAGATATTTCGGATCCCTTTGAAGACTAAAGGGCCAAAGGAAATATCCTCCGATAACAAAGAGAAAGAAGCTGTCAGAGAAACTTCTTTGTGATCTGTGAAATCATGTCCCAGAGTTACACCTTTCTCCTCAAGAAGCCTTTCGCTAAGACAGTTCTTGTGGAATTGGCAAAGTGATATTTGGAAGCCCATAGAGGGCTATGGTGAAAAAGGAAATATCCTAAGATGAAATCTGGAAAGAAGCTTTCTGAGAAAATGCTTAGTGTTCTGTTAATTCATCTCACAGAGTTACATCTGTATTTCGTGGATCTCTTTCCTAGCCTTATTTCTTTGGAATCTGAGAACATATATTTCGGATCCCATTGAAGTCTATAGGGCCAAAGGAAATATCTTCCGATAACAAAGAGAAAGAAGCTTTCTGAGAAACTTCTTTGTGTTCTGTGAAATCATCTCACAGAGTTACAGCTTTCCTCTCAAGAAGCCTTTCGCTAAGACAGTTCTTGTGGAACTGGCAAAGTGATATTTGGAAGCCCATAGAGGGCTATGGTGAAAAAGGAAATATCCTCAGATGAAATCTGGAAAGAATCTTTCTGAGAAACTGCTTAGTGTTCTGTTAATTCATCTCACAGAGTTACATCTGTATTTCGTGGATATCTATGCTCGCCTTATTTCTGTGGAATCTGAGAACAGATATTTCGGATCCCTTTGAAGACTATAGGGCCAAAGGAAACATCTTCCGATAACAAAGAGAAAGAAGCTTTCTGAGAAACTTCTTTGTGTTCTGTGAAATCATCTCACAGAGTTACAGCTTTCCCTTCAAGAAGTGAGACACTTCTTGTGGAATTGGCAAAGTGATATTTGGAAGCCCATAGAGGGCTATGGTGAAAAAGGAAATATCCTCAGATGAAATCTGGAAAGAAGCTTTCTGAGAAACTGCTTAGTGTTCTGTTAATTCATCTCACAGAGTTACATCTTTATTTCGTGGATATCTTTGCTAGCCTTATTTCTGCGGAATCTGAGAACAGATATTTCGGATCCCTTTGAAGACTATAGGGCCAAAGGAAATATCCTCCGATAACAAAGAGAAAGAAGCTGTCTGAGAAACTTCTTTGTGATCTGTGAAATCATCTCCCAGAGTTACAGCTTTCCTCTCAAGAAGCCTTTCGCTAAGACAGTTCTTGTGGAACTGGCAAAGTGATATTTGGAAGCCCATAGAGGGCTATGGTGAAAAAGGAAATATCCTAAGATGAAATCTGGAAAGAAGCTTTCTGAGAAACTGCTTAGTGTTCTGTTAATTCATCTCACAGAGTTACATCTGTATTTCGTGGATCTCTTTGCTAGCCTTATTTCTGTGGAATCTGAGAACAGATATTTCGGATCCCTTTGAAGACTATAGGGCCAAAGGAAATATCCTCCGATAACAAAGAGAAAGAAGCTTTCTTAGAAACTTCTTTGTGTTCTGTGAAATCATCTCCCAGAGTTACAGCTTTCCCCTCAAGAAGCATTTCGCTAAGACAGTTCTTGTGGAATTGGCAAAGTGATATTTGGAAGCCCATAGAGGACAATGGTGAAAAAGGAAATATCATCAGATGAAATCTGTAAAGAAGCTTTCTGAGAAACTGCTTAGTGTTCTGTTAATTCATCTCACAGAGTTACATCTGTATTTCGTGGATCTCTTTGCTAGCCTTATTTCTGTGGAATCTGAGAACAGATATTTCGGATCCCTTTGAAGACTATAGGGCCAAAGGAAATATCCTCCGATAACAAAGAGAAAGAAGCTTTCTGAGAAACTTCTTTGTGTTCTGTGAAATCATCGCACAGAGTTAGAGCTTTCCCTTCAAGAAGCCTTTCGCTAAGACACTTCTTGTGGAATTGGCAAAGTGATATTTGGAAGCCCTTAGAGGGCTATGGTGAAAAAGGAAATATCCTCAGATGAAATCTGGAAAGAAGCTTTCTGAGAAACTGCTTAGTGTTCTGTTAATTCATCTCACAGAGTTACATCTGTATTTCGTGGATATCTTTGCTAGCCTTATTTCTGCGGAATCTGAGAACAGATATTTCGGATCCCTTTGAAGACTATAGGGCCAAAGGAAATATCCTCCGATAACAAAGAGAAAGAAGCTTTCTGAGAAACTTCTTTGTGTTCTGTGAAATCATCTCCCAGAGTTACAGCTTTCCCCTCAAGAAGCCTTTCGCTAAGACAGTTCTTGTGGAATTGGCAAAGTGATATTTGGAAGCCCATAGAGGGCTATGGTGAAAAAGGAAATATCCTCAGATGAAATCTGGAAAGAAGCTTTCTGAGAAACTGCTTAGTATTCTGTTAATTCATCTCACAGAGTTACATCTGTATTTCGTGGATCTCTTTCCTAGCCTTATTTCTGTGGAATCTGAGAACAGATATTTCGGATCCCATTGAAGTCTATAGGGCCAAAGGAAATATCTTCCGATAACAAAGAGAAAGAAGCTTTCTGAGAAACTTCTTTGTGTTCTGTGAAATCATCTCCCAGAGTTACAGCTTTCATCTCAAGAAGCCTTTCGCTAAGACAGTTCTTGTGGAACTGGCAAAGTGATATTTGGAAGCCCTTAGAGGGCTATGGTGAAAAAGGAAATATCCTCAGATGAAATCTGGAGAGAATCTTTCTGAGAAACTGCTTAGTGTTCTGTTAATTCATCTCACAGAGTTACATCTGTATTTCGTGGATCTCTTTGCTAGCCTTATTTCTGTGGAATCTGAGAACAGATATTTCGGATCCCTTTGAAGACTATAGGGCCAAAGGAAATATCCTCCGATAACAAAGAGAAAGAAGCTTTCTGAGAAACTTCTTTGTGTTCTGTGAAATCATCTCCCAGAGTTACAGCTTTCCCCTCAAGAAGCCTTTCGCTAAGACACTTCTTGTGGAATTGGCAAAGTGATATTTGGAAGCCCATAGAGGGCTATGGTGAAAAAGGAAATATCCTCAGATGAAATCTGGAAAGAAGCTTTCTGAGAAACTGCTTAGTGTTCTGTTAATTCATCTCACAGAGTTACATCTGTATTTCGTGGATCTCTTTGCTAGCCTTATTTCTGTGGAATCTGAGAACAGGTATTTGAGATCCCTTTGAAGACTATAGGGACAAAGGAAATATCCTCTGATTACAAAGAGAAAGAATCTTTCTTAGAAACTTCTTTGTGTTCTGTGAAATCATCTCACAGAGTTACAGCTTTCCCCTCAAGAAGGCTTTCGCTAAGACAGTTCTTGTGGAATTGGCAAAGTGATATTTGGAAGCCCATAGAGGACAATGGTGAAAAAGGAAATATCATCAGATGAAATCTGTAAAGAAGCTTTCTGAGAAACTGCTTAGTGTTCTGTTAATTCTTCTCACAGAGTTACATCTGTATTTCGTGGATCTCTTTACTAGCCTTATTTCTGTGGAATCTGAGAACAGATATTTCGGATCCCATTGAAGAGTATAGGGCCATAGGAAGTATCTTCCGATAACAAAGAGAAAGAAGCTTTCTGAGAAACTTCTTTGTGTTCTGTGAAATCATCTCACAGAGTTACAGCTTTCCCCTCCAGAAGCCTTTCGCTAAGACACTTCTTGAGAAATTGGCAAAGTGATATTTGGAAGCCCATAGAGGGCTGTGGTGAAAAAGGAAATATCCTCAGGTGAAATCTGGAAAGAAGCTTTCTGAGAAACTGCTTAGTGTTCTGTTAATTCATCTCACAGAGTTACATCTGTATTTCGTGGATCTCTTTGCTAGCCTTATTTCTGTGGAATCTGAGAACACATATTTCGGATCCCTTTGAAGACTATAGGGCCAAAGGAAATATCCTCCGATAACAAAGAGAAAGAAGCTTCCTGAGAAACTTCTTTGTGTTCTGTGAAATCATCTCACAGAGTTACAGCTTTCCCCTCAAGAAGCCTTTCGCTAAGACAGATCTTGTGGAATTGGCAAAGTGATATTTGGAAGCCCATAGAGGGCTATCGTGAAAAAGGAAATATCCTCAGATGAAATCTGGAAAGAAGCTTTCTGAGAAACTGCTTAGTGTTCTGTTAATTCATCTCACAGAGTTACATCTGTATTTCGTGGATATCTTTGCTTGCCTTATTTCTGTGGAATCTGAGAACAGATATTTCGGAGACCTTTGAAGACTATAGGGCCAAAGGAAATATCCTCCGATAACAAAGAGAAAGAAGCTTTCTGAGAAACTTCTTTGTGTTCTGTGAAATCATCTCACAGAGTTACTGCTTTCCCCTCAAGAAGCCTTTCGCTAAGACACTTCTTGTGGAATTGGCAAAGTGATATTTGGAAGCCCATAGAGGGCTAAGGTGAAAAAGGAAATTTCCTCAGATGAAATCTGGAGAGAATCTTTCTGAGAAACTGCTTAGTGTTCTGTTAATTCATCTCACAGAGTTACATCTGTATTTCGTGGATATCTTTGCTAGCCTTATTTCTGCGGAATCTGAGAAAAGATATTTCGGATCCCTTTGAAGACTATAGGGCCAAAGGAAATATCCTCCGATAACAAAGAGAAAGAAGCTTTCTGAGAAACTTCTTTCTGTTCTGTGAAATCATCTCCCAGAGTTACAGCTTTCCCCTCAAGTAGCCTTTCGCTAAGACAGTTCTTGTGGAATTGGCAAAGTGATATTTGGAAGCCCATAGAGGGCAATCGTGAAAAAGGAAATATCCTATGATGAAATCTGGAAAGAAGCTTTCGGAGAAACTGCTTAGTGTTCTGTTAATTCATCTCACAGAGTTACATCTGTATTTCGTGGATCTCTTTCCTAGCCTTATTTCTTTGGATACTGAGAACAGATATTTCGGATCCCTTTGAAGTCTATAGGGCCAAAGGAAATATCTTCCGATAACAAAGAGAGAGAAGCTTTCTGAGAAACTTCTTTGTGTTCTGTGAAATCATCTTCCAGAGTTACAGCTTTCCTCTCAAGAAGCCTTTCGCTAAGACAGTTCTTGTGGAACAGGCAAAGTGATATTTGGAAGCCCATAGAGGGCTATGGTGAAAAAGGAAATATCCTCAGATGAAATCTGGAAAGAAGCTTTCTGAGAAACTGCTTAGTGTTCTGTTAATTCATCTCACAGAGTTACATCTGTATTTCGTGGATATCTTTGCTAGCCTTATTTCTGCGGAATCTGAGAACAGATATTTCGGATCCCTTTGAAGACTAAAGGGCCAAAGGAAATATCCTCCGATAACAAAGAGAAAGAAGCTGTCTGAGAAACTTCTTTGTGATCTGTGAAATCATGTCCCAGAGTTACACCTTTCCCCTCAAGAAGCCTTTCGCTAAGACAGTTCTTGTGGAATTGGCAAAGTGATATTTGGAAGCCCATAGAGGGCTATGGTGAAAAAGGAAATATCCTAAGATGAAATCTGGAAAGAAGCTTTCTGAGAAAATGCTTAGTGTTCTGTTAATTCATCTCACAGAGTTACATCTGTATTTCGTGGATCTCTTTCCTAGCCTTATTTCTTTGGAATCTGAGAACAGATATTTCGGATCCCTTTGAAGTCTATAGGGCCAAAGGAAATATCTTCCGATAACAAAGAGAAAGAAGCTTTCTGAGAAACTTCTTTGTGTTCTGTGAAATCATCTCACAGAGTTACAGCTTTCCTCTCAAGAAGCCTTTCGCTAAGACAGTTCTTGTGGAACTGGCAAAGTGATATTTGGAAGCCCATAGAGGGCTATGGTGAAAAAGGAAATATCCTCAGATGAAATCTGGAAAGAATCTTTCTGAGAAACTGCTTAGTGTTCTGTTAATTCATCTCACAGAGTTACATCTGTATTTCGTGGATCTCTTTGCTAGCCTTATTTCTGTGGAATCTGAGAACAGATATTTCGGATCCCTTTGAAGACTATAGGGCCAAAGGAAATATCCTCCGATAACAAAGAGAAAGAAGCTTTCTTAGAAACTTCTTTGTGTTCTGTGAAATCATCTCCCAGAGTTACAGCTTTCCCCTCAAGAAGCCTTTCGCTAAGACAGTTCTTGTGGAATTGGCAAAGTGATATTTGGAAGCCCATAGAGGACAATGGTGAAAAAGGAAATATCATCAGATGAAATCTGTAAAGAAGCTTTCTGAGAAACTGCTTAGTGTTCTGTTAATTCATCTCACAGAGTTACATCTGTATTTCGTGGATCTCTTTGCTAGCCTTATTTCTGTGGAATCTGAGAACAGATATTTCGGATCCCTTTGAAGACTATAGGGCCAAAGGAAACATCTTCCGATAACAAAGAGAAAGAAGCTTTCTGAGAAACTTCTTTGTGTTCTGTGAAATCATCTCACAGAGTTACAGCTTTCCCCTCAAGAAGCCTTTCGCTAAGACACTTCTTGAGAAATTGGCAAAGTGATATTTGGAAGCCCATAGAGGGCTATCGTGAAAAAGGAAGTATCCTCAGATGAAATCTGGAAAGAAGCTTTCTGAGAAACTGCTTAGTGTTCTGTTAATTCATCTCACAGAGTTACATCTGTATTTCGTGGATATCTTTGCTAGCCTTATTTCTGTGGAATCTGAGAACAGATATTTCGGATCCCTTTGAAGACTATAGGGCCAAAGGAAATATCCTCCGATAACAAAGAGAAAGAAGCTTTCTGACAAACTTCTTTGTGTTCTGTGAAATCATCTCACAGAGTTACAGCTTTCCCTTCAAGAAGTGATACACTTCTTGTGGAATTGGCAAAGTGATATTTGGAAGCCCATAGAGGGCTATGGTGAAAAAGGAAATATCCTCAGATGAAATCTGGAAAGAAGCTTTCTGAGAAACTGCTTAGTGTTCTGTTAATTCATCTCACAGAGTTACATCTGTATTTCGTGGATATCTTTGCTAGCCTTATTTCTGCGGAATCTGAGAACAGATATTTCGGATCCCTTTGAAGACTATAGGGCCAAAGGAAATATCCTCCGATAACAAAGAGAAAGAAGCTGTCTGAGAAACTTCTTTGTGATCTGTGAAATCATCTCCCAGAGTTACAGCTTTCCTCTCAAGAAGCCTTTCGCTAAGACAGTTCTTGTGGAACTGGCAAAGTGATATTTGGAAGCCCATAGAGGGCTATGGTGAAAAAGGAAATATCCTAAGATGAAATCTGGAAAGAAGCTTTCTGAGAAAATGCTTAGTGTTCTGTTAATTCATCTCACAGAGTTACATCTGTATTTCGTGGATCTCTTTGCTAGCCTTATTTCTGTGGAATCTGAGAACAGATATTTCGGATCCCTTTGAAGACTATAGGGCCAAAGGAAATATCCAACGATAACAAAGAGAAAGAAGCTTTCTTAGAAACTTCTTTGTGTTCTGTGAAATCATCTCCCAGAGTTACAGCTTTCCCCTCAAGAAGCATTTCGCTAAGACAGTTCTTGTGGAATTGGCAAAGTGATATTTGGAAGCCCATAGAGGACAATGGTGAAAAAGGAAATATCATCAGATGAAATCTGTAAAGAAGCTTTCTGAGAAACTGCTTAGTGTTCTGTTAATTCATCTCACAGAGTTACATCTGTATTTCGTGGATCTCTTTGCTAGCCTTATTTCTGTGGAATCTGAGAACAGATATTTCGGATCCCTTTGAAGACTATAGGGCCAAAGGAAATATCCTCCGATAACAAAGAGAAAGAAGCTTTCTGAGAAACTTCTTTGTGTTCTGTGAAATCATCTCACAGAGTTAGAGCTTTCCCTTCAAGAAGCCTTTCGCTAAGACACTTCTTGTGGAATTGGCAAAGTGATATTTGGAAGCCCTTAGAGGGCTATGGTGAAAAAGGAAATATCCTCAGATGAAATCTGGAAAGAAGCTTTCTGAGAAACTGCTTAGTGTTCTGTTAATTCATCTCACAGAGTTACATCTGTATTTCGTGGATATCTTTGCTAGCCTTATTTCTGCGGAATCTGAGAACAGATATTTCGGATCCCTTTGAAGACTATAGGGCCAAAGGAAATATCCTCCGATAACAAAGAGAAAGAAGCTTTCTGAGAAACTTCTTTGTGTTCTGTGAAATCATCTCCCAGAGTTACAGCTTTCCCCTCAAGAAGCCTTTCGCTAAGACAGTTCTTGTGGAATTGGCAAAGTGATATTTGGAAGCCCATAGAGGGCTATGGTGAAAAAGGAAATATCCTCAGATGAAATCTGGAAAGAAGCTTTCTGAGAAACTGCTTAGTATTCTGTTAATTCATCTCACAGAGTTACATCTGTATTTCGTGGATCTCTTTCCTAGCCTTATTTCTGTGGAATCTGAGAACAGATATTTCGGATCCCATTGAAGTCTATAGGGCCAAAGGAAATATCTTCCGATAACAAAGAGAAAGAAGCTTTCTTAGAAACTTCTTTGTGTTCTGTGAAATCATCTCCCAGAGTTACAGCTTTCCCCTCAAGAAGCCTTTCGCTAAGACAGTTCTTGTGGAACTGGCAAAGTGATATTTGGAAGCCCATAGAGGGCTATGGTGAAAAAGGAAATATCCTCAGATGAAATCTGGAGAGAATCTTTCTGAGAAACTGCTTAGTGTTCTGTTAATTCATCTCACAGAGTTACATCTGTATTTCGTGAATCTCTTTGCTAGCCTTATTTCTGTGGAATCTGAGAACAGATATTTCGGATCCCTTTGAAGACTATAGGGCCAAAGGAAACATCCTCCGATAACAAAGAGAAAGAAGCTTTCTGAGAAACTTCTTTGTGTTCTGTGAAATCATCTCCCAGAGTTACAGATTTCCCCTCAAGAAGCCTTTCGCTAAGACACTTCTTGTGGAATTGGCAAAGTGATATTTGGAAGCCCATAGAGGGCTATGGTGAAAAAGGAAATATCCTCAGATGAAATCTGGAAAGAAGCTTTCTGAGAAACTGCTTAGTGTTCTGTTAATTCATCTCACAGAGTTACATCTGTATTTCGTGGATCTCTTTTCTAGCCTTATTTCTGTGGAATCTGAGAACAGGTATTTGAGATCCCTTTGAAGACTATAGGGACAAAGGAAATATCCTCCGATTACAAAGAGAAAGAATCTTTCTTAGAAACTTCTTTGTGTTCTGTGAAATCATCTCACAGAGTTACAGCTTTCCCCTCAAGAAGGCTTTCGCTAAGACAGTTCTTGTGGAATTGGCAAAGTGATATTTGGAAGCCCATAGAGGGCTATGGTGAAAAAGGAAATATCATCAGATGAAATCTGTAAAGAAGCTTTCTGAGAAACTGCTTAGTGTTCTGTTAATTCTTCTCACAGAGTTACATCTGTATTTCGTGGATCTCTTTGCTAGCCTTATTTCTGTGGAATCTGAGACCAGATAGTTCGGATCCCATTGAAGAGTATAGGGCCATAGGAAGTATCTTCCGATAACAAAGAGAAAGAAGCTTTCTGAGAAACTTCTTTGTGTTCTGTGAAATCATCTCACAGAGTTACAGCTTTCCCCTCCAGAAGCCTTTCGCTAAGACACTTCTTGCGGAATTGGCAAAGTGATATTTGGAAGCTCATAGAGGGCTATGGTGAAAAAGGAAATATACTCAGATGAAATCTGGAAAGAAGCTTTCTGAGAAACAGCTTACTGTTCTGTTAATTAATCTCACAGATTTAAATCTGTATTTCGTGGATATCTTTGCTAGCCTTATTTCTGTGTTATCTGAGAAAAGATATTTCGGATCCCTTTGAAGACTATAGGGCCAATGGAAATATCCTCCGATAACAAAGAGATAGAAGCTTTCTGAGAAACTTCTTTGTGTTCTGTGAAATCATCTCACCGAGTTACAGCTTTCCCCTCAAGAAGCCTTTCGCTAAGACAGTTCTTGTGGAATTGGCAAAGTGATATTTGGAAGCCCATAGAGGGCTATGGTGAAAAAGGAAATATCCTCAGATGAAATCTGGAAAGAAGCTTTCTGAGAAACTGCTTAGTGTTCTGTTAATTCATCTCCCAGAGTTACATCTGTATTTCGTGAATCTCTTTGCTAGCCTTATTTCTGTGGAATCTGAGACAGATACTTCGGATCCCTTTGAAGACTATAGGGCCAAAGGAAATATCCTCCGATAACAAAGAGAAAGAAGCTTTCTGAGAAACTTCTTTGTGTTCTGTGAAATCATCTCCCAGAGTTACAGCTTTCCCCTCAAGAAGCCTTTCGCTAAGACAGTTCTTGAGGAATTGGCAAAGTGATATTTGGAAGCCCATAGAGGGCTATGGTGAAAAAGGAAATATCCTCAGATGAAATCTGGAAGGAAGCTTTCTGAGAAACTGCTTAGTGTTCTGTTAATTCATCTCACAGAGTTACATCTGTATTTCGTGGATCTCTTTCCTAGCCTTATTTCTGTGGAATCTGAGAACAGATATTTCGGATCCCATTGAAGTCTATAGGGCCAAAGGAAATATCTTCCGATAACAAAGGGAAAGAAGCTTTCTGAGAAACTTCTTTGTGTTCTGTGAAATCATCTCCCAGAGTTACAGCTTTCCTCTCAAGACGCCTTTCGCTAAGACAGTTCTTGTGGAACTGGCAAAGTGATATATGGAAGCCCATAGAGGGCTATGGTGAAAAAGGAAATATCCTCAGATGAAATCTGGAAAGAATCTTTCTGAGAAACTGCTTAGTGTTCTGTTAATTCATCTCACAGAGTTACATCTGTATTTCGTGGATCTCTTTGCTAGCCTTATTTCTGTGGAATCTGAGAACAGGTATTTCAGATCGCATTAAAGACTATAGGGCCAAAGGAAATATCCTCCGATAACAAAGAGAAAGAAGCTTTCTGAGAAACTTCTTTGTGTTCTGTGAAATCATCTCACAGAGTTACAGCTTTCCCCTCAAGAAGCCTTTCGCTAAGACACTTCTTGTGGAATTGGCAAAGTGATATTTTTAAGCCCATAGAGGGCTATGGTGAAAAAGGAAATATCCTCAGATGAGATCTGGAAAGAAGCTTTCTGAGAAACTGCTTAGTGTTCTGTTAATTCATCTCACAGAGTTACATCTGTATATCGTGGATATCTTTGCTAGCCTTATTTCTGTAGAATCTGAGGACAGATATTTCGAATCCCTTTGAAGACTATAGGGCCAAAGGAAATATCCTCCGGTAACACAGAGAAAGAAGCTTTCTGAGAAACTTCTTTGTGTTCTGTGAAATCATCTCACAGAGTTACACTTTCCCCTCAAGAAGCCTTTCGCTAAGACACTTCTTGTGGAATTTGCAAAGTGATATTTGGAAGCCCATAGAGGACAATGGTGAAAAAGGAAATATCATCAGATGAAATCTGTAAAGAAGCTTTCTGAGAAACTGCTTAGTGTTCTGTAAATTCATCTCACAGAGTTACATCTGTATTTCGTGGATCACTTTGCTCGCCTTATTTCTGTGGAATCTGAGAACAGATATTTCGGATCCCTTTGAAGACTATAGGGCCAAAGGAAATATCCTCCGATAACAAAGAGAAAGAAGCTTTCTGAGAAACTTCTTTGTGTTCTGTGAAATCATCTCACAGAGTTACAGCTTTCCCTTCAAGAAGCCTTTCGCTAAGACTCTTCTTGTGGAATTGGCAAAGTGATATTTGGAAGCCCATAGAGGGCTATGGTGAAAAAGGAAATATCCTCAGATGAAATCTGGAAAGAAGCTTTCTGAGAAACTGCTTAGTGTTCTGTTAATTCATCTCACAGAGTTACATCTGTATTTCGTGGATCTCTTTGCTAGCCTTATTTCTGTGGAATCTGAGAACAGATATTTCGGATCCCATTGAAGTCTATAGGGCCAAAGGAAATATCTTCCGATAACAAAGGGAAAGAAGCTTTCTGAGAAACTTCTTTGTGTTCTGTGAAATCATCTCCCAGAGTTACAGCTTTCCTCTCAAGACGCCTTTCGCTAAGACAGTTCTTGTGGAACTGGCAAAGTGATATATGGAAGCCCATAGAGGGCTATGGTGAAAAAGGAAATATCCTCAGATGAAATCTGGAAAGAATCTTTCTGAGAAACTGCTTAGTGTTCTGTTAATTCATCTCACAGAGTTACATCTGTATTTCGTGGATCTCTTTGCTAGCCTTATTTCTGTGGAATCTGAGAACAGGTATTTCAGATCCCATTAAAGACTATAGGGCCAAAGGAAATATCCTCCGATAACAAAGAGAAAGAAGCTTTCTGAGAAACTTCTTTGTGTTCTGTGAAATCATCTCACAGAGTTACAGCTTTCCCCTCAAGAAGCCTTTCGCTAAGACACTTCTTGTGGAATTGGCAAAGTGATATTTTTAAGCCCATAGAGGGCTATGGTGAAAAAGGAAATATCCTCAGATGAGATCTGGAAAGAACCTTTCTGAGAAACTGCTTAGTGTTCTGTTAATTCATCTCACAGAGTTACATCTGTATTTCGTGGATATCTTTGCTAGCCTTATTTCTGTAGAATCTGAGGACAGATATTTCGAATCCCTTTGAAGACTATAGGGCCAAAGGAAATATCCTCCGGTAACACAGAGAAAGAAGCTTTCTGAGAAACTTCTTTGTGTTCTGTGAAATCATCTCACAGAGTTACACTTTCCCCTCAAGAAGCCTTTCGCTAAGACACTTCTTGTGGAATTTGCAAAGTGATATTTGGAAGCCCATAGAGGACAATGGTGAAAAAGGAAATATCATCAGATGAAATCTGTAAAGAAGCTTTCTGAGAAACTGCTTAGTGTTCTGTAAATTCATCTCACAGAGTTACATCTGTATTTCGTGGATCACTTTGCTCGCCTTATTTCTGTGGAATCTGAGAACAGATATTTCGGATCCCTTTGAAGACTATAGGGCCAAAGGAAATATCCTCCGATAACAAAGAGAAAGAAGCTTTCTGAGAAACTTCTTTGTGTTCTGTGAAATCATCTCACAGAGTTACAGCTTTCCCTTCAAGAAGCCTTTCGCTAAGACTCTTCTTGTGGAATTGGCAAAGTGATATTTGGAAGCCCATAGAGGGCTATGGTGAAAAAGGAAATATCCTCAGATGAAATCTGGAAAGAAGCTTTCTGAGAAACTGCTTAGTGTTCTGTTAATTCATCTCACAGAGTTACATCTGTATTTCGTGGATCTCTTTGCTAGCCTTATTTCTGTGGAATCTGAGAACAGATATTTCGGATCCCTTTGAAGACTATAGGGCCAAAGGAAATATCCTCCGATAACAAAGAGAAAGAAGCTTTCTGAGAAACTTCTTTGTGTTCTGTGAAATCATCTCACAGAGTTACAGCTTTCCCCTCAAGACGCCTTTCGCTAAGACAGTTCTTGTGGAATTGGCAAAGTGACATTTGGAAGCCCATAGAGGGCTATGGTGAAAAAGGAAATATCCTCAGATGAAATCTGGAAAGAAGCTTTCTGAGAAACTGCTTAGTGTTCTGTTAATTCATCTCACAGAGTTACATCTGTATTTCGTGGATATCTTTGCTAGCCTTATTTCTGTGGAATCTGAGAACAGGTATTTGAGATCCCTTTGAAGACTATAGGGACAAAGGAAATATCCTCCGATTACAAAGAGAAAGAATCTTTCTTAGAAACTTCTTTGTGTTCTGTGAAATCATCTCACAGAGTTACAGCTTTCCCCTCAAGAAGCCTTTCGCTAAGAGAGTTCTTCTGGAATTGGCAAAGTGATATTTGGAAGCCCATAGAGGACAATGGTGAAAAAGGAAATATCATCAGATGAAATCTGTAAAGAAGCTTTCTGAGAAACTGCTTAGTGTTCTGTTAATTCATCTCAGAGAGTTACATCTGTATTTCGTGGATCTCTTTGCTAGCCTTATTTCTGTGGAATCTGAGAACAGATATTTCGGATCCCATTGAAGAGTATAGGGCCATAGGAAATATCTTCCGATAACAAAGAGAAAGAAGCTTTATGAGAAACTTCTTTGTGTTCTGTGAAATCATCTCACAGAGTTACAGCTTTCCCCTCAAGAAGCCTTTCGCTAAGACACTTCTTGAGAAATTGGCAAAGTGATATTTGGAAGCCCATAGAGGGCTGGGGTGAAAAAGGTAATATCCTCAGGTGAAATCTGGAAAGAAGCTTTCTGAGAAACTGCTTAGTGTTCTGTTAATTCATCTCACAGAGTTACATCTGTATTTCGTGGATCTCTTTGCTAGGCTTATTTCTGTGGAATCTGAGAACAGGTATTTCAGATCCCTTTGAAGACTATAGGGACAAAGGAAATATCCTCCGATTACAAAGAGAAAGAAGCTTTCTTAGAAACTTCTTTGTGTTCTCTGAAATCATCTCACAGAGTTACAGCTTTCCCCTCAAGAAGCCTTTCGCTAAGACAGTTCTTGTGGAATTGGCAAAGTGATATTTGGAAGCTCATAGAGGGCTATGGTGAAAAAGGAAATATACTCAGATGAAATCTGGAAAGAAGCTTTCTGAGAAACTGCTTACTGTTCTGTTAATTAATCTCACAGATTTAAATCTGTATTTCGTGGATATCTTTGCTAGCCTTATTTCTGTGTTATCTGAGAAGAGATATTTCGGATCCCTTTGAAGACTATAGGGCCAATGGAAATATCCTCCGATAACAAAGAGATAGAAGCTTTCTGAGAAACTTTTTTGTGTTCTGTGAAATCATCTCACCGAGTTACAGCTTTCCCCTCAAGAAGCCTTTCGCTAAGACAGTTCTTGTGGAATTGGCAAAGTGATATTTGGAAGCCCATAGAGGGCTATGGTGAAAAAGGAAATATCCTCAGATGAAAATTGGAAAGAAGCTTTCTGAGAAACTGCTTAGTGTTCTGTTAATTCATCTCACAGAGTTACATCTGTATTTTGTGGTTCTCTTTGCTAGCCTTATTTCTGTGGAATCTGAGAACAGATATTTCAGATCCCTTTGAAGACTATAGTGCCAAAGGAAATATCCTCCGATAACAAAGAGAAAGAAGCTTTCTGAGAAAATTCTTTGTGTTCTGTGAAATCATCACAGAGAGTTACAGCTTTCCCTTCAAGAAGCCTTTCGCATAGACGGTTCTTGTGGAATTGGCAAAGTGATATTTGGAAGCCCATAGAGGGCTATGGTGAAAAAGGAAATATCCTCAGATGAGATCTGGAAAGAAGCTTTCTGAGAAACTGCTTAGTGTTCTGTCAATTCATCTCACAGAGTTACATCTGTATTTCGTGGATATCTTTGCTAGCCTTATTTCTGTGGAATCTGAGGACAGATATTTCGAATCCCTTTGAAGACTATAGGGCCAAAGGAAATATCCTCCGATAACAAAGAGAAAGAAGCATTCTGAGAAACTTCTTTGTGTTCTGTGAAATCATCTCACAGAGTTACAGCTTTCCCCTCAAGAAGCCTTTCGCTAAGACACTTCTTGTGGAATTGGCAAAGTGATATTTGGAAGCCCTTAGAGGACAATGGTGAAAAAGGAAATATCATCAGATGAAATCTGGAAAGAAGCTTTCTGAGAAACTGCTTAGTGTTCTGTTAATTCATCTCACAGAGTTACATCTGTATTTCGTGGATCTCTTTCCTAGCCTTATTTCTGTGGAATCTGAGAACAGATATTTCGGATGCCATTGAAGTCTATAGGGCCAAAGGAAATATCTTCCGATAACAAAGAGAAAGAAGCTTTCTGAGAAACTTCTTTGTGTTCTGTGAAATCATCTCACAGAGTTACAGCTTTCATCTCAAGAAGCCTTTCGCTAAGACAGTTCTTGTGGAACTGGCAAAGTGATATTTGGAAGCCCATAGAGGGCTATGGTGAAAAAGGAAATATCCTCAGATGAAATCTGGAAAGAATCTTTCTGAGAAACTGCTTAGTGTTCTGTTAATTCATCTCACAGAGTTACATCTGTATTTCGTGGATCTCTTTGCTAGCCTTATTTCTGTGGAATCTGAGAACAGATATTTCGGATCCCTTTGAAGACTATAGGGCCAAAGGAAATATCCTCCGATAACAAAGAGAAAGAAGCTTTCTGAGAAACTTCTTTGTGTTCTGTGAAATCATCTCCCAGAGTTACAGGTTTCCCCTCAAGAAGCCTTTCGCTAAGACACTTCTTGTGGAATTGGCAAAGTGATATTTGGAAGCCCATAGAGGGCTAAGGTGAAAAAGGAAATATCCTCAGATGACATCTGGAAAGAAGCTTTCCGAGAAACTGCTTAGTGTTCTGTTAATTCATCTCACAGAGTTACATCTGTATTTCGTGGATCTCTTTGCTAGGCTTATTTCTGTGGAATCTGAGAACAGGTAATTCAGATCCCTTTGAAGACTATAGGGACAAAGGAAATATCCTCCGATTACAAAGAGAAAGAAGCTTTCTTAGAAACTTCTTTGTGTTCTGTGAAATCATCTCACAGAGTTACAGCTTTCCCCTCAAGAAGCCTTTCGCTAAGACAGTTCTTGTGGAATTGGCAAAGTGATATTTGGAAGCCCATAGAGGGCTATGGTGAAAAAGGAAATATCCTCAGATGAGAATTGGAAAGAAGCTTTCTGAGAAACTGCTTAGTGTTCTGTTAATTCATCTCACAGAGTTACATCTGTATTTCGTGGATCTCTTTTCTAGCCTTATTTCTGTGGAATCTGAGAACAGATATTTCGGATCCCATTGAAGTCTATAGGGCCAAAGGAAATATCTTCCGACAACAAAGGGAAAGAAGCTTTCTGAGAAACTTCTTTGTGTTCTGTGAAATCATCTCCCAGAGTTACAGCTTTCCTCTCAAGACGCCTTTCGCTAAGACAGTTCTTGTGGAACTGGCAAAGTGATATTTGGAAGCCCATAGAGGGCTATGGTGAAAAAGGAAATATCCTCAGATGAAATCTGGAAAGAATCTTTCTGAGAAACTGCTTAGTGTTCTGTTAATTCATCTCACAGAGTTACATCTGTATTTCGTGGATCTCTTTGCTAGCCTTATTTCTGTGGAATCAGAGAACAGATATTTCAGATCCCATTAAAGACTCTAGGGCCAAAGGAAATATCCTCCGATAACAAAGAGAAAGAAGCTTTCTGAGAAACTTCTTTGTGTTCTGTGAAATCATCTCACAGAGTTACAGCTTTCCCCTCAAGAAGCCTTTCGCTAAGACACTTCTTGTGGAATTGGCAAAGTGATATTTGTAAGCCCATAGAGGGCTATGGTGAAAAAGGAAATATCCTCAGATGAGATCTGGAAAGAAGCTTTCTGAGAAACTGCTTAGTGTTCTGTTAATTCATCTCACAGAGTTACATCTGTATTTCGTGGATATCTTTGCTAGCCTTATTTCTGTGGAATCTGAGGACAGATATTTCGAATCCCTTTGAAGAGTATAGGGCCAAAGGAAATATCCTCCGGTAACAAAGAGAAAGAAGCTTTCTGAGAAACTTCTTTGTGTTCTGTGAAATCATCTCACAGAGTTACAGCTTTCCCCTCAAGAAGCCTTTCGCTAAGACACTTCTTGTGGAATTGGCAAAGTGATATTTGGAAGCCCATAGAGGACAATGGTGAAAAAGGAAATATCATCAGATGAAATCTGTAAAGAAGCTTTCTGAGAAACTGCTTAGTGTTCTGTTAATTCATCTCACAGAGTTACATCTGTATTTCGTGGATCTCTTTGCTAGCCTTATTTCTGTGGAATCTGAGAACAGATATTTCGGATCCCATTGAAGACTATAGGGCCAAAGGAAATATCTTCCGATAACACAGAGAAAGAAGCTTTCTGAGAAACTTCTTTGTGTTCTGTGAAAACATCTCACAGAGTTACAGCTTTCCCCTCAAGAAGCCTTTCGCTAAGACACTTCTTGAGAAATTGGCAAAGTGATATTTGGAAGCCCTTAGAGGGCTGTGGTGAAAAAGGAAATATCCTCAGGTGAAATCTGGAAAGAAGCTTTCTGAGAAACTGCTTAGTGTTCTGTTAATTCATCTCACAGAGTTACATCTGTATTTCGTGGATCTCTTTGCTAGCCTTATTTCTGTGGAATCTGAGAACAGATATTTCGGATCCCATTGAAGTCTATAGGGCCAAAGGAAATATCTTCCGATAACAAAGAGAAAGAAGCTTTCTTAGAAACTTCTTTGTGTTCTGTGAAATCATCTCCCAGAGTTACAGCTTTCCCCTCAAGAAGCCTTTCGCTAAGACAGTTCTTGTGGAACTGGCAAAGTGATATTTGGAAGCCCATAGAGGGCTATGGTGAAAAAGGAAATATCCTCAGATGAAATCTGGAGAGAATCTTTCTGAGAAACTGCTTAGTGTTCTGTTAATTCATCTCACAGAGTTACATCTGTATTTCGTGAATCTCTTTGCTAGCCTTATTTCTGTGGAATCTGAGAACAGATATTTCGGATCCCTTTGAAGACTATAGGGCCAAAGGAAATATCCTCCGATAACAAAGAGAAAGAAGCTTTCTGAGAAACTTCTTTGTGTTCTGTGAAATCATCTCCCAGAGTTACAGGTTTCCCCTCAAGAAGCCTTTCGCTAAGACACTTCTTGTGGAATTGGCAAAGTGATATTTGGAAGCCCATAGAGGGCTATGGTGAAAAAGGAAATATCCTCAGATGAAATCTGGAAAGAAGCTTTCTGAGAAACTGCTTAGTGTTCTGTTAATTCATCTCACAGAGTTACATCTGTATTTCGTGGATCTCTTTGCTAGCCTTATTTCTGTGGAATCTGAGAACAGGTATTTGAGATCCCTTTGAAGACTATAGGGACAAAGGAAATATCCTCCGATTACAAAGAGAAAGAATCTTTCTTAGAAACTTCTTTGTGTTCTGTGAAATCATCTCACAGAGTTACAGCTTTCCCCTCAAGAAGGCTTTCGCTAAGACAGTTCTTGTGGAATTGGCAAAGTGATATTTGGAAGCCCATAGAGGGCTATGGTGAAAAAGGAAATATCATCAGATGAAATCTGTAAAGAAGCTTTCTGAGAAACTGCTTAGTGTTCTGTTAATTCTTCTCACAGAGTTACATCTGTATTTCGTGGATCTCTTTGCTAGCCTTATTTCTGTGGAATCTGAGACCAGATAGTTCGGATCCCATTGAAGAGTATAGGGCCATAGGAAGTATCTTCCGATAACAAAGAGAAAGAAGCTTTCTGAGAAACTTCTTTGTGTTCTGTGAAATCATCTCACAGAGTTACAGCTTTCCCCTCCAGAAGCCTTTCGCTAAGACACTTCTTGTGGAATTGGCAAAGTGATATTTGGAAGCTCATAGAGGGCTATGGTGAAAAAGGAAATATACTCAGATGAAATCTGGAAAGAAGCTTTCTGAGAAACAGCTTACTGTTCTGTTAATTAATCTCACAGATTTAAATCTGTATTTCGTGGATATCTTTGCTAGCCTTATTTCTGTGTTATCTGAGAAAAGATATTTCGGATCCCTTTGAAGACTATAGGGCCAATGGAAATATCCTCCGATAACAAAGAGATAGAAGCTTTCTGAGAAACTTCTTTGTGTTCTGTGAAATCATCTCACCGAGTTACAGCTTTCCCCTCAAGAAGCCTTTCGCTAAGACAGTTCTTGTGGAATTGGCAAAGTGATATTTGGAAGCCCATAGAGGGCTATGGTGAAAAAGGAAATATCCTCAGATGAAATCTGGAAAGAAGCTTTCTGAGAAACTGCTTAGTGTTCTGTTAATTCATCTCCCAGAGTTACATCTGTATTTCGTGGATCTCTTTGCTAGCCTTATTTCTGTGGAATCTGAGACAGATACTTCGGATCCCTTTGAAGACTATAGGGCCAAAGGAAATATCCTCCGATAACAAAGAGAAAGAAGCTTTCTGAGAAACTTCTTTGTGTTCTGTGAAATCATCTCCCAGAGTTACAGCTTTCCCCTCAAGAAGCCTTTCGCTAAGACAGTTCTTGAGGAATTGGCAAAGTGATATTTGGAAGCCCATAGAGGGCTATGGTGAAAAAGGAAATATCCTCAGATGAAATCTGGAAGGAAGCTTTCTGAGAAACTGCTTAGTGTTCTGTTAATTCATCTCACAGAGTTACATCTGTATTTCGTGGATCTCTTTCCTAGCCTTATTTCTGTGGAATCTGAGAACAGATATTTCGGATCCCATTGAAGTCTATAGGGCCAAAGGAAATATCTTCCGATAACAAAGGGAAAGAAGCTTTCTGAGAAACTTCTTTGTGTTCTGTGAAATCATCTCCCAGAGTTACAGCTTTCCTCTCAAGACGCCTTTCGCTAAGACAGTTCTTGTGGAACTGGCAAAGTGATATATGGAAGCCCATAGAGGGCTATGGTGAAAAAGGAAATATCCTCAGATGAAATCTGGAAAGAATCTTTCTGAGAAACTGCTTAGTGTTCTGTTAATTCATCTCACAGAGTTACATCTGTATTTCGTGGATCTCTTTGCTAGCCTTATTTCTGTGGAATCTGAGAACAGGTATTTCAGATCCCATTAAAGACTATAGGGCCAAAGGAAATATCCTCCGATAACAAAGAGAAAGAAGCTTTCTGAGAAACTTCTTTGTGTTCTGTGAAATCATCTCACAGAGTTACAGCTTTCCCCTCAAGAAGCCTTTCGCTAAGACACTTCTTGTGGAATTGGCAAAGTGATATTTTTAAGCCCATAGAGGGCTATGGTGAAAAAGGAAATATCCTCAGATGAGATCTGGAAAGAAGCTTTCTGAGAAACTGCTTAGTGTTCTGTTAATTCATCTCACAGAGTTACATCTGTATTTCGTGGATATCTTTGCTAGCCTTATTTCTGTAGAATCTGAGGACAGATATTTCGAATCCCTTTGAAGACTATAGGGCCAAAGGAAATATCCTCCGGTAACACAGAGAAAGAAGCTTTCTGAGAAACTTCTTTGTGTTCTGTGAAATCATCTCACAGAGTTACACTTTCCCCTCAAGAAGCCTTTCGCTAAGACACTTCTTGTGGAATTTGCAAAGTGATATTTGGAAGCCCATAGAGGACAATGGTGAAAAAGGAAATATCATCAGATGAAATCTGTAAAGAAGCTTTCTGAGAAACTGCTTAGTGTTCTGTAAATTCATCTCACAGAGTTACATCTGTATTTCGTGGATCACTTTGCTCGCCTTATTTCTGTGGAATCTGAGAACAGATATTTCGGATCCCTTTGAAGACTATAGGGCCAAAGGAAATATCCTCCGATAACAAAGAGAAAGAAGCTTTCTGAGAAACTTCTTTGTGTTCTGTGAAATCATCTCACAGAGTTACAGCTTTCCCTTCAAGAAGCCTTTCGCTAAGACTCTTCTTGTGGAATTGGCAAAGTGATATTTGGAAGCCCATAGAGGGCTATGGTGAAAAAGGAAATATCCTCAGATGAAATCTGGAAAGAAGCTTTCTGAGAAACTGCTTAGTGTTCTGTTAATTCATCTCACAGAGTTACATCTGTATTTCGTGGATCTCTTTGCTAGCCTTATTTCTGTGGAATCTGAGAACAGATATTTCGGATCCCTTTGAAGACTATAGGGCCAAAGGAAATATCCTCCGATAACAAAGAGAAAGAAGCTTTCTGAGAAACTTCTTTGTGTTCTGTGAAATCATCTCACAGAGTTACAGCTTTCCCCTCAAGAAGCCTTTCGCTAAGACAGTTCTTGTGGAATTGGCAAAGTGATATTTGGAAGCCCATAGAGGGCTATGGTGAAAAAGGAAATATCCTCAGATGAAATCTGGAAAGAAGCTTTCTGAGAAACTGCTTAGTGTTCTGTTAATTCATCTCACAGAGTTACATCTGTATTTCGTGGATATCTTTGCTAGCCTTATTTCTGTGGAATCTGAGAACAGGTATTTGAGATCCCTTTGAAGACTATAGGGACAAAGGAAATATCCTCCGATTACAAAGAGAAAGAATCTTTCTTAGAAACTTCTTTGTGTTCTGTGAAATCATCTCACAGAGTTACAGCTTTCCCCTCAAGAAGCCTTTCGCTAAGAGAGTTCTTGTGGAATTGGCAAAGTGATATTTGGAAGCCCATAGAGGACAATGGTGAAAAAGGAAATATCATCAGATGAAATCTGTAAAGAAGCTTTCTGAGAAACTGCTTAGTGTTCTGTTAATTCATCTCAGAGAGTTACATCTGTATTTCGTGGATCTCTTTGCTAGCCTTATTTCTGTGGAATCTGAGAACAGATATTTCGGATCCCATTGAAGAGTATAGGGCCATAGGAAATATCTTCCGATAACAAAGAGAAAGAAGCTTTATGAGAAACTTCTTTGTGTTCTGTGAAATCATCTCACAGAGTTACAGCTTTCCCCTCAAGAAGCCTTTCGCTAAGACACTTCTTGAGAAATTGGCAAAGTGATATTTGGAAGCCCATAGAGGGCTGGGGTGAAAAAGGTAATATCCTCAGGTGAAATCTGGAAAGAAGCTTTCTGAGAAACTGCTTAGTGTTCTGTTAATTCATCTCACAGAGTTACATCTGTATTTCGTGGATCTCTTTGCTAGGCTTATTTCTGTGGAATCTGAGAACAGGTATTTCAGATCCCTTTGAAGACTATAGGGACAAAGGAAATATCCTCCGATTACAAAGAGAAAGAAGCTTTCTTAGAAACTTCTTTGTGTTCTCTGAAATCATCTCACAGAGTTACAGCTTTCCCCTCAAGAAGCCTTTCGCTAAGACAGTTCTTGTGGAATTGGCAAAGTGATATTTGGAAGCTCATAGAGGGCTATGGTGAAAAAGGAAATATACTCAGATGAAATCTGGAAAGAAGCTTTCTGAGAAACTGCTTACTGTTCTGTTAATTAATCTCACAGATTTAAATCTGTATTTCGTGGATATCTTTGCTAGCCTTATTTCTGTGGAATCTGAGGACAGATATTTCGAATCCCTTTGAAGACTATAGGGCCAAAGGAAATATCCTCCGATAACAAAGAGAAAGAAGCATTCTGAGAAACTTCTTTGTGTTCTGTGAAATCATCTCACAGAGTTACAGCTTTCCCCTCAAGAAGCCTTTCGCTAAGACACTTCTTGTGGAATTGGCAAAGTGATATTTGGAAGCCCTTAGAGGACAATGGTGAAAAAGGAAATATCATCAGATGAAATCTGGAAAGAAGCTTTCTGAGAAACTGCTTAGTGTTCTGTTAATTCATCTCACAGAGTTACATCTGTATTTCGTGGATCTCTTTCCTAGCCTTATTTCTGTGGAATCTGAGAACAGATATTTCGGATGCCATTGAAGTCTATAGGGCCAAAGGAAATATCTTCCGATAACAAAGAGAAAGAAGCTTTCTGAGAAACTTCTTTGTGTTCTGTGAAATCATCTCCCAGAGTTACAGCTTTCATCTCAAGAAGCCTTTCGCTAAGACAGTTCTTGTGGAACTGGCAAAGTGATATTTGGAAGCCCATAGAGGGCTATGGTGAAAAAGGAAATATCCTCAGATGAAATCTGGAAAGAATCTTTCTGAGAAACTGCTTAGTGTTCTGTTAATTCATCTCACAGAGTTACATCTGTATTTCGTGGATCTCTTTGCTAGCCTTATTTCTGTGGAATCTGAGAACAGATATTTCGGATCCCTTTGAAGACTATAGGGCCAAAGGAAATATCCTCCGATAACAAAGAGAAAGAAGCTTTCTGAGAAACTTCTTTGTGTTCTGTGAAATCATCTCCCAGAGTTACAGGTTTCCCCTCAAGAAGCCTTTCGCTAAGACACTTCTTGTGGAATTGGCAAAGTGATATTTGGAAGCCCATAGAGGGCTAAGGTGAAAAAGGAAATATCCTCAGATGACATCTGGAAAGAAGCTTTCCGAGAAACTGCTTAGTGTTCTGTTAATTCATCTCACAGAGTTACATCTGTATTTCGTGGATCTCTTTGCTAGGCTTATTTCTGTGGAATCTGAGAACAGGTAATTCAGATCCCTTTGAAGACTATAGGGACAAAGGAAATATCCTCCGATTACAAAGAGAAAGAAGCTTTCTTAGAAACTTCTTTGTGTTCTGTGAAATCATCTCACAGAGTTACAGCTTTCCCCTCAAGAAGCCTTTCGCTAAGACAGTTCTTGTGGAATTGGCAAAGTGATATTTGGAAGCCCATAGAGGGCTATGGTGAAAAAGGAAATATCCTCAGATGAGAATTGGAAAGAAGCTTTCTGAGAAACTGCTTAGTGTTCTGTTAATTCATCTCACAGAGTTACATCTGTATTTCGTGGATCTCTTTTCTAGCCTTATTTCTGTGGAATCTGAGAACAGATATTTCGGATCCCATTGAAGTCTATAGGGCCAAAGGAAATATCTTCCGATAACAAAGGGAAAGAAGCTTTCTGAGAAACTTCTTTGTGTTCTCTGAAATCATCTCCCAGAGTTACAGCTTTCCTCTCAAGACGCCTTTCGCTAAGACAGTTCTTGTGGAACTGGCAAAGTGATATTTGGAAGCCCATAGAGGGCTATGGTGAAAAAGGAAATATCCTCAGATGAAATCTGGAAAGAATCTTTCTGAGAAACTGCTTAGTGTTCTGTTAATTCATCTCACAGAGTTACATCTGTATTTCGTGGATCTCTTTGCTAGCCTTATTTCTGTGGAATCAGAGAACAGATATTTCAGATCCCATTAAAGACTCTAGGGCCAAAGGAAATATCCTCCGATAACAAAGAGAAAGAAGCTTTCTGAGAAACTTCTTTGTGTTCTGTGAAATCATCTCACAGAGTTACAGCTTTCCCCTCAAGAAGCCTTTCGCTAAGACACTTCTTGTGGAATTGGCAAAGTGATATTTGTAAGCCCATAGAGGGCTATGGTGAAAAAGGAAATATCCTCAGATGAGATCTGGAAAGAAGCTTTCTGAGAAACTGCTTAGTGTTCTGTTAATTCATCTCACAGAGTTACATCTGTATTTCGTGGATATCTTTGCTAGCCTTATTTCTGTGGAATCTGAGGACAGATATTTCGAATCCCTTTGAAGACTATAGGGCCAAAGGAAATATCCTCCGGTAACAAAGAGAAAGAAGCTTTCTGAGAAACTTCTTTGTGTTCTGTGAAATCATCTCACAGAGTTACAGCTTTCCCCTCAAGAAGCCTTTCGCTAAGACACTTCTTGTGGAATTGGCAAAGTGATATTTGGAAGCCCATAGAGGACAATGGTGAAAAAGGAAATATCATCAGATGAAATCTGTAAAGAAGCTTTCTGAGAAACTGCTTAGTGTTCTGTTAATTCATCTCACAGAGTTACATCTGTATTTCGTGGATCTCTTTGCTAGCCTTATTTCTGTGGAATCTGAGAACAGATATTTCGGATCCCATTGAAGACTATAGGGCCAAAGGAAATATCTTCCGATAACACAGAGAAAGAAGCTTTCTGAGAAACTTCTTTGTGTTCTGTGAAAACATCTCACAGAGTTACAGCTTTCCCCTCAAGAAGCCTTTCGCTAAGACACTTCTTGAGAAATTGGCAAAGTGATATTTGGAAGCCCTTAGAGGGCTGTGGTGAAAAAGGAAATATCCTCAGGTGAAATCTGGAAAGAAGCTTTCTGAGAAACTGCTTAGTGTTCTGTTAATTCATCTCACAGAGTTACATCTGTATTTCGTGGATCTCTTTGCTAGCCTTATTTCTGTGGAATCTGAGAACAGATATTTCGGATCCCATTGAAGTCTATAGGGCCAAAGGAAATATCTTCCGATAACAAAGAGAAAGAAGCTTTCTTAGAAACTTCTTTGTGTTCTGTGAAATCATCTCCCAGAGTTACAGCTTTCCCCTCAAGAAGCCTTTCGCTAAGACAGTTCTTGTGGAACTGGCAAAGTGATATTTGGAAGCCCATAGAGGGCTATGGTGAAAAAGGAAATATCCTCAGATGAAATCTGGAGAGAATCTTTCTGAGAAACTGCTTAGTGTTCTGTTAATTCATCTCACAGAATTACATCTGTATTTCGTGAATCTCTTTGCTAGCCTTATTTCTGTGGAATCTGAGAACAGATATTTCGGATCCCTTTGAAGACTATAGGGCCAAAGGAAATATCCTCCGATAACAAAGAGAAAGAAGCTTTCTGAGAAACTTCTTTGTGTTCTGTGAAATCATCTCCCAGAGTTACAGGTTTCCCCTCAAGAAGCCTTTCGCTAAGACACTTCTTGTGGAATTGGCAAAGTGATATTTGGAAGCCCATAGAGGGCTATGGTGAAAAAGGAAATATCCTCAGATGAAATCTGGAAAGAAGCTTTCTGAGAAACTGCTTAGTGTTCTGTTAATTCATCTCACAGAGTTACATCTGTATTTCGTGGATCTCTTTGCTAGCCTTATTTCTGTGGAATCTGAGAACAGGTATTTGAGATCCCTTTGAAGACTATAGGGACAAAGGAAATATCCTCCGATTACAAAGAGAAAGAATCTTTCTTAGAAACTTCTTTGTGTTCTGTGAAATCATCTCACAGAGTTACAGCTTTCCCCTCAAGAAGGCTTTCGCTAAGACAGTTCTTGTGGAATTGGCAAAGTGATATTTGGAAGCCCATAGAGGGCTATGGTGAAAAAGGAAATATCATCAGATGAAATCTGTAAAGAAGCTTTCTGAGAAACTGCTTAGTGTTCTGTTAATTCTTCTCACAGAGTTACATCTGTATTTCGTGGATCTCTTTGCTAGCCTTATTTCTGTGGAATCTGAGACCAGATAGTTCGGATCCCATTGAAGAGTATAGGGCCATAGGAAGTATCTTCCGATAACAAAGAGAAAGAAGCTTTCTGAGAAACTTCTTTGTGTTCTGTGAAATCATCTCACAGAGTTACAGCTTTCCCCTCCAGAAGCCTTTCGCTAAGACACTTCTTGTGGAATTGGCAAAGTGATATTTGGAAGCTCATAGAGGGCTATGGTGAAAAAGGAAATATACTCAGATGAAATCTGGAAAGAAGCTTTCTGAGAAACAGCTTACTGTTCTGTTAATTAATCTCACAGATTTAAATCTGTATTTCGTGGATATCTTTGCTAGCCTTATTTCTGTGTTATCTGAGAAAAGATATTTCGGATCCCTTTGAAGACTATAGGGCCAATGGAAATATCCTCCGATAACAAAGAGATAGAAGCTTTCTGAGAAACTTCTTTGTGTTCTGTGAAATCATCTCACCGAGTTACAGCTTTCCCCTCAAGAAGCCTTTCGCTAAGACAGTTCTTGTGGAATTGGCAAAGTGATATTTGGAAGCCCATAGAGGGCTATGGTGAAAAAGGAAATATCCTCAGATGAAATCTGGAAAGAAGCTTTCTGAGAAACTGCTTAGTGTTCTGTTAATTCATCTCCCAGAGTTACATCTGTATTTCGTGGATCTCTTTGCTAGCCTTATTTCTGTGGAATCTGAGACAGATACTTCGGATCCCTTTGAAGACTATAGGGCCAAAGGAAATATCCTCCGATAACAAAGAGAAAGAAGCTTTCTGAGAAACTTCTTTGTGTTCTGTGAAATCATCTCCCAGAGTTACAGCTTTCCCCTCAAGAAGCCTTTCGCTAAGACAGTTCTTGAGGAATTGGCAAAGTGATATTTGGAAGCCCATAGAGGGCTATGGTGAAAAAGGAAATATCCTCAGATGAAATCTGGAAGGAAGCTTTCTGAGAAACTGCTTAGTGTTCTGTTAATTCATCTCACAGAGTTACATCTGTATTTCGTGGATCTCTTTCCTAGCCTTATTTCTGTGGAATCTGAGAACAGATATTTCGGATCCCATTGAAGTCTATAGGGCCAAAGGAAATATCTTCCGATAACAAAGGGAAAGAAGCTTTCTGAGAAACTTCTTTGTGTTCTGTGAAATCATCTCCCAGAGTTACAGCTTTCCTCTCAAGACGCCTTTCGCTAAGACAGTTCTTGTGGAACTGGCAAAGTGATATATGGAAGCCCATAGAGGGCTATGGTGAAAAAGGAAATATCCTCAGATGAAATCTGGAAAGAAGCTTTCTGAGAAACTGCTTAGTGTTCTGTTAATTCATCTCACAGAGTTACATCTGTATTTCGTGGATCTCTTTCCTAGCCTTATTTCTGTGGAATCTGAGAACAGATATTTCGGATGCCATTGAAGTCTATAGGGCCAAAGGAAATATCTTCCGATAACAAAGAGAAAGAAGCTTTCTGAGAAACTTCTTTGTGTTCTGTGAAATCATCTCACAGAGTTACAGCTTTCATCTCAAGAAGCCTTTCGCTAAGACAGTTCTTGTGGAACTGGCAAAGTGATATTTGGAAGCCCATAGAGGGCTACGGTGAAAAAGGAAATATCCTCAGATGAAATCTGGAAAGAATCTTTCTGAGAAACTGCTTAGTGTTCTGTTAATTCATCTCACAGAGTTACATCTGTATTTCGTGGATCTCTTTGCTAGCCTTATTTCTGTGGAATCTGAGAACAGATATTTCGGATCCCTTTGAAGACTATAGGGCCAAAGGAAATATCCTCCGATAACAAAGAGAAAGAAGCTTTCTGAGAAACTTCTTTGTGTTCTGTGAAATCATCTCCCAGAGTTACAGGTTTCCCCTCAAGAAGCCTTTCGCTAAGACACTTCTTGTGGAATTGGCAAAGTGATATTTGGAAGCCCACAGAGGGCTAAGGTGAAAAAGGAAATATCCTCAGATGACATCTGGAAAGAAGCTTTCCGAGAAACTGCTTAGTGTTCTGTTAATTCATCTCACAGAGTTACATCTGTATTTCGTGGATCTCTTTGCTAGGCTTATTTCTGTGGAATCTGAGAACAGGTAATTCAGATCCCTTTGAAGACTATAGGGACAAAGGAAATATCCTCCGATTACAAAGAGAAAGAAGCTTTCTTAGAAACTTCTTTGTGTTCTGTGAAATCATCTCACAGAGTTACAGCTTTCCCCTCAAGAAGCCTTTCGCTAAGACAGTTCTTGTGGAATTGGCAAAGTGATATTTGGAAGCCCATAGAGGGCTATGGTGAAAAAGGAAATATCCTCAGATGAGAATTGGAAAGAAGCTTTCTGAGAAACTGCTTAGTGTTCTGTTAATTCATCTCACAGAGTTACATCTGTATTTCGTGGATCTCTTTTCTAGCCTTATTTCTGTGGAATCTGAGAACAGATATTTCGGATCCCATTGAAGTCTATAGGGCCAAAGGAAATATCTTCCGATAACAAAGGGAAAGAAGCTTTCTGAGAAACTTCTTTGTGTTCTGTGAAATCATCTCCCAGAGTTACAGCTTTCCTCTCAAGACGCCTTTCGCTAAGACAGTTCTTGTGGAACTGGCAAAGTGATATTTGGAAGCCCATAGAGGGCTATGGTGAAAAAGGAAATATCCTCAGATGAAATCTGGAAAGAATCTTTCTGAGAAACTGCTTAGTGTTCTGTTAATTCATCTCACAGAGTTACATCTGTATTTCGTGGATCTCTTTGCTAGCCTTATTTCTGTGGAATCAGAGAACAGATATTTCAGATCCCATTAAAGACTCTAGGGCCAAAGGAAATATCCTCCGATAACAAAGAGAAAGAAGCTTTCTGAGAAACTTCTTTGTGTTCTGTGAAATCATCTCACAGAGTTACAGCTTTCCCCTCAAGAAGCCTTTCGCTAAGACACTTCTTGTGGAATTGGCAAAGTGATATTTGTAAGCCCATAGAGGGCTATGGTGAAAAAGGAAATATCCTCAGATGAGATCTGGAAAGAAGCTTTCTGAGAAACTGCTTAGTGTTCTGTTAATTCATCTCACAGAGTTACATCTGTATTTCGTGGATATCTTTGCTAGCCTTATTTCTGTGGAATCTGAGGACAGATATTTCGAATCCCTTTGAAGACTATAGGGCCAAAGGAAATATCCTCCGGTAACAAAGAGAAAGAAGCTTTCTGAGAAACTTCTTTGTGTTCTGTGAAATCATCTCACAGAGTTACAGCTTTCCCCTCAAGAAGCCTTTCGCTAAGACACTTCTTGTGGAATTGGCAAAGTGATATTTGGAAGCCCATAGAGGACAATGGTGAAAAAGGAAATATCATCAGATGAAATCTGTAAAGAAGCTTTCTGAGAAACTGCTTAGTGTTCTGTTAATTCATCTCACAGAGTTACATCTGTATTTCGTGGATCTCTTTGCTAGCCTTATTTCTGTGGAATCTGAGAACAGATATTTCGGATCCCATTGAAGACTATAGGGCCAAAGGAAATATCTTCCGATAACACAGAGAAAGAAGCTTTCTGAGAAACTTCTTTGTGTTCTGTGAAAACATCTCACAGAGTTACAGCTTTCCCCTCAAGAAGCCTTTCGCTAAGACACTTCTTGAGAAATTGGCAAAGTGATATTTGGAAGCCCTTAGTGGGCTGTGGTGAAAAAGGAAATATCCTCAGGTGAAATCTGGAAAGAAGCTTTCTGAGAAACTGCTTAGTGTTCTGTTAATTCATCTCACAGAGTTACATCTGTATTTCGTGGATCTCTTTGCTAGCCTTATTTCTGTGGAATCTGAGAACAGATATTTCGGATCCCATTGAAGTCTATAGGGCCAAAGGAAATATCTTCCGATAACAAAGAGAAAGAAGCTTTCTTAGAAACTTCTTTGTGTTCTGTGAAATCATCTCCCAGAGTTACAGCTTTCCCCTCAAGAAGCCTTTCGCTAAGACAGTTCTTGTGGAACTGGCAAAGTGATATTTGGAAGCCCATAGAGGGCTATGGTGAAAAAGGAAATATCCTCAGATGAAATCTGGAGAGAATCTTTCTGAGAAACTGCTTAGTGTTCTGTTAATTCATCTCACAGAGTTACATCTGTATTTCGTGAATCTCTTTGCTAGCCTTATTTCTGTGGAATCTGAGAACAGATATTTCGGATCCCTTTGAAGACTATAGGGCCAAAGGAAATATCCTCCGATAACAAAGAGAAAGAAGCTTTCTGAGAAACTTCTTTGTGTTCTGTGAAATCATCTCCCAGAGTTACAGGTTTCCCCTCAAGAAGCCTTTCGCTAAGACACTTCTTGTGGAATTGGCAAAGTGATATTTGGAAGCCCATAGAGGGCTATGGTGAAAAAGGAAATATCCTCAGATGAAATCTGGAAAGAAGCTTTCTGAGAAACTGCTTAGTGTTCTGTTAATTCATCTCACAGAGTTACATCTGTATTTCGTGGATCTCTTTGCTAGCCTTATTTCTGTGGAATCTGAGAACAGGTATTTGAGATCCCTTTGAAGACTATAGGGACAAAGGAAATATCCTCCGATTACAAAGAGAAAGAATCTTTCTTAGAAACTTCTTTGTGTTCTGTGAAATCATCTCACAGAGTTACAGCTTTCCCCTCAAGAAGGCTTTCGCTAAGACAGTTCTTGTGGAATTGGCAAAGTGATATTTGGAAGCCCATAGAGGGCTATGGTGAAAAAGGAAATATCATCAGATGAAATCTGTAAAGAAGCTTTCTGAGAAACTGCTTAGTGTTCTGTTAATTCTTCTCACAGAGTTACATCTGTATTTCGTGGATCTCTTTGCTAGCCTTATTTCTGTGGAATCTGAGACCAGATAGTTCGGATCCCATTGAAGAGTATAGGGCCATAGGAAGTATCTTCCGATAACAAAGAGAAAGAAGCTTTCTGAGAAACTTCTTTGTGTTCTGTGAAATCATCTCACAGAGTTACAGCTTTCCCCTCCAGAAGCCTTTCGCTAAGACACTTCTTGTGGAATTGGCAAAGTGATATTTGGAAGCTCATAGAGGGCTATGGTGAAAAAGGAAATATACTCAGATGAAATCTGGAAAGAAGCTTTCTGAGAAACAGCTTACTGTTCTGTTAATTAATCTCACAGATTTAAATCTGTATTTCGTGGATATCTTTGCTAGCCTTATTTCTGTGTTATCTGAGAAAAGATATTTCGGATCCCTTTGAAGACTATAGGGCCAATGGAAATATCCTCCGATAACAAAGAGATAGAAGCTTTCTGAGAAACTTCTTTGTGTTCTGTGAAATCATCTCACCGAGTTACAGCTTTCCCCTCAAGAAGCCTTTCGCTAAGACAGTTCTTGTGGAATTGGCAAAGTGATATTTGGAAGCCCATAGAGGGCTATGGTGAAAAAGGAAATATCCTCAGATGAAATCTGGAAAGAAGCTTTCTGAGAAACTGCTTAGTGTTCTGTTAATTCATCTCCCAGAGTTACATCTGTATTTCGTGGATCTCTTTGCTAGCCTTATTTCTGTGGAATCTGAGACAGATACTTCGGATCCCTTTGAAGACTATAGGGCCAAAGGAAATATCCTCCGATAACAAAGAGAAAGAAGCTTTCTGAGAAACTTCTTTGTGTTCTGTGAAATCATCTCCCAGAGTTACAGCTTTCCCCTCAAGAAGCCTTTCGCTAAGACAGTTCTTGAGGAATTGGCAAAGTGATATTTGGAAGCCCATAGAGGGCTATGGTGAAAAAGGAAATATCCTCAGATGAAATCTGGAAGGAAGCTTTCTGAGAAACTGCTTAGTGTTCTGTTAATTCATCTCACAGAGTTACATCTGTATTTCGTGGATCTCTTTCCTAGCCTTATTTCTGTGGAATCTGAGAACAGATATTTCGGATCCCATTGAAGTCTATAGGGCCAAAGGAAATATCTTCCGATAACAAAGGGAAAGAAGCTTTCTGAGAAACTTCTTTGTGTTCTGTGAAATCATCTCCCAGAGTTACAGCTTTCCTCTCAAGACGCCTTTCGCTAAGACAGTTCTTGTGGAACTGGCAAAGTGATATACGGAAGCCCATAGAGGGCTATGGTGAAAAAGGAAATATCCTCAGATGAAATCTGGAAAGAATCTTTCTGAGAAACTGCTTAGTGTTCTGTTAATTCATCTCACAGAGTTACATCTGTATTTCGTGGATCTCTTTGCTAGCCTTATTTCTGTGGAATCTGAGAACAGGTATTTCAGATCCCATTAAAGACTATAGGGCCAAAGGAAATATCCTCCGATAACAAAGAGAAAGAAGCTTTCTGAGAAACTTCTTTGTGTTCTGTGAAATCATCTCACAGAGTTACAGCTTTCCCCTCAAGAAGCCTTTCGCTAAGACACTTCTTGTGGAATTGGCAAAGTGATATTTTTAAGCCCATAGAGGGCTATGGTGAAAAAGGAAATATCCTCAGATGAGATCTGGAAAGAAGCTTTCTGAGAAACTGCTTAGTGTTCTGTTAATTCATCTCACAGAGTTACATCTGTATTTCGTGGATATCTTTGCTAGCCTTATTTCTGTAGAATCTGAGGACAGATATTTCGAATCCCTTTGAAGACTATAGGGCCAAAGGAAATATCCTCCGGTAACACAGAGAAAGAAGCTTTCTGAGAAACTTCTTTGTGTTCTGTGAAATCATCTCACAGAGTTACACTTTCCCCTCAAGAAGCCTTTCGCTAAGACACTTCTTGTGGAATTTGCAAAGTGATATTTGGAAGCCCATAGAGGACAATGGTGAAAAAGGAAATATCATCAGATGAAATCTGTAAAGAAGCTTTCTGAGAAACTGCTTAGTGTTCTGTAAATTCATCTCACAGAGTTACATCTGTATTTCGTGGATCACTTTGCTCGCCTTATTTCTGTGGAATCTGAGAACAGATATTTCGGATCCCTTTGAAGACTATAGGGCCAAAGGAAATATCCTCCGATAACAAAGAGAAAGAAGCTTTCTGAGAAACTTCTTTGTGTTCTGTGAAATCATCTCACAGAGTTACAGCTTTCCCTTCAAGAAGCCTTTCGCTAAGACTCTTCTTGTGGAATTGGCAAAGTGATATTTGGAAGCCCATAGAGGGCTATGGTGAAAAAGGAAATATCCTCAGATGAAATCTGGAAAGAAGCTTTCTGAGAAACTGCTTAGTGTTCTGTTAATTCATCTCACAGAGTTACATCTGTATTTCGTGGATCTCTTTGCTAGCCTTATTTCTGTGGAATCTGAGGACAGATATTTCGAATCCCTTTGAAGACTATAGGGCCAAAGGAAATATCCTCCGGTAACAAAGAGAAAGAAGCTTTCTGAGAAACTTCTTTGTGTTCTGTGAAATCATCTCACAGAGTTACAGCTTTCCCCTCAAGAAGCCTTTCGCTAAGACACTTCTTGTGGAATTGGCAAAGTGATATTTGGAAGCCCATAGAGGACAATGGTGAAAAAGGAAATATCATCAGATGAAATCTGTAAAGAAGCTTTCTGAGAAACTGCTTAGTGTTCTGTTAATTCATCTCACAGAGTTACATCTGTATTTCGTGGATCTCTTTGCTAGCCTTATTTCTGTGGAATCTGAGAACAGATATTTCGGATCCCATTGAAGACTATAGGGCCAAAGGAAATATCTTCCGATAACACAGAGAAAGAAGCTTTCTGAGAAACTTCTTTGTGTTCTGTGAAAACATCTCACAGAGTTACAGCTTTCCCCTCAAGAAGCCTTTCGCTAAGACACTTCTTGAGAAATTGGCAAAGTGATATTTGGAAGCCCTTAGAGGGCTGTGGTGAAAAAGGAAATATCCTCAGGTGAAATCTGGAAAGAAGCTTTCTGAGAAACTGCTTAGTGTTCTGTTAATTCATCTCACAGAGTTACATCTGTATTTCGTGGATCTCTTTGCTAGCCTTATTTCTGTGGAATCTGAGAACAGATATTTCGGATCCCATTGAAGTCTATAGGGCCAAAGGAAATATCTTCCGATAACAAAGAGAAAGAAGCTTTCTTAGAAACTTCTTTGTGTTCTGTGAAATCATCTCCCAGAGTTACAGCTTTCCCCTCAAGAAGCCTTTCGCTAAGACAGTTCTTGTGGAACTGGCAAAGTGATATTTGGAAGCCCATAGAGGGCTATGGTGAAAAAGGAAATATCCTCAGATGAAATCTGGAGAGAATCTTTCTGAGAAACTGCTTAGTGTTCTGTTAATTCATCTCACAGAGTTACATCTGTATTTCGTGAATCTCTTTGCTAGCCTTATTTCTGTGGAATCTGAGAACAGATATTTCGGATCCCTTTGAAGACTATAGGGCCAAAGGAAATATCCTCCGATAACAAAGAGAAAGAAGCTTTCTGAGAAACTTCTTTGTGTTCTGTGAAATCATCTCCCAGAGTTACAGGTTTCCCCTCAAGAAGCCTTTCGCTAAGACACTTCTTGTGGAATTGGCAAAGTGATATTTGGAAGCCCATAGAGGGCTATGGTGAAAAAGGAAATATCCTCAGATGAAATCTGGAAAGAAGCTTTCTGAGAAACTGCTTAGTGTTCTGTTAATTCATCTCACAGAGTTACATCTGTATTTCGTGGATCTCTTTGCTAGCCTTATTTCTGTGGAATCTGAGAACAGGTATTTGAGATCCCTTTGAAGACTATAGGGACAAAGGAAATATCCTCCGATTACAAAGAGAAAGAATCTTTCTTAGAAACTTCTTTGTGTTCTGTGAAATCATCTCACAGAGTTACAGCTTTCCCCTCAAGAAGGCTTTCGCTAAGACAGTTCTTGTGGAATTGGCAAAGTGATATTTGGAAGCCCATAGAGGGCTATGGTGAAAAAGGAAATATCATCAGATGAAATCTGTAAAGAAGCTTTCTGAGAAACTGCTTAGTGTTCTGTTAATTCTTCTCACAGAGTTACATCTGTATTTCGTGGATCTCTTTGCTAGCCTTATTTCTGTGGAATCTGAGACCAGATAGTTCGGATCCCATTGAAGAGTATAGGGCCATAGGAAGTATCTTCCGATAACAAAGAGAAAGAAGCTTTCTGAGAAACTTCTTTGTGTTCTGTGAAATCATCTCACAGAGTTACAGCTTTCCCCTCCAGAAGCCTTTCGCTAAGACACTTCTTGTGGAATTGGCAAAGTGATATTTGGAAGCTCATAGAGGGCTATGGTGAAAAAGGAAATATACTCAGATGAAATCTGGAAAGAAGCTTTCTGAGAAACAGCTTACTGTTCTGTTAATTAATCTCACAGATTTAAATCTGTATTTCGTGGATATCTTTGCTAGCCTTATTTCTGTGTTATCTGAGAAAAGATATTTCGGATCCCTTTGAAGACTATAGGGCCAATGGAAATATCCTCCGATAACAAAGAGATAGAAGCTTTCTGAGAAACTTCTTTGTGTTCTGTGAAATCATCTCACCGAGTTACAGCTTTCCCCTCAAGAAGCCTTTCGCTAAGACAGTTCTTGTGGAATTGGCAAAGTGATATTTGGAAGCCCATAGAGGGCTATGGTGAAAAAGGAAATATCCTCAGATGAAATCTGGAAAGAAGCTTTCTGAGAAACTGCTTAGTGTTCTGTTAATTCATCTCCCAGAGTTACATCTGTATTTCGTGGATCTCTTTGCTAGCCTTATTTCTGTGGAATCTGAGACAGATACTTCGGATCCCTTTGAAGACTATAGGGCCAAAGGAAATATCCTCCGATAACAAAGAGAAAGAAGCTTTCTGAGAAACTTCTTTGTGTTCTGTGAAATCATCTCCCAGAGTTACAGCTTTCCCCTCAAGAAGCCTTTCGCTAAGACAGTTCTTGAGGAATTGGCAAAGTGATATTTGGAAGCCCATAGAGGGCTATGGTGAAAAAGGAAATATCCTCAGATGAAATCTGGAAGGAAGCTTTCTGAGAAACTGCTTAGTGTTCTGTTAATTCATCTCACAGAGTTACATCTGTATTTCGTGGATCTCTTTCCTAGCCTTATTTCTGTGGAATCTGAGAACAGATATTTCGGATCCCATTGAAGTCTATAGGGCCAAAGGAAATATCTTCCGATAACAAAGGGAAAGAAGCTTTCTGAGAAACTTCTTTGTGTTCTGTGAAATCATCTCCCAGAGTTACAGCTTTCCTCTCAAGACGCCTTTCGCTAAGACAGTTCTTGTGGAACTGGCAAAGTGATATATGGAAGCCCATAGAGGGCTATGGTGAAAAAGGAAATATCCTCAGATGAAATCTGGAAAGAATCTTTCTGAGAAACTGCTTAGTGTTCTGTTAATTCATCTCACAGAGTTACATCTGTATTTCGTGGATCTCTTTGCTAGCCTTATTTCTGTGGAATCTGAGAACAGGTATTTCAGATCCCATTAAAGACTATAGGGCCAAAGGAAATATCCTCCGATAACAAAGAGAAAGAAGCTTTCTGAGAAACTTCTTTGTGTTCTGTGAAATCATCTCACAGAGTTACAGCTTTCCCCTCAAGAAGCCTTTCGCTAAGACACTTCTTGTGGAATTGGCAAAGTGATATTTTTAAGCCCATAGAGGGCTATGGTGAAAAAGGAAATATCCTCAGATGAGATCTGGAAAGAAGCTTTCTGAGAAACTGCTTAGTGTTCTGTTAATTCATCTCACAGAGTTACATCTGTATTTCGTGGATATCTTTGCTAGCCTTATTTCTGTAGAATCTGAGGACAGATATTTCGAATCCCTTTGAAGACTATAGGGCCAAAGGAAATATCCTCCGGTAACACAGAGAAAGAAGCTTTCTGAGAAACTTCTTTGTGTTCTGTGAAATCATCTCACAGAGTTACACTTTCCCCTCAAGAAGCCTTTCGCTAAGACACTTCTTGTGGAATTTGCAAAGTGATATTTGGAAGCCCATAGAGGACAATGGTGAAAAAGGAAATATCATCAGATGAAATCTGTAAAGAAGCTTTCTGAGAAACTGCTTAGTGTTCTGTAAATTCATCTCACAGAGTTACATCTGTATTTCGTGGATCACTTTGCTCGCCTTATTTCTGTGGAATCTGAGAACAGATATTTCGGATCCCTTTGAAGACTATAGGGCCAAAGGAAATATCCTCCGATAACAAAGAGAAAGAAGCTTTCTGAGAAACTTCTTTGTGTTCTGTGAAATCATCTCACAGAGTTACAGCTTTCCCTTCAAGAAGCCTTTCGCTAAGACTCTTCTTGTGGAATTGGCAAAGTGATATTTGGAAGCCCATAGAGGGCTATGGTGAAAAAGGAAATATCCTCAGATGAAATCTGGAAAGAAGCTTTCTGAGAAACTGCTTAGTGTTCTGTTAATTCATCTCACAGAGTTACATCTGTATTTCGTGGATCTCTTTGCTAGCCTTATTTCTGTGGAATCTGAGAACAGATATTTCGGATCCCTTTGAAGACTATAGGGCCAAAGGAAATATCCTCCGATAACAAAGAGAAAGAAGCTTTCTGAGAAACTTCTTTGTGTTCTGTGAAATCATCTCACAGAGTTACAGCTTTCCCCTCAAGAAGCCTTTCGCTAAGACACTTCTTGAGAAATTGGCAAAGTGATATTTGGAAGCCCATAGAGGGCTGGGGTGAAAAAGGTAATATCCTCAGGTGAAATCTGGAAAGAAGCTTTCTGAGAAACTGCTTAGTGTTCTGTTAATTCATCTCACAGAGTTACATCTGTATTTCGTGGATCTCTTTGCTAGGCTTATTTCTGTGGAATCTGAGAACAGGTATTTCAGATCCCTTTGAAGACTATAGGGACAAAGGAAATATCCTCCGATTACAAAGAGAAAGAAGCTTTCTTAGAAACTTCTTTGTGTTCTCTGAAATCATCTCACAGAGTTACAGCTTTCCCCTCAAGAAGCCTTTCGCTAAGACAGTTCTTGTGGAATTGGCAAAGTGATATTTGGAAGCTCATAGAGGGCTATGGTGAAAAAGGAAATATACTCAGATGAAATCTGGAAAGAAGCTTTCTGAGAAACTGCTTACTGTTCTGTTAATTAATCTCACAGATTTAAATCTGTATTTCGTGGATATCTTTGCTAGCCTTATTTCTGTGTTATCTGAGAAGAGATATTTCGGATCCCTTTGAAGACTATAGGGCCAATGGAAATATCCTCCGATAACAAAGAGATAGAAGCTTTCTGAGAAACTTCTTTGTGTTCTGTGAAATCATCTCACCGAGTTACAGCTTTCCCCTCAAGAAGCCTTTCGCTAAGACAGTTCTTGTGGAATTGGCAAAGTGATATTTGGAAGCCCATAGAGGGCTATGGTGAAAAAGGAAATATCCTCAGATGAAAATTGGAAAGAAGCTTTCTGAGAAACTGCTTAGTGTTCTGTTAATTCATCTCACAGAGTTACATCTGTATTTTGTGGTTCTCTTTGCTAGCCTTATTTCTGTGGAATCTGAGAACAGATATTTCAGATCCCTTTGAAGACTATAGTGCCAAAGGAAATATCCTCCGATAACAAAGAGAAAGAAGCTTTCTGAGAAAATTCTTTGTGTTCTGTGAAATCATCACAGAGAGTTACAGCTTTCCCTTCAAGAAGCCTTTCGCATAGACGGTTCTTGTGGAATTGGCAAAGTGATATTTGGAAGCCCATAGAGGGCTATGGTGAAAAAGGAAATATCCTCAGATGAGATCTGGAAAGAAGCTTTCTGAGAAACTGCTTAGTGTTCTGTCAATTCATCTCACAGAGTTACATCTGTATTTCGTGGATATCTTTGCTAGCCTTATTTCTGTGGAATCTGAGGACAGATATTTCGAATCCCTTTGAAGACTATAGGGCCAAAGGAAATATCCTCCGATAACAAAGAGAAAGAAGCATTCTGAGAAACTTCTTTGTGTTCTGTGAAATCATCTCACAGAGTTACAGCTTTCCCCTCAAGAAGCCTTTCGCTAAGACACTTCTTGTGGAATTGGCAAAGTGATATTTGGAAGCCCTTAGAGGACAATGGTGAAAAAGGAAATATCATCAGATGAAATCTGGAAAGAAGCTTTCTGAGAAACTGCTTAGTGTTCTGTTAATTCATCTCACAGAGTTACATCTGTATTTCGTGGATCTCTTTCCTAGCCTTATTTCTGTGGAATCTGAGAACAGATATTTCGGATGCCATTGAAGTCTATAGGGCCAAAGGAAATATCTTCCGATAACAAAGAGAAAGAAGCTTTCTGAGAAACTTCTTTGTGTTCTGTGAAATCATCTCACAGAGTTACAGCTTTCATCTCAAGAAGCCTTTCGCTAAGACAGTTCTTGTGGAACTGGCAAAGTGATATTTGGAAGCCCATAGAGGGCTATGGTGAAAAAGGAAATATCCTCAGATGAAATCTGGAAAGAATCTTTCTGAGAAACTGCTTAGTGTTCTGTTAATTCATCTCACAGAGTTACATCTGTATTTCGTGGATCTCTTTGCTAGCCTTATTTCTGTGGAATCTGAGAACAGATATTTCGGATCCCTTTGAAGACTATAGGGCCAAAGGAAATATCCTCCGATAACAAAGAGAAAGAAGCTTTCTGAGAAACTTCTTTGTGTTCTGTGAAATCATCTCCCAGAGTTACAGGTTTCCCCTCAAGAAGCCTTTCGCTAAGACACTTCTTGTGGAATTGGCAAAGTGATATTTGGAAGCCCATAGAGGGCTAAGGTGAAAAAGGAAATATCCTCAGATGACATCTGGAAAGAAGCTTTCCGAGAAACTGCTTAGTGTTCTGTTAATTCATCTCACAGAGTTACATCTGTATTTCGTGGATCTCTTTGCTAGGCTTATTTCTGTGGAATCTGAGAACAGGTAATTCAGATCCCTTTGAAGACTATAGGGACAAAGGAAATATCCTCCGATTACAAAGAGAAAGAAGCTTTCTTAGAAACTTCTTTGTGTTCTGTGAAATCATCTCACAGAGTTACAGCTTTCCCCTCAAGAAGCCTTTCGCTAAGACAGTTCTTGTGGAATTGGCAAAGTGATATTTGGAAGCCCATAGAGGGCTATGGTGAAAAAGGAAATATCCTCAGATGAGAATTGGAAAGAAGCTTTCTGAGAAACTGCTTAGTGTTCTGTTAATTCATCTCACAGAGTTACATCTGTATTTCGTGGATCTCTTTTCTAGCCTTATTTCTGTGGAATCTGAGAACAGATATTTCGGATCCCATTGAAGTCTATAGGGCCAAAGGAAATATCTTCCGATAACAAAGGGAAAGAAGCTTTCTGAGAAACTTCTTTGTGTTCTGTGAAATCATCTCCCAGAGTTACAGCTTTCCTCTCAAGACGCCTTTCGCTAAGACAGTTCTTGTGGAACTGGCAAAGTGATATTTGGAAGCCCATAGAGGGCTATGGTGAAAAAGGAAATATCCTCAGATGAAATCTGGAAAGAATCTTTCTGAGAAACTGCTTAGTGTTCTGTTAATTCATCTCACAGAGTTACATCTGTATTTCGTGGATCTCTTTGCTAGCCTTATTTCTGTGGAATCAGAGAACAGATATTTCAGATCCCATTAAAGACTCTAGGGCCAAAGGAAATATCCTCCGATAACAAAGAGAAAGAAGCTTTCTGAGAAACTTCTTTGTGTTCTGTGAAATCATCTCACAGAGTTACAGCTTTCCCCTCAAGAAGCCTTTCGCTAAGACACTTCTTGTGGAATTGGCAAAGTGATATTTGTAAGCCCATAGAGGGCTATGGTGAAAAAGGAAATATCCTCAGATGAGATCTGGAAAGAAGCTTTCTGAGAAACTGCTTAGTGTTCTGTTAATTCATCTCACAGAGTTACATCTGTATTTCGTGGATATCTTTGCTAGCCTTATTTCTGTGGAATCTGAGGACAGATATTTCGAATCCCTTTGAAGACTATAGGGCCAAAGGAAATATCCTCCGGTAACAAAGAGAAAGAAGCTTTCTGAGAAACTTCTTTGTGTTCTGTGAAATCATCTCACAGAGTTACAGCTTTCCCCTCAAGAAGCCTTTCGCTAAGACACTTCTTGTGGAATTGGCAAAGTGATATTTGGAAGCCCATAGAGGACAATGGTGAAAAAGGAAATATCATCAGATGAAATCTGTAAAGAAGCTTTCTGAGAAACTGCTTAGTGTTCTGTTAATTCATCTCACAGAGTTACATCTGTATTTCGTGGATCTCTTTGCTAGCCTTATTTCTGTGGAATCTGAGAACAGATATTTCGGATCCCATTGAAGACTATAGGGCCAAAGGAAATATCTTCCGATAACACAGAGAAAGAAGCTTTCTGAGAAACTTCTTTGTGTTCTGTGAAAACATCTCACAGAGTTACAGCTTTCCCCTCAAGAAGCCTTTCGCTAAGACACTTCTTGAGAAATTGGCAAAGTGATATTTGGAAGCCCTTAGAGGGCTGTGGTGAAAAAGGAAATATCCTCAGGTGAAATCTGGAAAGAAGCTTTCTGAGAAACTGCTTAGTGTTCTGTTAATTCATCTCACAGAGTTACATCTGTATTTCGTGGATCTCTTTGCTAGCCTTATTTCTGTGGAATCTGAGAACAGATATTTCGGATCCCTTTGAAGACTATAGGGCCAAAGGAAATATCCTCCGATAACAAAGAGAAAGAAGCTTTCTGAGAAACTTCTTTGTGTTCTGTGAAATCATCTCCCAGAGTTACAGCTTTCCTCTCAAGACGCCTTTCGCTAAGACAGTTCTTGTGGAACTGGCAAAGTGATATTTGGAAGCCCATAGAGGGCTATGGTGAAAAAGGAAATATCCTCAGATGAAATCTGGAAAGAATCTTTCTGAGAAACTGCTTAGTGTTCTGTTAATTCATCTCACAGAGTTACATCTGTATTTCGTGGATCTCTTTGCTAGCCTTATTTCTGTGGAATCAGAGAACAGATATTTCAGATCCCATTAAAGACTCTAGGGCCAAAGGAAATATCCTCCGATAACAAAGAGAAAGAAGCTTTCTGAGAAACTTCTTTGTGTTCTGTGAAATCATCTCACAGAGTTACAGCTTTCCCCTCAAGAAGCCTTTCGCTAAGACACTTCTTGTGGAATTGGCAAAGTGATATTTGTAAGCCCATAGAGGGTTATGGTGAAAAAGGAAATATCCTCAGATGAGATCTGGAAAGAAGCTTTCTGAGAAACTGCTTAGTGTTCTGTTAATTCATCTCACAGAGTACATCTGTATTTCGTGGATATCTTTGCTAGCCTTATTTCTGTGGAATCTGAGGACAGATATTTCGAATCCCTTTGAAGACTATAGGGCCAAAGGAAATATCCTCCGGTAACAAAGAGAAAGAAGCTTTCTGAGAAACTTCTTTGTGTTCTGTGAAATCATCTCACAGAGTTACAGCTTTCCCCTCAAGAAGCCTTTCGCTAAGACACTTCTTGTGGAATTGGCAAAGTGATATTTGGAAGCCCATAGAGGACAATGGTGAAAAAGGAAATATCATCAGATGAAATCTGTAAAGAAGCTTTCTGAGAAACTGCTTAGTGTTCTGTTAATTCATCTCACAGAGTTACATCTGTATTTCGTGGATCTCTTTGCTAGCCTTATTTCTGTGGAATCTGAGAACAGATATTTCGGATCCCATTGAAGACTATAGGGCCAAAGGAAATATCTTCCGATAACACAGAGAAAGAAGCTTTCTGAGAAACTTCTTTGTGTTCTGTGAAAACATCTCACAGAGTTACAGCTTTCCCCTCAAGAAGCCTTTCGCTAAGACACTTCTTGAGAAATTGGCAAAGTGATATTTGGAAGCCCTTAGAGGGCTGTGGTGAAAAAGGAAATATCCTCAGGTGAAATCTGGAAAGAAGCTTTCTGAGAAACTGCTTAGTGTTCTGTTAATTCATCTCACAGAGTTACATCTGTATTTCGTGGATCTCTTTGCTAGCCTTATTTCTGTGGAATCTGAGAACAGATATTTCGGATCCCTTTGAAGACTATAGGGCCAAAGGAAATATCCTCCGATAACAAAGAGAAAGAAGCTTTCTGAGAAACTTCTTTGTGTTCTGTGAAATCATCTCACAGAGTTACAGCTTTCCTTCAAGAAGCCTTTCGCTAAGACTCTTCTTGTGGAATTGGCAAAGTGATATTTGGAAGCCCATAGAGGGCTACGGTGAAAAAGGAAATATCCTCAGATGAAATCTGGAAAGAAGCTTTCTGAGAAACTGCTTAGTGTTCTGTTAATTCATCTCACAGAGTTACATCTGTATTTCGTGGATATATTTGCTAGCCTTATTTCTGCGGAATCTGAGAACAGATATTTCGGATCCCTTTGAAGACTATAGGGCCAAAGGAAATATCCTCCGATAACAAAGAGAAAGAAGCTTTCTGAGAAACATCTTTGTGTTCTGTGAAATCATCTCCCAGAGTTACAGCTTTCCCCTCAAGAAGCCTTTCGCTAACACAGTTCTTGTGGAATTGGCAAAGTGATATTTGGAAGCCCATAGAGGGCTATGGTGAAAAAGGAAATATCCTCAGATGAAATCTGGAAAGAAGCTTTCTGAGAAACTGCTTAGTATTCTGTTAATTCATCTCACAGGGTTACATCTGTATTTCGTGGATCTCTTTCCTAGCCTTATTTCTGTGGAATCTGAGAACAGATATTTCGGATCCCATTGAAGTCTATAGGGCCAAAAGAAATATCTTCCGATAACAAAGAGAAAGAAGCTTTCTGAGAAACTTCTTTGTGTTCTGTGAAATCATCTCCAGGAGTTACAGCTTTCATCTCAAGAAGCCTTTCGCTAAGACAGTTCTTGTGGAACTGGCAAAGTGATATTTGGAAGCCCATAGAGGGCTATGGTGAAAAAGGAAATATCCTCAGATGAAATCTGGAAAGAATCTTTCTGAGAAACTGCTTAGTGTTCTGTTAATTCATCTCACAGAGTTACATCTGTATTTCGTGGATCTCTTTGCTAGCCTTATTTCTGTGGAATCTGAGAACAGATATTTCGGATCCCTTTGAAGACTATAGGGCCAAAGGAAATATCCTCCGATAACAAAGAGAAAGAAGCTTTCTGAGAAACTTCTTTGTGTTCTGTGAAATCATCTCCCAGAGTTACAGGTTTCCCCTCAAGAAGCCTTTCGCTAAGACACTTCTTGTGGAATTGGCAAAGTGATATTTGGAAGCCCATAGAGGGCTACGGTGAAAAAGGAAATATCCTCAGATGAAATCTGGAAAGAAGCTTTCTGAGAAACTGCTTAGTGTTCTGTTAATTCATCTCACAGAGTTACATCTGTATTTCGTGGATCTCTTTGCTAGCCTTATTTCTGTGGAATCTGAGAACAGGTATTTGAGATCCCTTTGAAGACTATAGGGACAAAGGATATATCCACCGATTACAAAGAGAAAGAATCTTTCTTAGAAACTTCTTTGTGTTCTGTGAAATCATCTCACAGAGTTACAGCTTTCCCCTCAAGAATGCTTTCGCTAAGACAGTTCTTGTGGAATTGGCAAAGTGATATTTGGAAGCCCATAGAGGACAATGGTGAAAAAGGAAATATCATCAGATGAAATCTGTAAAGAAGCTTTCTGAGAAACTGCTTAGTGTTCTGTTAATTCATCTCACAGAGTTACATCTGTATTTCGTGGATCTCTTTACTAGCCTTATTTCTGTGGAATCTGAGAACAGATATTTCGGATCCCATTGAAGAGTATAGGGCCATAGGAAGTATCTTCCGATAACAAAGAGAAAGAAGCTTTCTGATAAACTTCTTTGTGTTCTGTGAAATCATCTCACAGAGTTACAGCTTTTCCCTCCAGAAGCCTTTCGCTAAGACACTTCTTGAGAAATTGGCAAAGTGATATTTGGAAGCCCATAGAGGTCTGTGGTGAAAAAGGAAATACCCTCAGGTGAAATCTGGAAAGAAGCTTTCTGAGAAACTGCTTAGTGTTCTGTTAATTCATCTCACAGAGTTACATCTGTATTTCGTGGATATCTTTGCTAGCCTTATTTCTGTGGAATCTGAGAACACATATTTCGGATCCCTTTGAAGACTATAGGGCCAAAGGAAATATCCTCCGATAAAAAAGAGAAAGAAGCTTTCTGAGAAACTTCTTTGTGTTCTGTGAAATCATCTCACAGAGATACAGCTTTGCCTTCAAGAAGCCTTTCGCTAAGACACTTCTTGTGGAATTGGCAAAGTGATATTTGGAAGCCCATAGAGGGCTATGGTGAAAAAGGAAATAACCTCAGATGAAATCTGGAAAGAAGCTTTCTGAAAAACTGCTTAGTGTTCTGTTAATTCATCTCACAGAGTTACATCTGTATTTCGTGGTTATCTTTGCTAGCCTTATTTCTGCGGAATCTGAGAACAGATATTTCGGATCCCTTTGAAGACTATAGGGCCAATGGAAATATCCTCCGATAACAAAGAGAAAGAAGCTTTCTGAGAAACTTCTTTGTGTTCTGTGAAATCATCTCCCAGAGTTACAGCTCTCCCCTCAAGAAGTCTTTCGCTAAGACAGTTCTTGTGGAATTGGCAAAGTGATATTTGGAAGCCCATAGAGGGCTATGGTGAAAAAGGAAATATCCTCAGATGAAATCTGGAAAGAAGCTTTCTGAGAAACTGCTTAGTGTTCTGTTAATTCATCTCACAGAGTTACATCTGTATTTCGTGGATCACTTTGCTAGCCTTATTTCTGTGGAATCGAGAACAGATATTTCGGATCCCATTGAAGACTATAGGGCCAAAGGAAATATCTTCTGATAACAAAGAGAAAGAAGCTTTCTGAGAAACTTCTTTGTGTTCTGTGAAATCATCTCACAGAGTTACTGCTTTCCCCTCAAGAAGCCTTTCGCTAAGACACTTCTTGTGGAATTGGCAAAGTGATATTTGGAAGCCCATAGAGGGCTACGGTGAAAAAGGAAATATCCTCAGATGAAATCTGGAAAGAAGCTTTCTGAGAAACTGCTTAGTGTTCTGTTAATTCATCTCACAGAGTTACATCTGTATTTCGTGGATCTCTTTCCTAGGCTTATTTCTGTGGAATCTGAGAACAGGTATTTCAGATCCCTTTGAAGACTATAGGGCCAAAGGAAATATCCTCCGATTACAAAGAGAAAGAAGCTTTCTTAGAAACTTCTTTGTGTTCTGTGAAATCATCTCACAGAGTTACAGCTTTCCCCTCAAGAAGTCTTTCGCTAAGACAGATCTTGTGGAATTGGCAAAGTGATATTTGGAAGCCCATAGAGGGCTATCGTGAAAAAGGAAATATCCTCAGATGAAATCTGGAAAGAAGCTTTCTGAGAAACTGCTTAGTGTTCTGTTAATTCATCTCACAGAGTTACATCTGTATTTCGTGGATATCTTTGCTAGCCTTATTTCTGTGGAATCTGAGAACAGATATTTCGGATCCCTTTGAAGACTATAGGGCCAAAGGAAATATCCTCCGATAACAAAGAGAAAGAAGCTTTCTGAGAAACTTCTTTGTGTTCTGTGAAATCATCTCACAGAGTTACAGCTTTCCCCTCAAGAAGGCTTTCGCTAAGACAGTTCTTGTGGAATTGGCAAAGTGATATTTGGAAGCCCATAGAGGACAATGGTGAAAAAGGAAATATCATCAGATGAAATCTGTAAAGAAGCTTTCTGAGAAACTGCTTAGTGTTCTGTTAATTCATCTCACAGAGTTACATCTGTATTTCGTGGATCTCTTTACTAGCCTTATTTCTGTGGAATCTGAGAACAGATATTTCGGATCCCATTGAAGAGTATAGGGCCATAGGAAGTATCTTCCGATAACAAAGAGAAAGAAGCTTTCTGATAAACTTCTTTGTGTTCTGTGAAATCATCTCACAGAGTTACAGCTTTCCCCTCAGAAGCCTTTCGCTAAGACACTTCTTGAGAAATTGGCAAAGTGATATTTGGAAGCCCATAGAGGGCTGTGGGGAAAAAGGAAATATCCTCAGGTGAAATCTGGAAAGAAGCTTTCTGAGAAACTGCTTAGTGTTCTGTTAATTCATCTCACAGAGTTACATCTGTATTTCGTGGATATCTTTGCTAGCCTTATTTCTGTGGAATCTGAGAACACATATTTCGGATCCCTTTGAAGACTATAGGGCCAAAGGAAATATCCTCCGATAACAAAGAGAAAGAAGCTTTCTGAGAAAGTTCTTTGTGTTCTGTGAAATCATCTCACAGAGATACAGCTTTGCCTTCAAGAAGCCTTTCGCTAAGACACTTCTTGTGGAATTGGCAAAGTGATATTTGGAAGCCCATAGAGGGCTATGGTGAAAAAGGAAATAACCTCAGATGAAATCTGGAAAGAAGCTTTCTGAAAAACTGCTTAGTGTTCTGTTAATTCATCTCACAGAGTTACATCTGTATTTCGTGGTTATCTTTGCTAGCCTTATTTCTGCGGAATCTGAGAAAAGATATTTCGGATCCCTTTGAAGACTATAGGGCCAAAGGAAATATCCTCCGATAACAAAGAGAAAGAAGCTTTCTGAGAAACTTCTTTGTGTTCTGTGAAATCATCTCCCAGAGTTACAGCTCTCCCCTCAAGAAGTCTTTCGCTAAGACAGTTCTTGTGGAATTGGCAAAGTGATATTTGGAAGCCCATAGAGGGCTATGGTGAAAAAGGAAATATCCTCAGATGAAATCTGGAAAGAAGCTTTCTGAGAAACTGCTTAGTGTTCTGTTAATTCATCTCACAGAGTTACATCTGTATTTCGTGGATCACTTTGCTAGCCTTATTTCTGTGGAATCGAGAACAGATATTTCGGATCCCATTGAAGACTATAGGGCCAAAGGAAATATCTTCTGATAACAAAGAGAAAGAAGCTTTCTGAGAAACTTCTTTGTGTTCTGTGAAATCATCTCACAGAGTTACTGCTTTCCCCTCAAGAAGCCTTTCGCTAAGACACTTCTTGTGGAATTGGCAAAGTGATATTTGGAAGCCCATAGAGGGCTAAGGTGAAAAAGGAAATATCCTCAGATGAAATCTGGAAAGAAGCTTTCTGAGAAACTGCTTAGTGTTCTGTTAATTCATCTCACAGAGTTACATCTGTATTTCGTGGATCTCTTTCCTAGGCTTATTTCTGTGGAATCTGAGAACAGGTATTTCAGATCCCTTTGAAGACTATAGGGACAAAGGAAATATCCTCCGATTACAAAGAGAAAGAAGCTTTCTTAGAAACTTATTTGTGTTCTGTGAAATCATCTCACAGAGTTACAGCTTTCCCCTCAAGAAGCCTTTCGCTAAGACAGATCTTGTGGAATTGGCAAAGCGATATTTGGAAGCCCATAGAGGGCTATCGTGAAAAAGGAAATATCCTCAGATGAAATCTGGAAAGAAGCTTTCTGAGAAACTGCTTAGTGTTCTGTTAATTCATCTCACAGAGTTACATCTGTATTTCGTGGATATCTTTGCTAGCCTTATTTCTGTGGAATCTGAGAACAGATATTTTGGATCCCATTGAAGACTATAGGGCCAAAGGAAATATCTTCCGATAACGAAGAGAAAGAAGCTTTCTGAGAAACTTCTTTGTGTTCTGTGAAATCATCTCACAGAGTTACAGCTTTCCCCTCAAGAAGCCTTTCGCTAAGACACTTCTTGAGAAAATGGCAAAGTGATATTTGGAATCCCATAGAGGGCTATCGTGAAAAAGGAAATATCCTCAGATGAAATCTGGAAAGAAACTTTCTGAGAAACTGCTTAGTGTTCTGTTAATTCATCTCACAGAGTTACATCTGTATTTCGTGGATATCTTTGCTAGCCTTATTTCTGTGGAATCTGAGAACAGATATTTCGGATCCCTTTGAAGACTATAGGGCCAAAGGAAATATCCTCCGATAACAAAGAGAAAGAAGCTTTCTGAGAAACTTCTTTGTGTTCTGTGAAATCATCTCACAGAGTTACAGCTTTCCCTTCAAGAAGCCTTTCGCTAAGACACTTCTTGTGGAATTGGCAAAGTGATATTTGGAAGCCCATAGAGGGCTATGGTGAAAAAGGAAATATCCTCAGATGAAATCTGGAAAGAAGCTTTCTGAGAAACTGCTTAGTGTTCTGTTAATTCATCTCACAGAGTTACATCTGTATTTCGTGGATATCTTTGCTAGCCTTATTTCTGCGGAATCTGAGAAAAGATATTTCGGATCCCTTTGAAGACTATAGGGCCAAAGGAAATATCCTCCGATAACAAAGAGAAAGAAGCTTTCTGAGAAACTTCTTTCTGTTCTGTGAAATCATCTCCCAGAGTTACAGCTTTCCCCTCAAGTAGCGTTTCGCTAAGACAGTTCTTGTGGAATTGGCAAAGTGATATTTGGAAGCCCATAGAGGGAAATGGTGAAAAAGGAAATATCCTAAGATGAAATCTGGAAAGAAGCTTTCTGAGAAACTGCTTAGTGTTCTGTTAATTCATCTCACAGAGTTTCATCTGTATTTCGTGGATCTCTTTCCTAGCCTTATTTCTTTGGAATCTGAGAACAGATATTTCGGATCCCTTTGAAGTCTATAGGGCCAAAGGAAATATCTTCCGATAACAAAGAGAGAGAAGCTTTCTGAGAAACTTCTTTGTGTTCTGTGAAATCATCTTCCAGAGTTACAGCTTTCCTCTCAAGAAGCCTTTCGCTAAGACAGTTCTTGTGGAACAGGCAAAGTGATATTTGGAAGCCCATAGAGGGCTATGGTGAAAAAGGAAATATCCTCAGATGAAATCTGGAAAGAAGCTTTCTGAGAAACTGCTTAGTGTTCTGTTAATTCATCTCACAGAGTTACATCTGTATTTCGTGGATATCTTTGCTAGCCTTATTTCTGCGGAATCTGAGAACAGATATTTCGGATCCCTTTGAAGACTATAGGGCCAAAGGAAATATCCTCCGATAACAAAGAGAAAGAAGCTGTCTGAGAAACTTCTTTGTGATCTGTGAAATCATCTCCCAGAGTTACACCTTTCCCCTCAAGAAGCCTTTCGCTAAGACAGTTCTTGTGGAATTGGCAAAGTGATATTTGGAAGCCCATAGAGGGCTATGGTGAAAAAGGAAATATCCTAAGATGAAATCTGGAAAGAAGCTTTCTGAGAAAATGCTTAGTGTTCTGTTAATTCATCTCACAGAGTTACATCTGTATTTCGTGGATCTCTTTCCTAGCCTTATTTCTTTGGAATCTGAGAACAGATATTTCGGATCCCATTGAAGTCTATAGGGCCAAAGGAAATATCTTCCGATAACAAACAGAAAGAAGCTTTCTGAGAAACTTCTTTGTGTTCTGTGAAATCATCTCCCAGAGTTACAGCTTTCCTCTCAAGAAGCCTTTCGCTAAGACAGTTCTTGTGGAATTGGCAAAGTGATATTTGGAAGCCCATAGAGGGCTATGGTGAAAAAGGAAATATCCTCAGATGAAATCTGGAAAGAATCTTTCTGAGAAACTGCTTAGTGTTCTGTTAATTCATCTCACAGAGTTACATCTGTATTTCGTGGATCTCTTTGCTAGCCTTATTTCTGTGGAATCTGAGAACAGATATTTCGGATCCCTTTGAAGACTATAGGGCCAAAGGAAATATCCTCCGATAACAAAGAGAAAGAAGCTTTCTTAGAAACTTCTTTGTGTTCTGTGAAATCATCTCCCAGAGTTACAGCTTTCCCCTCAAGAAGCCTTTCGCTAAGACAGTTCTTGTGGAATTGGCAAAGTGATATTTGGAAGCCCATAGAGGACAATGGTGAAAAAGGAAATATCATCAGATGAAATCTGTAAAGAAGCTTTCTGAGAAACTGCTTAGTGTTCTGTTAATTCATCTCACAGAGTTACATCTGTATTTCGTGGATCTCTTTGCTAGCCTTATTTCTGTGGAATCTGAGAACAGATATTTCGGATCCCTTTGAAGACTATAGGGCCAAAGGAAATATCCTCCGATAACAAAGAGAAAGAAGCTTTCTGAGAAACTTCTTTGTGTTCTGTGAAATCATCTCACAGAGTTAGAGCTTTCCCTTCAAGAAGCCTTTCGCTAAGACACTTCTTGTGGAATTGGCAAAGTGATATTTGGAAGCCCATAGAGGGCTATGGTGAAAAAGGAAATATCCTCAGATGAAATCTGGAAAGAAGCTTCTGGAAAAACTGCTTAGTGTTCTGTTAATTCATCTCACAGAGTTACATCTGTATTTCGTGGATATCTTTGCTAGCCTTATTTCTGCGGAATCTGAGAACAGATATTTCGGATCCCTTTGAAGACTATAGGGCCAAAGGATATATCCTCCGATAACAAAGAGAAAGAAGCTTTCTGAGAAACTTCGTTGTGTTCTGTGAAATCATCTCCCAGAGTTACAGCTTTCCCCTCAAGAAGCCTTTCGCTAAGACAGTTCTTGTGGAATTGGCAAAGTGATATTTGGAAGCCCATAGAGGGCTATGGTGAAAAAGGAAATATCCTCAGATGAAATCTGGAAAGAAGCTTTCTGAGAAACTGCTTAGTGTTCTGTTAATTCATCTCACAGAGTTACATCTGTATTTCGTGGATCTCTTTGCTAGCCTTATTTCTGTGGAATCTGAGAACAGATAGTTCGGATCGCTTTGAAGACTATAGGGCCAAAGGAAATATCTTCCGATAACAAAGAGAAAGAAGCTTTCTGAGAAATTTCTTTGTGTTCTGTGAAATCATCTCACAGAGTTACAGCTTTCCCCTCAAGAAGCCTTTCGCTAAGACACTTCTTGTGGAATTGGCAAAGTGATATTTGGAAGCTCATAGAGGGCTATGGTGAAAAAGGAAATATACTCAGATGAAATCTGGAAAGAAGCTTTCTGAGAAACTGCTTACTGTTCTGTTAATTAATCTCACAGATTTAAATCTGTATTTCGTGGATATCTTTGCTAGCCTTATTTCTGTGGAATCTGAGAAAAGATATTTCGGATCCCTTTGAAGACTATAGGGCCAATGGAAATATCCTCCGATAACAAAGAGATAGAAGCTTTCTGAGAAACTTCTTTGTGTTCTGTGAAATCATCTCACCGAGTTACAGCTTTCCCCTCAAGAAGCCTTTCGCTAAGACAGTTCTTGTGGAATTGGCAAAGTGATATTTGGAAGCCCATAGAGGGCTATGGTGAAAAAGGAAATATCCTCAGATGAAATCTGGAAAGAAGCTTTCTGAGAAACTGCTTAGTGTTCTGTTAATTCATCTCCCAGAGTTACATCTGTATTTCGTGGATCTCTTTGCTAGCCTTATTTCTGTGGAATCTGAGACAGATACTTCGGATCCCTTTGAAGACTATAGGGCCAAAGGAAATATCTTCCGATAACACAGAGAAAGAAGCTTTCTGAGAAACTTCTTTGTGTTCTGTGAAATCATCTCACAGAGTTACTGCTTTCCCCTCAAGAAGCCTTTCGCTAAGACACTTCTTGTGGAATTGGCAAAGTGATATTTGGAAGCCCATAGAGGGCTAAGGTGAAAAAGGAAATATCCTCAGATGAAATCTGGAAAGAAGCTTTCTGAGAAACTGCTTAGTGTTCTGTTAATTCATCTCACAGAGTTACATCTGTATTTCGTGGATCTCTTTCCTAGGCTTATTTCTGTGGAATCTGAGAACAGGTATTTCAGATCCCTTTGAAGACTATAGGGACAAAGGAAATATCCTCCGATTACAAAGAGAAAGAAGCTTTCTTAGAAACTTATTTGTGTTCTGTGAAATCATCTCACAGAGTTACAGCTTTCCCCTCCAGAAGCCTTTCGCTAAGACAGATCTTGTGGTATTGGCAAAGCGATATTTGGAAGCCCATAGAGGGCTATCGTGAAAAAGGAAATATCCTCAGATGAAATCTGGAAAGAAGCTTTCTGAGAAACTGCTTAGTGTTCTGTTAATTCATCTCACAGAGTTACATCTGTATTTCGTGGATATCTTTGCTAGCCGTATTTCTGTGGAATCTGAGAACAGATATTTTGGATCCCATTGAAGACTATAGGGCCAAAGGAAATATCTTCCGATAACGAAGAGAAAGAAGCTTTCTGAGAAACTTCTTTGTGTTCTGTGAAATCATCTCACAGAGTTACAGCTTTCCCCTCAAGAAGCCTTTCGCTAAGACACTTCTTGAGAAAATGGCAAAGTGATATTTGGAATCCCATAGAGGGCTATCGTGAAAAAGGAAATATCCTCAGATGAAATCTGGAAAGAAGCTTTCTGAGAAACTGCTTAGTGTTCTGTTAATTCATCTCACAGAGTTACATCTGTATTTCGTGGATATCTTTGCTAGCCTTATTTCTGTGGAATCTGAGAACAGATATTTCGGATCCCTTTGAAGACTATAGGGCCAAAGGAAATATCCTCCGATAACAAAGAGAAAGAAGCTTTCTGAGAAACTTCTTTGTGTTCTGTGAAATCATCTCACAGAGTTACAGCTTTCCCTTCAAGAAGCCTTTCGCTAAGACACTTCTTGTGGAATTGGCAAAGTGATATTTGGAAGCCCATAGAGGGCTATGGTGAAAAAGGAAATATCCTCAGATGAAATCTGGAAAGAAGCTTTCTGAGAAACTGCTTAGTGTTCTGTTAATTCATCTCACAGAGTTACATCTGTATTTCGTGGATATCTTTGCTAGCCTTATTTCTGCGGAATCTGAGAAAAGATATTTCGGATCCCTTTGAAGACTATAGGGCCAAAGGAAATATCCTCCGATAACAAAGAGAAAGAAGCTTTCTGAGAAACTTCTTTCTGTTCTGTGAAATCATCTCCCAGAGTTACAGCTTTCCCCTCAAGTAGCGTTTCGCTAAGACAGTTCTTGTGGAATTGGCAAAGTGATATTTGGAAGCCCATAGAGGGAAATGGTGAAAAAGGAAATATCCTAAGATGAAATCTGGAAAGAAGCTTTCTGAGAAACTGCTTAGTGTTCTGTTAATTCATCTCACAGAGTTTCATCTGTATTTCGTGGATCTCTTTCCTAGCCTTATTTCTTTGGAATCTGAGAACAGATATTTCGGATCCCTTTGAAGTCTATAGGGCCAAAGGAAATATCTTCCGATAACAAAGAGAGAGAAGCTTTCTGAGAAACTTCTTTGTGTTCTGTGAAATCATCTTCCAGAGTTACAGCTTTCCTCTCAAGAAGCCTTTCGCTAAGACAGTTCTTGTGGAACAGGCAAAGTGATATTTGGAAGCCCATAGAGGGCTATGGTGAAAAAGGAAATATCCTCAGATGAAATCTGGAAAGAAGCTTTCTGAGAAACTGCTTAGTGTTCTGTTAATTCATCTCACAGAGTTACATCTGTATTTCGTGGATATCTTTGCTAGCCTTATTTCTGCGGAATCTGAGAACAGATATTTCGGATCCCTTTGAAGACTATAGGGCCAAAGGAAATATCCTCCGATAACAAAGAGAAAGAAGCTGTCTGAGAAACTTCTTTGTGATCTGTGAAATCATCTCCCAGAGTTACACCTTTCCCCTCAAGAAGCCTTTCGCTAAGACAGTTCTTGTGGAATTGGCAAAGTGATATTTGGAAGCCCATAGAGGGCTATGGTGAAAAAGGAAATATCCTAAGATGAAATCTGGAAAGAAGCTTTCTGAGAAAATGCTTAGTGTTCTGTTAATTCATCTCACAGAGTTACATCTGTATTTCGTGGATCTCTTTCCTAGCCTTATTTCTTTGGAATCTGAGAACAGATATTTCGGATCCCATTGAAGTCTATAGGGCCAAAGGAAATATCTTCCGATAACAAACAGAAAGAAGCTTTCTGAGAAACTTCTTTGTGTTCTGTGAAATCATCTCCCAGAGTTACAGCTTTCCTCTCAAGAAGCCTTTCGCTAAGACAGTTCTTGTGGAATTGGCAAAGTGATATTTGGAAGCCCATAGAGGGCTATGGTGAAAAAGGAAATATCCTCAGATGAAATCTGGAAAGAATCTTTCTGAGAAACTGCTTAGTGTTCTGTTAATTCATCTCACAGAGTTACATCTGTATTTCGTGGATCTCTTTGCTAGCCTTATTTCTGTGGAATCTGAGAACAGATATTTCGGATCCCTTTGAAGACTATAGGGCCAAAGGAAATATCCTCCGATAACAAAGAGAAAGAAGCTTTCTTAGAAACTTCTTTGTGTTCTGTGAAATCATCTCCCAGAGTTACAGCTTTCCCCTCAAGAAGCCTTTCGCTAAGACAGTTCTTGTGGAATTGGCAAAGTGATATTTGGAAGCCCATAGAGGACAATGGTGAAAAAGGAAATATCATCAGATGAAATCTGTAAAGAAGCTTTCTGAGAAACTGCTTAGTGTTCTGTTAATTCATCTCACAGAGTTACATCTGTATTTCGTGGATCTCTTTGCTAGCCTTATTTCTGTGGAATCTGAGAACAGATATTTCGGATCCCTTTGAAGACTATAGGGCCAAAGGAAATATCCTCCGATAACAAAGAGAAAGAAGCTTTCTGAGAAACTTCTTTGTGTTCTGTGAAATCATCTCACAGAGTTAGAGCTTTCCCTTCAAGAAGCCTTTCGCTAAGACACTTCTTGTGGAATTGGCAAAGTGATATTTGGAAGCCCATAGAGGGCTATGGTGAAAAAGGAAATATCCTCAGATGAAATCTGGAAAGAAGCTTCTGGAAAAACTGCTTAGTGTTCTGTTAATTCATCTCACAGAGTTACATCTGTATTTCGTGGATATCTTTGCTAGCCTTATTTCTGCGGAATCTGAGAACAGATATTTCGGATCCCTTTGAAGACTATAGGGCCAAAGGATATATCCTCCGATAACAAAGAGAAAGAAGCTTTCTGAGAAACTTCGTTGTGTTCTGTGAAATCATCTCCCAGAGTTACAGCTTTCCCCTCAAGAAGCCTTTCGCTAAGACAGTTCTTGTGGAATTGGCAAAGTGATATTTGGAAGCCCATAGAGGGCTATGGTGAAAAAGGAAATATCCTCAGATGAAATCTGGAAAGAAGCTTTCTGAGAAACTGCTTAGTGTTCTGTTAATTCATCTCACAGAGTTACATCTGTATTTCGTGGATCTCTTTGCTAGCCTTATTTCTGTGGAATCTGAGAACAGATAGTTCGGATCGCTTTGAAGACTATAGGGCCAAAGGAAATATCTTCCGATAACAAAGAGAAAGAAGCTTTCTGAGAAATTTCTTTGTGTTCTGTGAAATCATCTCACAGAGTTACAGCTTTCCCCTCAAGAAGCCTTTCGCTAAGACACTTCTTGTGGAATTGGCAAAGTGATATTTGGAAGCTCATAGAGGGCTATGGTGAAAAAGGAAATATACTCAGATGAAATCTGGAAAGAAGCTTTCTGAGAAACTGCTTACTGTTCTGTTAATTAATCTCACAGATTTAAATCTGTATTTCGTGGATATCTTTGCTAGCCTTATTTCTGTGGAATCTGAGAAAAGATATTTCGGATCCCTTTGAAGACTATAGGGCCAATGGAAATATCCTCCGATAACAAAGAGATAGAAGCTTTCTGAGAAACTTCTTTGTGTTCTGTGAAATCATCTCACCGAGTTACAGCTTTCCCCTCAAGAAGCCTTTCGCTAAGACAGTTCTTGTGGAATTGGCAAAGTGATATTTGGAAGCCCATAGAGGGCTATGGTGAAAAAGGAAATATCCTCAGATGAAATCTGGAAAGAAGCTTTCTGAGAAACTGCTTAGTGTTCTGTTAATTCATCTCCCAGAGTTACATCTGTATTTCGTGGATCTCTTTGCTAGCCTTATTTCTGTGGAATCTGAGACAGATACTTCGGATCCCTTTGAAGACTATAGGGCCAAAGGAAATATCCTCCGATAACAAAGAGAAAGAAGCTTTCTGAGAAACTTCTTTGTGTTCTGTGAAATCATCTCCCAGAGTTACAGCTTTCCCCTCAAGAAGCCTTTCGCTAAGACAGTTCTTGAGGAATTGGCAAAGTGATATTTGGAAGCCCATAGAGGGCTATGGTGAAAAAGGAAATATCCTCAGATGAAATCTGGAAGGAAGCTTTCTGAGAAACTGCTTAGTGTTCTGTTAATTCATCTCACAGAGTTACATCTGTATTTCGTGGATCTCTTTCCTAGCCTTATTTCTGTGGAATCTGAGAACAGATATTTCGGATCCCTTTGAAGTCTATAGGGCCAAAGGAAATATCTTCCGATAACAAAGGGAAAGAAGCTTTCTGAGAAACTTCTTTGTGTTCTGTGAAATCATCTCCCAGAGTTACAGCTTTCCTCTCAAGACGCCTTTCGCTAAGACAGTTCATGTGGATCTGGCAAAGTGATATTTGGAAGCCCATAGAGGGCTATGGTGAAAAAGGAAATATCCTCAGATGAAATCTGGAAAGAATCTTTCTGAGAAACTGCTTAGTATTCTGTTAATTCATCTCACAGAGTTACATCTGTATTTCGTGGATCTCTTTGCTAGCCTTATTTCTGTGGAATCTGAGAACAGATATTTCGGATCCCTTTGAAGACTATAGGGCCAAAGTAAATATCCTCCGATAACAAAGAGAAAGAAGCTTTCTGAGAAACTTCTTTGTGTTCTGTGAAATCATCTCACAGAGTTACAGCTTTCCCCTCAAGAAGCCTTTCGCTAAGACACTTCTTGTGGAATTGGCAAAGTGATATTTTTAAGCCCATAGAGGGCTATGGTGAAAAAGGAAATATCCTCAGATGAGATCTGGAAAGAAGCTTTCTGAGAAACTGCTTAGTGTTCTGTTAATTCATCTCACAGAGTTACATCTGTATTTCGTGGATATCTTTGCTAGCCTTATTTCTGTGGAATCTGAGGACAGATATTTCGAATCCCTTTGAAGACTATAGGGCCAAAGGAAATATCCTCCGGTAACAAAGAGAGAGAAGCTTTCTGAGAAACTTCTTTGTGTTCTGTGAAATCATCTGACAGAGTTACAGCTTTCCCCTCAAGAAGCCTTTCGCTAAGACACTTCTTGTGGAATTGGCAAAGTGATATTTGGAAGTCCATAGAGGACAATGGTGAAAAAGGAAATATCATCAGATGAAATCTGTAAAGAAGCTTTCTGAGAAACTGCTTAGTGTTCTGTTAATTCATCTCACAGAGTTACATCTGTATTTCGTGGATCTCTTTGCTAGCCTTATTTCTGTGGAATCTGAGAACAGATATTTCGGATCCCATTGAAGACTATAGGGCCAAAGGAAATATCTTCCGATAACACAGAGAAAGAAGCTTTCTGAGAAACTTCTTTGTGTTCTGTGAAATCATCTCACAGAGTTACAGCTTTCCCCTCAAGAAGCCTTTCGCTAAGACACTTCTTGAAAAATTGGCAAAGTGATATTTGGAAGCCCTTCGAGGGCTGTGGTGAAAAAGGAAATATCCTCAGGTGAAATCTGGAAAGAAGCTTTCTTTGAAACTGCTTAGTGTTCTGTTAATTCATCTCACAGAGTTACATCTGTATTTCGTGGATCTCTTTGCTAGCCTTATTTCTGTGGAATCTGAGAACAGATATTTCGGATCCCTTTGAAGACTATAGGGCCAAAGGAAATATCCTCCGATAACAAAGAGAAAGAAGCTTTCTGAGAAACTTCTTTGTGTTCTGTGAAATCATCTCACAGAGTTACAGCTTTCCCTTCAAGAAGCCTTTCGCTAAGACTCTTCTTGTGGAATTGGCAAAGTGATATTTGGAAGCCCATAGAGGGCTATGGTGAAAAAGGAAATATCATCAGATGAAATCTGGAAAGAAGCTTTCTGAGAAACTGCTTAGTGTTCTGTTAATTCATCTCACAGAGTTACATCTGTATTTCGTGGATCTCTTTGCTAGCCTTATTTCTGCGGAATCTGAGAACAGGTATTTGAGATCCCTTTGAAGACTATAGGGACAAAGGAAATATCCTCCGATTACAAAGAGAAAGAATCTTTCTTAGAAATTTCTTTGTGTTCTGTGAAATCATCTCACAGAGTTACAGCTTTCCCCTCAAGAAGCCTTTCGCTAAGACAGTTCGTGTGGAATTGGCAAAGTGATATTTGGAAGCCCATAGAGGACAATGGTGAAAAAGGAAATATCATCAGATGAAATCTGTAAAGAAGCTTTCTGAGAAACTGCTTAGTGTTCTGTTAATTCATCTCACAGAGTTACATCTGTATTTCGTGGATCTCTTTGCTAGCCTTATTTCTGTGGAATCTGAGAACAGATATTTCGGATCCCATTGAAGAGTATAGGGCCATAGGAAATATCTTCCGATAACAAAGAGAAAGAAGCTTTCTGAGAAACTTCTTTGTGTTCTGTGAAATCATCTCACAGAGTTACAGCTTTCCCCTCAAGAAGCCTTTCGCTAAGACACTTCTTGAGAAATTGGCAAAGTGATATTTGGAAGCCCATAGAGGGCTGGGGTGAAAAAGGAAATATCCTCAGATGAAATCTGGAAAGAAGCTTTCTGAGAAACTGCTTACTGTTCTGTTAATTCATCTCACAGAGTTACATCTGTATTTCGTGGATATCTTTGCTAGCCTTATTTCTGCGGAATCTCAGAACAGATATTTCGGATCCCTTTGAAGAGTATAGGGCCAATGGAAATATCCTCCGATAACAAAGAGAAAGAAGCTTTCTGAGAAACTTCTTTCTGTTCTGTGAAATCATCTCACAGAGTTACAGCTTTCCCCTCAAGAAGCCTTTCGCTAAGACAGTTCTTGTGGAATTGGCAAAGTGATATTTGGAAGCCCATAGAGGGCTATGGTGAAAAAGGAAATATCCTCAGATGAAAATTGGAAAGAAGCTTTCTGAGAAACTGCTTAGTGTTCTGTTAATTCATCTCACAGAGTTACATCTGTATTTCGTGGATCTCTTTGCTAGCCTTATTTCTGTGGAATCTGAGAACAGATATTTTGGATCCCACTGAAGACTATAGGGCCAAAGGAAATATCTTCCAATAACAAAGAGAAAGAAGCTTTCTGAGAAACTTCTTTGTGTTCTGTGAAATCATCTCACAGAGTTACAGCTTTCCCCTCAAGAAGCCTTTCGCTAAGACACTTCTTGAGAAATTGGCAAAGTGATATTTGGAAGCCCATAGAGGGCTATCGTGAAAAAGGAAATATCCTCAGATGAAATCTGGAAAGAAGCTTTCTGAGAAACTGCTTAGTGTTCTGTTAATTCATCTCACAGAGTTACATCTGTATTTCGTGGATATCTTTGCTAGCCTTATTTCTTTGGAATCTGAGAACAGATATTTCGGATCCCTTTGAAGTCTATAGGGCCAAAGGAAATACCTTCCGATAACAAAGAGAAAGAAGCTTTCTGAGAAACTTCTTTGTGTTCTGTGAAATCATCTCCCAGAGTTACAGCTTTCCTCTCAAGTAGCCTTTCGCTAAGACAGTTCTTGTGGAACAGGCAAAGTGATATTTGGAAGCCCATAGAGGGCCATGGTGAAAAAGGAAATATCCTCAGATGAAATCTGGAAAGAAGCTTTCTGACAAACTGCTTAGTGTTCTGTTAATTCATCTCACAGAGTTACATCTGTATTTCGTGGATCTCTTTGCTAGCCTTATTTCTGTGGAATCTGAGAACAGATATTTCTGATCCCCTTGAAGACTATAGGGCCAAAATAAATATCCTCCGATAACAAAGAGAAAGAAGCTTTCTGAGAAACTTCTTTGTGTTCTGTGAAATCATCTCACAGAGTTACAGCTTTCCCCTCAAGAAGCCTTTCGCTAAGACAGTTCTTGTGGAATTGGCAAAGTGATATTTGGAAGCCCACAGAGGGCTATGGTGAAAAAGGAAATATCCTCAGATGAAATCTGGAAAGAAGCTTTCTGAGGAACTGCTTAGTGTTCTGTTAATTCATCTCACAGAGTTACATCTGTATTTCGTGGATCTCTTTGCTAGCCTTATTTCTGTGGAATCTGAGAACAGGTATTTCAGATCCCTTTGAAGACTATAGGGACGATGGAAATATCCTCCGATTACAAAGAGAAAGAAGCTTTCTTAGAAACTTCTTTGTGTTCTGTGAAATCATCTCCCAGAGTTACAGCTTTCCCCTCAAGAAGCCTTTCGCTAAGACAGTTCTTGTGGAATTGGCAAAGTGATATTTGGAAGCCCATAGAGGGCTATGGTGAAAAAGGAAATATCCTCAGATGAAATCTGGAAAGAAGCTTTCTGGAAAAACTGCTTAGTGTTCTGTTAATTCATCTCACAGAGTTACATCTGTATTTCGTGGATATCTTTGCTAGCCTTATTTCTGCGGAATCTGAGAACAGATATTTCGGATCCCTTTGAAGACTATAGGGCCAAAGGATATATCCTCCGATAACAAAGAGAAAGAAGCTTTCTGAGAGACTTCGTTGTGTTCTGTGAAATCATCTCCCAGAGTTACAGCTTTCCCCTCAAGAAGCCTTTCGCTAAGACAGTTCTTGTGGAATTGGCAAAGTGATATTTGGAAGCCCATAGAGGGCTATGGTGAAAAAGGAAATATCCTCAGATGAAATCTGGAAAGAAGCTTTCTGAGAAACTGCTTAGTGTTCTGTTAATTCATCTCACAGAGTTACATCTGTATTTCGTGGATCTGTTTGCTAGCCTTATTTCTGTGGAATCTGAGAACAGATAGTTCGGATCGCTTTGAAGACTATAGGGCCAAAGGAAATATCTTCCGATAACAAAGAGAAAGAAGCTTTCTGAGAAATTTCTTTGTGTTCTGTGAAATCATCTCACAGAGTTACAGGTTTCCCCTCAAGAAGCCTTTCGCTAAGACACTTCTTGTGGAATTGGCAAAGTGATATTTGGAAGCCCATAGAGGGCTATGGTGAAAAAGGAAATATCCTCAGATGAAATCTGGAGAGAAGCTTTCTGAGAAACTGCTTAGTGTTCTGTTAATTCATCTCACAGAGTTACATCTGTATTTCGTGGATCTCTTTGCTAGCCTTATTTCTGTGGAATCTGAGAACAGATATTTCGGATCCCATTGAAGAGTATAGGGCCATAGGAAATATCTTCCGATAACAAAGAGAAAGAAGCTTTCTGAGAAACTTCTTTGTGTTCTGTGAAATCATCTCACAGAGTTACAGCTTTCCCCTCAAGAAGCCTTTCGCTAAGACACTTCTTGAGAAATTGGCAAAGTGATATTTGGAAGCCCATAGAGGGCTGGGGTGAAAAAGGAAATATCCTCAGGTGAAATCTGGAAAGAAGCTTTCTGAGAAACTGCTTAGTGTTCTGTTAATTCATCTCACAGAGTTACATCTGTATTTCGTGGATATCTTTGCTAGCCTTATTTCTTTGGAATCTGAGAACAGATATTTCGGATCCCTTTGAAGTCTATAGGGCCAAAGGAAATACCTTCCGATAACAAAGAGAAAGAAGCTTTCTGAGAAACTTCTTTGTGTTCTGTGAAATCATCTCCCAGAGTTACAGCTTTCCTCTCAAGAAGCCTTTCGCTAAGACAGTTCTTGTGGAACAGGCAAAGTGATATTTGGAAGCCCATAGAGGGCTATGGTGAAAAAGGAAATATCCTCAGATGAAATCTGGAAAGAAGCTTTCTGAGAAACTGCTTAGTGTTCTGTTAATTCATCTCACAGAGTTACATCTGTATTTCGTGGATCTCTTTGCTAGCCTTATTTCTGTGGAATCTGAGAACAGATATTTCTGATCCCTTTGAAGACTATAGGGCCAAAATAAATATCCTCCGATAACAAAGAGAAAGAAGCTTTCTGAGAAACTACTTTGTTTTCTGTGAAATCATCTCACAGAGTTACAGCTTTCCCCTCAAGAAGCCTTTCGCTAAGACAGTTCTTGTGGAATTGGCAAAGTGATATTTGGAAGCCCACAGAGGGCTATGGTGAAAAAGGAAATATCCTCAGATGAAATCTGGAAAGAAGCTTTCTGAGAAACTGCTTAGTGTTCTGTTAATTCATCTCACAGAGTTACATCTGTATTTCGTGGATCTCTTTGCTAGCCTTATTTCTGTGGAATCTGAGAAAAGGTATTTCAGATCCCTTTGAAGACTATAGGGACGATGGAAATATCCTCCGATTACAAAGAGAAAGAAGCTTTCTTAGAAACTTCTTTGTGTTCTGTGAAATCATCTCCCAGAGTTACAGCTTTCCCCTCAAGAAGCCTTTCGCTAAGACAGTTCTTGTGGAATTGGCAAAGTGATATTTGGAAGCCCATAGAGGACAATGGTGAAAAAGGAAATATCATCAGATGAAATCTGTAAAGAAGCTTTCTGAGAAACTGCTTAGTGTTCTGTTAATTCATCTCACAGAGTTACATCTGTATTTCGTGGATCTCTTTGCTAGCCTTATTTCTGTGGAATCTGAGAACAGATATTTCGGATCCCTTTGAAGACTATAGGGCCAAAGGAAATATCCTCCGATAACAAAGAGAAAGAAGCTTTCTGAGAAACTTCTTTGTGTTCTGTGAAATCATCTCACAGAGTTAGAGCTTTCCCTTCAAGAAGCCTTTCGCTAAGACACTTCTTGTGGAATTGGCAAAGTGATATTTGGAAGCCCATAGAGGGCTATGGTGAAAAAGGAAATATCCTCAGATGAAATCTGGAAAGAAGCTTTCTGGAAAAACTGCTTAGTGTTCTGTTAATTCATCTCACAGAGTTACATCTGTATTTCGTGGATATCTTTGCTAGCCTTATTTCTGCGGAATCTGAGAACAGATATTTCGGATCCCTTTGAAGACTATAGGGCCAAAGGATATATCCTCCGATAACAAAGAGAAAGAAGCTTTCTGAGAGACTTCGTTGTGTTCTGTGAAATCATCTCCCAGAGTTACAGCTTTCCCCTCAAGAAGCCTTTCACTAAGACAGTTCTTGTGGAATTGGCAAAGTGATATTTGGAAGCCCATAGAGGGCTATGGTGAAAAAGGAAATATCCTCAGATGAAATCTGGAAAGAAGCTTTCTGAGAAACTGCTTAGTGTTCTGTTAATTCATCTCACAGAGTTACATCTGTATTTCGTGGATCTCTTTGCTAGCCTTATTTCTGTGGAATCTGAGAACAGATAGTTCGGATCGCTTTGAAGACTATAGGGCCAAAGGAAATATCTTCCGATAAGAAAGAGAAAGCAGCTTTCTGAGAAATTTCTTTGTGTTCTGTGAAATCATCTCACAGAGTTACAGCTTTCCCCTCAAGAAGCCTTTCGCTAAGACACTTCTTGTGGAATTGGCAAAGTGATATTTGGAAGCCCATAGAGGGCTATGGTGAAAAAGGAAATATACTCAGATGAAATCTGGAAAGAAGCTTTCTGAGAAACTGCTTACTGTTCTGTTAATTAATCTCACAGATTTAAATCTGTATTTCTTGGATATCTTTGCTAGCCTTATATCTGTGGAATCTGAGAAAAGATATTTCGGATCCCTTTGAAGACTATAGGGCCAATGGAAATATCCTCCGATAACAAACAGATAGAAGCTTTCTGAGAAACTTCTTTGTGTTCTGTGAAACCATCTCACCGAGTTACAGCTTTCCCCTCAAGAAGCCTTTCGCTAAGACAGTTCTTGTGGAATTGGCAAAGTGATATTTGGAAGCCCATAGAGGGCTATGGTGAAAAAGGAAATATCCTCAGATGAAATCTGGAAGGAAGCTTTCTGAGAAACTGCTTAGTGTTCTGTTAATTCATCTCCCAGAGCTACATCTGTATTTCGTGGATCTCTTTGCTAGCCTTATTTCTGTGGAATCTGAGACAGATACTTCGGATCCCTTTGAAGACTATAGGGCCAAAGGAAATATCCTCCGATAACAAAGAGAAAGAAGCTTTCTGAGAAACTTCTTTGTGTTCTGTGAAATCATCTCCCAGAGTTACAGCTTTCCCGTCAAGAAGCCTTTCGCTAAGACAGTTCTTGAGGAATTGGCAAAGTGATATTTGGAAGCCCATAGAGGGCTATGGTGAAAAAGGAAATATCCTCAGATGAAATCTGGAAAGAAGCTTTCTGAGAAACTGCTTAGTGTTCTGTTAATTCATCTCACAGAGTTACATTTGTATTTCGTGGATCTCTTTGCTAGCCTTATTTCTGTGGAATCTGAGAACAGATATTTCGGATCCCATTGAAGAGTATAGGGCCATAGGAAATATCTTCCGATAACAAAGAGAAAGAAGCTTTCTGAGAAACTTCTTTGTGTTCTGTGAAATCATCTCACAGAGTTACAGCTTTCCCCTCAAGAAGCCTTTCGCTAAGACACTTCTTGAGAAATTGGCAAAGTGATATTTGGAAGCCCATAGAGGGCTGGGGTGAAAAAGGAAATATCCTCAGGTGAAATCTGGAAAGAAGCTTTCTGAGAAACTGCTTAGTGTTCTGTTAATTCATCTCACAGCGTTACATCTGTATTTCGTGGATATCTTTGCTAGCCTTATTTCTGTGGAATCTGAGAACACATATTCCGGATCCCTTTGAAGACAATAGGGCCAAAGGAAGTATCCTCCGATAACAAAGAGAAAGAAGCTTTCTGAGAAACTTCTTTGTGTTCTGTGAAATCATCTCACAGAGATACAGCTTTGCCTTCAAGAAGCCTTTCGCTAAGACACTTCTTGTGGAATTGGCAAAGTGATATTTGTAAGCCCATAGAGGGCTATGGTGAAAAAGGAAATATCCTCAGATGAAATCTGGAAAGAAGCTTTCTGAAAAACTGCTTAGTGTTCTGTTAATTCATCTCACAGAGTTACATCTGTATTTCGTGGATATCTTTGCTAGCCTTATTTCTGCGGAATCTGAGAACAGATATTTCGGATCCCTTTGAAGACTATAGGGCCAAAGGAAATATCCTCCGATAACAAAGAGAAAGAAGCTTTCTGAGAAACTTCTTTGTGTTCTGTGAAATCATCTCCCAGAGTTACAGCTCTCCCCTCAAGAAGCCTTTCGCTAAGACAGTTCTTGTGGAATTGGCAAAGTGATATTTGGAAGCCCATAGAGGGCTATGGTGAAAAAGGAAATATCCTCAGATGAAATCTGGAAAGAAGCTTTCTGAGAAACTGCTTAGTGTTCTGTTAATTCATCTCACAGAGTTACATCTGTATTTCGTGGATCACTTTGCTAGCCTTATTTCTGTGGAATCGAGAACAGATATTTCGGATCCCTTTGAAGACTATAGGGCCAAAGGAAATATCTTCTGATAACAAAGAGAAAGAAGCTTTCTGAGAAACTTCTTTGTGTTCTGTGAAATCATCTCACAGAGTTACAGCTTTCCCCGCAAGAAGCCTTTCGCTAAGACACTTCTTGAGAAATTGGAAAAGTGATATTTGGAAGCCCATAGAGGACAATGGTGAAAAAGGAAATATCATCAGATGAAATCTCTCAAGAAGCTTTCTGAGAAACTGCTTAGTGTTCTGTTAATTCATCTCACAGAGTTACATCTGTATTTCGTGGATCTCTTTGCTAGCCTTATTTCTGTGGAATCTGAGAACAGATATTTCGGATCCCATTGAAGAGTATAGGGCCATAGGAAATATCTTCCGATAACAAAGAGAAAGAAGCTTTCTGAGAAACTTCTTTGTGTTCTGTGAAATCATCTCACAGAGTTACAGCTTTCCCCGCAAGAAGCCTTTCGCTAAGACACTTCTTGAGAAATTGGAAAAGTGATATTTGGAAGCCCATAGAGGACAATGGTGAAAAAGGAAATATCATCAGATGAAATCTCTAAAGAAGCTTTCTGAGAAACTGCTTAGTGTTCTGTTAATTCATCTCACAGATTTAAATCTGTATTTCGTGGATATCTTTGCTAGCCTTATTTCTGTGGAATCTGAGAAAAGATATTTCGGATCCCTTTGAAGACTATAGGGCCAATGGAAATATCCTCCGATAACAAAGAGATAGAAGCTTTCTGAGAAATTTCTTTGTGTTCTGTGAAATCATCTCACCGAGTTACAGCTTTCCCCTCAAGAAGCCTTTCGCTAAGACAGTTCTTGTGGAATTGGCAAAGTGATATTTGGAAGCCCATAGAGGGCTATGGTGAAAAAGGAAATATCCTCAGATGAAATCTGGAAAGAAGCTTTCTGAGAAACTGCTTAGTGTTCTGTTAATTCATCTCCCAGAGCTACATCTGTATTTCGTGGATCTCTTTGCTAGCCTTATTTCTGTGGAATCTGAGACAGATACTTCGGATCCCTTTGAAGACTATAGGGCCAAAGGAAATATCCTCCGATAACAAAGAGAAAGAAGCTTTCTGAGAAACTACTTTGTGTTCTGTGAAATCATCTCACAGAGTTACAGCTTTCCCCTCAAGAAGCCTTTCGCTAAGACAGTTCTTGTGGAATTGGCAAAGTGATATTTGGAAGCCCACAGAGGGCTATGGTGAAAAAGGAAATATCCTCAGATGAAATCTGGAAAGAAGCTTTCTGAGAAACTGCTTAGTGTTCTGTTAATTCATCTCACAGAGTTACATCTGTATTTCGTGGATCTCTTTGCTAGCCTTATTTCTGTGGAATCTGAGAAAAGGTATTTCAGATCCCTTTGAAGACTATAGGGACGATGGAAATATCCTCCGATTACAAAGAGAAAGAAGCTTTCTTAGAAACTTCTTTGTGTTCTGTGAAATCATCTCCCAGAGTTACAGCTTTCCCCTCAAGAAGCCTTTCGCTAAGACAGTTCTTGTGGAATTGGCAAAGTGATATTTGGAAGCCCATAGAGGACAATGGTGAAAAAGGAAATATCATCAGATGAAATCTGTAAAGAAGCTTTCTGAGAAACTGCTTAGTGTTCTGTTAATTCATCTCACAGAGTTACATCTGTATTTCGTGGATCTCTTTGCTAGCCTTATTTCTGTGGAATCTGAGAACAGATATTTCGGATCCCTTTGAAGACTATAGGGCCAAAGGAAATATCCTCCGATAACAAAGAGAAAGAAGCTTTCTGAGAGACTTCGTTGTGTTCTGTGAAATCATCTCACAGAGTTACAGGTTTCCCCTCAAGAAGCCTTTCGCTAAGACACTTCTTGTGGAATTGGCAAAGTGATATTTGGAAGCCCATAGAGGGCTATGGTGAAAAAGGAAATATCCTCAGATGAAATCTGGAGAGAAGCTTTCTGAGAAACTGCTTAGTGTTCTGTTAATTCATCTCACAGAGTTACATCTGTATTTCGTGGATCTCTTTGCTAGCCTTATTTCTGTGGAATCTGAGAACAGATATTTCGGATCCCATTGAAGAGTATAGGGCCATAGGAAATATCTTCCGATAACAAAGAGAAAGAAGCTTTCTGAGAAACTTCTTTGTGTTCTGTGAAATCATCTCACAGAGTTACAGCTTTCCCCTCAAGAAGCCTTTCGCTAAGACACTTCTTGAGAAATTGGCAAAGTGATATTTGGAAGCCCATAGAGGGCTGGGGTGAAAAAGGAAATATCCTCAGGTGAAATCTGGAAAGAAGCTTTCTGAGAAACTGCTTAGTGTTCTGTTAATTCATCTCACAGAGTTACATCTGTATTTCGTGGATATCTTTGCTAGCCTTATTTCTTTGGAATCTGAGAACAGATATTTCGGATCCCTTTGAAGTCTATAGGGCCAAAGGAAATACCTTCCGATAACAAAGAGAAAGAAGCTTTCTGAGAAACTTCTTTGTGTTCTGTGAAATCATCTCCCAGAGTTACAGCTTTCCTCTCAAGAAGCCTTTCGCTAAGACAGTTCTTGTGGAACAGGCAAAGTGATATTTGGAAGCCCATAGAGGGCTATGGTGAAAAAGGAAATATCCTCAGATGAAATCTGGAAAGAAGCTTTCTGAGAAACTGCTTAGTGTTCTGTTAATTCATCTCACAGAGTTACATCTGTATTTCGTGGATCTCTTTGCTAGCCTTATTTCTGTGGAATCTGAGAACAGATATTTCTGATCCCTTTGAAGACTATTGGGCCAAAATAAATATCCTCCGATAACAAAGAGAAAGAAGCTTTCTGAGAAACTACTTTGTTTTCTGTGAAATCATCTCACAGAGTTACAGCTTTCCCCTCAAGAAGCCTTTCGCTAAGACAGTTCTTGTGGAATTGGCAAAGTGATATTTGGAAGCCCACAGAGGGCTATGGTGAAAAAGGAAATATCCTCAGATGAAATCTGGAAAGAAGCTTTCTGAGAAACTGCTTAGTGTTCTGTTAATTCATCTCACAGAGTTACATCTGTATTTCGTGGATCTCTTTGCTAGCCTTATTTCTGTGGAATCTGAGAAAAGGTATTTCAGATCCCTTTGAAGACTATAGGGACGATGGAAATATCCTCCGATTACAAAGAGAAAGAAGCTTTCTTAGAAACTTCTTTGTGTTCTGTGAAATCATCTCCCAGAGTTACAGCTTTCCCCTCAAGAAGCCTTTCGCTAAGACAGTTCTTGTGGAATTGGCAAAGTGATATTTGGAAGCCCATAGAGGACAATGGTGAAAAAGGAAATATCATCAGATGAAATCTGTAAAGAAGCTTTCTGAGAAACTGCTTAGTGTTCTGTTAATTCATCTCACAGAGTTACATCTGTATTTCGTGGATCTCTTTGCTAGCCTTATTTCTGTGGAATCTGAGAACAGATATTTCGGATCCCTTTGAAGACTATAGGGCCAAAGGAAATATCCTCCGATAACAAAGAGAAAGAAGCTTTCTGAGAAACTTCTTTGTGTTCTGTGAAATCATCTCACAGAGTTAGAGCTTTCCCTTCAAGAAGCCTTTCGCTAAGACACTTCTTGTGGAATTGGCAAAGTGATATTTGGAAGCCTATAGAGGGCTATGGTGAAAAAGGAAATATCCTCAGATGAAATCTGGAAAGAAGCTTTCTGGAAAAACTGCTTAGTGTTCTGTTAATTCATCTCACAGAGTTACATCTGTATTTCGTGGATATCTTTGCTAGCCTTATTTCTGCGGAATCTGAGAACAGATATTTCGGATCCCTTTGAAGACTATAGGGCCAAAGGATATATCCTCCGATAACAAAGAGAAAGAAGCTTTCTGAGAGACTTCGTTGTGTTCTGTGAAATCATCTCCCAGAGTTACAGCTTTCCCCTCAAGAAGCCTTTCGCTAAGACAGTTCTTGTGGAATTGGCAAAGTGATATTTGGAAGCCCATAGAGGGCTATGGTGAAAAAGGAAATATCCTCAGATGAAATCTGGAAAGAAGCTTTCTGAGAAACTGCTTAGTGTTCTGTTAATTCATCTCACAGAGTTACATCTGTATTTCGTGGATCTCTTTGCTAGCCTTATTTCTGTGGAATCTGAGAACAGATAGTTCGGATCGCTTTGAAGACTATAGGGCCAAAGGAAATATCTTCCGATAAGAAAGAGAAAGAAGCTTTCTGAGAAATTTCTTTGTGTTCTGTGAAATCATCTCACAGAGTTACAGCTTTCCCCTCAAGAAGCCTTTCGCTAAGACACTTCTTGTGGAATTGGCAAAGTGATATTTGGAAGCCCATAGAGGGCTATGGTGAAAAAGGAAATATACTCAGATGAAATCTGGAAAGAAGCTTTCTGAGAAACTGCTTACTGTTCTGTTAATTAATCTCACAGATTTAAATCTGTATTTCTTGGATATCTTTGCTAGCCTTATATCTGTGGAATCTGAGAAAAGATATTTCGGATCCCTTTGAAGACTATAGGGCCAATGGAAATATCCTCCGATAACAAAGAGATAGAAGCTTTCTGAGAAACTTCTTTGTGTTCTGTGAAACCATCTCACCGAGTTACAGCTTTCCCCTCAAGAAGCCTTTCGCTAAGACAGTTCTTGTGGAATTGGCAAAGTGATATTTGGAAGCCCATAGAGGGCTATGGTGAAAAAGGAAATATCCTCAGATGAAATCTGGAAAGAAGCTTTCTGAGAAACTGCTTAGTGTTCTGTTAATTCATCTCCCAGAGCTACATCTGTATTTCGTGGATCTCTTTGCTAGCCTTATTTCTGTGGAATCTGAGACAGATACTTCGGATCCCTTTGAAGACTATAGGGCCAAAGGAAATATCCTCCGATAACAAAGAGAAAGAAGCTTTCTGAGAAACTTCTTTGTGTTCTGTGAAATCATCTCCCAGAGTTACAGCTTTCCCGTCAAGAAGCCTTTCGCTAAGACAGTTCTTGAGGAATTGGCAAAGTGATATTTGGAAGCCCATAGAGGGCTATGGTGAAAAAGGAAATATCCTCAGATGAAATCTGGAAAGAAGCTTTCTGAGAAACTGCTTAGTGTTCTGTTAATTCATCTCACAGAGTTACATTTGTATTTCGTGGATCTCTTTGCTAGCCTTATTTCTGTGGAATCTGAGAACAGATATTTCGGATCCCATTGAAGAGTATAGGGCCATAGGAAATATCTTCCGATAACAAAGAGAAAGAAGCTTTCTGAGAAACTTCTTTGTGTTCTGTGAAATCATCTCACAGAGTTACAGCTTTCCCCTCAAGAAGCCTTTCGCTAAGACACTTCTTGAGAAATTGGCAAAGTGATATTTGGAAGCCCATAGAGGGCTGGGGTGAAAAAGGAAATATCCTCAGGTGAAATCTGGAAAGAAGCTTTCTGAGAAACTGCTTAGTGTTCTGTTAATTCATCTCACAGAGTTACATCTGTATTTCGTGGATATCTTTGCTAGCCTTATTTCTGTGGAATCTGAGAACACATATTCCGGATCCCTTTGAAGACAATAGGGCCAAAGGATATCCTCCGATAACAAAGAGAAAGAAGCTTTCTGAGAAACTTCTTTGTGTTCTGTGAAATCATCTCACAGAGATACAGCTTTGCCTTCAAGAAGCCTTTCGCTAAGACACTTCTTGTGGAATTGGCAAAGTGATATTTGTAAGCCCATAGAGGGCTATGGTGAAAAAGGAAATATCCTCAGATGAAATCTGGAAAGAAGCTTTCTGAAAAACTGCTTAGTGTTCTGTTAATTCATCTCACAGAGTTACATCTGTATTTCGTGGATATCTTTGCTAGCCTTATTTCTGCGGAATCTGAGAACAGATATTTCGGATCCCTTTGAAGACTATAGGGCCAAAGGAAATATCCTCCGATAACAAAGAGAAAGAAGCTTTCTGAGAAACTTCTTTGTGTTCTGTGAAATCATCTCCCAGAGTTACAGCTCTCCCCTCAAGAAGCCTTTCGCTAAGACAGTTCTTGTGGAATTGGCAAAGTGATATTTGGAAGCCCATAGAGGGCTATGGTGAAATAGGAAATATCCTCAGATGAAATCTGGAAAGAAGCTTTCTGAGAAACTGCTTAGTGTTCTGTTAATTCATCTCACAGAGTTACATCTGTATTTCGTGGATCACTTTGCTAGCCTTATTTCTGTGGAATCGAGAACAGATATTTCGGATCCCTTTGAAGACTATAGGGCCAAAGGAAATATCTTCTGATAACAAAGAGAAAGAAGCTTTCTGAGAAACTTCTTTGTGTTCTGTGAAATCATCTCACAGAGTTACAGCTTTCCCCGCAAGAAGCCTTTCGCTAAGACACTTCTTGAGAAATTGGAAAAGTGATATTTGGAAGCCCATAGAGGACAATGGTGAAAAAGGAAATATCATCAGATGAAATCTCTAAAGAAGCTTTCTGAGAAACTGCTTAGTGTTCTGTTAATTCATCTCACAGAGTTACATCTGTATTTCGTGGATCTCTTTGCTAGCCTTATTTCTGTGGAATCTGAGAACAGATATTTCGGATCCCATTGAAGAGTATAGGGCCATAGGAAATATCTTCCGATAACAAAGAGAAAGAAGCTTTCTGAGAAACTTCTTTGTGTTCTGTGAAATCATCTCACAGAGTTACAGCTTTCCCCTCAAGAAGCCTTTCGCTAAGACACTTCTTGTGGAATTGGCAAAGTGATATTTGGAAGCCCATAGAGGGCTAAGGTGAAAAAGGAAATATCCTCAGATGAAATCCTGAAAGAAGCTTTCTGAGAAACTGCTTAGTGTTCTGTTAATTCATCTCACAGAGTTACATCTGTATTTCGTGGATCTCTGTGCTAGGCTTATTTCTGTGGAATCTGAGAACAGGCATTTCAGATCCCTTTGAAGACTATAGGGACAAAGGAAATATCCTCCGATTACAAAGAGAAAGAAGCTTTCTTAGAAACTTCTTTGTGTTCTGTGAAATCATCTCACAGAGTTACAGCTTTCCCCTCAAGAAGCCTTTCGCTAAGACAGTTCTTGTGGAATTGGCAAAGTGATATTTGGAAGCCCATAGAGGGCTATGGTGAAAAAGGAAATATCCTCAGATGAAAATTGGAAAGAAGCTTTCTGAGAAACTGCTTAGTGTTCTGTTAATTCATCTCACAGAGTTACATCTGTATTTCGTGTATCTCTTTGCTAGCCTTATTTCTGCGGAATCTGAGAACAGATATTTCGGATCCCTTTGAAGACTATAGGGCCAAAGGAAATATCCTCCGATAACAAAGAGAAAGAAGCTTTCTGAGAAACTTCTTTGTGTTCTGTGAAATCATCTCCCAGAGTTACAGCTCTCCCCTCAAGAAGGCTTTCGCTAAGACAGTTCTTGTGGAATTTGCAAAGTGATATTTGGAAGCCCATAGAGGGCTATGGTGAAAAAGGAAATATCCTCAGATGAAATCTGGAAAGAAGCTTTCTGAGAAACTGCTTAGTGTTCTGTTAATTCATCTCACAGAGTTACATCTGTATTTCGTGGATCACTTTGCTAGCCTTATTTCTGTGGAATCGAGAACAGATATTTCGGATCCCATTGAAGACTATAGGGCCAAAGGAAATATCTTCTGATATCAAAGAGAAAGAAGCTTTCTGAGAAACTTCTTTGTGTTCTGTGAAATCATCTCACAGAGTTACTGCTTTCCCCTCAAGAAGCCTTTCGCTAAGACACTTCTTGTGGAATTGGCAAAGTGATATTTGGAAGCCCATAGAGGGCTATGGTGAAAAAGGAAATATCCTCAGATGAAATCCTGAAAGAAGCTTTCTGAGAAACTGCTTAGTGTTCTGTTAATTCATCTCACAGAGTTACATCTGTATTTCGTGGATCTCTTTGCTAGGCTTATTTCTGTGGAATCTGAGAACAGGTATTTCAGATCCCTTTGAAGACTATAGGGACAAAGGAAATATCCTCCGATAACAAAGAGAAAGAAGCTTTCTTAGAAACTTCTTTGTGTTCTGTGAAATCATCACAGAGAGTTACAGCTTTCCCTTCAAGAAGCCTTTCGCATAGACGGTTCTTGTGGAATTGGCAAAGTGATATTTGGAAGCCCATAGAAGGCTATGGTGAAAAAGGAAATATCCTCAGATGAAATCTGGAAAGAAGCTTTCTGAGAAACTGCTTAGTGTTCTGTTAATTCATCTCACAGAGTTACATCTGTATTTCGTGGATCTCTTTGCTAGCCTTATTTCTGTGGAATCGAGAACAGATATTTCAGATCCCATTGAAGACTATAGGGCCAAAGGAAACATCTTCTGATAACAAAGAGAAAGAAGCTTTCTGAGAAACTTATTTGCGTTCTGAGAAATCATCTCACAGAGTTACAGCTTTCCCCTCAAGAAGCCTTTCGCTAAGACAATTCTTGTGGAATTGGCAAAGTCATATTTGGAAGCCCATAGAGGGCTATGGTGAAAAAGGAAATATCCTCAGATGAAATCTGGAAAGAAGCTTTCTGAGAAACTGCTTAGTGTTCTGTTAATTCATCTCACAGAGTTACATCTGTATTTCGTGGATATCTTTGCTAGCCTTATTTCTGCGGAATCTGAGAACAGATATTTCGGATCCCTTTGAAGACTATAGGGCCAAAGGAAATATCCTCCGATAACAAAGAGAAAGAAGCTTTCTGAGAAACTTCTTTCTGTTCTGTGAAATCATCTCACAGAGTTACAGCTTTCCCCTCAAGAAGCCTTTCGCTAAGACAGTTCTTGTGGAATTGGCAAAGTGATATTTGGAAGCCCGTAGAAGGCTACGGTGAAAAAGGAAATATCCTCAGATGAAAATTGGAAAGAAGCTTTCTGAGAAACTGCTTAGTGTTCTGTTAATTCATCTCACAGAGTTACATCTGTATTTCGTGGATCTCTTTGCTAGCCTTATTTCTGTGGAATCTGAGAACAGATATTTTGGATCCCTTTGAAGACTATAGGGCCAAAGGAAATATCTTCCGATAACAAAGAGAAAGAAGCTTTCTGGGAAACTTCTTTGTGTTCTGTGAAATCATCTCACAGAGTTACAGCTTTCCCCTCAAGAAGCCTTTCGCTAAGACACTTCTTGAGAAATTGGCAAAGTGATATTTGGAAGCACATAGAGGGCTATCGTGAAAAAGGAAATATCCTCAGATGAAATCTGGAAAGAAGCTTTCTGAGAAACTGCTTAGTGTTCTGTTAATTCATCTCACAGAGTTACATCTGTATTTCGTGGATATCTTTGCTAGCCTTATTTCTGTGGAATCTGAGAACAGATATTTCGGATCCCTTTGAAGACTATAGGGCCAAAGGAAATATCCTCCGATAACAAAGAGAAAGAAGCTTTCTGAGAAACTTCTTTGTGTTCTGTGAAATCATCTCACAGAGTTACAGCTTTCCCTTCAAGAAGCCTTTCGCTAAGACACTTCTTGTGGAATTGGCAAAGTGATATTTGGAAGCCCAGAGAGGGCTATGGTGAAAAAGGAAATATCCTCAGATGAAATCTGGAAAGAAGCTTTCTGAGAAACTGCTTAGTGTTCTGTTAATTCATCTCACAGAGTTACATCTGTATTTCGTGGATATCTTTGCTAGCCTTATTTCTGCGGAATCTGAGAAAAGATATTTCGGATCCCTTTGAAGACTATAGGGCCAAAGGAAATATCCTCCGATAACAAAGAGAAAGAAGCTTTCTGAGAAACTTCTTTCTGTTCTGTGAAATCATCTCCCAGAGTTACAGCTTTCCCCTCAAGTAGCCTTTCGCTAAGACAGTTCTTGTGGAATTGGCAAAGTGATATTTGGAAGCCCATAGAGGGCAATGGTGAAAAAGGAAATATCCTAAGATGAAATCTGGAAAGAAGCTTTCTGAGAAACTGCTTAGTGTTCTGTTAATTCATCTCACAGAGTTACATCTGTATTTCGTGGATCTCTTTCCTTGCCTTATTTCTTTGGAATCTGAGAACAGATATTTCGGATCTCTTTGAAGTCTATAGGGCCAAAGGAAATATCTTCCGATAACAAAGAGAAAGAAGCTTTCTGAGAAACTTCTTTGTGTTCTGTGCAATCATCTCCCAGAGTTACAGCTTTCCTCTCAAGAAGCCTTTCGCTAAGACAGTTCTTGTGGAACAGGCAAAGTGATATTTGGAAGCCCATAGAGGGCTATGGTGAAAAAGGAAATATCCTCAGATGAAATCTGGAAAGAAGCTTTCTGAGAAACTGCTTAGTGTTCTGTTAATTCATCTCACAGAGTTACATCTGTATTTCGTGGATATCTTTGCTAGCCTTATTTCTGCGGAATCTGAGAACAGATATTACGGATCCCTTTGAAGACTATAGGGCCAAAGGAAATATCCTCCGATAACAAAGAGAAAGAAGCTGTCTGAGAAACTTCTTTGTGATCTGTGAAATCATCTCCCAGAGTTACACCTTTCCCCTCAAGAAGCCTTTCGCTAAGACAGTTCTTGTGGAATTGGCAAAGTGATATTTGGAAGCCCATAGAGGGCTATGGTGAAAAAGGAAATATCCTAAGATGAAATCTGGAAAGAAGCTTTCTGAGAAAATGCTTAGTGTTCAGTTAATTCATCTCACAGAGTTACATCTGTATTTCGTGGATCTCTTTCCTAGCCTTATTTCTTTGGAATCTGAGAACAGATATTTCGGATCCCATTGAAGTCTATAGGGCCAAAGGAAATATCTTCCGATAACAAAAAGAAAGAAGATTTCTGAGAAACTTCTTTGTGTTCTGTGAAATCATCTCCCAGAGTTACAGCTTTCCTCTCAAGAAGCCTTTCGCTAAGACAGTTCTTGTGGAACTGGCAAAGTGATATTTGGAAGCCCATAGAGGGCTATGGTGAAAAAGGAAATATCCTCAGATGAAATCTGGAAAGAATCTTTCTGAGAAACTGCTTAGTGTTCTGTTAATTCATCTCCCAGAGCTACATCTGTATTTCGTGGATCTCTTTGCTAGCCTTATTTCTGTGGAATCTGAGAACAGATATTTCGGATCCCTTTGAAGACTATAGGGCCAAAATAAATATCCTCCGATAACAAAGAGAAAGAAGCTTTCTGAGAAACTTCTTTGTGTTCTGTGAAATCATCTCACAGAGTTACAGCTTTCCCCTCAAGTAGCCTTTCGCTAAGACACTTCTTGAGAAATTGGCAAAGTGATATTTGGAAGCCCATAGAGGGCTATCGTGAAAAAGGAAATATCCTCAGATGAAATCTGGAAAGAAGCTTTCTGAGAAACTGCTTAGTGTTCTGTTAATTCATCTCACAGAGTTACATCTGTATTTCGTGGATATCTTTGCTAGCCTTATTTCTGTGGAATCTGAGAACAGATATTTCGGATCCCTTTGAAGACTATAGGGCCAAAGGAAATATCCTCCGATAACAAAGAGAAAGAAGCTTTCTGAGAAACTTCTTTGTGTTCTGTGAAATCATCTCCCAGAGTTACAGCTTTCCCTTCAAGAAGCCTTTCGCTAAGACACTTCTTGTGGAATTGGCAAAGTGATATTTGGAACCCCTAGTGGGCTATGGTGAAAAAGGAAATATCCTCAGATGAAATCTGGAAAGAAGCTTTCTGAGAAACTGCTTAGTGTTCTGTTAATTCATCTCACAGAGTTACATCTGTATTTCGTGGATATCTTTGCTAGCCTTATTTCTGCGGAATCTGAGAAAAGATATTTCGGATCCCTTTGAAGACTATAGGGCCAAAGGAAATATCCTCCGATAACAAAGAGAAAGAAGCTTTCTGAGAAACTTCTTTCTGTTCTGTGAAATCATCTCCCAGAGTTACAGCTTTCCCCTTAAGTAGCCTTTCGCTAAGACAGTTCTTGTGGAATTGGCAAAGTGATATTTGGAAGCCCATAGAGGGCAATGGTGAAAAAGGAAATATCCTAAGATGAAATCTGGAAAGAAGCTTTCTGAGAAACTGCTTAGTGTTCTGTTAATTCATCTCACAGAGTTACATCTGTATTTCGTGGATCTCTTTCTTAGCCTTATTTCTTTGGAATCTGAGAACAGATATTTCGGATCCCTTTGAAGTCTACAGGGCCAAAGGAAATATCTTCCGATAACAAAGAGAAAGAAGCTTTCTGAGAAACTTCTTTGTGTTCTGTGAAATCATCTCCCAGAGTTACAGCTTTCCTCTCAAGAAGCCTTTCGCTAAGACAGTTCTTGTGGAACAGGCAAAGTGATATTTGGAAGCCCATAGAGGGCTATGGTGAAAAAGGAAATATCCTCAGATGAAATCTGGAAAGAAGCTTTCTGAGAAACTGCTTAGTGTTCTGTTAATTCATCTCACAGAGTTACATCTGTATTTCGTGGATATCTTTGCTAGCCTTATTTCTGCGGAATCTGAGAACAGATATTTCGGATCCCTTTGAAGACTATAGGGCCAAAGGAAATATCCTCCGATAACAAAGAGAAAGAAGCTGTCTGAGAAACTTCTTTGTGATCTGTGAAATCATCTCCCAGAGTTACACCTTTCCCCTCAAGAAGCCTTTCGCTAAGACAGTTCTTGTGGAATTGGCAAAGTGATATTTGGAAGCCCATAGAGGGCTATGGTGAAAAAGGAAATATCCTAAGATGAAATCTGGAAAGAAGCTTTCTGAGAAAATGCTTAGTGTTCTGTTAATTCATCTCACAGAGTTACATCTGTATTTCGTGGATCTCTTTCCAAGCCTTATTTCTTTGGAATCTGAGAACAGATATTTCGGATCCCTTTGAAGTCTATAGGGCCAAAGGAAATATCTTCCGATAACAAAAAGAAAGAAGCTTTCTGAGAAACTTCTTTGTGTTCTGTGAAATCATCTCCCAGAGTTACAGCTTTCCTCTCAAGAAGCCTTTCGCTAAGACAGTTCTTGTGGAACTGGCAAAGTGATATTTGGAAGCCCATAGAGGGCTATGGTGAAAAAGGAAATATCCTCAGATGAAATCTGGAAAGAATCTTTCTGAGAAACTGCTTAGTGTTCTGTTAATTCATCTCACAGAGTTACATCTGTATTTCCTGGATCTCTTTGCTAGCCTTATTTCTGTGGAATCTGAGAACAGATATTTCGGATCCCTTTGAAGACTATAGGGCCAAAATAAATATCCTCCGATAACAAAGAGAAAGAAGCTTTCTGAGAAACTTCTTTGTGTTCTGTGAAATCATCTCACAGAGTTACAGCTTTCCCCTCAAGAAGCCTTTCGCTAAGACAGTTCTTGTGGAATTGGCAAAGTGATATTTGGAATCCCACAGAGGGCTATGGTGAAAAAGGAAATATCCTCAGATGAAATCTGGAAAGAAGCTTTCTGAGAAACTGCTTAGTGTTCTGTTAATTCATCTCACAGAGTTACATCTGTATTTCGTGGATCTCTTTGCTAGCCTTATTTCTGTGGAATCTGAGAACAGGTATTTCAGATCCCTTTGAAGACTATAGGGACGATGGAAATATCCTCCGATTACAAAGAGAAAGAAGCTTTCTTAGAAACTTCTTTGTGTTCTGTGAAATCATCTCCCAGAGTTACAGCTGTCCCCTCAAGAAGCCTTTCGCTAGGCCAGTTCTTGTGGAATTGGCAAAGTGATATTTGGAAGCCCATAGAGGACAATGGTGAAAAAGGAAATATCATCAGATGAAATCTGTAAAGAAGCTTTCTGAGAAACTGCTTAGTGTTCTGTTAATTCATCTCACAGAGTGACATCTGTATTTCGTGGATCTCTTTGCTAGCCTTATTTCTGTGGAATCTGAGAACAGATATTTCGGATCCCTTTGAAGACTATAGGGCCAAAGGAAATATCCTCCGATAACAAAGAGAAAGAAGCTTTCTGAGAAACTTCTTTGTGTTCTGTGAAATCATCTCACAGAGTTAGAGCTTTCCCTTCAAGAAGCCTTTCGCTAAGACACTTCTTGTGGAATTGGCAAAGTGATATTTGGAAGCCCATAGAGGGCTATGGTGAAAAAGGAAATATCCTCAGATGAAATCTGGAAAGAAGCTTTCTGGAAAAACTGCTTAGTGTTCTGTTAATTCATCTCACAGAGTTACATCTGTATTTCGTGGATATCTTTGCTAGCCTTATTTCTGCGGAATCTGAGAACAGATATTTCGGATCCCTTTGAAGACTATAGGGCCAAAGGATATATCCTCCGATAACAAAGAGAAAGAAGCTTTCTGAGAGACTTCGTTGTGTTCTGTGAAATCATCTCCCAGAGTTACAGCTTTCCCCTCAAGAAGCCTTTCGCTAAGACAGTTCTTGTGGAATTGGCAAAGTGATATTTGGAAGCCCATAGAGGGCTATGGTGAAAAAGGAAGTATCCTCAGATGAAATCTGGAAAGAAGCTTTCTGAGAAACTGCTTAGTGTTCTGTTAATTCATCTCACAGAGTTACATCTGTATTTCGTGGATCTCTTTGCTAGCCTTATTTCTGTGGAATCTGAGAACAGATAGTTCGGATCGCTTTGAAGACTATAGGGCCAAAGGAAATATCTTCCGATAACAAAGAGAAAGAAGCTTTCTGAGAAATTTCTTTGTGTTCTGTGAAATCATCTCACAGAGTTACAGCTTTCCCCTCAAGAAGCCTTTCGCTAAGACACTTCTTGTGGAATTGGCAAAGTGATATTTGGAAGCCCATAGAGGGCTATGGTGAAAAAGGAAATATCCTCAGATGAAATCTGGAAAGAATCTTTCTGAGAAACTGCTTAGTGTTCTGTTAATTCATCTCACAGAGTTACATCTGTATTTCGTGGATCTCTTTGCTAGCCTTATTTCTGTGGAATCTGAGAACAGATATTTCGGATCCCTTTGAAGACTATAGGGCCAAAATAAATATCCTCCGATAACAAAGAGAAAGAAGCTTTCTGAGAAACTTCTTTGTGTTCTGTGAAATCATCTCACAGAGTTACAGCTTTCCCCTCAAGTAGCCTTTCGCTAAGACACTTCTTGAGAAATTGGCAAAGTGATATTTGGAAGCCCATAGAGGGCTATCGTGAAAAAGGAAATATCCTCAGATGAAATCTGGAAAGAAGCTTTCTGAGAAACTGCTTAGTGTTCTGTTAATTCATCTCACAGAGTTACATCTGTATTTCGTGGATATCTTTGCTAGCCTTATTTCTGTGGAATCTGAGAACAGATATTTCGGATCCCTTTGAAGACTATAGGGCCAAAGGAAATATCCTCCGATAACAAAGAGAAAGAAGCTTTCTGAGAAACTTCTTTGTGTTCTGTGAAATCATCTCACAGAGTTACAGCTTTCCCTTCAAGAAGCCTTTCGCTAAGACACTTCTTGTGGAATTGGCAAAGTGATATTTGGAAGCCCATAGAGGGCTATGGTGAAAAAGGAAATATCCTCAGATGAAATCTGGAAAGAAGCTTTCTGAGAAACTGCTTAGTGTTCTGTTAATTCATCTCACAGAGTTACATCTGTATTTCGTGGATATCTTTGCTAGCCTTATTTCTGCGGAATCTGAGAAAAGATATTTCGGATCCCTTTGAAGACTATAGGGCCAAAGGGAATATCCTCCGATAACAAAGAGAAAGAAGCTTTCTGAGAAACTTCTTTGTGTTCAGTGAAATCATCTCACAGAGTTACAGCTTTCCCCTCAAGAAGCCTTTCGCTAAGACAGTTCTTGTGGAATTGGCAAAGTGATATTTGGAATCCCACAGAGGGCTATGGTGAAAAAGGAAATATCCTCAGATGAAATCTGGAAAGAAGCTTTCTGAGAAACTGCTTAGTGTTCTGTTAATTCATCTCAAAGAGTTACATCTGTATTTCGTGGATCTCTTTGCTAGCCTTATTTCTGTGGAATCTGAGAACAGGTATTTCAGATCCCTTTGAAGACTATAGGGACGATGGAAATATCCTCCGATTACAAAGAGAAAGAAGCTTTCTGAGAAACTTCTTTGTGTTCTGTGAAATCATCTCCCAGAGTTACAGCTGTCCCCTCAAGAAGCCTTTCGCTAGGCCAGTTCTTGTGGAATTGGCAAAGTGATATTTGGAAGCCCATAGAGGACAATGGTGAAAAAGGAAATATCATCAGATGAAATCTGTAAAGAAGCTTTCTGAGAAACTGCTTAGTGTTCTGTTAATTCATCTCACAGAGTGACATCTGTATTTCGTGGATCTCTTTGCTAGCCTTATTTCTGTGGAATCTGAGAACAGATATTTCGGATCCCTTTGAAGACTATAGGGCCAAAGGAAATATCCTCCGATAACAAAGAGAAAGAAGCTTTCTGAGAAACTTCTTTGTGTTCTGTGAAATCATCTCACAGAGTTAGAGCTTTCACTTCAAGAAGCCTTTCGCTAAGACACTTCTTGTGGAATTGGCAAAGTGATATTTGGAAGCCCATAGAGGGCTATGGTGAAAAAGGAAATATCCTCAGATGAAATCTGGAAAGAAGCTTTCTGGAAAAACTGCTTAGTGTTCTGTTAATTCATCTCACAGAGTTACATCTGTATTTCGTGGATATCTTTGCTAGCCTTATTTCTGCGGAATCTGAGAACAGATATTTCGGATCCCTTTGAAGACTATAGGGCCAAAGGATATATCCTCCGATAACAAAGAGAAAGAAGCTTTCTGAGAAACTTCGTTGTGTTCTGTGAAATCATCTCCCAGAGTTACAGCTTTCCCCTCAAGAAGCCTTTCGCTAAGACAGTTCTTGTGGAATTGGCAAAGTGATATTTGGAAGCCCATAGAGGGCTATGGTGAAAAAGGAAATATCCTCAGATGAAATCTGGAAAGAAGCTTTCTGAGAAACTGCTTAGTGTTCTGTTAATTCATCTCACAGAGTTACATCTGTATTTCGTGGATCTCTTTGCTAGCCTTATTTCTGTGGAATCTGAGAACAGATAGTTCGGATCGCTTTGAAGACTATAGGGCCAAAGGAAATATCTTCCGATAACAAAGAGAAAGAAGCTTTCTGAGAAATTTCTTTGTGTTCTGTGAAATCATCTCACAGAGTTACAGCTTTCCCCTCAAGAAGCCTTTCGCTAAGACACTTCTTGTGGAATTGGCAAAGTGATATTTGGAAGCCCATAGAGGGCTATGGTGAAAAAGGAAATATCCTCAGATGAAATCTGGAAAGAAGCTTTCTGGAAAAACTGCTTAGTGTTCTGTTAATTCATCTCACAGAGTTACATCTGTATTTCGTGGATATCTTTGCTAGCCTTATTTCTGCGGAATCTGAGAACAGATATTTCGGATCCCTTTGAAGACTATAGGGCCAAAGGATATATCCTCCGATAACAAAGAGAAAGAAGCTTTCTGAGAAACTTCGTTGTGTTCTGTGAAATCATCTCCCAGATTTACAGCTTTCCCCTCAAGAAGCCTTTCGCTAAGACAGTTCTTGTGGAATTGGCAAAGTGATATTTGGAAGCCCATAGAGGGCTATGGTGAAAAAGGAAATATCCTCAGATGAAATCTGGAAAGAAGCTTTCTGAGAAACTGCTTAGTGTTCTGTTAATTCATCTCACAGAGTTACATCTGTATTTCGTGGATCTCTTTGCTAGCCTTATTTCTGTGGAATCTGAGAACAGATAGTTCGGATCGCTTTGAAGACTATAGGGCCAAAGGAAATATCTTCCGATAACAAAGAGAAAGAAGCTTTCTGAGAAATTTCTTTGTGTTCTGTGAAATCATCTCACAGAGTTACAGCTTTCCCCTCAAGAAGCCTTTCGCTAAGACACTTCTTGTGGAATTGGCAAAGTGATATTTGGAAGCCCATAGAGGGCTATGGTGAAAAAGGAAATATCCTCAGATGAAATCTGGAAAGAAGCTTTCTGGAAAAACTGCTTAGTGTTCTGTTAATTCATCTCACAGAGTTACATCTGTATTTCGTGGATATCTTTGCTAGCCTTATTTCTGCGGAATCTGAGAACAGATATTTCGGATCCCTTTGAAGACTATAGGGCCAAAGGATATATCCTCCGATAACAAAGAGAAAGAAGCTTTCTGAGAAACTTCGTTGTGTTCTGTGAAATCATCTCCCAGATTTACAGCTTTCCCCTCAAGAAGCCTTTCGCTAAGACAGTTCTTGTGGAATTGGCAAAGTGATATTTGGAAGCCCATAGAGGGCTATGGTGAAAAAGGAAATATCCTCAGATGAAATCTGGAAAGAAGCTTTCTGAGAAACTGCTTAGTGTTCTGTTAATTCATCTCACAGAGTTACATCTGTATTTCGTGGATCTCTTTGCTAGCCTTATTTCTGTGGAATCTGAGAACAGATAGTTCGGATCGCTTTGAAGACTATAGGGCCAAAGGAAATATCTTCCGATAACAAAGAGAAAGAAGCTTTCTGAGAAATTTCTTTGTGTTCTGTGAAATCATCTCACAGAGTTACAGCTTTCCCCTCAAGAAGCCTTTCGCTAAGACACTTCTTGTGGAATTGGCAAAGTGATATTTGGAAGCCCATAGAGGGCTATGGTGAAAAAGGAAATATCCTCAGATGAAATCTGGAAAGAATCTTTCTGAGAAACTGCTTAGTGTTCTGTTAATTCATCTCACAGAGTTACATCTGTATTTCGTGGATCTCTTTGCTAGCCTTATTTCTGTGGAATCTGAGAACAGATATTTCGGATCCCTTTGAAGACTATAGGGCCAAAATAAATATCCTCCGATAACAAAGAGAAAGAAGCTTTCTGAGAAACTTCTTTGTGTTCTGTGAAATCATCTCACAGAGTTACAGCTTTCCCCTCAAGTAGCCTTTCGCTAAGACACTTCTTGAGAAATTGGCAAAGTGATATTTGGAAGCCCATAGAGGGCTATCGTGAAAAAGGAAATATCCTCAGATGAAATCTGGAAAGAAGCTTTCTGAGAAACTGCTTAGTGTTCTGTTAATTCATCTCACAGAGTTACATCTGTATTTCGTGGATCTCTTTGCTAGCCTTATTTCTGTGGAATCTGAGAACAGATATTTCGGATCCCTTTGAAGACTATAGGGCCAAAATAAATATCCTCCGATAACAAAGAGAAAGAAGCTTTCTGAGAAACTTCTTTGTGTTCTGTGAAATCATCTCACAGAGTTACAGCTTTCCCCTCAAGTAGCCTTTCGCTAAGACACTTCTTGAGAAATTGGCAAAGTGATATTTGGAAGCCCATAGAGGACAATGGTGAAAAAGGAAATATCATCAGATGAAATCTGGAAAGATGCTTTCTGAGAAACTGCTTAGTGTTCTGTTAATTCATCTCACAGAGTTACATCTGTATTTCGTGGATCTCTTTGCTAGCCTTATTTCTGTGGAATCTGAGAACAGGTATTTGAGATCCCTTTGAAGACTATAGGGACAAAGGAAATATCCTCCGATTACAAAGAGAAAGAATCTTTCTTAGAAACTTCTTTGTGTTCTGTGAAATCATCTCACAGAGTTACAGCTTTCCCCTCAAGAAGCCTTTCGCTAAGACAGTTCTTGTGGAATTGGCAAAGTGATATTTGGAAGCCCATAGAGGACAATGGTGAAAAAGGAAATATCATCAGATGAAATCTGTAAAGAAGCTTTCTGAGAAACTGCTTAGTGTTCTGTTAATTCATCTCACAGAGTTACATCTGTATTTCGTGGATCTCTTTGCTAGCCTTATTTCTGTGGAATCTGAGAACAGATATTTCGGATCCCATTGAAGAGTATAGGGCCATAGGAAATATCTTCCGATAACAAAGAGAAAGAAGCTTTCTGAGAAACTTCTTTGTGTTCTGTGAAATCATCTCACAGAGTTACAGCTTTCCCCTCAAGAAGCCTTTCGCTAAGACACTTCTTGTGGAATTGGCAAAGTGATATTTGGAAGCCCATAGAGGGCTAAGGTGAAAAAGGAAATATCCTCAGATGAAATCCTGAAAGAAGCTTTCTGAGAAACTGCTTAGTGTTCTGTTAATTCATCTCACAGAGTTACATCTGTATTTCGTGGATCTCTTTGCTAGGCTTATTTCTGTGGAATCTGAGAACAGGTATTTCAGATCCCTTTGAAGACTATAGGGACAAAGGAAATATCCTCCGATTACAAAGAGAAAGAAGCTTTCTTAGAAACTTCTTTGTGTTCTGTGAAATCATCTCACAGAGTTACAGCTTTCCCCTCAAGAAGCCTTTCGCTAAGACAGTTCTTGTGGAATTGGCAAAATGATATTTGGAAGCCCATAGAGGGCTATGGTGAAAAAGGAAATATCCTCAGATGAAAATTGGAAAGAAGCTTTCTGAGAAACTGCTTAGTGTTCTGTTAATTCATCTCACAGAGTTACATCTGTATTTCGTGGATCTCTTTGCTAGCCTTATTTCTGTGGAATCTGAGAACAGATATTTCGGATCCCTTTGAAGACTATAGTGCCAAAGGAAATATCCTCCGATAACAAAGAGAAAGAAGCTTTCTGAGAAAATTCTTTGTGTTCTGTGAAATCATCACAGAGAGTTACAGCTTTCCCTTCAAGAAGCCTTTCGCATAGACGGTTCTTGTGGAATTGGCAAAGTGATATTTGGAAGCCCATGGAGGGCTATGGTGAAAAAGGAAATATCCTCAGATGAAATCTGGAAAGAAGCTTTCTGAGAAACTGCTTAGTGTTCTGTTAATTCATCTCACAGAGTTACATCTGTATTTCGTGGATCTCTTTGCTAGCCTTATTTCTGTGGAATCTGAGACAGATACTTCGGATCCCTTTGAAGACTATAGGGCCAAAGGAAATATCCTCCGATAACAAAGAGAAAGAAGCTTTCTGAGAAACTTCTTTGTGTTCTGTGAAATCATCTCCCAGAGTTACAGCTTTCCCCTCAAGAAGCCTTTCGCTAAGACTGTTCTTGAGGAATTGGCAAAGTGATATTTGGAAGCCCATAGAGGGCTATGGTGAAAAAGGAAATATCCTCAGATGAAATCTGGAAAGAAGCTTTCTGAGAAACTGCTTAGTGTTCTGTTAATTCATCTCACAGAGTTACATCTGTATTTCGTGGATCTCTTTGCTAGCCTTATTTCTGTGGAATCTGAGAACAGATATTTCGGATCCCTTTGAAGACTATAGGGCCAAAGGAAATATCCTCCGATAACAAAGGGAAAGAAGCTTTCTGAGAAACTTCTTTGTGTTCTGTGAAATCATCTCACAGAGTTACAGCTTTCCCCTCAAGAAGCCTTTCGATAAGACAGTTCTTGTGGAATTGGCAAAGTGATATTTGGAAGCCCATAGAGGGCTATGGTGAAAAAGGAAATATCCTCAGATGAAATCTGGAAAGAAGCTTTCTGAGAAACTGCTTAGTGTTCTGTTAATTCATCTCACAGAGTTACATCTGTATTTCGTGGATCTCTTTGCTAGCCTTATTTCTGTGGAATCTGAGAACAGATATTTCGGATCCCATTGAAGAGTACAGGGCCATAGGAAATATCCTCCGATAACAAAGAGAAAGAAGCTTTCTGAGAAACTTCTTTGTGTTCTGTGAAATCATCTCACAGAGTTACAGCTTTCCCCTCAAGAAGCCTTTCGCTAAGACACTTCTTGAGAATTTGGCAAAGTGATATTTGGAAGCCCCTAGAGGGCTGGGGTGAAAAAGGAAATATCCTCAGATGAAATCTGGAAAGAAGCTTTCTGAGAAACTGCTTAGTGTTCTGTTAATTCATCTCACAGAGTTACATCTGTATTTCGTGGATATCTTTGCTAGCCTTATTTCTGTGGAATCTGAGAACAGATATTTCGGATCCCATTGAAGAGTATAGGGCCATAGGAAATATCTTCCGATAACAAAGAGAAAGAAGCTTTCTGAGAAACTTCTTTGTGTTCTGTGAAATCATCTCACAGAGTTACAGCTTTCCCCTCAAGAAGCCTTACGCTAAGACACTTCTTGTGGAATTGGCAAAGTGATATTTGGAAGCCCATAGAGGGCTAAGGTGAAAAAGGAAATATCCACAGATGAAATCCTGAAAGAAGCTTTCTGAGAAACTGCTTAGTGTTCTGTTAATTCATCTCACAGCGTTACATCTGTATTTCGTGGATCTCTTTGCTAGGCTTATTTCTGTGGAATCTGAGAACAGGTATTTCAGATCCCTTTGAAGACTATAGGGACAAAGGAAATATCCTCCGATTACAAAGAGAAAGAAGCTTTCTTAGAAACTTCTTTGTGTTCTGTGAAATCATCTCACAGAGTTACAGCTTTCCCCTCAAGAAGCCTTTCGCTAAGACACTTCTTGTGGAATTGGCAAAGTGATATTTGGAAGCCCATAGAGGGCTATGGTGAAAAAGGAAATATCCTCAGATGAAAATTGGAAAGAAGCTTTCTGAGAAACTGCTTAGTGTTCTGTTAATTCATCTCACAGAGTTACATCTGTATTTCGTGGATCTCTTTGCTAGCCTTATTTCTGTGGAATCTGAGAACAGATATTTCGGATCCCTTTGAAGACTATAGTGCCAAAGGAAATATCCTCCGATAACAAAGAGAAAGAAGCTTTCTGAGAAAATTCTTTGTGTTCTGTGAAATCGTCACAGAGAGTTACAGCTTTCCCTTCAAGAAGCCTTTCGCATAGACGGTTCTTGTGGAATTGGCAAAGTGATATTTGGAAGCCCATAGAGGGCTATGGTGAAAAAGGAAATATCCTCAGATGAAATCCTGAAAGAAGCTTTCTGAGAAACTGCTTAGTGTTCTGTTAATTCATCTCACAGAGTTACATCTGTATTTCGTGGATCTCTTTGCTAGCCTTATTTCTGTGGAATCTGAGACAGATACTTCGGATCCCTTTGAAGACTATAGGGCCAAAGGAAATATCCTCCGATAACAAAGAGAAAGAAGCTTTCTGAGAAACTTCTTTGTGTTCTGTGAAATCATCTCCCAGAGTTACAGCTTTCCTCTCAAGAAGCCTTTCGCTAGGACAGTTCTTGAGGAATTGGCAAAGTGATATTTGGAAGCCCATAGAGGGCTATGGTGAAAAAGGAAATATCCTCAGGTGAAATCTGGAAAGAAGCTTTCTGAGAAACTGCTTAGTGTTCTGTTAATTCATCTCACAGAGTTACATCTGTATTTCGTGGATCTCTTTGCTAGCCTTATTTCTGTGGAATCTGAGAACAGATATTTCGGATCCCTTTGAAGACTATAGGGCCAAAGCAAATATCCTCCGATAACAAAGAGAAAGAAGCTTTCTGAGAAACTTCTTTGTGTTCTCTGAAATCATCTCACAGAGTTACAGCTTTCCCTTCAAGAAGCCTTTCGCTAAGACTCTTCTTGTGGAATTGGCAAAGTGATATTTGGAAGCCCATAGAGGGCTATGGTGAAAAAGGAAATATCCTCAGATGAAATCTGGAAAGAAGCTTTCTGAGAAACTGCTTAGTGTTCTGTTAATTCATCTCACAGAGTTACATCTGTATTTCGTGGATCTCTTTGCTAGCCTTATTTCTGTGGAATCTGAGAACAGATATTTCGGATCCCTTTGAAGACTATAGGGCCAAAGGAAATATCCTCCGATAACAAAGAGAAAGAAGCTTTCTGAGAAACTTCTTTGTGTTCTGTGAAATCATCTCACAGAGTTACAGCTTTCCCCTCAAGAAGCCTTTCGCTAAGACAGTTCTTGTGGAATTGGCAAAGTGATATTTGGAAGCCCATAGAGGGCTATGGTGAAAAAGGAAATATCCTCAGATGAAATCTGGAAAGAAGCTTTCTGAGAAACTGCTTAGTGTTCTGTTAATTCATCTCACAGAGTTACATCTGTATTTCGTGGATCTCTTTGCTAGCCTTATTTCTGTGGAATCTGAGAACAGGTATTTGAGATCCCTTTGAAGACTATAGGGACAAAGGAAATATCCTCCGATTACAAAGAGAAAGAATCTTTCTTAGAAACTTCTTTGTGTTCTGTGAAATCATCTCACAGAGTTACAGCTTTCCCCTCAAGAAGCCTTTCGCTAAGACAGTTCTTGTGGAATTGGCAAAGTGATATTTGGAAGCCCATAGAGGACAATGGTGAAAAAGGAAATATCATCAGATGAAATCTGTAAAGAAGCTTTCTGAGAAACTGCTTAGTGTTCTGTTAATTCATCTCACAGAGTTACATCTGTATTTCGTGGATCTCTTTGCTAGCCTTATTTCTGTGGAATCTGAGAACAGATATTTCCGATCCCATTGAAGAGTACAGGGCCATAGGAAATATCTTCCGATAACAAAGAGAAAGAAGCTTTCTGAGAAACTTCTTTGTGTTCTGTGAAATCATCTCACAGAGTTACAGCTTTCCCCTCAAGAAGCCTTTCGCTAAGACACTTCTTGAGAAATTGGCAAAGTGATATTTGGAAGCCCATAGAGGGCTGGGGTGAAAAAGGAAATATCCTCAGGTGAAATCTGGAAAGAAGCTTTCTGAGAAACTGCTTAGTGTTCTGTTAATTCATCTCACAGAGTTACATCTGTATTTCGTGGATATCTTTGCTAGCCTTATTTCTGTGGAATCTGAGAACACATATTTCGGATCCCTTTGAAGACTATAGGGCCAAAGGAAATATCCTCCGATAACAAAGAGAAAGAAGCTTTTTGAGAAACTTCTTTGTGTTCTGTGAAATCATCTCACAGAGATACAGCTTTGCCTTCAAGAAGCCTTTCGCTAAGACACTTCTTGTGGAATTGGCAAAGTGATATTTGGAAGCCCATAGAGGGCTATGGTGAAAAAGGAAATATCCTCAGATGAAATCTGGAAAGAAGCTTTCTGAAAAACTGCTTAGTGTTCTGTTAATTCATCTCACAGAGTTACATCTGTATTTCGTGGATATCTTTGCTAGCCTTATTTCTGCGGAATCTGAGAACAGATATTTCGGATCCCTTTGAAGACTATAGGGCCAAAGGAAATATCCTCCGATAACAAAGAGAAAGAAGCTGTCTGAGAAACTTCTTTGTGATCTGTGAAATCATCTCCCAGAGTTACACCTTTCCCCTCAAGAAGCCTTTCGCTAAGACAGTTCTTGTGGAATTGGCAAAGTGATATTTGGAAGCCCATGGAGGGCTATGGTGAAAAAGGAAATATCCTAAGATGAAATCTGGAAAGAAGCTTTCTGAGAAAATGCTTAGTGTTCAGTTAATTCATCTCACAGAGTTACATCTGTATTTCGTGGATCTCTTTCCTAGCCTTATTTCTTTGGAATCTGAGAACAGATATTTCGGATCCCATTGAAGTCTACAGGGCCAAAGGAAATATCTTCCGATAACAAAAAGAAAGAAGATTTCTGAGAAACTTCTTTGTGTTCTGTGAAATCATCTCCCAGAGTTACAGCTTTCCTCTCAAGAAGCCTTTCGCTAAGACAGTTCTTGTGGAACTGGCAAAGTGATATTTGGAAGCCCATAGAGGGCTATGGTGAAAAAGGAAATATCCTCAGATGAAATCTGGAAAGAATCTTTCTGAGAAACTACTTAGTGTTCTGTTAATTCATCTCACAGAGTTACATCTGTATTTCGTGGATCTCTTTGCTAGCCTTATTTCTGTGGAATCTGAGAACAGATATTTCGGATCCCTTTGAAGACTATAGGGCCAAAATAAATATCCTCCGATAACAAAGAGAAAGAAGCTTTCTGAGAAACTTCTTTGTGTTCTGTGAAATCATCTCACAGAGTTACAGCTTTCCCCTCAAGTAGCCTTTCGCTAAGACACTTCTTGAGAAATTGGCAAAGTGATATTTGGAAGCCCATAGAGGGCTATCGTGAAAAAGGAAATATCCTCAGATGAAATCTGGAAAGAAGCTTTCTGAGAAACTGCTTAGTGTTCTGTTAATTCATCTCACAGAGTTACATCTGTATTTCGTGGATATCTTTGCTAGCCTTATTTCTGTGGAATCTGAGAACAGATATTTCGGATCCCTTTGAAGACTATAGGGCCAAAGGAAATATCCTCCGATAACAAAGAGAAAGAAGCTTTCTGAGAAACTTCTTTGTGTTCTGTGAAATCATCTCACAGAGTTACAGCTTTCCCTTCAAGAAGCCTTTCGCTAAGACACTTCTTGTGGAATTGGCAAAGTGATATTTGGAAGCCCATAGAGGGCTATGGTGAAAAAGGAAATATCCTCAGATGAAATCTGGAAAGAAGCTTTCTGAGAAACTGCTTAGTGTTCTGTTAATTCATCTCACAGAGTTACATCTGTATTTCGTGGATATCTTTGCTAGCCTTATTTCTGCGGAATCTGAGAAAAGATATTTCGGATCCCTTTGAAGACTATAGGGCCAAAGGAAATATCCTCCGATAACAAAGAGAAAGAAGCTTTCTGAGAAACTTCTTTCTGTTCTGTGAAATCATCTCCCAGAGTTACAGCTTTCCCCTCAAGTAGCCTTTCGCTAAGACAGTTCTTGTGGAATTGGCAAAGTGATATTTGGAAGCCCATAGAGGGCAATGGTGAAAAAGGAAATATCCTAAGATGAAATCTGGAAAGAAGCTTTCTGAGAAACTGCTTAGTGTTCTGTTAATTCATCTCACAGAGTTACATCTGTATTTCGTGGATCTCTTTCTTAGCCTTCTTTCTTTGGAATCTGAGAACAGATATTTCGGATCCCTTTGAAGTCTACAGGGCCAAAGGAAATATCTTCCGATAACAAAGAGAAAGAAGCTTTCTGAGAAACTTCTTTGTGTTCTGTGAAATCATCTCCCAGAGTTACAGCTTTCCTCGCAAGAAGCCTTTCGCTAAGACAGTTCTTGTGGAACAGGCAAAGTGATATTTGGAAGCCCATAGAGGGCTATGGTGAAAAAGGAAATATCCTCAGATGAAATCTGGAAAGAAGCTTTCTGAGAAACTGCTTAGTGTTCTGTTAATTCATCTCACAGAGTTACATCTGTATTTCGTGGATATCTTTGCTAGCCTTATTTCTGCGGAATCTGAGAACAGATATTTCGGATCCCTTTGAAGACTATAGGGCCAAAGGAAATATCCTCCGATAACAAAGAGAAAGAAGCTGTCTGAGAAACTTCTTTGTGATCTGTGAAATCATCTCCCAGAGTTACACCTTTCCCCTCAAGAAGCCTTTCGCTAAGACAGTTCTTGTGGAATTGGCAAAGTGATATTTGGAAGCCCATAGAGGGCTATGGTGAAAAAGGAAATATCCTAAGATGAAATCTGGAAAGAAGCTTTCTGAGAAAATGCTTAGTGTTCTGTTAATTCATCTCACAGAGTTACATCTGTATTTCGTGGATCTCTTTCCAAGCCTTATTTCTTTGGAATCTGAGAACAGATATTTCGGATCCCTTTGAAGTCTATAGGGCCAAAGGAAATATCTTCCGATAACAAAAAGAAAGAAGCTTTCTGAGAAACTTCTTTGTGTTCTGTGAAATCATCTCCCAGAGTTACAGCTTTCCTCTCAAGAAGCCTTTCGCTAAGACAGTTCTTGTGGAACTGGCAAAGTGATATTTGGAAGCCCATAGAGGGCTATGGTGAAAAAGGAAATATCCTCAGATGAAATCTGGAAAGAATCTTTCTGAGAAACTGCTTAGTGTTCTGTTAATTCATCTCACAGAGTTACATCTGTATTTCCTGGATCTCTTTGCTAGCCTTATTTCTGTGGAATCTGAGAACAGATATTTCGGATCCCTTTGAAGACTATAGGGTCAAAATAAATATCCTCCGATAACAAAGAGAAAGAAGCTTTCTGAGAAACTTCTTTGTGTTCTGTGAAATCATCTCACAGAGTTACAGCTTTCCCCTCAAGAAGCCTTTCGCTAAGACAGTTCTTGTGGAATTGGCAAAGTGATATTTGGAATCCCACAGAGGGCTATGGTGAAAAAGGAAATATCCTCAGATGAAATCTGGAAAGAAGCTTTCTGAGAAACTGCTTAGTGTTCTGTTAATTCATCTCACAGAGTTGCATCTGTATTTCGTGGATCTCTTTGCTAGCCTTATTTCTGTGGAATCTGAGAACAGGTATTTCAGATCCCTTTGAAGACTATAGGGACGATGGAAATATCCTCCGATTACAAAGAGAAAGAAGCTTTCTTAGAAACTTCTTTGTGTTCTGTGAAATCATCTCCCAGAGTTACAGCTGTCCCCTCAAGAAGCCTTTCGCTAGGCCAGTTCTTGTGGAATTGGCAAAGTGATATTTGGAAGCCCATAGAGGACAATGGTGAAAAAGGAAATATCATCAGATGAAATCTGTAAAGAAGCTTTCTGAGAAACTGCTTAGTGTTCTGTTAATTCATCTCACAGAGTGACATCTGTATTTCGTGGATCTCTTTGCTAGCCTTATTTCTGTGGAATCTGAGAACAGATATTTCGGATCCCTTTGAAGACTATAGGGCCAAAGGAAATATCCTCCGATAACAAAGAGAAAGAAGCTTTCTGAGAAACTTCTTTGTGTTCTGTGAAATCATCTCACAGAGTTAGAGCTTTCACTTCAAGAAGCCTTTCGCTAAGACACTTCTTGTGGAATTGGCAAAGTGATATTTGGAAGCCCATAGAGGGCTATGGTGAAAAAGGAAATATCCTCAGATGAAATCTGGAAAGAAGCTTTCTGGAAAAACTGCTTAGTGTTCTGTTAATTCATCTCACAGAGTTACATCTGTATTTCGTGGATATCTTTGCTAGCCTTATTTCTGCGGAATCTGAGAACAGATATTTCGGATCCCTTTGAAGACTATAGGGCCAAAGGATATATCCTCCGATAACAAAGAGAAAGAAGCTTTCTGAGAAACTTCGTTGTGTTCTGTGAAATCATCTCCCAGAGTTACAGCTTTCCCCTCAAGAAGCCTTTCGCTAAGACAGTTCTTGTGGAATTGGCAAAGTGATATTTGGAAGCCCATAGAGGGCTATGGTGAAAAAGGAAATATCCTCAGATGAAATCTGGAAAGAAGCTTTCTGAGAAACTGCTTAGTGTTCTGTTAATTCATCTCACAGAGTTACATCTGTATTTCGTGGATCTCTTTGCTAGCCTTATTTCTGTGGAATCTGAGAACAGATAGTTCGGATCGCTTTGAAGACTATAGGGCCAAAGGAAATATCTTCCGATAACAAAGAGAAAGAAGCTTTCTGAGAAATTTCTTTGTGTTCTGTGAAATCATCTCACAGAGTTACAGCTTTCCCCTCAAGAAGCCTTTCGCTAAGACACTTCTTGTGGAATTGGCAAAGTGATAATTGGAAGCCCATAGAGGGCTATGGTGAAAAAGGAAATATACTCAGATGAAATCTGGAAAGAAGCTTTGTGAGAAACTGCTTACTGTTCTGTTAATTAATCTCACAGATTTAAATCTGTATTTCGTGGATATCTTTGCCAGCCTTATTTCTGTGGAATCTGAGGACAGATATTTCGAATCCCTTTGAAGACTATAGGGCCAAAGGAAATATCCTCCGGTAACAAAGAGAAAGAAGCTTTCTGAGAAACTTCTTTGTGTTCTGTGAAATCATCTCTCAGAGTTACAGCTTTCCCCTCAAGAAGCCTTTCGCTAAGACACTTCTTGTGGAATTGGCAAAGTGATATTTGGAAGCCCATAGAGGACAATGGTGAAAAAGGAAATATCCTCAGATGAAATCTGGAAAGAAGCTTTCTGAGAAACTGCTTAGTGTTCTGTTAATTCATCTCACAGAGTTACATCTGTATTTCGTGGATCTCTTTGCTAGCCTTATTTCTGTGGAATCTGAGACAGATACTTCGGATCCCTTTGAAGACTATAGGGCCAAAGGAAATATCCTCCGATAACAAAGAGAAAGAAGCTTTCTGAGAAACTTCTTTGTGTTCTGTGAAATCATCTCCCAGAGTTACAGCTTTCCCCTCAAGAAGCCTTTCGCTAAGACTGTTCTTGAGGAATTGGCAAAGTGATATTTGGAAGCCCATAGAGGGCTATGGTGAAAAAGGAAATATCCTCAGATGAAATCTGGAAAGAAGCTTTCTGAGAAACTGCTTAGTGTTCTGTTAATTCATCTCACAGAGTTACATCTGTATTTCGTGGATCTCTTTCCTAGCCTTATTTCTGTGGAATCTGAGAACAGATATTTCGGATCCCATTGAAGTCTATAGGGCCAAAGGAAATATCTTCCGATAACAAAGGGAAAGAAGCTTTCTGAGAAACTTCTTTGTGTTCTGTGAAATCATCTCCCAGAGTTACAGCTTTCCTCTCAAGACGCCTTTCGCTAATACAGTTCTTGTGGAACTGGCAAAGTGATATTTGGAAGCCCATAGAGGGCTGTGGTGAAAAAGGAAATATCCTCAGGTGAAATCTGGAAAGAAGCTTTCTGAGAAACTGCTTAGTGTTCTGTTAATTCATCTCACAGAGTTACATCTGTATTGTGTGGATCTCTTTGCTAGGCTTATTTCTGTGGAATCTGAGAACAGGTATTTCAGATCCCTTTGAAGACTATAGGGACAAAGGAAATATCCTCCGATTACAAAGAGAAAGAAGCTTTCTTAGAAACTTCTTTGTGTTCTGTGAAATCATCTCACAGAGTTACAGCTTTCCCCTCAAGAAGCCTTTCGCTAAGACAGTTCTTGTGGAATTGGCAAAGTGATATTTGGAATCCCATAGAGGGCTATGGTGAAAAAGGAAATATCCTCAGATGAAATCTGGAAAGAAGCTTTCTGAGAAACTGCTTAGTGTTCTGTTAATTCATCTCACAGAGTTACATCTGTATTTCGTGGATCTCTTTGCTAGCCTTATTTCTGTGGAATCTGAGAACAGATATTTCGGATCCCATTGAAGAGTACAGGGCCATAGGAAATATCTTCCGATAACAAAGAGAAAGAAGCTTTCTGAGAAACTTCTTTGTGTTCTGTGAAATCATCTCACAGAGTTACTGCTTTCCCCTCAAGAAGCCTTTCGCTAAGACACTTCTTGAGAAATTGGCAAAGTGATATTTGGAAGCCCATAGAGGGCTGGGGTGAAAAAGGAAATATCCTCAGATGAAATCTGGAAAGAAGCTTTCTGAGAAACTGCTTAGTGTTCTGTTAATTCATCTCACAGAGTTACATCTGTATTTCGTGGATATCTTTGCTAGCCTTATTTCTGTGGAATCTGAGAACAGATATTTCGGATCCCATTGAAGAGTATAGGGCCATAGGAAATATCTTCCGATAACAAAGAGAAAGAAGCTTTCTGAGAAACTTCTTTGTGTTCTGTGAAATCATCTCACAGAGTTACAGCTTTCCCCTCAAGAAGCCTTACGCTAAGACACTTCTTGTGGAATTGGCAAAGTGATATTTGGAAGCCCATAGAGGGCTAAGGTGAAAAAGGAAATATCCACAGATGAAATCCTGAAAGAAGCTTTCTGAGAAACTGCTTAGTGTTCTGTTAATTCATCTCACAGCGTTACATCTGTATTTCGTGGATCTCTTTGCTAGGCTTATTTCTGTGGAATCTGAGAACAGGTATTTCAGATCCCTTTGAAGACTATAGGGACAAAGGAAATATCCTCCGATTACAAAGAGAAAGAAGCTTTCTTAGAAACTTCTTTGTGTTCTGTGAAATCATCTCACAGAGTTACAGCTTTCCCCTCAAGAAGCCTTTCGCTAAGACACTTCTTGTGGAATTGGCAAAGTGATATTTGGAAGCCCATAGAGGGCTATGGTGAAAAAGGAAATATCCTCAGATGAAAATTGGAAAGAAGCTTTCTGAGAAACTGCTTAGTGTTCTGTTAATTCATCTCACAGAGTTACATCTGTATTTCGTGGATCTCTTTGCTAGCCTTATTTCTGTGGAATCTGAGAACAGATATTTCGGATCCCTTTGAAGACTATAGTGCCAAAGGAAATATCCTCCGATAACAAAGAGAAAGAAGCTTTCTGAGAAAATTCTTTGTGTTCTGTGAAATCGTCACAGAGAGTTACAGCTTTCCCTTCAAGAAGCCTTTCGCATAGACGGTTCTTGTGGAATTGGCAAAGTGATATTTGGAAGCCCATAGAGGGCTATGGTGAAAAAGGAAATATCCTCAGATGAAATCCTGAAAGAAGCTTTCTGAGAAACTGCTTAGTGTTCTGTTAATTCATCTCACAGAGTTACATCTGTATTTCGTGGATCTCTTTGCTAGCCTTATTTCTGTGGAATCTGAGACAGATACTTCGGATCCCTTTGAAGACTATAGGGTCAAAGGAAATATCCTCCGATAACAAAGAGAAAGAAGCTTTCTGAGAAACTTCTTTGTGTTCTGTGAAATCATCTCCCAGAGTTACAGCTTTCCCCTCAAGAAGCCTTTCGCTAGGACAGTTCTTGAGGAATTGGCAAAGTGATATTTGGAAGCCCATAGAGGGCTATGGTGAAAAAGGAAATATCCTCAGATGAAATCTGGAAAGAAGCTTTCTGAGAAACTGCTTAGTGTTCTGTTAATTCATCTCACAGAGTTACATCTGTATTTCGTGGATCTCTTTCCTAGCCTTATTTCTGTGGAATCTGAGAACAGATATTTCGGATCCCATTGAAGTCTATAGGGCCAAAGGAAATATCTTCCGATAACAAAGGGAAAGAAGCTTTCTGAGAAACTTCTTTGTGTTCTGTGAAATCATCTCCCAGAGTTACAGCTTTCCTCTCAAGACGCCTTTCGCTAAGACAGTTCTTGTGGAACTGGCAAAGTGATATTTGGAAGCCCATAGAGGGCTGTGGTGAAAAAGGAAATATCCTCAGGTGAAATCTGGAAAGAAGCTTTCTGAGAAACTGCTTAGTGTTCTGTTAATTCATCTCACAGAGTTACATCTGTATTTCGTGGATCTCTTTGCTAGCCTTATTTCTGTGGAATCTGAGAACAGATATTTCGGATCCCTTTGAAGACTATAGGGCCAAAGCAAATATCCTCCGATAACAAAGAGAAAGAAGCTTTCTGAGAAACTTCTTTGTGTTCTCTGAAATCATCTCACAGAGTTACAGCTTTCCCTTCAAGAAGCCTTTCGCTAAGACTCTTCTTGTGGAATTGGCAAAGTGATATTTGGAAGCCCATAGAGGGCTATGGTGAAAAAGGAAATATCCTCAGATGAAATCTGGAAAGAAGCTTTCTGAGAAACTGCTTAGTGTTCTGTTAATTCATCTCACAGAGTTACATCTGTATTTCGTGGATCTCTTTGCTAGCCTTATTTCTGTGGAATCTGAGAACAGATATTTCGGATCCCTTTGAAGACTATAGGGCCAAAGGAAATATCCTCCGATAACAAAGAGAAAGAAGGTTTCTGAGAAACTTCTTTGTGTTCTGTGAAATCATCTCACAGAGTTACAGCTTTCCCCTCAAGAAGCCTTTCGCTAAGACAGTTCTTGTGGAATTGGCAAAGTGATATTTGGAAGCCCATAGAGGGCTATGGTGAAAAAGGAAATATCCTCAGATGAAATCTGGAAAGAAGCTTTCTGAGAAACTGCTTAGTGTTCTGTTAATTCATCTCACAGAGTTACATCTGTATTTCGTGGATCTCTTTGCTAGCCTTATTTCTGTGGAATCTGAGAACAGGTATTTGAGATCCCTTTGAAGACTATAGGGACAAAGGAAATATCCTCCGATTACAAAGAGAAAGAATCTTTCTTAGAAACTTCTTTGTGTTCTGTGAAATCATCTCACAGAGTTACAGCTTTCCCCTCAAGAAGCCTTTCGCTAAGACAGTTCTTGTGGAATTGGCAAAGTGATATTTGGAAGCCCATAGAGGACAATGGTGAAAAAGGAAATATCATCAGATGAAATCTGTAAAGAACCTTTCTGAGAAACTGCTTAGTGTTCTGTTAATTCATCTCACAGAGTTACATCTGTATTTCGTGGATCTCTTTGCTAGCCTTATTTCTGTGGAATCTGAGAACAGATATTTCGGATCCCATTGAAGAGTACAGGGCCATAGGAAATATCTTCCGATAACAAAGAGAAAGAAGCTTTCTGAGAAACTTCTTTGTGTTCTGTGAAATCATCTCACAGAGTTACAGCTTTCCCCTCAAGAAGCCTTTCGCTAAGACACTTCTTGAGAAATTGGCAAAGTGATATTTGGAAGCCCATAGAGGGCTGGGGTGAAAAAGGAAATATCCTCAGGTGAAATCTGGAAAGAAGCTTTCTGAGAAACTGCTTAGTGTTCTGTTAATTCATCTCACAGAGTTACATCTGTATTTCGTGGATATCTTTGCTAGCCTTATTTCTGTGGAATCTGAGAACACATATTTCGGATCCCTTTGAAGACTATAGGGCCAAAGGAAATATCCTCCGATAACAAAGAGAAAGAAGCTTTTTGAGAAACTTCTTTGTGTTCTGTGAAATCATCTCACAGAGATACAGCTTTGCCTTCAAGAAGCCTTTCGCTAAGACACTTCTTGTGGAATTGGCAAAGTGATATTTGGAAGCCCATAGAGGGCTATGGTGAAAAAGGAAATATCCTCAGATGAAATCTGGAAAGAAGCTTTCTGAAAAACTGCTTAGTGTTCTGTTAATTCATCTCACAGAGTTACATCTGTATTTCGTGGATATCTTTGCTAGCCTTATTTCTGCGGAATCTGAGAACAGATATTTCGGATCCCTTTGAAGACTATAGGGCCAAAGGAAATATCCTCCGATAACAAAGAGAAAGAAGCTTTCTGAGAAACTTCTTTGTGTTCTGTGAAATCGTCTCCTAGAGTTACAGCTCTCCCCTCAAGAAGCCTTTCGCTAAGACAGTTCTTGTGGAATTGGCAAAGTGATATTTGGAAGCCCATAGAGGGCTATGGTGAAAAAGGAAATATCCTCAGATGAAATCTGGAAAGAAGCTTTCTGAGAAACTGCTTAGTGTTCTGTTAATTCATCTCACAGAGTTACATCTGTATTTCGTGGATCACATTGCTAGCCTTATTTCTGTGGTACCGAGAACAGATATTTCGGATCCCTTTGAAGACTATAGGGCCAAAGAATATATCTTCTGATAACAAAGAGAAAGAAGCTTTCTGAGAAACTTCTTTGTGTTCTGTGAAATCATCTCACAGAGTTACTGCTTTCCCCTCAAGAAGCCTTTCGCTAAGACACTTCTTGTGGAATTGGCAAAGTGATATTTGGAAGCCCATAGAGGGCTAAGTTGAAAAAGGAAATATCCTCAGATGAAATCCTGAAAGAAGCTTTCTGAGAAACTGCTTAGTGTTCTGTTAATTCATCTCACAGAGTTACATCTGTATTTCGTGGATACCTTTGCTAGGCTTATTTCTGTGGAATCTGAGAACAGGTATTTCAGATCCCTTTGAAGACTATAGGGACAAAGGAAATGTCCTCCGATTACAATGAGAAAGAAGCTTTCTTAGAAACTTCTTGGTGTTCTGTGAAATCATCTCACAGAGTTACAGCTTTCCCCTCAAGAAGCCTTTCGCTAAGACAGTTCTTGTGGAATTGGCAAAGTGATATTTGGAAGCCCATAGAGGGCTATGGTGAAAAAGGAAATATCATCAGATGAAAATTGGAAAGAAGCTTTCTGAGAAACTGCTTAGTGTTCTGTTAATTCATCTCACAGAGTTACATCTGTATTTCGTGGATCTCTTTGCTAGCCTTATTTCTGTGGAATCTGAGAACAGATATTTCGGATCCCTTTGAAGACTATAGGGCCAAAGGAAATATCCTCAGATAACAAAGAGAAAGAAGCTTTCTGAGAAACTTCTTTCTGTTCTGTGAAATCATCTCCCAGAGTTACAGCTTTCCCCTCAAGTAGCCTTTCGCTAAGAAAGTTCTTGTGGAATTGGCAAAGTGATATTTGGAAGCCCATAGAGGGCAATGGTGAAAAAGGAAATATCCTAAGATGAAATCTGGAAAGAAGCTTTCTGAGAAACTGCTTAGTGTTCTGTTAATTCATCTCACAGAGTTACATCTGTATTTCGTGGATCTCTTTCCTAGCTTATTTCTTTGGAATCTGAGAACAGATATTTCGGATCCCTTTGAAGTCTATAGGGCCAAAGGAAATATCTTCCGATAACAAAGAGAAAGAAGCTTTCTGAGAAACTTCTTTGTGTTCTGTGAAATCATCTCCCAGAGTTACAGCTTTCCTCTCAAGAAGCCTTTCGCTAAGACAGTTCTTGTGGAACTGGCAAAGTGATATTTGGAAGCCCATAGAGGGCTATGGCGAAAAAGGAAATATCCTGAGATGAAATCTGGAAAGAAGCTTTCTGAGAAACTGCTTAGTGTTCTGTTAATTCATCTCACAGAGTTACATCTATATTTCGTGGATCTCTTTGCTAGCCTTATTTCTGTGGAATCTGAGAACAGATATTTCGGATCCCTTTGAAGACTATAGGGCCAAAGGAAATATCTTCCGATAACAAAGAGAAAGAAGCTTTCTGAGAAACTTCATTGTGTTCTGTGAAATCATCTCCCAGAGTTACAGCTTTCCTCTCAAGAAGCCTTTCGCTAAGACAGTTCTTGTGGAACTGGCAAAGTGATATTTGGAAGCCCATTGAGGGCTATGGTGAAAAAGGAAATATCCTCAGATGAAATCTGGAAAGAAGCTTTCTGGAAAAACTGCTTAGTGTTCTGTTAATTCATCTCACAGAGTTACATCTGTATTTCGCGGATATCTTTGCTAGCCTTATTTCTGCGGAATCTGAGAACAGATATTTCGGATCCCTTTGAAGACTACAGGGCTAAAGGATATATCCTCCGATAACAAAGAGAAAGAAGCTTTCTGAGAAACTTCGTTGTGTTCTGTGAAATCATCTCCCAGAGTTACAGCTTTCCCCTCAAGAAGCCTTTCGCTAAGACAGTTCTTGTGGAATTGGCAAAGTGATATTTGGAAGCCCATAGAGGGCTATGGTGAAAAAGGAAATATCCTCAGATGAAATCTGGAAAGAAGCTTTCTGAGAAACTGCTTAGTGTTCTGTGAATTCATCTCACAGAGTTACATCTGTATTTCGTGGATCTCTTTGCTAGCCTTATTTCTGTGGAATCTGAGAACAGATAGTTCGGATCTCTTTGAAGACTATAGGGCCAAAGGAAATATCTTCCGATAACAAAGAGAAAGAAGCTGTCTGAGAAATTTCTTTGTGTTCTGTGAAATCATCTCACAGAGTTACAGCTTTCCCCTCAAGAAGCCTTTCGCTAAGACACTTCTTGTGGAATTGGCAAAGTGATATTTGGAAGCCCATAGAGGGCTATGGTTAAAAAGGAACTATACTCAGATGAAATCTGGAAAGAAGCTTTCTGAGAAACTGCTTACTGTTCTGTTAATTAATCTCACAGATTTAAATCTGTATTTCGTGGATATCTTTGCTAGCCTTATTTCTGTGGAATCTGAGAAAAGATATTTCGGATCCCTTTGAAGACTATAGGGCCAAAGGAAATATCCTCCGATAACAAAGAGAAAGAAGCTTTCTGAGAAACTTCTTTGTGTTCTGTGAAATCGTCTCCTAGAGTTACAGCTCTCCCCTCAAGAAGCCTTTCGCTAAGACAGTTCTTGTGGAATTGGCAAAGTGATATTTGGAAGCCCATAGAGGGCTATGGTGAAAAAGGAAATATCCTCAGATGAAATCTGGAAAGAAGCTTTCTGAGAAACTACTTAGTGTTCTGTTAATTCATCTCACAGAGTTACATCTGTATTTCGTGGATCACATTGCTAGCCTTATTTCTGTGGAATCGAGAACAGATATTTCGGATCCCATTGAAGACTATAGGGCCAAAGAAAATATCTTCTGATAACAAAGAGAAAGAAGCTTTCTGAGAAACTTCTTTGTGTTCTGTGAAATCATCTCACAGAGTTACTGCTTTCCCCTCAAGAAGCCTTTCGCTAAGACACTTCTTGTGGAATTGGCAAAGTGATATTTGGAAGCCCATAGAGGGCTAAGTTGAAAAAGGAAATATCCTCAGATGAAATCCTGAAAGAAGCTTTCTGAGAAACTGCTTAGTGTTCTGTTAATTCATCTCACAGAGTTACATCTGTATTTCGTGGATCTCTTTGCTAGCCTTATTTCTGTGGAATCTGAGACAGATACTTCGGATCCCTTTGAAGACTATAGGGCCAAAGGAAATATCCTCCGATAACAAAGAGAAAGAAGCTTTCTGAGAAACTTCTTTGTGTTCTGTGAAATCATCTCCCAGAGTTACAGCTTTCCCCTCAAGAAGCCTTTCGCTAAGACAGTTCTTGTGGAGTTGGCAATGTGATATTTGGAAGCCCATAGAGGGCTATGGTGAAAAAGGAAATATCCTCAGATGAAAATTGGAAAGAAGCTTTCTGAGAAACTGCTTAGTGTTCTGTTAATTCATCTCACAGAGTTACATCTGTATTTCGTGGATCTCTTTGCTAGCCTTATTTCTGTGGAATCTGAGAACAGATATTTCGGATCCCTTTGAAGACTATAGTGCCAAAGGACATATCCTCCGATAACAAAGAGAAAGAAGCTTTCTGAGAAAATTCTTTGTGTTCTGTGAAATCATCACAGAGAGTTACAGCTTTCCCTTCAAGAAGCCTTTCGCATAGACGGTTCTTGTGGAATTGGCAAAGTGATATTTGGAAGCCCATAGAGGGCTATGGTGAAAAAGGAAATATCCTCAGATGAAATCCTGAAAGAAGCTTTCTGAGAAACTGCTTAGTGTTCTGTTAATTCATCTCCCAGAGTTACATCTGTATTTCGTGGATATCTTTGCAAGCCTTATTTCTGTGGAATCTGAGGACAGATATTTCGAATCCCTTTGAACTCTATAGGGCCAAAGGAAATATCCTCCGATAACAAAGAGAAAGAAGCTTTCTGAGAAACTTCTTTGTGTTCTGTGAAATCATCTCACAGAGTTACAGCTTTCCCCTCAAGAAGCCTTTCGCAAAGACAGTTCTTGTGGAATTGGCAAAGTGATATTTGGAAGCCCATAGAGGGCTATGGTGAAAAAGGAAATATCCTCAGATGAAATCTGGAAAGAAGCTTTCTGAGAAACTGCTTAGTGTTCTGTTAATTCATCTCACAGAGTTACATCTGTATTTCGTGGATATCTTTGCTAGCCTTATTTCTGCGGAATCTGAGAACAGATATTTCGGATCCCTTTGAAGACTATAGGGCCAAAGGAAATATCCTCCGATAACAAAGAGAAAGAAGCTTTCTGAGAAACTTCTTTCTGTTCTGTGAAATCATCTCACAGAGTTACAGCTTTCCCCTCAAGTAGCCTTTCGCTAAGACAGTTCTTGTGGAATTGGCAAAGTGATATTTGGAAGCCCATAGAGGGCAATGGTGAAAAAGGAAATATCCTAAGATGAAATCTGGAAAGAAGCTTTCTGAGAATCTGCTTAGTGTACTGTTAATTCATCTCACAGAGTTACATCTGTATTTCGTGGATCTCTTTCCTAGCTTATTTCTTTGGAATCTGAGAACAGATATTTCGGATCCCTTTGAAGTCTATAGGGCCAAAGGAAATATCTTCCGATAACAAAGAGAAAGAAGCTTTCTGAGAAACTTCTTTGTGTTCTGTGAAATCATCTCCCAGAGTTACAGCTTTCCTCTCAAGAAGCCTTTCGCTAAGACAGTTCTTGTGGAACTGGCAAAGTGATATTTGGAAGCCCATAGAGGGCTACGGCGAAAAAGGAAATATCCTCAGATGAAATCTGGAAAGAAGCTTTCTGAGAAACTGCTTAGTGTTCTGTTAATTCATCTCACAGAGTTACATCTGTATTTCGTGGATATCTTTGCTAGCCTTATTTCTGCCGAATCTGAGAACAGATATTTCGGATCCCTTTGAAGACTATAGGGCCAAAGGAAATATCCTCTGATAACAAAGAGAAAGAAGCTTTCTGAGAAACTTCTTTGTGATCTGTGAAATCATCTCCCAGAGTTACACCTTTCCCCTCAAGAAGCCTTTCGCTAAGACAGTTCTTGTGGAATTGGCAAAGTGATATTTGGAAGCCCATAGAGGGCTATGGTGAAAAAGGAAATATCCTAAGATGAAATCTGGAAAGAAGCTTTCTGAGAAAGTGCTTAGTGTTCTGTTAATTCATCTCACAGAGTTACATCTGTATTTCGTGGATCTCTTTCCTACCCTTATTTCTTTGGAATCTGAGAACAGATATTTCGGATCCCTTTGAAGTCTATAGGGCCAAAGGAAATATCTTCCGATAACAAAGAGAAAGAAGCTTTCTGAGAAACTTCTTTGTGTTCTGTGAAATCATCTCCCAGAGTTACAGCTTTCCTCTCAAGAAGCCTTTCGCTAAGACAGTTCTTGTGGAACTGGCAAAGTGATATTTGGAAGCCCAAGAGGGCTATGGTGAAAAAGGAAATATCCTCAGATGAAATCTGGAAAGAAGCTTTCTGAGAAACTGCTTAGTGTTCTGTTAATTCATCTCACAGAGTTACATCTATATTTCGTGGATCTCTTTGCTAGCCTTATTTCTGTGGAATCGAGAACAGATATTTCAGATCCCTTTGAAGACTATAGGGCCAAAGGATATATCTTCTGATAACAAAGAGAAAGAAGCTTTCTGAGAAACTTATTTGCGTTCTGAGAAATCATCTCACAGAGTTACAGCTTTCCCCTCAAGAAGCCTTTCGCTAAGACAATTCTTGTGGAATTGGCAAAGTCATATTTGGAAGCCCATAGAGGGCTATGGTGAAAAAGGAAATATCCTCAGATGAAATCTGGAAAGAAGCTTTCTGAGAAACTACTTAGTGTTCTGTTAATTCATCTCACAGAGTTACATCTGTATTTCGTGGATCTCTTTGCTAGCCTTATTTCTGTGGAATCTGAGAACAGATATTTCGGATCCCATTGAAGAGTACAGGGCCATAGGAAATATCTTCCGATAACAAAGAGAAAGAAGCTTTCTGAGAAACTTCTTTGTGTTCTGTGAAATCATCTCACAGAGTTACAGCTTTCCCCTCAAGAAGCCTTTCGCTAAGACACTTCTTGAGAAATTGGCAAAGTGATATTTGGAAGCCCATAGAGGGCTGGGGTGAAAAAGGAAATATCCTCAGATGAAATCTGGAAAGAAGCTTTCTGAGAAACTGCTTAGTGTTCTGTTAATTCATCTCACAGAGTTACATCTGTATTTCGTGGATATCTTTGCTAGCCTTATTTCTGTGGAATCTGAGAACAGATATTTCGGATCCCATTGAAGAGTATAGGGCCATAGGAAATATCTTCCGATAACAAAGAGAAAGAAGCTTTCTGAGAAACTTCTTTGTGTTCTGTGAAATCATCTCACAGAGTTACAGCTTTCCCCTCAAGAAGCCTTACGCTAAGACACTTCTTGTGGAATTGGCAAAGTGATATTTGGAAGCCCATAGAGGGCTAAGGTGAAAAAGGAAATATCCACAGATGAAATCCTGAAAGAAGCTTTCTGAGAAACTGCTTAGTGTTCTGTTAATTCATCTCACAGCGTTACATCTGTATTTCGTGGATCTCTTTGCTAGGCTTATTTCTGTGGAATCTGAGAACAGGTATTTCAGATCCCTTTGAAGACTATAGGGACAAAGGAAATATTCTCCGATTACAAAGAGAAAGAAGCTTTCTTAGAAACTTCTTTGTGTTCTGTGAAATCATCTCACAGAGTTATAGCATTCCCCTCAAGAAGCCTTTCGCTAAGACACTTCTTGTGGAATTGGCAAAGTGATATTTGGAAGCCCATAGAGGGCTATGGTGAAAAAGGAAATATCCTCAGATGAAAATTGGAAAGAAGCTTTCTGAGAAACTGCTTAGTGTTCTGTTAATTCATCTCACAGAGTTACATCTGTATTTCGTGGATCTCTTTGCTAGCCTTATTTCTGTGGAATCTGAGAACAGATATTTCGGATCCCTTTGAAGACTATAGTACCAAAGGAAATATCCTCCGATAAAAAAGAGAAAGAAGCTTTCTGAGAAAATTCTTTGTGTTCTGTGAAATCATCACAGAGAGTTAGAGATTTCCCTTCAAGAAGCCTTTCGCATAGACGGTTCTTGTGGAATTGGCAAAGTGATATTTGGAAGCCCATAGAGGGCTATGGTGAAAAAGGAAATATCCTCAGATGAAATCCTGAAAGAAGCTTTCTGAGAAACTGCTTAGTGTTCTGTTAATTCATCTCACAGAGTTACATCTGTATTTCGTGGATCTCTTTGCTAGCCTTATTTCTGTGGAATCTGAGACAGATACTTCGGATCCCTTTGAAGACTATAGGGCCAAAGGAAATATCCTCCGATAACAAAGAGAAAGAAGCTTTCTGAGAAACTTCTTTGTGTTCTGTGAAATCATCTCCCAGAGTTACAGCTTTCCCCTCAAGAAGCCTTTCGCTAAGACAGTTCTTGAGGAATTGGCAAAGTGATATTTGGAAGCCCATAGAGGGCTATGGTGAAAAAGGAAATATCCTCAGATGAAATCTGGAAAGAAGCTTTCTGAGAAACTGCTTAGTGTTCTGTTAACTCATCTCACAGAGTTACATCTGTATTTCGTGGATCTCTTTCCTAGCCTTATTTCTGTGGAATCTGAGAACAGATATTTCGGATCCCATTGAAGTCTATAGGGCCAAAGGAAATATCTTCCGATAACAAAGGGAAAGAAGCTTTCTGAGAAACTTCTTTGTGTTCTGTGAAATCATCTCCCAGAGTTACAGCTTTCCTCTCACGACGCCTTTCGCTAAGACAGTTCTTGTGGAACTGGCAAAGTGATATTTGGAAGCCCATAGAGGGCTGTGGTGAAAAAGGAAATATCCTCAGGTGAAATCTGGAAAGAAGCTTTCTGAGAAACTGCTTAGTGTTCTGTTAATTCATCTCACAGAGTTACATCTGTATTTCGTGGATCTCTTTGCTAGCCTTATTTCTGTGGAATCTGAGAACAGATATTTCGGATCCCTTTGAAGACTATAGGGCCAAAGCAAATATCCTCCGATAACAAAGAGAAAGAAGCTTTCTGAGAAACTTCTTTGTGTTCTCTGAAATCATCTCACAGAGTTACAGCTTTCCCTTCAAGAAGCCTTTCGCTAAGACTCTTCTTGTGGAATTGGCAAAGTGATATTTGGAAGCCCATAGAGGGCTATGGTGAAAAAGGAAATATCCTCAGATGAAATCTGGAAAGAAGCTTTCTGAGAAACTGCTTAGTGTTCTGTTAATTCATCTCACAGAGTTACATCTGTATTTCGTGGATCTCTTTGCTAGCCTTATTTCTGTGGAATCTGAGAACAGATATTTCGGATCCCTTTGAAGACTATAGGGCCAAAGGAAATATCCTCCGATAACAAAGAGAAAGAAGCTTTCTGAGAAACTTCTTTGTGTTCTGTGAAATCATCTCACAGAGTTACAGCTTTCCCCTCAAGAAGCCTTTCGCTAAGACAGTTCTTGTGGAATTGGCAAAGTGATATTTGGAAGCCCATAGAGGGCTATGGTGAAAAAGGAAATATCCTCAGATGAAATCTGGAAAGAAGCTTTCTGAGAAACTGCTTAGTGTTCTGTTAATTCATCTCACAGAGTTACATCTGTATTTCGTGGATCTCTTTGCTAGCCTTATTTCTGTGGAATCTGAGAACAGGTATTTGAGATCCCTTTGAAGACTATAGGGACAAAGGAAATATCCTCCGATTACAAAGAGAAAGAATCTTTCTTAGAAACTTCTTTGTGTTCTGTGAAATCATCTCACAGAGTTACAGCTTTCCCCTCAAGAAGCCTTTCGCTAAGACAGTTCTTGTGGAATTGGCAAAGTGATATTTGGAAGCCCATAGAGGACAATGGTGAAAAAGGAAATATCATCAGATGAAATCTGTAAAGAAGCTTTCTGAGAAACTGCTTAGTGTTCTGTTAATTCATCTCACAGAGTTACATCTGTATTTCGTGGATCTCTTTGCTAGCCTTATTTCTGTGGAATCTGAGAACAGATATTTCGGATCCCATTGAAGAGTACAGGGCCATAGGAAATATCTTCCGATAACAAAGAGAAAGAAGCTTTCTGAGAAACTTCTTTGTGTTCTGTGAAATCATCTCACAGAGTTACAGCTTTCCCCTCAAGAAGCCTTTCGCTAAGACACTTCTTGAGAAATTGGCAAAGTGATATTTGGAAGCCCATAGAGGGCTGGGGTGAAAAAGGAAATATCCTCAGGTGAAATCTGGAAAGAAGCTTTCTGAGAAACTGCTTAGTGTTCTGTTAATTCATCTCACAGAGTTACATCTGTATTTCGTGGATATCTTTGCTAGCCTTATTTCTGTGGAATCTGAGAACACATATTTCGGATCCCTTTGAAGACTATAGGGCCAAAGGAAATATCCTCCGATAACAAAGAGAAAGAAGCTTTTTGAGAAACTTCTTTGTGTTCTGTGAAATCATCTCACAGAGATACAGCTTTGCCTTCAAGAAGCCTTTCGCTAAGACACTTCTTGTGGAATTGGCAAAGTGATATTTGGAAGCCCATAGAGGGCTATGGTGAAAAAGGATATATCCTCAGATGAAATCTGGAAAGAAGCTTTCTGAAAAACTGCTTAGTGTTCTGTTAATTCATCTCACAGAGTTACATCTGTATTTCGTGGATATCTTTGCTAGCCTTATTTCTGCGGAATCTGAGAACAGATATTTCGGATCCCTTTGAAGACTATAGGGCCAAAGGAAATATCCTCCGATAACAAAGAGAAAGAAGCTTTCTGAGAAACTTCTTTGTGTTCTGTGAAATCGTCTCCCAGAGTTACAGCTCTCCCCTCAAGAAGCCTTTCGCTAAGACAGTTCTTGTGGAATTGGCAAAGTGATATTTGGAAGCCCATAGAGGGCTATGGTGAAAAAGGAAATATCCTCAGATGAAATCTGGAAAGAAGCTTTCTGAGAAACTGCTTAGTGTTCTGTTAATTCATCTCACAGAGTTACATCTGTATTTCGTGGATATCTTTGCTAGCCTTATTTCTGTGGAATCTGAGAACAGATATTTCGGATCCCATTGAAGAGTATAGAGCCATAGGAAATATCTTCCGATAACAAAGAGAAAGAAGCTTTCTGAGAAACTTCTTTGTGTTCTGTGAAATCATCTCACAGAGTTACAGCTTTCCCCTCAAGAAGCCTTTCGCTATGACACTTCTTGTGGAATTGGCAAAGTGATATTTGGAAGCCCATAGAGGGCTAAGGTGAAAAAGAAAATATCCACAGATGAAATCCTTAAAGAAGCTTTCTGAGAAACTGCTTAGTGTTCTGTTAATTCATCTCACAGAGTTACATCTGTATTTCGTGGATCTCTTTGCTAGGCTTATTTCTGTGGAATCTGAGAACAGGTATTTCAGATCCCTTTGAAGACTATAGGGACAAAGGAAATATCCTCCGATTACAAAGAGAAAGAAGCTTTCTTAGAAACTTCTTTGTGTTCTGTGAAATCATCTCACAGAGTTACAGCTTTCCCCTCAAGAAGCCTTTCGCTAAGACAGTTCTTGTGGAATGGCAAAGTGATATTTGGAAGCCCATAGAGGGCTATGGTGAAAAAGGAAATATCCTCAGATGAAAATTGGAAAGAAGCTTTCTGAGAAACTGCTTAGTGTTCTGTTAATTCATCTCACAGAGTTACATCTGTATTTCGTGGATCTCTTTGCTAGCCTTATTTCTGTGGAATCTGAGAACAGATATTTCGGATCCCTTTGAATAATATAGTGCCAAAGGAAATATCCTCCGATAACAAAGAGAAAGAAGCTTTCTGAGAAACTTCTTTGTGTTCTGTGAAATCATCACAGAGAGTTACAGCTTTCCCTTCAAGAAGCCTTTCGCATAGCCGGTTCTTGTGGAATTGGCAAAGTGATATTTGGAAGCCCATAGAGGGCTATGGTGAAAAAGGAAATATCCTCAGATGAAATCTGGAAAGAAGCTTTCTGAGAAACTGCTTAGTGTTCTGTTAATTCATCTCACAGAGTTACATCTGTATTTCGTGGATCTCTTTGCTAGCCTTATTTCTGTGGAATCTGAGAACAGATATTTCGGATCCCTTTGAAGACTATAGTGCCAAAGGAAATATCCTCCGATAACAAAGAGAAAGAAGCTTTCTGAGAAAATTCTTTGTGTTCTGTGAAATCATCACAGAGAGTTAGAGATTTCCCTTCAAGAAGCCTTTCGCATAGACGGTTCTTGTGGAATTGGCAAAGTGATATTTGGAAGCCCATAGAGGGCTATGGTGAAAAAGGAAATATCCTCAGATGAAATCCTGAAAGAAGCTTTCTGAGAAACTGCTTAGTGTTCTGTTAATTCATCTCACAGAGTTACATCTGTATTTCGTGGATCTCTTTGCTAGCCTTATTTCTGTGGAATCTGAGACAGATACTTCGGATCCCTTTGAAGACTATAGGGCCAAAGGAAATATCCTCCAATAACAAAGAGAAAGAAGCTTTCTGAGAAACTTCTTTGTGTTCTGTGAAATCATCTCCCAGAGTTACAGCTTTCCCCTCAAGAAGCCTTTCGCTAAGACAGTTCTTGAGGAATTGGCAAAGTGATATTTGGAAGCCCATAGAGGGCTATGGTGAAAAAGGAAATATCCTCAGATGAAATCTGGAAAGAAGCTTTCTGAGAAACTGCTTAGTGTTCTGTTAACTCATCTCACAGAGTTACATCTGTATTTCGTGGATCTCTTTCCTAGCCTTATTTCTGTGGAATCTGAGAACAGATATTTCGGATCCCATTGAAGTCTATAGGGCCAAAGGAAATATCTTCCGATAACAAAGGGAAAGAAGCTTTCTGAGAAACTTCTTTGTGTTCTGTGAAATCATCTCCCAGAGTTACAGCTTTCCTCTCAAGACGCCTTTCGCTAAGACAGTTCTTGTGGAACTGGCAAAGTGATATTTGGAAGCCCATAGAGGGCTGTGGTGAAAAAGGAAATATCCTCAGGTGAAATCTGGAAAGAAGCTTTCTGAGAAACTGCTTAGTGTTCTGTTAATTCATCTCACAGAGTTACATCTGTATTTCGTGGATCTCTTTGCTAGCCTTATTTCTGTGGAATCTGAGAACAGATATTTCGGATCCCTTTGAAGACTATAGGGCCAAAGCAAATATCCTCCGATAACAAAGAGAAAGAAGCTTTCTGAGAAACTTCTTTGTGTTCTCTGAAATCATCTCACAGAGTTACAGCTTTCCCTTCAAGAAGCCTTTCGCTAAGACTCTTCTTGTGGAATTGGCAAAGTGATATTTGGAAGCCCATAGAGGGCTATGGTGAAAAAGGAAATATCCTCAGATGAAATCTGGAAAGAAGCTTTCTGAGAAACTGCTTAGTGTTCTGTTAATTCATCTCACAGAGTTACATCTGTATTTCGTGGATCTCTTTGCTAGCCTTATTTCTGTGGAATCTGAGAACAGATATTTCGGATCCCTTTGAAGACTATAGGGCCAAAGGAAATATCCTCCGATAACAAAGAGAAAGAAGCTTTCTGAGAAACTTCTTTGTGTTCTGTGAAATCATCTCACAGAGTTACAGCTTTCCCCTCAAGAAGCCTTTCGCTAAGACAGTTCTTGTGGAATTGGCAAAGTGATATTTGGAAGCCCATAGAGGGCTATGGTGAAAAAGGAAATATCCTCAGATGAAATCTGGAAAGAAGCTTTCTGAGAAACTGCTTAGTGTTCTGTTAATTCATCTCACAGAGTTACATCTGTATTTCGTGGATCTCTTTGCTAGCCTTATTTCTGTGGAATCTGAGAACAGGTATTTGAGATCCCTTTGAAGACTATAGGGACAAAGGAAATATCCTCCGATTACAAAGAGAAAGAATCTTTCTTAGAAACTTCTTTGTGTTCTGTGAAATCATCTCACAGAGTTACAGCTTTCCCCTCAAGAAGCCTTTCGCTAAGACAGTTCTTGTGGAATTGGCAAAGTGATATTTGGAAGCCCATAGAGGACAATGGTGAAAAAGGAAATATCATCAGATGAAATCTGTAAAGAAGCTTTCTGAGAAACTGCTTAGTGTTCTGTTAATTCATCTCACAGAGTTACATCTGTATTTCGTGGATCTCTTTGCTAGCCTTATTTCTGTGGAATCTGAGAACAGATATTTCGGATCCCATTGAAGAGTACAGGGCCATAGGAAATATCTTCCGATAACAAAGAGAAAGAAGCTTTCTGAGAAACTTCTTTGTGTTCTGTGAAATCATCTCACAGAGTTACAGCTTTCCCCTCAAGAAGCCTTTCGCTAAGACACTTCTTGAGAAATTGGCAAAGTGATATTTGGAAGCCCATAGAGGGCTGGGGTGAAAAAGGAAATATCCTCAGGTGAAATCTGGAAAGAAGCTTTCTGAGAAACTGCTTAGTGTTCTGTTAATTCATCTCACAGAGTTACATCTGTATTTCGTGGATATCTTTGCTAGCCTTATTTCTGTGGAATCTGAGAACACATATTTCGGATCCCTTTGAAGACTATAGGGCCAAAGGAAATATCCTCCGATAACAAAGAGAAAGAAGCTTTTTGAGAAACTTCTTTGTGTTCTGTGAAATCATCTCACAGAGATACAGCTTTGCCTTCAAGAAGCCTTTCGCTAAGACACTTCTTGTGGAATTGGCAAAGTGATATTTGGAAGCCCATAGAGGGCTATGGTGAAAAAGGATATATCCTCAGATGAAATCTGGAAAGAAGCTTTCTGAAAAACTGCTTAGTGTTCTGTTAATTCATCTCACAGAGTTACATCTGTATTTCGTGGATATCTTTGCTAGCCTTATTTCTGCGGAATCTGAGAACAGATATTTCGGATCCCTTTGAAGACTATAGGGCCAAAGGAAATATCCTCCGATAACAAAGAGAAAGAAGCTTTCTGAGAAACTTCTTTGTGTTCTGTGAAATCGTCTCCCAGAGTTACAGCTCTCCCCTCAAGAAGCCTTTCGCTAAGACAGTTCTTGTGGAATTGGCAAAGTGATATTTGGAAGCCCATAGAGGGCTATGGTGAAAAAGGAAATATCCTCAGATGAAATCTGGAAAGAAGCTTTCTGAGAAACTGCTTAGTGTTCTGTTAATTCATCTCACAGAGTTACATCTGTATTTCGTGGATATCTTTGCTAGCCTTATTTCTGTGGAATCTGAGAACAGATATTTCGGATCCCATTGAAGAGTATAGAGCCATAGGAAATATCTTCCGATAACAAAGAGAAAGAAGCTTTCTGAGAAACTTCTTTGTGTTCTGTGAAATCATCTCACAGAGTTACAGCTTTCCCCTCAAGAAGCCTTTCGCTATGACACTTCTTGTGGAATTGGCAAAGTGATATTTGGAAGCCCATAGAGGGCTAAGGTGAAAAAGAAAATATCCACAGATGAAATCCTTAAAGAAGCTTTCTGAGAAACTGCTTAGTGTTCTGTTAATTCATCTCACAGAGTTACATCTGTATTTCGTGGATCTCTTTGCTAGGCTTATTTCTGTGGAATCTGAGAACAGGTATTTCAGATCCCTTTGAAGACTATAGGGACAAAGGAAATATCCTCCGATTACAAAGAGAAAGAAGCTTTCTTAGAAACTTCTTTGTGTTCTGTGAAATCATCTCACAGAGTTACAGCTTTCCCCTCAAGAAGCCTTTCGCTAAGACAGTTCTTGTGGAATGGCAAAGTGATATTTGGAAGCCCATAGAGGGCTATGGTGAAAAAGGAAATATCCTCAGATGAAAATTGGAAAGAAGCTTTCTGAGAAACTGCTTAGTGTTCTGTTAATTCATCTCACAGAGTTACATCTGTATTTCGTGGATCTCTTTGCTAGCCTTATTTCTGTGGAATCTGAGAACAGATATTTCGGATCCCTTTGAATAATATAGTGCCAAAGGAAATATCCTCCGATAACAAAGAGAAAGAAGCTTTCTGAGAAACTTCTTTGTGTTCTGTGAAATCATCACAGAGAGTTACAGCTTTCCCTTCAAGAAGCCTTTCGCATAGCCGGTTCTTGTGGAATTGGCAAAGTGATATTTGGAAGCCCATAGAGGGCTATGGTGAAAAAGGAAATATCCTCAGATGAAATCTGGAAAGAAGCTTTCTGAGAAACTGCTTAGTGTTCTGTTAATTCATCTCACAGAGTTACATCTGTATTTCGTGGATCTCTTTGCTAGCCTTATTTCTGTGGAATCTGAGAACAGATATTTCGGATCCCTTTGAAGACTATAGTGCCAAAGGAAATATCCTCCGATAACAAAGAGAAAGAAGCTTTCTGAGAAAATTCTTTGTGTTCTGTGAAATCATCACAGAGAGTTAGAGATTTCCCTTCAAGAAGCCTTTCGCATAGACGGTTCTTGTGGAATTGGCAAAGTGATATTTGGAAGCCCATAGAGGGCTATGGTGAAAAAGGAAATATCCTCAGATGAAATCCTGAAAGAAGCTTTCTGAGAAACTGCTTAGTGTTCTGTTAATTCATCTCACAGAGTTACATCTGTATTTCGTGGATCTCTTTGCTAGCCTTATTTCTGTGGAATCTGAGACAGATACTTCGGATCCCTTTGAAGACTATAGGGCCAAAGGAAATATCCTCCGATAACAAAGAGAAAGAAGCTTTCTGAGAAACTTCTTTGTGTTCTGTGAAATCATCTCCCAGAGTTACAGCTTTCCCCTCAAGAAGCCTTTCGCTAAGACAGTTCTTGAGGAATTGGCAAAGTGATATTTGGAAGCCCATAGAGGGCTATGGTGAAAAAGGAAATATCCTCAGATGAAATCTGGAAAGAAGCTTTCTGAGAAACTGCTTAGTGTTCTGTTAACTCATCTCACAGAGTTACATCTGTATTTCGTGGATCTCTTTCCTAGCCTTATTTCTGTGGAATCTGAGAACAGATATTTCGGATCCCATTGAAGTCTATAGGGCCAAAGGAAATATCTTCCGATAACAAAGGGAAAGAAGCTTTCTGAGAAACTTCTTTGTGTTCTGTGAAATCATCTCCCAGAGTTACAGCTTTCCTCTCAAGACGCCTTTCGCTAAGACAGTTCTTGTGGAACTGGCAAAGTGATATTTGGAAGCCCATAGAGGGCTGTGGTGAAAAAGGAAATATCCTCAGGTGAAATCTGGAAAGAAGCTTTCTGAGAAACTGCTTAGTGTTCTGTTAATTCATCTCACAGAGTTACATCTGTATTTCGTGGATCTCTTTGCTAGCCTTATTTCTGTGGAATCTGAGAACAGATATTTCGGATCCCTTTGAAGACTATAGGGCCAAAGCAAATATCCTCCGATAACAAAGAGAAAGAAGCTTTCTGAGAAACTTCTTTGTGTTCTCTGAAATCATCTCACAGAGTTACAGCTTTCCCTTCAAGAAGCCTTTCGCTAAGACTCTTCTTGTGGAATTGGCAAAGTGATATTTGGAAGCCCATAGAGGGCTATGGTGAAAAAGGAAATATCCTCAGATGAAATCTGGAAAGAAGCTTTCTGAGAAACTGCTTAGTGTTCTGTTAATTCATCTCACAGAGTTACATCTGTATTTCGTGGATCTCTTTGCTAGCCTTATTTCTGTGGAATCTGAGAACAGATATTTCGGATCCCTTTGAAGACTATAGGGCCAAAGGAAATATCCTCCGATAACAAAGAGAAAGAAGCTTTCTGAGAAACTTCTTTGTGTTCTGTGAAATCATCTCACAGAGTTACAGCTTTCCCCTCAAGAAGCCTTTCGCTAAGACAGTTCTTGTGGAATTGGCAAAGTGATATTTGGAAGCCCATAGAGGGCTATGGTGAAAAAGGAAATATCCTCAGATGAAATCTGGAAAGAAGCTTTCTGAGAAACTGCTTAGTGTTCTGTTAATTCATCTCACAGAGTTACATCTGTATTTCGTGGATCTCTTTGCTAGCCTTATTTCTGTGGAATCTGAGAACAGGTATTTGAGATCCCTTTGAAGACTATAGGGACAAAGGAAATATCCTCCGATTACAAAGAGAAAGAATCTTTCTTAGAAACTTCTTTGTGTTCTGTGAAATCATCTCACAGAGTTACAGCTTTCCCCTCAAGAAGCCTTTCGCTAAGACAGTTC